>NW_027328741.1:49172786-49792451 GCF_048564905.1 Vicugna pacos
TCTTTTAGGTTGAATACACTCCAGAAGAATTCTTCTGTGAAAAATGAACGAATTCGAAACTTGTGTTAGGGAAAGCTTGTGAAAATGTGTACACGAGTCTATATGAAATTATTCCTTTTATAGAGGATGAAAAATCGGTAATCCACATGCTCACAACTCAGGAATGCATGTATGTCGAATCCGTCATGCACGTAACATGTACGGAATGCGGAATTTCATGTTGAAGGAATCTATTCAAATTACATATCTCTAGGGTAGAATTCGCTCCAAGAGGGTTTTTCTGGGATCAAAGTGTGATTCTTGAAACTGGTGATAGGAGAAGCAACGAAGTCCAAGGAAATATTTCAAAGTGCATAAGTAACTTGTTTGGTGGTTGAAACATCTGTCATGCGCATGTTCACAGCTCAGAAATGCATGTTTGAGGAATCCGTGATGCATGAATCATGTTCGGAATACGGAATGCCATGGTTATTTAAACAAAGTAAATTAAATTTGTATTGGTGAGAATTCGATCAAAGAGTGTTTTCTACTGCCAAATGTCCCATTTTAGAACCTGGTGATACAAAAAACTTATGAAGTCAGAGTAAATATTTCAAAGTGTAATATATGCCTTCTTTGGTGGATGAAAGTTCACTAATCCACATGCTCACAACTCAGAAACGCATGTTTCTCGAATCCGTCATGCATGTATCATGTACGGAACCCGGAATGCCATGTTGATGGAATTCATGTAAATTAAATATCTATTAGGTTGAATACACTCCAGAAGTATTCTTTTGTGAAAAATGAACGAATTCGAAACTTGTGTTAGGGAAAGCTTGTGAAAATGTGTACACGAGTCTATATGAAATTATTCCTTTTATAGAGGATGAAAAATCAGTAATCCACATGCTCACAACTCAGGAATGCATGTTTGTGGAATCCGTCATGCATGTAACATGTACGGAACACGGAATATCATGTTGAAGGAATCTATTCAAATTACATATCTCTAGGGTAGAATTCGCTCCAAGAGTGTTTTTCTGGGATCAAAGTGTGATTCTGGAAACTGGTGATAGGAGAAGCAACGAAGTCCTAGGAAATACTTCAAATTGCATAAGTAACTTGTTTGGTGGTTGAAACATCTGTCATGCGCATGTTCACAGCTCAGAAATGCATGTTAGAGGAATCCGTGATGCATGAAACATGTTCGGAATACGGAATGCCATGGTTATGTAAACAATGTAAATTACATGTGTATTGGTGAGAATTCGCTCAAAGAGTGTTTTCTACTGCCAAATGTCCGAATTTAGAACCTGGTGATACAAAAAAATTATGAAGTCCGAGTAAGTGTTTCAAAGTGTAATATATGCCTTCTTTGGTGGATGAAAGTTCACTAATCCACATACTCAAAACTCAGAAACGCATGTTTCTCGAATCCATCATGCATGTATGATGTACGGAACCCGGAATTCCATGTTGATAGAATTCAGGTAAATTAAATATCTATTAGGTTGAATACACTCCAGAAGAATTCTTCTGTGAAAAATGAACGAATTCGAAATTTGTGTTAGGGAAAGCTTGTGAAAATGTGTACACGAGTCTATATGAAATTATTCCTTTTATAGAGGATGAAAAATCAGTAATCCACATGCTCACAACTCAGGAATGCATGTATGTCGAATCCGTCATGCACGTAACATGTACGGAGCACGGAATTTCATGTTGAAGGAATCTATTCAAATTACATATCTCTAGGGTAGAATTCGCTCCAAGAGGGTTTTTCTGGGATCAAAGTGTGATTCTTGAAACTGGTGATAGGAGAAGCAACGAAGTCCAAGGAAATATTTCAAAGTGCATAAGTAAATTGTTTGGTGGTTGATACATCTGTCATGCGCATGTTCACAGCTCAGAAATGCATGTTTGAGGAATCCGTGATGCATGAATCATGTTCGGAATACGGAATGCCATGGTTATGTAAACAATGTAAATTACATTTGTATTGGTGAGAATTCGATCAAAGAGTGTTTTCTACAGCCAAATGTCCGATTTTAGAACCTGGTGATACAAAAAACCTATGAAGTCAGAGTAAATATTTCAAAGTGTAATATATGCCTTCTTTGGTGGATGAAAGTTCACTAATCCACATGCTCACAACTCAGAAACGCATGTTTCTCGAATCCGTCATGCCTGTATCATGTACGGAACCCGGAATGCCATGTTGATGGAAATCATGTAAATTAAATATCTATTAGGTTGAATACACTCCAGAAGTATTCTTCTGTGAAAAAAGAACGAATTCGAAACTTGTGTTAGGGAAAGCTTGTGAAAATGTGTACACGAGTCTATATGAAATTATTCCTTTTATAGAGGATGAAAAATCAGTAATCCACATGCTCACAACTCAGTAATGCATGTTTGCCGAATCCGTCATTCACGTAACATGTACGGAACACGGAATATCATGTTGAAGGAATCTATTCAAATTACATATCTCTAGGGTAGAATTCGCTCCAAGAGGGTTTTTCTGGGATCAAAGTGTGATTCTTGAAACTGGTGATAGGAGAAGCAACGAAGTCCAAGGAAATATTTCAAAGTGCATAAGTAACTTGTTTGGTGGTTGAAACATCTGTCATGCGCATGTTCACAGCTCAGAAATGCATGTTTGTGGAATCCGTGATGCATGAAACATGTTCGGAATACGGAATGCCATGGTTATGTAAACAATGTAAATTACGTGTGTATTGGTGAGAATTCGCTCAAAGAGAGTTTTCTACTGCCAAATGTCCGAATTTAGAACCTGGTGATACAAAAAACTTATGAAGTCAGAGTAAGTAGTTCAAAGTGTAATATATGCCTCCTTTGGTGGATGAAAGTTCACTAATCCACATGCTCACAACTCAGAAACGCATGTTTCTCGAATCCGTCATGCATGTATCATGTACGGAACCCGGAATGCCATGTTGATGGAATTCATGTAAATTAAATATCTATTAGGTTGAATACACTCCAGAAGTATTCTTCTGTGAAAAAAGAACGAATTCGAAACTTGTGTTAGGGAAAGCTTGTGAAAATGTGTACACGAGTCTATATGAAATTATTCCTTTTATAGAGGATGAAAAATCAGTAATCCACATGCTCACAACTCAGGAATGCATGTTTGTGGAATCCGTCATGCATGTAACATGTACGGAACACGGAATATCATGTTGAAGGAATCTATTCAAATTACATATCTCTAGGGTAGAATTCGCTCCAAGAGGGTTTTTTGGGATCAAAGTGTGATTCTTGAAACTGGTGATAGGAGAAGCAACGAAGTCCAAGGAACTATTTCAAAGTGCATATGTAACTTGTTTGGTGGTTGAAACATCTGTCATGCGCATGTTCACACCTCAGAAACGCATGTTTGAGCAATCTGTGATGCATGAAACATGTTCGGAATACGGAATTCCTTGGGTATGTAAACAATGTAAATTACGTGTGTATTGGTGAGAATTCGCTCAAAGAGTGTTTTCTACTGCCAAATGTCTGAATTTAGAACCTGGTGATACAAAAAACTTATGAAGTCAGAGTAAGTATTTCAAAGTGTAATATATGCCTTCTTTGGTGGATGAAAGTTCACTAATCCACATGCTCACAACTCAGAAACGCATGTTTCTCGAATCCGTCATGCATGTATCATGTACGGAACCCGGAATGCCATGTTGATAGAATTCAGGTAAATTAAATATCTATTAGGTTGAATACACTCCAGAAGAATTCTTTTGTGAAAAATGAACGAATTCGAAACTTGTGTTAGGGAAAGCTTGTGAAAATGTGTACAGGAGTCTATATGAAATTATTCCTTTTATAGAGGATGAAAAATCAGTAATCCACATGCTCACAACTCAGGAATGCATGTATGTCGAATCCGTCATGCATGTAACATGTACGGAACACGGAATATCATGTTGAAGGAATCTATTCAAATTACATATCTCTAGGGTAGAATTCGCTCCAAGAGGGTTTTTCTGGGATCAAAGTGTGATTCTTGAAACTGGTGATAGGAGAAGCAACGAAGTCCAAGGAACTATTTCAAAGTGCATAAGTAACTTGTTTGGTGGTTGAAACATCTGTCATGCGCATGTTCACAGCTCAGAAATGCATGTTTGTGGAATCCGTGATGCATGAAACATGTTCGGAATCCGGAATGCCATGGGTATGTAAACAATGTAAATTACATGTGTATTGGTGAGAATTCGCTCAAAGAGTGTTTTCTACTGCCAAATGTCCGATTTTAGAACCTGGTGATACAAAAAACTTATGAAGTCAGAGTAAATATTTCAAAGTGTAATATATGCCTTCTTTGGTGCATGAAAGTTCACTAATCCACATGCTCACAACTCAGAAACGCATGTTTCTCGAATCCGTCATGCATGTATCATGTACGGAACCCGGAATGCCATGTTGATGGAATTCATGTAAATTAAATATCTATTAGGTTGAATACACTCCAGAAGTATTCTTCTGTGAAAAATGAACGAATTCGAAACTTGTGTTAGGGAAAGCTTGTGAAAATGTGTACACGAGTCTATATGAAATTATTCCATTTATAGAGGATGAAAAATCAGTAATCCACATGCTCCCAACTCAGGAATGCATGTTTGTCGAATCCGTCATGCATGTAACATGTACGGAACACGGAATATCATGTTGAAGGAATCTATTCAAATTACATATCTCTAGGGTAGAATTCGCTCCAAGAGGGTTTTTCTGGGATCAAAGTGTGATTCTTGAAACTGGTGATAGGAGAAGCAAGGAAGTCCAAGGAAATATTTGAAAGTGCATAAGTAACTTGTTTCGTGGTTGAAACATCTGTCATGCGCATGTTCACAGCTCAGAAATGCATGTTTGAGCAATCTGTGATGCATGAAACATGTTCGGAATACGGAATGCCATGGTTATGTAAACAATGTAAGTTACATGTGTATTGGTGAGAATTCGCTCAAAGAGTGTTTTCTACTGCCAAATGTCCGAATTTAGAACCTGGTGATACAAAAAAATTATGAAGTCCGAGTAAGTATTTCAAAGTGTAATATATGCCTTCTTTGGTGGATGAAAGTTCACTAATCCACATACTCACAACTCAGAAACGCATGTTTCTCGAATCCATCATGCATGTATGATGTACGTAACCCGGAATTCCATGTTGATAGAATTCAGGTAAATTAAATATCTTTTAGGTTGAATACACTCCAGAAGAATTCTTCTGTGAAAAATGAACGAATTCGAAACTTGTGTTAGGGAAAGCTTGTGAAAATGTGTACACGAGTCTATATGAAATTATTCCTTTTATAGAGGATGAAAAATCGGTAATCCACATGCTCACAACTCAGGAATGCATGTATGTCGAATCCGTCATGCACGTAACATGTACGGAATGCGGAATTTCATGTTGAAGGAATCTATTCAAATTACATATCTCTAGGGTAGAATTCGCTCCAAGAGGGTTTTTCTGGGATCAAAGTGTGATTCTTGAAACTGGTGATAGGAGAAGCAACGAAGTCCAAGGAAATATTTCAAAGTGCATAAGTAACTTGTTTGGTGGTTGAAACATCTGTCATGCGCATGTTCACAGCTCAGAAATGCATGTTTGAGGAATCCGTGATGCATGAATCATGTTCGGAATACGGAATGCCATGGTTATTTAAACAAAGTAAATTAAATTTGTATTGGTGAGAATTCGATCAAAGAGTGTTTTCTACTGCCAAATGTCCCATTTTAGAACCTGGTGATACAAAAAACTTATGAAGTCAGAGTAAATATTTCAAAGTGTAATATATGCCTTCTTTGGTGGATGAAAGTTCACTAATCCACATGCTCACAACTCAGAAACGCATGTTTCTCGAATCCGTCATGCATGTATCATGTACGGAACCCGGAATGCCATGTTGATGGAATTCATGTAAATTAAATATCTATTAGGTTGAATACACTCCAGAAGTATTCTTTTGTGAAAAATGAACGAATTCGAAACTTGTGTTAGGGAAAGCTTGTGAAAATGTGTACACGAGTCTATATGAAATTATTCCTTTTATAGAGGATGAAAAATCAGTAATCCACATGCTCACAACTCAGGAATGCATGTTTGTGGAATCCGTCATGCATGTAACATGTACGGAACACGGAATATCATGTTGAAGGAATCTATTCAAATTACATATCTCTAGGGTAGAATTCGCTCCAAGAGTGTTTTTCTGGGATCAAAGTGTGATTCTGGAAACTGGTGATAGGAGAAGCAACGAAGTCCTAGGAAATACTTCAAATTGCATAAGTAACTTGTTTGGTGGTTGAAACATCTGTCATGCGCATGTTCACAGCTCAGAAATGCATGTTAGAGGAATCCGTGATGCATGAAACATGTTCGGAATACGGAATGCCATGGTTATGTAAACAATGTAAATTACATGTGTATTGGTGAGAATTCGCTCAAAGAGTGTTTTCTACTGCCAAATGTCCGAATTTAGAACCTGGTGATACAAAAAAATTATGAAGTCCGAGTAAGTGTTTCAAAGTGTAATATATGCCTTCTTTGGTGGATGAAAGTTCACTAATCCACATACTCAAAACTCAGAAACGCATGTTTCTCGAATCCATCATGCATGTATGATGTACGGAACCCGGAATTCCATGTTGATAGAATTCAGGTAAATTAAATATCTATTAGGTTGAATACACTCCAGAAGAATTCTTCTGTGAAAAATGAACGAATTCGAAATTTGTGTTAGGGAAAGCTTGTGAAAATGTGTACACGAGTCTATATGAAATTATTCCTTTTATAGAGGATGAAAAATCAGTAATCCACATGCTCACAACTCAGGAATGCATGTATGTCGAATCCGTCATGCACGTAACATGTACGGAGCACGGAATTTCATGTTGAAGGAATCTATTCAAATTACATATCTCTAGGGTAGAATTCGCTCCAAGAGGGTTTTTCTGGGATCAAAGTGTGATTCTTGAAACTGGTGATAGGAGAAGCAACGAAGTCCAAGGAAATATTTCAAAGTGCATAAGTAAATTGTTTGGTGGTTGATACATCTGTCATGCGCATGTTCACAGCTCAGAAATGCATGTTTGAGGAATCCGTGATGCATGAATCATGTTCGGAATACGGAATGCCATGGTTATGTAAACAATGTAAATTACATTTGTATTGGTGAGAATTCGATCAAAGAGTGTTTTCTACAGCCAAATGTCCGATTTTAGAACCTGGTGATACAAAAAACCTATGAAGTCAGAGTAAATATTTCAAAGTGTAATATATGCCTTCTTTGGTGGATGAAAGTTCACTAATCCACATGCTCACAACTCAGAAACGCATGTTTCTCGAATCCGTCATGCCTGTATCATGTACGGAACCCGGAATGCCATGTTGATGGAAATCATGTAAATTAAATATCTATTAGGTTGAATACACTCCAGAAGTATTCTTCTGTGAAAAAAGAACGAATTCGAAACTTGTGTTAGGGAAAGCTTGTGAAAATGTGTACACGAGTCTATATGAAATTATTCCTTTTATAGAGGATGAAAAATCAGTAATCCACATGCTCACAACTCAGTAATGCATGTTTGCCGAATCCGTCATTCACGTAACATGTACGGAACACGGAATATCATGTTGAAGGAATCTATTCAAATTACATATCTCTAGGGTAGAATTCGCTCCAAGAGGGTTTTTCTGGGATCAAAGTGTGATTCTTGAAACTGGTGATAGGAGAAGCAACGAAGTCCAAGGAAATATTTCAAAGTGCATAAGTAACTTGTTTGGTGGTTGAAACATCTGTCATGCGCATGTTCACAGCTCAGAAATGCATGTTTGTGGAATCCGTGATGCATGAAACATGTTCGGAATACGGAATGCCATGGTTATGTAAACAATGTAAATTACGTGTGTATTGGTGAGAATTCGCTCAAAGAGAGTTTTCTACTGCCAAATGTCCGAATTTAGAACCTGGTGATACAAAAAACTTATGAAGTCAGAGTAAGTAGTTCAAAGTGTAATATATGCCTCCTTTGGTGGATGAAAGTTCACTAATCCACATGCTCACAACTCAGAAACGCATGTTTCTCGAATCCGTCATGCATGTATCATGTACGGAACCCGGAATGCCATGTTGATGGAATTCATGTAAATTAAATATCTATTAGGTTGAATACACTCCAGAAGTATTCTTCTGTGAAAAAAGAACGAATTCGAAACTTGTGTTAGGGAAAGCTTGTGAAAATGTGTACACGAGTCTATATGAAATTATTCCTTTTATAGAGGATGAAAAATCAGTAATCCACATGCTCACAACTCAGGAATGCATGTTTGTGGAATCCGTCATGCATGTAACATGTACGGAACACGGAATATCATGTTGAAGGAATCTATTCAAATTACATATCTCTAGGGTAGAATTCGCTCCAAGAGGGTTTTTTGGGATCAAAGTGTGATTCTTGAAACTGGTGATAGGAGAAGCAACGAAGTCCAAGGAACTATTTCAAAGTGCATATGTAACTTGTTTGGTGGTTGAAACATCTGTCATGCGCATGTTCACACCTCAGAAACGCATGTTTGAGCAATCTGTGATGCATGAAACATGTTCGGAATACGGAATTCCTTGGGTATGTAAACAATGTAAATTACGTGTGTATTGGTGAGAATTCGCTCAAAGAGTGTTTTCTACTGCCAAATGTCTGAATTTAGAACCTGGTGATACAAAAAACTTATGAAGTCAGAGTAAGTATTTCAAAGTGTAATTTATGCCTTCTTTGGTGGATGAAAGTTCACTAATCCACATGCTCACAACTCAGAAACGCATGTTTCTCGAATCCGTCATGCATGTATCATGTACGGAACCCGGAATGCCATGTTGATAGAATTCAGGTAAATTAAATATCTATTAGGTTGAATACACTCCAGAAGAATTCTTTTGTGAAAAATGAACGAATTCGAAACTTGTGTTAGGGAAAGCTTGTGAAAATGTGTACAGGAGTCTATATGAAATTATTCCTTTTATAGAGGATGAAAAATCAGTAATCCACATGCTCACAACTCAGGAATGCATGTATGTCGAATCCGTCATGCATGTAACATGTACGGAACACGGAATATCATGTTGAAGGAATCTATTCAAATTACATATCTCTAGGGTAGAATTCGCTCCAAGAGGGTTTTTCTGGGATCAAAGTGTGATTCTTGAAACTGGTGATAGGAGAAGCAACGAAGTCCAAGGAACTATTTCAAAGTGCATAAGTAACTTGTTTGGTGGTTGAAACATCTGTCATGCGCATGTTCACAGCTCAGAAATGCATGTTTGTGGAATCCGTGATGCATGAAACATGTTCGGAATCCGGAATGCCATGGGTATGTAAACAATGTAAATTACATGTGTATTGGTGAGAATTCGCTCAAAGAGTGTTTTCTACTGCCAAATGTCCGATTTTAGAACCTGGTGATACAAAAAACTTATGAAGTCAGAGTAAATATTTCAAAGTGTAATATATGCCTTCTTTGGTGCATGAAAGTTCACTAATCCACATGCTCACAACTCAGAAACGCATGTTTCTCGAATCCGTCATGCATGTATCATGTACGGAACCCGGAATGCCATGTTGATGGAATTCATGTAAATTAAATATCTATTAGGTTGAATACACTCCAGAAGTATTCTTCTGTGAAAAATGAACGAATTCGATACTTGTGTTAGGGAAAGCTTGTGAAAATGTGTACACGAGTCTATATGAAATTATTCCATTTATAGAGGATGAAAAATCAGTAATCCACATGCTCCCAACTCAGGAATGCATGTTTGTCGAATCCGTCATGCATGTAACATGTACGGAACACGGAATATCATGTTGAAGGAATCTATTCAAATTACATATCTCTAGGGTAGAATTCGCTCCAAGAGGGTTTTTCTGGGATCAAAGTGTGATTCTTGAAACTGGTGATAGGAGAAGCAAGGAAGTCCAAGGAAATATTTGAAAGTGCATAAGTAACTTGTTTCGTGGTTGAAACATCTGTCATGCGCATGTTCACAGCTCAGAAATGCATGTTTGAGCAATCTGTGATGCATGAAACATGTTCGGAATACGGAATGCCATGGTTATGTAAACAATGTAAGTTACATGTGTATTGGTGAGAATTCGCTCAAAGAGTGTTTTCTACTGCCAAATGTCCGAATTTAGAACCTGGTGATACAAAAAAATTATGAAGTCCGAGTAAGTATTTCAAAGTGTAATATATGCCTTCTTTGGTGGATGAAAGTTCACTAATCCACATACTCACAACTCAGAAACGCATGTTTCTCGAATCCATCATGCATGTATGATGTACGTAACCCGGAATTCCATGTTGATAGAATTCAGGTAAATTAAATATCTTTTAGGTTGAATACACTCCAGAAGAATTCTTCTGTGAAAAATGAACGAATTCGAAACTTGTGTTAGGGAAAGCTTGTGAAAATGTGTACACGAGTCTATATGAAATTATTCCTTTTATAGAGGATGAAAAATCGGTAATCCACATGCTCACAACTCAGGAATGCATGTATGTCGAATCCGTCATGCACGTAACATGTACGGAATGCGGAATTTCATGTTGAAGGAATCTATTCAAATTACATATCTCTAGGGTAGAATTCGCTCCAAGAGGGTTTTTCTGGGATCAAAGTGTGATTCTTGAAACTGGTGATAGGAGAAGCAACGAAGTCCAAGGAAATATTTCAAAGTGCATAAGTAACTTGTTTGGTGGTTGAAACATCTGTCATGCGCATGTTCACAGCTCAGAAATGCATGTTTGAGGAATCCGTGATGCATGAATCATGTTCGGAATACGGAATGCCATGGTTATTTAAACAAAGTAAATTAAATTTGTATTGGTGAGAATTCGATCAAAGAGTGTTTTCTACTGCCAAATGTCCCATTTTAGAACCTGGTGATACAAAAAACTTATGAAGTCAGAGTAAATATTTCAAAGTGTAATATATGCCTTCTTTGGTGGATGAAAGTTCACTAATCCACATGCTCACAACTCAGAAACGCATGTTTCTCGAATCCGTCATGCATGTATCATGTACGGAACCCGGAATGCCATGTTGATGGAATTCATGTAAATTAAATATCTATTAGGTTGAATACACTCCAGAAGTATTCTTTTGTGAAAAATGAACGAATTCGAAACTTGTGTTAGGGAAAGCTTGTGAAAATGTGTACACGAGTCTATATGAAATTATTCCTTTTATAGAGGATGAAAAATCAGTAATCCACATGCTCACAACTCAGGAATGCATGTTTGTGGAATCCGTCATGCATGTAACATGTACGGAACACGGAATATCATGTTGAAGGAATCTATTCAAATTACATATCTCTAGGGTAGAATTCGCTCCAAGAGTGTTTTTCTGGGATCAAAGTGTGATTCTGGAAACTGGTGATAGGAGAAGCAACGAAGTCCTAGGAAATACTTCAAATTGCATAAGTAACTTGTTTGGTGGTTGAAACATCTGTCATGCGCATGTTCACAGCTCAGAAATGCATGTTAGAGGAATCCGTGATGCATGAAACATGTTCGGAATACGGAATGCCATGGTTATGTAAACAATGTAAATTACATGTGTATTGGTGAGAATTCGCTCAAAGAGTGTTTTCTACTGCCAAATGTCCGAATTTAGAAC
Organism: Vicugna pacos; assembly: GCF_048564905.1. NCBI lineage: Eukaryota > Metazoa > Chordata > Mammalia > Artiodactyla > Camelidae > Vicugna > Vicugna pacos. The sequence continues at coordinate 49,184,468 of NW_027328741.1, forward strand.
CTGGTGATACAAAAAAATTATGAAGTCCGAGTAAGTGTTTCAAAGTGTAATATATGCCTTCTTTGGTGGATGAAAGTTCACTAATCCACATACTCAAAACTCAGAAACGCATGTTTCTCGAATCCATCATGCATGTATGATGTACGGAACCCGGAATTCCATGTTGATAGAATTCAGGTAAATTAAATATCTATTAGGTTGAATACACTCCAGAAGAATTCTTCTGTGAAAAATGAACGAATTCGAAATTTGTGTTAGGGAAAGCTTGTGAAAATGTGTACACGAGTCTATATGAAATTATTCCTTTTATAGAGGATGAAAAATCAGTAATCCACATGCTCACAACTCAGGAATGCATGTATGTCGAATCCGTCATGCACGTAACATGTACGGAGCACGGAATTTCATGTTGAAGGAATCTATTCAAATTACATATCTCTAGGGTAGAATTCGCTCCAAGAGGGTTTTTCTGGGATCAAAGTGTGATTCTTGAAACTGGTGATAGGAGAAGCAACGAAGTCCAAGGAAATATTTCAAAGTGCATAAGTAAATTGTTTGGTGGTTGATACATCTGTCATGCGCATGTTCACAGCTCAGAAATGCATGTTTGAGGAATCCGTGATGCATGAATCATGTTCGGAATACGGAATGCCATGGTTATGTAAACAATGTAAATTACATTTGTATTGGTGAGAATTCGATCAAAGAGTGTTTTCTACAGCCAAATATCCGATTTTAGAACCTGGTGATACAAAAAACCTATGAAGTCAGAGTAAATATTTCAAAGTGTAATATATGCCTTCTTTGGTGGATGAAAGTTCACTAATCCACATGCTCACAACTCAGAAACGCATGTTTCTCGAATCCGTCATGCCTGTATCATGTACGGAACCCGGAATGCCATGTTGATGGAAATCATGTAAATTAAATATCTATTAGGTTGAATACACTCCAGAAGTATTCTTCTGTGAAAAAAGAACGAATTCGAAACTTGTGTTAGGGAAAGCTTGTGAAAATGTGTACACGAGTCTATATGAAATTATTCCTTTTATAGAGGATGAAAAATCAGTAATCCACATGCTCACAACTCAGTAATGCATGTTTGCCGAATCCGTCATTCACGTAACATGTACGGAACACGGAATATCATGTTGAAGGAATCTATTCAAATTACATATCTCTAGGGTAGAATTCGCTCCAAGAGGGTTTTTCTGGGATCAAAGTGTGATTCTTGAAACTGGTGATAGGAGAAGCAACGAAGTCCAAGGAAATATTTCAAAGTGCATAAGTAACTTGTTTGGTGGTTGAAACATCTGTCATGCGCATGTTCACAGCTCAGAAATGCATGTTTGTGGAATCCGTGATGCATGAAACATGTTCGGAATACGGAATGCCATGGTTATGTAAACAATGTAAATTACGTGTGTATTGGTGAGAATTCGCTCAAAGAGAGTTTTCTACTGCCAAATGTCCGAATTTAGAACCTGGTGATACAAAAAACTTATGAAGTCAGAGTAAGTAGTTCAAAGTGTAATATATGCCTCCTTTGGTGGATGAAAGTTCACTAATCCACATGCTCACAACTCAGAAACGCATGTTTCTCGAATCCGTCATGCATGTATCATGTACGGAACCCGGAATGCCATGTTGATGGAATTCATGTAAATTAAATATCTATTAGGTTGAATACACTCCAGAAGTATTCTTCTGTGAAAAAAGAACGAATTCGAAACTTGTGTTAGGGAAAGCTTGTGAAAATGTGTACACGAGTCTATATGAAATTATTCCTTTTATAGAGGATGAAAAATCAGTAATCCACATGCTCACAACTCAGGAATGCATGTTTGTGGAATCCGTCATGCATGTAACATGTACGGAACACGGAATATCATGTTGAAGGAATCTATTCAAATTACATATCTCTAGGGTAGAATTCGCTCCAAGAGGGTTTTTTGGGATCAAAGTGTGATTCTTGAAACTGGTGATAGGAGAAGCAACGAAGTCCAAGGAACTATTTCAAAGTGCATATGTAACTTGTTTGGTGGTTGAAACATCTGTCATGCGCATGTTCACACCTCAGAAACGCATGTTTGAGCAATCTGTGATGCATGAAACATGTTCGGAATACGGAATTCCTTGGGTATGTAAACAATGTAAATTACGTGTGTATTGGTGAGAATTCGCTCAAAGAGTGTTTTCTACTGCCAAATGTCTGAATTTAGAACCTGGTGATACAAAAAACTTATGAAGTCAGAGTAAGTATTTCAAAGTGTAATATATGACTTCTTTGGTGGATGAAAGTTCACTAATCCACATGCTCACAACTCAGAAACGCATGTTTCTCGAATCCGTCATGCATGTATCATGTACGGAACCCGGAATGCCATGTTGATAGAATTCAGGTAAATTAAATATCTATTAGGTTGAATACACTCCAGAAGAATTCTTTTGTGAAAAATGAACGAATTCGAAACTTGTGTTAGGGAAAGCTTGTGAAAATGTGTACAGGAGTCTATATGAAATTATTCCTTTTATAGAGGATGAAAAATCAGTAATCCACATGCTCACAACTCAGGAATGCATGTATGTCGAATCCGTCATGCATGTAACATGTACGGAACACGGAATATCATGTTGAAGGAATCTATTCAAATTACATATCTCTAGGGTAGAATTCGCTCCAAGAGGGTTTTTCTGGGATCAAAGTGTGATTCTTGAAACTGGTGATAGGAGAAGCAACGAAGTCCAAGGAACTATTTCAAAGTGCATAAGTAACTTGTTTGGTGGTTGAAACATCTGTCATGCGCATGTTCACAGCTCAGAAATGCATGTTTGTGGAATCCGTGATGCATGAAACATGTTCGGAATCCGGAATGCCATGGGTATGTAAACAATGTAAATTACATGTGTATTGGTGAGAATTCGCTCAAAGAGTGTTTTCTACTGCCAAATGTCCGATTTTAGAACCTGGTGATACAAAAAACTTATGAAGTCAGAGTAAATATTTCAAAGTGTAATATATGCCTTCTTTGGTGCATGAAAGTTCACTAATCCACATGCTCACAACTCAGAAACGCATGTTTCTCGAATCCGTCATGCATGTATCATGTACGGAACCCGGAATGCCATGTTGATGGAATTCATGTAAATTAAATATCTATTAGGTTGAATAAACTCCAGAAGTATTCTTTTGTGAAAAATGAACGAATTCGAAACTTGTGTTAGGGAAAGTTTGTGAAAATGGGTACACGATTCTATATGAAATTATTCCATTTATAGAGGATGAAAAATCAGTAATCCACATGCTCCCAACTCAGGAATGCATGTTTGTCGAATCCGTCATGCATGTAACATGTACGGAACACGGAATATCATGTTGAAGGAATCTATTCAAATTACATATCTCTAGGGTAGAATTCGCTCCAAGAGGGTTTTTCTGGGATCAAAGTGTGATTCTTGAAACTGGTGATAGGAGAAGCAAGGAAGTCCAAGGAAATATTTGAAAGTGCATAAGTAACTTGTTTCGTGGTTGAAACATCTGTCATGCGCATGTTCACAGCTCAGAAATGCATGTTTGAGCAATCTGTGATGCATGAAACATGTTCGGAATACGGAATGCCATGCGTATGTAAACAATGTAAATAACGTTTGTATTGGTGAGAATTCGCTCAAAGAGTGTTTTCTACTGCCAAATGTCCGATTTTAGAACCTGGTGATACAAAAAACTTATGAAGTCAGAGTAAGTATTTCAAAGTGTAATATATGCCTTCTTTGGTGGATGAAAGTTCACTAATCCACATGCTCACAACTCAGAAACGCATGTTTCTCGAATCCGTCATGCATGTATCATGTACGGAACCCGGAATGCCATGTTGATGGAATTCATGTAAATTAAATATCTATTAGGTTGAATACACTCCAGAAGTATTCTTCTGTGAAAAATGAACGAATTCGAAACTTGTGTTAGGGAAAGCTTGTGAAAATGTGTACACGAGTCTATATGAAATTATTCCTTTTATAGAGGATGAAAAATCAGTAATCCACATGCTCACAACTCAGGAATGCATGTATGTCGAATCCGTCATGCACGTAACATGTACGGAACACGGAATTTCATGTTGAAGGAATCTATTCAAATTACATATCTCTAGGGTAGAATTCGCTCCAAGAGGGTTTTTCTGGGATCAAAGTGTGATTCTTGAAACTGGTGATAGGAGAAGCAACGAAGTCCAACGAACAATTTCAAAGTGCATAAGTAACTTGTTTGGTGGTTGAAACATCTGTCATGCGCATGTTCACAGCTCAGAAATGCATGTTTGAGGAATCCATGATGCATGAAACATGTTCGGAGTACGGAATGCCATGATTATGTAAACAATGTAAATTACATGTGTATTGGTGAGAATTCGCTCAAAGAGTGTTTTCTACTGCCAAATGTCCGATTTTAGAACCTGGTGATACAAAAAACTTATGAAGTCAGAGTAAATATTTCAAAGTGTTATATATGCCTTCTTTGGTGGATGAAAGGTCACTAATCCACATGCACACAACTCAGAAACGCATGTTTCTCGAATCCGTCATGCATGTATCATGTACGGAACCCGGAATGCCATGTTGATGGAATTCATGAAAATTATATATCTATTAGGTTGAATACACTCCAGAAGTATTCTTCTGTGAAAAATGAACGAATTCGAAACTTGTGTTAGGGAAAGCTTGTGAAAATGTGTACACGAGTCTATATGAAATTATTCCTTTTATAGAGGATGAAAAATCAGTAATCCACATGCTCACAACTCAGGAATGCATGTATGTCGAATCCGTCATGCACGTAACATGTACGGAACACGGAATATCATGTTGAAGGAATCTATTCAAATTACATATCTCTAGTTTAGAATTCACTCCAAGAGGGTTTTTCAGGGATCAAAGTGTGATTCTTGAAACTGGTGATAGGAGAAGCAACGAAGTCCAAGGAAATATTTCAAAGTGCATAAGTTACTTGTTTGGTGGTTGAAACATCTGTCATGCGCATGTTCACAGCTCAGAAATGCATGTTTGAGGAATCCGTGATGCATGAAACATGTTCGGAATACGGAATGCCATGGTTATGTAAACAATGTAAATTACATGTGTATTGGTGAGAATTCGCTCAAAGAGTGTTTTCTACTGCCAAATGTCCGATTTTAGAACCTGGTGATACAAAAAACTTATGAAGTCAGAGTAAATATTTCAAAGTGTAATATATGCCTTCTTTGGTGGATGAAAGTTCACTAATCCACATGCTCACAACTCAGAAACGCATGTTTCTCGAATCCGTCATGCATGTATCATGTACGGAACCCGGAATGCCATGTTGATGGAATTCATGTAAATTAAATATCTATTAGGTTGAATACACTCCAGAAGTATTCTTTTGTGAAAAATGAACGAATTCGAAACTTGTGTTAGGGAAAGTTTGTGAAAATGTGTACACGAGTCTATATGAAATTATTCCATTTATAGAGGATGAAAAATCAGTAATCCACATGCTCCCAACTCAGGAATGCATGTTTGTCGAATCCATCATGCATGTAACATGTACGGAACACGGAATATCATGTTGAAGGAATCTATTCAAATTACATATCTCTAGGGTAGAATTCGCTCCAAGAGGGTTTTTCTGGGATCAAAGTGTGATTCTGGAAACTGGTGATAGGAGAAGCAAGGAAGTCCAAGGAAATATTTGAAAGTGCATAAGTAACTTGTTTCGTGGTTGAAACATCTGTCATGCGCATGTTCACAGCTCAGAAATGCATGTTTGAGCAATCTGTGATGCATGAAACATGTTCGGAATACGGAATGCCATGCGTATGTAAACAATGTAAATAACGTTTGTATTGGTGAGAATTCGCTCAAAGAGTGTTTTCTACTGCCAAATGTCCGATTTTAGAACCTGGTGATACAAAAAACTTATGAAGTCAGAGTAAGTATTTCAAAGTGTAATATATGCCTTCTTTGGTGGATGAAAGTTCACTAATCCACATGCTCACAACTCAGAAACGCATGTTTCTCGAATCCGTCATGCATGTATCATGTACGGAACCCGGAATGCCATGTTGATGGAATTCATGTAAATTAAATATCTATTAGGTTGAATACACTCCAGAAGTATTCTTCTGTGAAAAATGAACGAATTCGAATCTTGTGATAGGGAAAGCATGTGAAAATGTGTACACGAGTCTATATGAAATTATTCCTTTTATAGAGGATGAAAAATCAGTAATCCACATGCTCACAACTCAGGAATGCATGTATGTCGAATCCGTCATGCATGTAACATGTACGGAACACAGAATATCATGTTGAAGGAATCTATTCAAATTACATATCTCTAGGGTAGAATTCGCTCCAAGAGGGTTTTTCTGGGATCAAAGTGTGATTCTTGAAACTGGTGATAGGAGAAGCAACGAAGTCCAAGGAACTATTTCAAAGTGCATAAGTAACTTGTTTGGTGGTTGAAACATCTGTCATGCGCATGTTCACAGCTCAGAAATGCATGTTTGAGGAATCCGTGATGCATGAATCATGTTCGGAATACGGAATGCCATGGTTATGTAAACAATGTAAATTACATGTGTATTGGTGAGAATTCGCCCAAAGACTGTTTTCTACTGCCAAATGTCCGATTTTAGTACCTGGTGATACAAAAAACTTATGAAGTCAGAGTAAGTATTTCAAAGTGTAATATATGCCTTCTTTGGTGGATGAAAGTTCACTAATCCACATGCTCACAACTCAGAAACGCATGTTTCTCAAATCCGTCATGCATGTATCATGTACGGAACCCGGAATGCCATGTTGATGGAATTCATGTAAATTAAATATCTATTAGGTTGAATACACTCCAGAAGTATTCTTTTGTGAAAAATGAACGAATTCGAAACTTGTGTTAGGGAAAGCTTGTGAAAATGTGTACACGAGTCTATATGAAATTATTCCTTTTATAGAGGATGAAAAATCAGTAATCCACATGCTCACAACTCAGGAATGCATGTTTGTGGAATCCGTCATGCATGTAACATGTACGGAACACGGAATATCATGTTGAAGGAATCTATTCAAATTACATATCTCTAGGGTAGAATTCGCTCCAAGAGTGTTTTTCTGGGATCAAAGTGTGATTCTGGAAACTGGTGATAGGAGAAGCAACGAAGTCCTAGGAAATACTTCAAATTGCATAAGTAACTTGTTTGGTGGTTGAAACATCTGTCATGCGCATGTTCACAGCTCAGAAATGCATGTTAGAGGAATCCGTGATGCATGAAACATGTTCGGAATACGGAATGCCATGGTTATGTAAACAATGTAAATTACATGTGTATTGGTGAGAATTCGCTCAAAGAGTGTTTTCTACTGCCAAATGTCCGAATTTAGAACCTGGTGATACAAAAAAATTATGAAGTCCGAGTAAGTGTTTCAAAGTGTAATATATGCCTTCTTTGGTGGATGAAAGTTCACTAATCCACATACTCAAAACTCAGAAACGCATGTTTCTCGAATCCATCATGCATGTATGATGTACGGAACCCGGAATTCCATGTTGATAGAATTCAGGTAAATTAAATATCTATTAGGTTGAATACACTCCAGAAGAATTCTTCTGTGAAAAATGAACGAATTCGAAATTTGTGTTAGGGAAAGCTTGTGAAAATGTGTACACGAGTCTATATGAAATTATTCCTTTTATAGAGGATGAAAAATCAGTAATCCACATGCTCACAACTCAGGAATGCATGTATGTCGAATCCGTCATGCACGTAACATGTACGGAGCACGGAATTTCATGTTGAAGGAATCTATTCAAATTACATATCTCTAGGGTAGAATTCGCTCCAAGAGGGTTTTTCTGGGATCAAAGTGTGATTCTTGAAACTGGTGATAGGAGAAGCAACGAAGTCCAAGGAAATATTTCAAAGTGCATAAGTAAATTGTTTGGTGGTTGATACATCTGTCATGCGCATGTTCACAGCTCAGAAATGCATGTTTGAGGAATCCGTGATGCATGAATCATGTTCGGAATACGGAACGCCATGGTTATGTAAACAATGTAAATTACATTTGTATTGGTGAGAATTCGATCAAAGAGTGTTTTCTACAGCCAAATGTCCGATTTTAGAACCTGGTGATACAAAAAACCTATGAAGTCAGAGTAAATATTTCAAAGTGTAATATATGCCTTCTTTGGTGGATGAAAGTTCACTAATCCACATGCTCACAACTCAGAAACGCATGTTTCTCGAATCCGTCATGCCTGTATCATGTACGGAACCCGGAATGCCATGTTGATGGAAATCATGTAAATTAAATATCTATTAGGTTGAATACACTCCAGAAGTATTCTTCTGTGAAAAAAGAACGAATTCGAAACTTGTGTTAGGGAAAGCTTGTGAAAATGTGTACACGAGTCTATATGAAATTATTCCTTTTATAGAGGATGAAAAATCAGTAATCCACATGCTCACAACTCAGTAATGCATGTTTGCCGAATCCGTCATTCACGTAACATGTACGGAACACGGAATATCATGTTGAAGGAATCTATTCAAATTACATATCTCTAGGGTAGAATTCGCTCCAAGAGGGTTTTTCTGGGATCAAAGTGTGATTCTTGAAACTGGTGATAGGAGAAGCAACGAAGTCCAAGGAAATATTTCAAAGTGCATAAGTAACTTGTTTGGTGGTTGAAACATCTGTCATGCGCATGTTCACAGCTCAGAAATGCATGTTTGTGGAATCCGTGATGCATGAAACATGTTCGGAATACGGAATGCCATGGTTATGTAAACAATGTAAATTACGTGTGTATTGGTGAGAATTCGCTCAAAGAGAGTTTTCTACTGCCAAATGTCCGAATTTAGAACCTGGTGATACAAAAAACTTATGAAGTCAGAGTAAGTAGTTCAAAGTGTAATATATGCCTCCTTTGGTGGATGAAAGTTCACTAATCCACATGCTCACAACTCAGAAACGCATGTTTCTCGAATCCGTCATGCATGGATCATGTACGGAACCCGGAATGCCATGTTGATGGAATTCATGTAAATTAAATATCTATTAGGTTGAATACACTCCAGAAGTATTCTTCTGTGAAAAAAGCACGAATTCGAAACTTGTGTTAGGGAAAGCTTGTGAAAATGTGTACACGAGTCTATATGAAATTATTCCTTTTATAGAGGATGAAAAATCAGTAATCCACATGCTCACAACTCAGGAATGCATGTTTGTGGAATCCGTCATGCATGTAACATGTACGGAACACGGAATATCATGTTGAAGGAATCTATTCAAATTACATATCTCTAGGGTAGAATTCGCTCCAAGAGGGTTTTTTGGGATCAAAGTGTGATTCTTGAAACTGGTGATAGGACAAGCAACGAAGTCCAAGGAACTATTTCAAAGTGCATATGTAACTTGTTTGGTGGTTGAAACATCTGTCATGCGCATGTTCACAGCTCAGAAATGCATGTTTGTGGAATCAGTGATGCATGAAACATGTTCGGAATCTGGAATGCCATGGTTATGTAAACAATGTAAATTACATGTGTATTGGTGAGAATTCGCTCAAAGAGTGTTTTCTACTGCCAAATGTCCGATTTCAGAACCTGGTGATACAAAAAACTTATGAAGTCAGAGTAAGTATTTCAAAGTGTAATATATGCCTTCTTTGGTGGATGAAAGTTCACTAATCCACATGCTCACAACTCAGAAACGCATGTTTCTCGAATCCGTCATGCATGTATCATGTACGGAACCCGGAATGCCATGTTGATAGAATTCAGGTAAATTAAATATCTATTAGGTTGAATACACTCCAGAAGTATTCTTCTGTGAAAAAAGCACGAATTCGAAACTTGTGTTAGGGAAAGCTTGTGAAAATGTGTACACGAGTCTATATGAAATTATTCCTTTTATAGAGGATGAAAAATCAGTAATCCACATGCTCACAACTCAGGAATGCATGTTTGTGGAATCCGTCATGCATGTAACATGTACGGAACACGGAATATCATGTTGAAGGAATCTATTCAAATTACAAATTTCTAGGGTAGAATTCGCTCCAAGAGGGTTTTTTGGGATCAAAGTGTGATTCTTGAAACTGGTGATAGGAGAAGCAACGAAGTCCAAGGAAATATTTCAAAGTGCATAATTAACTTGTTTGGTGGTTGAAACATCTGTCATGCGCATGTTCACACCTCAGAAACGCATGTTTGAGCAATCTGTGATGCATGAAACATGTTCGGAATACGGAATTCCTTGGGTATGTAAACAATGTAAATTACGTGTGTATTGGTGAGAATTCGCTCAAAGAGTGTTTTCTACTGCCAAATGTCTGAATTTAGAAACTGGTGATACAAAAAACTTATGAAGTCAGAGTAAGTATTTCAAAGTGTAATATATGCCTTCTTTGGTGGATGAAAGTTCACTAATCCACATGCTCACAACTCAGAAACGCATGTTTCTCGAATCCGTCATGCATGTATCATGTACGGAACCCGGAATGCCATGTTGATAGAATTCAGGTAAATTAAATATCTATTAGGTTGAATACACTCCAGAAGAATTCTTTTGTGAAAAATGAACGAATTCGAAACTTGTGTTAGGGAAAGCTTGTGAAAATGTGTACAGGAGTCTATATGAAATTATTCCTTTTATAGAGGATGAAAAATCAGTAATCCACATGCTCACAACTCAGGAATGCATGTATGTCGAATCCGTCATGCATGTAACATGTACGGAACACGGAATATCATGTTGAAGGAATCTATTCAAATTACATATCTCTAGGGTAGAATTCGCTCCAAGAGGGTTTTTCTGGGATCAAAGTGTGATTCTTGAAACTGGTGATAGGAGAAGCAACGAAGTCCAAGGAACTATTTCAAAGTGCATAAGTAACTTGTTTGGTGGTTGAAACATCTGTCATGCGCATGTTCACAGCTCAGAAATGCATGTTTGTGGAATCCGTGATGCATGAAACATGTTCGGAATCCGGAATGCCATGGTTATGTAAACAATGTAAATTACATGTGTATTGGTGAGAATTCGCTCAAAGAGTGTTTTCTACTGCCAAATGTCCGATTTAGAACCTGGTGATACAAAAAACTTATGAAGTCAGAGTAAATATTTCAAAGTGTAATATATGCCTTCTTTGGTGCATGAAAGTTCACTAATCCACATGCTCACAACTCAGAAACGCATGTTTCTCGAATCCGTCATGCATGTATCATGTACGGAACCCGGAATGCCATGTTGATGGAATTCATGTAAATTAAATATCTATTAGGTTGAATACACTCCAGAAGTATTCTTTTGTGAAAAATGAACGAATTCGAAACTTGTGTTAGGGAAAGTTGGTGAAAATGGGTACACGAGTCTATATGAAATTATTCCATTTATAGAGGATGAAAAATCAGTAATCCACATGCTCCCAACTCAGGAATGCATGTTTGTCGAATCCGTCATGCATGTAACATGTACGGAACACGGAATATCATGTTGAAGGAATCTATTCAAATTACATATCTCTAGGGTAGAATTCGCTCCAAGAGGGTTTTTCTGGGATCAAAGTGTGATTCTTGAAACTGGTGATAGGAGAAGCAAGGAAGTCTAAGGAAATATTTGAAAGTGCATAAGTAACTTGTTTCGTGGTTGAAACATCTGTCATGCGCATGTTCACAGCTCAGAAATGCATGTTTGAGCAATCTGTGATGCATGAAACATGTTCGGAATACGGAATGCCATGCGTATGTAAACAATGTAAATAACGTTTGTATTGGTGAGAATTCGCTCAAAGAGTGTTTTCTACTGCCAAATGTCCGATTTTAGAACCTGGTGATACAAAAAACTTATGAAGTCAGAGTAAGTATTTCAAAGTGTAATATATGCCTTCTTTGGTGGATGAAAGTTCACTAATCCACATGCTCACAACTCAGAAATGCATGTTTCTCGAATCCATCATGCATGTATCATGTACGGAACCCGGAATTCCATGTTGATAGAATTCAGGTAAATTAAATATCTATTAGGTTGAATACACTCCAGAAGTATTCTTCTGTGAAAAATGAACGAATTCGAAACTTGTGTTAGGGAAAGCTTGTGAAAATGTGTACAAGAATCTATATGAAATTATTCCTTTTATAGAGGATGAAAAATCAGTAATCCACATGCTCACAACTCAGGAATGCATGTTTGTGGAATCCGTCATGCATGTAACATGTACGGAACACGGAATATCATGATGAAGGAATCTATTCAAATTACATATCACTAGGTTAGAATTCGCTCCAAGAGGGTTTTTCTGGGATCAAAGTGTGATTCTTGAAACTGGTGATAGGAGAAGCAAGGAAGTCCAAGGAAATACTTCAAAGTGCATAAGTAACTTGTTTGGTGGTTGAAACATCTGTCATGCGCATGTTCACAGATAAGAAATGCATGTTAGAGGAATCCGTGATGCATGAATCATGTTCGGAATACGGAATGCCATGGTTATGTAAACAATGTAAATTACATGTGTATTGGTGAGAATTCGCTCAAAGAGTGTTTTCTACTGCCAAATGTCCGATTTCAGAACCTGGTGATACAAAAAACTTATGAAGTCAGAGTAAGTATTTCAAAGTGTAATATATGCCTTCTTTGGTGGATGAAAGTTCACTAATCCACATGCTCACAACTCAGAAACGCATGTTTCTCGAATCCGTCATGCATGTATCATGTACGGAACCCGGAATGCCATGTTGATAGAATTCAGGTAAATTAAATATCTATTAGGTTGTATACACTCCAGAAGTATTCTTCTGTGAAAAAAGCACGAATTCGAAACTTGTGTTAGGGAAAGCTTGTGAAAATGTGTACACGAGTCTATATGAAATTATTCCTTTTATAGAGGATGAAAAATCAGTAATCCACATGCTCACAACTCAGGAATGCATGTTTGTGGAATCCGTCATGCATGTAACATGTACGGAACACGGAATATCATGTTGAAGGAATCTATTCAAATTACAAATCTCTAGGGTAGAATTCGCTCCAAGAGGGTTTTTTGGGATCAAAGTGTGATTCTTGAAACTGGTGATAGGAGAAGCAACGAAGTCCAAGGAAATATTTCAAAGTGCATAATTAACTTGTTTGGTGGTTGAAACATCTGTCATGCGCATGTTCACACCTCAGAAACGCATGTTTGAGCAATCTGTGATGCATGAAACATGTTCGGAATACGGAATTCCTTGGGTATGTAAACAATGTAAATTACGTGTGTATTGGTGAGAATTCGCTCAAAGAGTGTTTTCTACTGCCAAATGTCTGAATTTAGAACCTGGTGATACAAAAAACTTATGAAGTCAGAGTAAGTATTTCAAAGTGTAATATATGCCTTCTTTGGTGGATGAAAGTTCACTAATCCACATGCTCACAACTCAGAAACGCATGTTTCTCGAATCCGTCATGCATGTATCATGTACGGAACCCGGAATGCCATGTTGATGGAATTCATGTAAATTAAATATCTATTAGGTTGAATAAACTCCAGAAGTATTCTTTTGTGAAAAATGAACGAATTCGAAACTTGTGTTAGGGAAAGTTTGTGAAAATGGGTACACGAGTCTATATGAAATTATTCCATTTATAGAGGATGAAAAATCAGTAATCCACATGCTCCCAACTCAGGAATGCATGTTTGTCGAATCCGTCATGCATGTAACATGTACGGAACACGGAATATCATGTTGAAGGAATCTATTCAAATTACATATCTCTAGGGTAGAATTCGCTCCAAGAGGGTTTTTCTGGGATCAAAGTGTGATTCTTGAAACTGGTGATAGGAGAAGCAAGGAAGTCCAAGGAAATATTTGAAAGTGCATAAGTAACTTGTTTCGTGGTTGAAACATCTGTCATGCGCATGTTCACAGCTCAGAAATGCATGTTTGAGCAATCTGTGATGCATGAAACATGTTCGGAATACGGAATGCCATGCGTATGTAAACAATGTAAATAACGTTTGTATTGGTGAGAATTCGCTCAAAGAGTGTTTTCTACTGCCAAATGTCCGATTTTAGAACCTGGTGATACAAAAAACTTATGAAGTCAGAGTAAGTATTTCAAAGTGTAATATATGCCTTCTTTGGTGGATGAAAGTTCACTAATCCACATGCTCACAACTCAGAAATGCATGTTTCTCGAATCCATCATGCATGTATCATGTACGGAACCCGGAATTCCATGTTGATAGAATTCAGGTAAATTAAATATCTATTAGGTTGAATACACTCCAGAAGTATTCTTCTGTGAAAAATGAACGAATTCGAAACTTGTGTTAGGGAAAGCTTGTGAAAATGTGTACAAGAATCTATATGAAATTATTCCTTTTATAGAGGATGAAAAATCAGTAATCCACATGCTCACAACTCAGGAATGCATGTTTGTGGAATCCGTCATGCATGTAACATGTACGGAACACGGAATATCATGATGAAGGAATCTATTCAAATTACATATCTCTAGGTTAGAATTCGCTCCAAGAGGGTTTTTCTGGGATCAAAGTGTGATTCTTGAAACTGGTGATAGGAGAAGCAAGGAAGTCCAAGGAAATACTTCAAAGTGCATAAGTAACTTGTTTGGTGGTTGAAACATCTGTCATGCGCATGTTCACAGATAAGAAATGCATGTTAGAGGAATCCGTGATGCATGAATCATGTTCGGAATACGGAATGCCATGGTTATGTAAACAATGTAAATTACATGTGTATTGGTGAGAATTCGCTCAAAGAGTGTTTTCTACTGCCAAATGTCCGATTTCAGAACCTGGTGATACAAAAAACTTATGAAGTCAGAGTAAGTATTTCAAAGTGTAATATATGCCTTCTTTGGTGGATGAAAGTTCACTAATCCACATGCTCACAACTCAGAAACGCATGTTTCTCAAATCCGTCATGCATGTATCATGTACGGAACCCGGAATGCCATGTTGATGGAATTCATGTAAATTAAATATCTATTAGGTTGAATACACTCCAGAAGTATTCTTTTGTGAAAAATGAACGAATTCGAAACTTGTGTTAGGGAAAGCTTGTGAAAATGTGTACACGAGTCTATATGAAATTATTCCTTTTATAGAGGATGAAAAATCAGTAATCCACATGCTCACAACTCAGGAATGCATGTTTGTGGAATCCGTCATGCATGTAACATGTACGGAACACGGAATATCATGCTGAAGGAATCTATTCAAATTACATATCTCTAGGGTAGAATTCGCTCCAAGAGTGTTTTTCTGGGATCAAAGTGTTATTCTTGAAACTGGTGATAGGAGAAGCAACGAAGTCCAAGGAAATATTTCAAAGTGCATAATTAACTTGTTTGGTGGTTGAAACATCTGTCATGCGCATGTTCACACCTCAGAAACGCATGTTTGAGCAATCTGTGATGCATGAAACATGTTCGGAATACGGAATTCCTTGGGTATGTAAACAATGTAAATTACGTGTGTATTGGTGAGAATTCGCTCAAAGAGTGTTTTCTACTGCCAAATGTCTGAATTTAGAACCTGGTGATACAAAAAACTTATGAAGTCAGAGTAAGTATTTCAAAGTGTAATATATGCCTTCTTTGGTGGATGAAAGTTCACTAATCCACATGCTCACAACTCAGAAACGCATGTTTCTCGAATCCGTCATGCATGTATCATGTACGAACCCGGAATGCCATGTTGATAGAATTCAGGTAAATTAAATATCTATTAGGTTGAATACACTCCAGAAGAATTCTTTTGTAAAAAATGAACGAATTCGAAACTTGTGTTAGGGAAAGCTTGTGAAAATGTGTACACGAGTCTATATGAAATTATTCCTTTTATAGAGGATGAAAAATCAGTAATCCACATGCTCACAACTCAGGAATGCATGTATGTCGAATCCGTCATGCATGTAACATGTACGGAACACGGAATATCATGTTGAAGGAATCTATTCAAATTACATATCTCTAGGGTAGAATTCGCTCCAAGAGGGTTTTTCTGGGATCAAAGTGTAATTCTTGAAACTGGTGATAGGAGAAGCAACGAAGTCCAAGAAACTATTTCAAAGTGCATAAGTAACTTGTTTGGTGGTTGAAACATCTGTCATGCGCATGTTCACAGCTCAGAAATGCATGTTTGTGGAATCCGTGATGCATGAAACATGTTCGGAATCCGGAATGCCATGGGTATGTAAACAATGTAAATTACGTTTGTATTGGTGAGAATTCGCTCAAAGAGTGTTTTCTACTGCCAAATGTCCGATTTTAGAACCTGGTGATACAAAAAACTTAGGAAGTCAGAGTAAATATTTCAAAGTGTTATATATGCCTTCTTTGGTGGATGAAAGGTCACTAATCCACATGCACACAACTCAGAAACGCATGTTTCTCGAATCCGTCATGCATGTATCATGTACGGAACCCGGAATGCCATGTTGATGGAATTCATGAAAATTATATATCTATTAGGTTGAATACACTCCAGAAGTATTCTTCTGTGAAAAATGAACGAATTCGAAACTTGTGTTAGGGAAAGCTTGTGAAAATGTGTACACGAGTCTATATGAAATTATTCCTTTTATAGAGGATGAAAAATCAGTAATCCACATGCTCACAACTCAGGAATGCATGTATGTCGAATCCGTCATGCACGTAACATGTACGGAACACGGAATATCATGTTGAAGGAATCTATTCAAATTACATATCTCTAGTTTAGAATTCACTCCAAGAGGGTTTTTCAGGGATCAAAGTGTGATTCTTGAAACTGGTGATAGGAGAAGCAAGGAAGTCCAAGGAAATATTTCAAAGTGCATAAGTTACTTGTTTGGTGGTTGAAACATCTGTCATGCGCATGTTCACAGCTCAGAAATGCATGTTTGAGGAATCCGTGATGCATGAAACATGTTCGGAATACGGAATGCCATGGTTATGTAAACAATGTAAATTACATGTGTATTGGTGAGAATTCGCTCAAAGAGTGTTTTCTACTGCCAAATGTCCGATTTTAGAACCTGGTGATACAAAAAACTTATGAAGTCAGAGTAAATATTTCAAAGTGTAATATATGCCTTCTTTGGTGGATGAAAGTTCACTAATCCACATGCTCACAACTCAGAAACGCATGTTTCTCGAATCCGTCATGCATGTATCATGTACGGAACCCGGAATGCCATGTTGATGGAATTCATGTAAATTAAATATCTATTAGGTTGAATATACTCCAGAAGTATTCTTTTGTGAAAAATGAACGAATTCGAAACTTGTGTTAGGGAAAGTTTGTGAAAATGTGTACACGAGTCTATATGATATTATTCCATTTATAGAGGATGAAAAATCAGTAATCCACATGCTCCCAACTCAGGAATGCATGTTTGTCGAATCCGTCATGCATGTAACATGTACGGAACACGGAATATCATGTTGAAGGAATCTATTCAAATTACATATCTCTAGGGTAGAATTCGCTCCAAGAGAGTTTTTCTGGGATCAAAGTGTGATTCTGGAAACTGGTGATAGGAGAAGCAAGGAAGTCCAAGGAAATATTTGAAAGTGCATAAGTAACTTGTTTCGTGGTTGAAACATCTGTCATGCGCATGTTCACAGCTCAGAAATGCATGTTTGAGCAATCTGTGATGCATGAAACATGTTCGGAATACGGAATGCCATGCGTATGTAAACAATGTAAATAACGTTTGTATTGGTGAGAATTCGCTCAAAGAGTGTTTTCTACTGCCAAATGTCCGATTTTAGAACCTGGTGATACAAAAAACTTATGAAGTCAGAGTAAGTATTTCAAAGTGTAATATATGCCTTCTTTGGTGGATGAAAGTTCACTAATCCACATGCTCACAACTCAGAAACGCATGTTTCTCGAATCCGTCATGCATGTATCATGTACGGAACCCGGAATGCCATGTTGATGGAATTCATGTAAATTAAATATCTATTAGGTTGAATACACTCCAGAAGTATTCTTCTGTGAAAAATGAACGAATTCGAAACTTGTGTTAGGGAAAGCATGTGAAAATGTGTACACGAGTCTATATGAAATTATTCCTTTTATAAAGGATGAAAAATCAGTAATCCACATGCTCACAACTCAGGAATGCATGTATGTCGAATCCGTCATGCACGTAACATGTATGGAACACGGAATTTCATGTTGAAGGAATCTATTCAAATTACATATCTCTAGGGTAGAATTCGCTCCAAGAGGGTTTTTCTGGGATCAAAGTGTGATTCTTGAAACTGGTGATAGGAGAAGCAACGAAGTCCAACGAACAATTTCAAAGTGCATAAGTAACTTGTTTGGTGGTTGAAACATCTGTCATGCGCATGTTCACAGCTCAGAAATGCATGTTTGAGGAATCCATGATGCATGAAACATGTTCGGAGTACGGAATGCCATGATTATGTAAACAATGTAAATTACATGTGTATTGGTGAGAATTCGCTCAAAGAGTGTTTTCTACTGCCAAATGTCCGATTTTAGAACCTGGTGATACAAAAAACTTATGAAGTCTGAGTAAGTATTTCAAAGTGTAATATATGCCTTCTTTGGTGGATGAAAGTTCACTAATCCACATGCTCACAACTCAGAAACGCATGTTTCTCGAATCCGTCATGCATGTATCATGTACGGAACCCGGAATGCCATGTTGATAGAATTCAGGTAAATTAAATATCTATTAGGTTGAATACACTCCAGAAGAATTCTTTTGTGAAAAATGAACGAATTCGAAACTTGTGTTAGGGAAAGCTTGTGAAAATGTGTACACGAGTCTATATGAAATTATTCCTTTTATAGAGGATGAAAAATCAGTAATCCACATGCTCACAACTCAGGAATGCATGTATGTCGAATCCGTCATGCATGTAACATGTACGGAACACGGAATATCATGTTGAAGGAATCTATTCAAATTACATATCTCTAGGGTAGAATTCGCTCCAAGAGGGTTTTTCTGGGATCAAAGTGTGATTCTTGAAACTGGTGATAGGAGAAGCAACGAAGTCCAAGGAAATATTTCAAAGTGCATAATTAACTTGTTTGGTGGTTGAAACATCTGTCATGCGCATGTTCACACCTCAGAAACGCATGTTTGAGCAATCTGTGATGCATGAAACATGTTCGGAATACGGAATTCCTTGGGTATGTAAACAATGTAAATTACGTGTGTATTGGTGAGAATTCGCTCAAAGAGTGTTTTCTACTGCCAAATGTCTGAATTTAGAACCTGGTGATACAAAAAACTTATGAAGTCAGAGTAAGTATTTCAAAGTGTAATATATGCCTTCTTTGGTGGATGAAAGTTCACTAATCCACATGCTCACAACTCAGAAACGCATGTTTCTCGAATCCGTCATGCATGTATCATGTACGGAACCCGGAATGCCATGTTGATAGAATTCATGTAAATTAAATATCTATTAGGTTGAATACACTCCAGAAGAATTCTTTTGTGAAAAATGAACGAATTCGAAACTTGTGTTAGGGAAAGCTTGTGAAAATGTGTACACGAGTCTATATGAAATTATTCCTTTTATAGAGGATGAAAAATCAGTAATCCACATGCTCACAACTCAGGAATGCATGTATGTCGAATCCGTCATGCATGTAACATGTACGGAACACAGAATATCATGTTGAAGGAATCTATTCAAATTACATATCCCTAGGGTAGAATTCGCTCCAAGAGGGTTTTTCTGGGATCAAAGTGTGATTCTTGAAACTGGTGATAGGAGAAGCAACGAAGTCCAAGGAACTATTTCAAAGTGCATAAGTAACTTGTTTGGTGGTTGAAACATCTGTCATGCGCATGTTCACAGCTCAGAAATGCATGTTTGTGGAATCCGTGATGCATGAAACATGTTCGGAATCCGGAATGCCATGGGTATGTAAACAATGTAAATTACGTTTGTATTGGTGAGAATTCGCTCAAAGAGTGTTTTCTACTGCCAAATGTCCGATTTTAGAACCTGGTGATACAAAAAACTTATGAAGTCAGAGTAAATATTTCAAAGTGTTATATTTGCCTTCTTTGGTGGATGAAAGGTCACTAATCCACATGCACACAACTCAGAAACGCATGTTTCTCGAATCCGTCATGCATGTATCATGTACGGAACCCGGAATGCCATGTTGATGGAATTCATGAAAATTATATATCTATTAGGTTGAATACACTCCAGAAGTATTCTTCTGTGAAAAATGAACGAATTCGAAACTTGTGTTAGGGAAAGCTTGTGAAAATGTGTACACGAATCTATATGAAATTATTCCTTTTATAGAGGATGAAAAATCAGTAATCCACATGCTCACAACTCAGGAATGCATGTATTTCGAATCCGTCATGCACGTAACATGTACGGAACACGGAATATCATGTTGAAGGAATCTATTCAAATTACATATCTCTAGTTTAGGATTCACTCCAAGAGGGTTTTTCAGGGATCAAAGTGTGATTCTTGAAACTGGTGATAGGAGAAGCAACGAAGTCCAAGGAAATATTTCAAAGTGCATAAGTTACTTGTTTGGTGGTTGAAACATCTGTCATGCGCATGTTCACAGCTCAGAAATGCATGTTTGAGGAATCCGTGATGCATGAAACATGTTCGGAATACGGAATGCCATGGTTATGTAAACAATGTAAATTACATGTGTATTGGTGAGAATTCGCTCAAAGACTGTTTTCTACTGCCAAATGTCCGATTTTAGAACCTGGTGATACAAAAAACTTATGAAGTCAGAGTAAATATTTCAAAGTGTAATATATGCCTTCTTTGGTGGATGAAAGTTCACTAATCCACATGCTCACAACTCAGAAACGCATGTTTCTCGAATCCGTCATGCATGTATCATGTACGGAACCCGGAATGCCATGTTGATGGAATTCATGTAAATTAAATATCTATTAGGTTGAATACACTCCAGAAGTATTCTTTTGTGAAAAATGAACGAATTCGAAACTTGTGTTAGGGAAAGTTTGTGAAAATGGGTACACGAGTCTATATGAAATTATTCCATTTATAGAGGATGAGAAATCAGTAATCCACATGCTCCCAACTCAGGAATGCATGTTTGTCGAATCCGTCATGCATGTAACATGTACGGAACACAGAATATCATGTTGAAGGAATCTATTCAAATTACATATCTCTAGGGTAGAATTCGCTCCAAGAGGGTTTTTCTGGGATCAAAGTGTGATTCTGGAAACTGGTGATAGGAGAAGCAAGGAAGTCCAAGGAAATATTTGAAAGTGCATAAGTAACTTGTTTCGTGGTTGAAACATCTGTCATGCGCATGTTCACAGCTCAGAAATGCATGTTTGAGCAATCTGTGATGCATGAAACATGTTCGGAATACGGAATGCCATGCGTATGTAAACAATGTAAATAACGTTTGTATTGGTGAGAATTCGCTCAAAGAGTGTTTTCTACTGCCAAATGTCCGATTTTAGAACCTGGTGATACAAAAAACTTATGAAGTCAGAGTAAGTATTTCAAAGTGTAATATATGCCTTCTTTGGTGGATGAAAGTTCACTAATCCACATGCTCACAACTCAGAAACGCATGTTTCTCGAATCCGTCATGCATGTATCATGTACGGGACCCGGAATGCCATGTTGATGGAATTCATGTAAATTAAATATCTATTAGGTTGAATACACTCCAGAAGTATTCTTCTGTGAAAAATGAACGAATTCGAAACTTGTGTTAGGGAAAGCTTGTGAAAATGTGTACACGAGTCTATATGAAATTATTCCTTTTATAGAGGATGAAAAATCAGTAATCCACATGCTCACAACTCAGGAATGCATGTATGTCGAATCCGTCATGCACGTAACATGTACGGAACACGGAATTTCATGTTGAAGGAATCTATTCAAATTACATATCTCTAGGGTAGAATTCGCTCCAAGAGGGTTTTTCTGGGATCAAAGTGTGATTCTTGAAACTGGTGATAGGAGAAGCAACGAAGTCCAACGAACAATTTCAAAGTGCATAAGTAACTTGTTTGGTGGTTGAAACATCTGTCATGCGCATGTTCACAGCTCAGAAATGCATGTTTGAGGAATCCATGATGCATGAAACATGTTCGGAGTACGGAATGCCATGATTATGTAAACAATGTAAATTACATGTGTATTGGTGAGAATTCGCTCAAAGAGTGTTTTCTACTGCCAAATGTCCGATTTTAGAACCTGGTGATACAAAAAACTTATGAAGTCAGAGTAAATATTTCAAAGTGTTATATATGCCTTCTTTGGTGGATGAAAGGTCACTAATCCACATGCACACAACTCAGAAACGCATGTTTCTCGAATCCGTCATGCATGTATCATGTACGGAACCCGGAATGCCATGTTGATGGAATTCATGAAAATTATATATCTATTAGGTTGAATACACTCCAGAAGTATTCTTCTGTGAAAAATGAACGAATTCGAAACTTGTGTTAGGGAAAGTTTGTGAAAATGTGTACACGAGTCTATATGAAATTATTCCATTTATAGAGGATGAAAAATCAGTAATCCACATGCTCCCAACTCAGGAATGCATGTTTGTCGAATCCATCATGCATGTAACATGTACGGAACACGGAATATCATGTTGAAGGAATCTATTCAAATTACATATCTCTAGGGTAGAATTCGCTCCAAGAGGGTTTTTCTGGGATCAAAGTGTGATTCTGGAAACTGGTGATAGGAGAAGCAAGGAAGTCCAAGGAAATATTTGAAAGTGCATAAGTAACTTGTTTCGTGGTTGAAACATCTGTCATGCGCATGTTCACAGCTCAGAAATGCATGTTTGAGCAATCTGTGATGCATGAAACATGTTCGGAATACGGAATGCCATGCGTATGTAAACAATGTAAATAACGTTTGTATTGGTGAGAATTCGCTCAAAGAGTGTTTTCTACTGCCAAATGTCCGATTTTAGAACCTGGTGATACAAAATACTTATGAAGTCAGAGTAAGTATTTCAAAGTGTAATATATGCCTTCTTTGGTGGATGAAAGTTCACTAATCCACATGCTCACAACTCAGAAACGCATGTTTCTCGAATCCGTCATGCATGTATCATGTACGGAACCCGGAATGCCATGTTGATGGAATTCATGTAAATTAAATATCTATTAGGTTGAATACACTCCAGAAGTATTCTTCTGTGAAAAATGAACGAATTCGAAACTTGTGATAGGGAAAGCATGTGAAAATGTGTACACGAGTCTATATGAAATTATTCCTTTTATAGAGGATGAAAAATCAGTAATCCACATGCTCACAACTCAGGAGTGCATGTATGTCGAATCCGTCATGCACGTAACATGTATGGAACACGGAATTTCATGTTGAAGGAATCTATTCAAATTACATATCTCTAGGGTAGAATTCGCTCCAAGAGGGTTTTTCTGGGATCAAAGTGTGATTCTTGAAACTGGTGATAGGAGAAGCAACGAAGTCCAACGAACAATTTCAAAGTGCATAAGTAACTTGTTTGGTGGTTGAAACATCTGTCATGCGCATGTTCACAGCTCAGAAATGCATGTTTGAGGAATCCATGATGCATGAAACATGTTCGGAGTACGGAATGCCATGATTATGTAAACAATGTAAATTACATGTGTATTGGTGAGAATTCGCTCAAAGAGTGTTTTCTACTGCCAAATGTCCGATTTTAGAACCTGGTGATACAAAAAACTTATGAAGTCTGAGTAAGTATTTCAAAGTGTAATATATGCCTTCTTTGGTGGATGAAAGTTCACTAATCCACATGCTCACAACTCAGAAACGCATGTTTCTCGAATCCGTCATGCATGTATCATGTACGGAACCCGGAATGCCATGTTGATAGAATTCAGGTAAATTAAATATCTATTAGGTTGAATACACTCCAGAAGAATTCTTTTGTGAAAAATGAACGAATTCGAAACTTGTGTTAGGGAAAGCTTGTGAAAATGTGTACACGAGTCTATATGAAATTATTCCTTTTATAGAGGATGAAAAATCAGTAATCCACATGCTCACAACTCAGGAATGCATGTATGTCGAATCCGTCATGCATGTAACATGTACGGAACACGGAATATCATGTTGAAGGAATCTATTCAAATTACATATCTCTAGGGTAGAATTCGCTCCAAGAGGGTTTTTCTGGGATCAAAGTGTGATTCTTGAAACTGGTGATAGGAGAAGCAACGAAGTCCAAGGAAATATTTCAAAGTGCATAATTAACTTGTTTGGTGGTTGAAACATCTGTCATGCGCATGTTCACACCTCAGAAACGCATGTTTGAGCAATCTGTGATGCATGAAACATGTTCGGAATACGGAATTCCTTGGGTATGTAAACAATGTAAATTACGTGTGTATTGGTGAGAATTCGCTCAAAGAGTGTTTTCTACTGCCAAATGTCTGAATTTAGAACGTGGTGATACAAAAAACTTATGAAGTCAGAGTAAGTATTTCAAAGTGTAATATATGCCTTCTTTGGTGGATGAAAGTTCACTAATCCACATGCTCACAACTCAGAAACGCATGTTTCTCGAATCCGTCATGCATGTATCATGTACGGAACCCGGAATTCCATGTTGATAGAATTCAGGTAAATTAAATATCTATTAGGTTGAATACACTCCAGAAGAATTCTTTTGTGAAAAATGAACGAATTCGAAACTTGTGTTAGGGAAAGCTTGTGAAAATGTGTACACGAGTCTATATGAAATTATTCCTTTTATAGAGGATGAAAAATCAGTAATCCACATGCTCACAACTCAGGAATGCATGTATGTCGAATCCGTCATGCATGTAACATGTACGGAACACAGAATATCATGTTGAAGGAATCTATTCAAATTACATATCTCTAGGGTAGAATTCGCTCCAAGAGGGTTTTTCTGGGATCAAAGTGTGATTCTTGAAACTGGTGATAGGAGAAGCAACGAAGTCCAAGGAACTATTTCAAAGTGCATAAGTAACTTGTTTGGTGGTTGAAACATCTGTCATGCGCATGTTCACAGCTCAGAAATGCATGTTTGTGGAATCCGTGATGCATGAAACATGTTCGGAATCCGGAATGCCATGGGTATGTAAACAATGTAAATTACGTTTGTATTGGTGAGAATTCGCTCAAAGAGTGTTTTCTACTGCCAAATGTCCGATTTTAGAACCTGGTGATACAAAAAACTTATGAAGTCAGAGTAAATAGTTCAAAGTGTTATATATGCCTTCTTTGGTGGATGAAAGGTCACTAATCCACATGCACACAACTCAGAAACGCATGTTTCTCGAATCCGTCATGCATGTATCATGTACGGAACCCGGAATGCCATGTTGATGGAATTCATGAAAATTATATATCTATTAGGTTGAATACACTCCAGAAGTATTCTTCTGTGAAAAATGAACGAATTCGAAACTTGTGTTAGGGAAAGCTTGTGAAAATGTGTACACGAGTCTATATGAAATTATTCCTTTTATAGAGGATGAAAAATCAGTAATCCACATGCTCACAACTCAGGAATGCATGTATTTCGAATCCGTCATGCACGTAACATGTACGGAACACGGAATATCATGTTGAAGGAATCTATTCAAATTACATATCTCTAGTTTAGAATTCACTCCAAGAGGGTTTTTCAGGGATCAAAGTGTGATTCTTGAAACTGGTGATAGGAGAAGCAACGAAGTCCAAGGAAATATTTCAAAGTGCATAAGTTACTTGTTTGGTGGTTGAAACATCTGTCATGCGCATGTTCACAGCTCAGAAATGCATGTTTGAGGAATCCGTGATGCATGAAACATGTTCGGAATACGGAATGCCATGGTTATGTAAACAATGTAAATTACATGTGTATTGGTGAGAATTCGCTCAAAGACTGTTTTCTACTGCCAAATGTCCGATTTTAGAACCTGGTGATACAAAAAACTTATGAAGTCAGAGTAAATATTTCAAAGTGTAATATATGCCTTCTTTGGTGGATGAAAGTTCACTAATCCACATGCTCACAACTCAGAAACGCATGTTTCTCGAATCCGTCATGCATGTATCATGTACGGAACCCGGAATGCCATGTTGATGGAATTCATGTAAATTAAATATCTATTAGGTTGAATACACTCCAGAAGTATTCTTTTGTGAAAAATGAACGAATTCGAAACTTGTGTTAGGGAAAGTTTGTGAAAATGGGTACACGAGTCTATATGAAATTATTCCATTTATAGAGGATGAGAAATCAGTAATCCACATGCTCCCAACTCAGGAATGCATGTTTGTCGAATCCGTCATGCATGTAACATGTACGGAACACGGAATATCATGTTGAAGGAATCTATTCAAATTACATATCTCTAGGGTAGAATTCGCTCCAAGAGTGTTTTTCTGGGATCAAAGTGTGATTCTGGAAACTGGTGATAGGAGAAGCAAGGAAGTCCAAGGAAATATTTGAAAGTGCATAAGTAACTTGTTTCGTGGTTGAAACATCTGTCATGCGCATGTTCACAGCTCAGAAATGCATGTTTGAGCAATCTGTGATGCATGAAACATGTTCGGAATACGGAATGCCATGCGTATGTAAACAATGTAAATAACGTTTGTATTGGTGAGAATTCGCTCAAAGAGTGTTTTCTACTGCCAAATGTCCGATTTTAGAACCTGGTGATACAAAAAACTTATGAAGTCAGAGTAAGTATTTCAAAGTGTAATATATGCCTTCTTTGGTGGATGAAAGTTCACTAATCCACATGCTCACAACTCAGAAACGCATGTTTCTCGAATCCGTCATGCATGTATCATGTACGGAACCCGGAATGCCATGTTGATGGAATTCATGTAAATTAAATATCTATTAGGTTGAATACACTCCAGAAGTATTCTTCTGTGAAAAATGAACGAATTCGAAACTTGTGTTAGGGAAAGCTTGTGAAAATGTGTACACGAGTCTATATGAAATTATTCCTTTTATAGAGGATGAAAAATCAGTAATCCACATGCTCACAACTCAGGAATGCATGTATGTCGAATCCGTCATGCACGTAACATGTACGGAACACGGAATTTCATGTTGAAGGAATCTATTCAAATTACATATCTCTAGGGTAGAATTCGCTCCAAGAGGGTTTTTCTGGGATCAAAGTGTGATTCTTGAAACTGGTGATAGGAGAAGCAACGAAGTCCAACGAACAATTTCAAAGTGCATAAGTAACTTGTTTGGTGGTTGAAACATCTGTCATGCGCATGTTCACAGCTCAGAAATGCATGTTTGAGGAATCCATGATGCATGAAACATGTTCGGAGTACGGAATGCCATGATTATGTAAACAATGTAAATTACATGTGTATTGGTGAGAATTCGCTCAAAGAGTGTTTTCTACTGCCAAATGTCCGATTTTAGAACCTGGTGATACAAAAAACTTATGAAGTCAGAGTAAGTATTTCAAAGTGTAATATATGCCTTCTTTGGTGGATGAAAGTTCACTAATCCACATGCTCACAACTCAGAAACGCATGTTTCTCGAATCCGTCATGCATGTATCATGTACGGAACCCGGAATGCCATGTTGATAGAATTCAGGTAAATTAAATATCTATTAGGTTGAATACACTCCAGAAGAATTCTTTTGTGAAAAATGAACGAATTCGAAACTTGTGTTAGGGAAAGCTTGTGAAAATGTGTACACGAGTCTATATGAAATTATTCCTTTTATAGAGGATGAAAAATCAGTAATCCACATGCTCACAACTCAGGAATGCATGTATGTCGAATCCGTCATGCATGTAACATGTACGGAACACGGAATATCATGTTGGAGGAATCTATTCAAATCACATATCTCTAGGGTAGAATTCGCTCCAAGAGGGTTTTTCTGGGATCAAAGTGTGATTCTTGAAACTGGTGATAGGAGAAGCAACGAAGTCCAAGGAACTATTTCAAAGTGCATAAGTAACTTGTTTGGTGGTTGAAACATCTGTCATGTGCATGTTCACAGCTCAGAAATGCATGTTTGTGGAATCCGTGATGCATGAAACATGTTCGGAATCCGGAATGCCATGGGTATGTAAACAATGTAAATTACGTTTGTATTGGTGAGAATTCGCTCAAAGAGTGTTTTCTACTGCCAAATGTCCGATTTTAGAACCTGGTGATACAAAAAACTTATGAAGTCAGAGTAAATATTTCAAAGTGTTATATATGCCTTCTTTGGTGGATGAAAGGTCACTAATCCACATGCACACAACTCAGAAACGCATGTTTCTCGAATCCGTCATGCATGTATCATGTACGGAACCCGGAATGCCATGTTGATGGAATTCATGAAAATTATATATCTATTAGGTTGAATACACTCCAGAAGTATTCTTCTGTGAAAAATGAACGAATTCGAAACTTGTGTTAGGGAAAGCTTGTGAAAATGTGTACACGAGTCTATATGAAATTATTCCTTTTATAGAGGATGAAAAATCAGTAATCCACATGCTCACAACTCAGGAATGCATGTATGTCGAATCCGTCATGCACGTAACATGTACGGAACACGGAATATCATGTTGAAGGAATCTATTCAAATTACATATCTCTAGTTTAGAATTCACTCCAAGAGGGTTTTTCAGGGATCAAAGTGTGATTCTTGAAACTGGTGATAGGAGAAGCAACGAAGTCCAAGGAACTATTTCAAAGTGCAAAAGTAACTTGTTTGGTGGTTGAAACATCTGTCATGCGCATGTTCACAGCTCAGAAATGCATGTTTGAGGAATCCGTGATGCATGAAACATGTTCGGAATACGGAATGCCATGGTTATGTAAACAATGTAAATTACATGTGTATTGGTGAGAATTCGCTCAAAGAGTGTTTTCTACTGCCAAATGTCCGATTTTAGAACCTGGTGATACAAAAAACTTATGAAGTCAGAGTAAATATTTCAAAGTGTAATATATGCCTTCTTTGGTGGATGAAAGTTCACTAATCCACATGCTCACAACTCAGAAACGCATGTTTCTCGAATCCGTCATGCATGTATCATGTACGGAACCCGGAATGCCATGTTGATGGAATTCATGTAAATTAAATATCTATTAGGTTGAATACACTCCAGAAGTATTCTTTTGTGAAAAATGAACGAATTCGAAACTTGTGTTAGGGAAAGTTTGTGAAAATGGGTACACGAGTCTATATGAAATTATTCCATGTATAGAGGATGAAAAATCAGTAATCCACATGCTCCCAACTCAGGAATGCATGTTTGTCGAATCCGTCATGCATGTAACATGTACGGAACACGGAATATCATGTTGAAGGAATCTATTCAAATTACATATCTCTAGGGTAGAATTCGCTCCAAGAAGGTTTTTCTGGGATCAAAGTGTGATTCTTGAAACTGGTGATAGGAGAAGCAAGGAAGTCCAAGGAAATATTTGAAAGTGCATAAGTAACTTGTTTCGTGGTTGAAACATCTGTCATGCGCATGTTCACAGCTCAGAAATGCATGTTTGAGCAATCTGTGATGCATGAAACATGTTCGGAATACGGAATGCCATGCGTATGTAAACAATGTAAATAACGTTTTTATTGGTGAGAATTCGCTCAAAGAGTGTTTTCTACTGCCAAATGTCCGATTTTAGAACCTGGTGATACAAAAAACTTATGAAGTCAGAGTAAGTATTTCAAAGTGTAATATATGCCTTCTTTGGTGGATGAAAGTTCACTAATCCACATGCTCACAACTCAGAAACGCATGTTTCTCGAATCCGTCATGCATGTATCATGTACGGAACCCGGAATGCCATGTTGATGGAATTCATGTAAATTAAATATCTATTAGGTTGAATACACTCCAGAAGTATTCTTCTGTGAAAAATGAACGAATTCGAAACTTGTGTTAGGGAAAGCTTGTGAAAATGTGTACACGAGTCTATATGAAATTATTCCTTTTATAGAGGATGAAAAATCAGTAATCCACATGCTCACAACTCAGGAATGCATGTATGTCGAATCCGTCATGCATGAAACATGTACGGAACACGGAATTTCATGTTGAAGGAATCTATTCAAATCACATATCTCTAGGGTAGAATTCGCTCCAAGAGGGTTTTTCTGGGATCAAAGTGTGATTCTAGAAACTGGTGATAGGAGAAGCAACAAAGTCCTAGGAAATACTTCAAAGTGCATAAGTAACTTGTTTGGTGGTTGAAACATCTGTCATGCGCATGTTCACAGCTCAGAAATGCATGTTTGTGGAATCCGTGATGCATGAAACATGTTCGGAATACGGAATGCCATGGGTATGTAAACAATGTAAATTACGTTTTTATTGGTGAGAATTCGCTCAAAGAGTGTTTTCTACTGCCAAATGTCCGATTTTAGAACCTGGTGATACAAAAAACTTATGAAGTCAGAGTAAATATTTCAAAGTGTTATATATGCCTTCTTTGGTGGATGAAAGGTCACTAATCCACATGCACACAACTCAGAAACGCATGTTTCTCGAATCCGTCATGCATGTATCATGTACGGAACCCGGAATGCCATGTTGATGGAATTCATGAAAATTATATATCTATTAGGTTGAATACACTCCAGAAGTATTCTTCTGTGAAAAATGAACGAATTCGAAACTTGTGTTAGGGAAAGCTTGTGAAAATGTGTACACGAGTCTATATGAAATTATTCCTTTTATAGAGGATGAAAAATCAGTAATCCACATGCTCACAACTCAGGAATGCATGTATGTCGAATCCGTCATGCACGTAACATGTACGGAACACGGAATATCATGTTCAAGGAATCTATTCAAATTACATATCTCTAGTTTAGAATTCACTCCAAGAGGGTTTTTCAGGGATCAAAGTGTGATTCTTGAAACTGGTGATAGGAGAAGCAACGAAGTCCAAGGAAATATTTCAAAGTGCATAAGTTACTTGTTTGGTGGTTGAAACATCTGTCATGCGCATGTTCACAGCTCAGAAATGCATGTTTGAGGAATCCGTGATGCATGAAACATGTTCGGAATACGGAATGCCATGGTTATGTAAACAATGTAAATTACATGTGTATTGGTGAGAATTCGCTCAAAGAGTGTTTTCTACTGCCAAATGTCCGATTTTAGAACCTGGTGATACAAAAAACTTATGAAGTCAGAGTAAATATTTCAAAGTGTAATATATGCCTTCTTTGGTGGATGAAAGTTCACTAATCCACATGCTCACAACTCAGAAACGCATGTTTCTCGAATCCGTCATGCATGTATCATGTACGGAACCCGGAATGCCATGTTGATAGAATTCATGTAAATTAAATATCTATTAGGTTGAATACACTCCAGAAGTATTCTTTTGTGAAAAATGAACGAATTCGAAACTTGTGTTAGGGAAAGTTTGTGAAAATGGGTACACGAGTCTATATGAAATTATTCCATTTATAGAGGATGAAAAATCAGTAATCCACATGCTCCCAACTCAGGAATGCATGTTTGTCGAATCCGTCATGCATGTAACATGTACGGAACACGGAATATCATGTTGAAGGAATCTATTCAAATTACATATCTCTAGGGTAGAATTCGCTCCAAGAGGGTTTTTCAGGGATCAAAGTGTGATTCTTGAAACTGGTGATAGGAGAAGCAAGGAAGTCCAAGGAAATATTTGAAAGTGCATAAGTAACTTGTTTCGTGGTTGAAACATCTGTCATGCGCATGTTCACAGCTCAGAAATGCATGTTTGAGCAATCTGTGATGCATGAAACATGTTCGGAATACGGAATGCCATGCGTATGTAAACAATGTAAATAACGTTTGTATTGGTGAGAATTCGCTCAAAGAGTGTTTTCTACTGCCAAATGTCCGATTTTAGAACCTGGTGATACAAAAAACTTATGAAGTCAGAGTAAGTATTTCAAAGTGTAATATATGCCTTCTTTGGTGGATGAAAGTTCACTAATCCACATGCTCACAACTCAGAAACGCATGTTTCTCGAATCCGTCATGCATGTATCATGTACGGAACCCGGAATGCCATGTTGATGGAATTCATGTAAATTAAATATCTATTAGGTTGAATACACTCCAGAAGTATTCTTCTGTGATAAATGAACGAATTCGAAACTTGTCTTAGGGAAAGCTTGTGAAAATGTGTACACGAGTCTATATGAAATTATTCCTTTTATAGAGGATGAAAAATCAGTAATCCACATGCTCACAACTCAGGAATGCATGTATGTCGAATCCGTCATGCACGTAACATGTACGGAACACGGAATTTCATGTTGAAGGAATCTATTCAAATTACATATCTCTAGGGTAGAATTCGCTCCAAGAGGGTTTTTCTGGGATCAAAGTGTGATTCTTGAAACTGGTGATAGGAGAAGCAACGAAGTCCAAGGAACTATTTCAAAGTGCATAAGTAACTTGTTTGGTGGTTGAAACATCTGTCATGCGCATGTTCACAGCTCAGAAATGCATGTTTGAGGAATCCATGATGCATGAAACATGTTCGGAGTACGGAATGCCATGATTATGTAAACAATGTAAATTACATGTATATTGGTGAGAATTCGCTCAAAGAGTGTTTTCTACTGCCAAATGTCCGATTTTAGAACCTGGTGATACAAAAAACTTATGAAGTCAGAGTAAATATTTCAAAGTGTAATATATGCCTTCTTTGGTGGATGAAAGTTCACTAATCCGCATGCTCACAACTCAGAAATGCATGTTTCTCGAATCCATCATGCATGTATCATGTACGGAACCCGGAATGCCATGTTGATAGAATTCAGGTAAATTAACTTTCTATTAGGTTGAATACACTCCAGAAGTATTCTTCTGTGAAAAATGAATGAATTCGAAACTTGTGTTAGGGAAAGCTTGTGAAAATGTGTACACGAGTGTATATGAAATTATTCCTTTTATAGAGGATGAAAAATCAGTAATCCACATGCTCACAACTCAGGAATGCATGTTTGTGGAATCCGTCATGCATGTAACATGTACGGAACACGGAATATCATGTTGAAGGAATCTATTCAAATTACATATCTCTAGGGTAGAATTCGCTCCAAGAGTGTTTTTCTGGGATCAAAGTGTGATTCTGGAAACTGGTGATAGGAGAAGCAACAAAGTCCAAGGAAATACTTCAAAGGGCATAAGTAACTTGTTTGGTGGTTGAAACATCTGTCATGCGCATGTTCACAGCTCAGAAATGCATGTTAGAGGAATCCGTGATGCATGAAACATGTTCGGAATACGGAATGCCATGGTTATGTAAACAATGTAAATTACATGTGTATTGGTGAGAATTCGCTCAAAGAGTGTTTTCTACTGCCAAATGTCCGAATTTAGAACCTGGTGATACAAAAAAATTATGAAGTCCGAGTAAGTATTTCAAAGTGTAATATATGCCTTCTTTGGTGGATGAAAGTTCACTAATCCACATACTCACAACTCAGAAACGCATGTTTCTCGAATCCATCATGCATGTATGATGTACGTAACCCAGAATTCCATGTTGATAGAATTCAGGTAAATTAAATATCTTTTAGGTTGAATACACTCCTGAAGAATTCTTCTGTGAAAAATGAACGAATTCGAAACTTGTGTTAGGGAAAGCTTGTGAAAATGTGTACACGAGTCTATATGAAATTATTCCTTTTATAGAGGATGAAAAATCAGTAATCCACATGCTCACAACTCAGGAATGCATGTATGTCGAATCCGTCATGCACGTAACATGTACGGAACACGGAATTTCATGTTGAAGGAATCTATTCAAATTACATATCTCTAGGGTAGAATTCGCTCCAAGAGGGTTTTCTGGGATCAAAGTGTGATTCTTGAAACTGGTGATAGGAGAAGCAACGAAGTCCAAGGAAATATTTGAAAGTGCATAAGTAACTTGTTTGGTGGTTGAAACATCTGTCATGCGCATGTTCACAGCTCAGAAATGCATGTATGAGGAATCCGTGATGCATGAATCATGTTCGGAATACGGAATGCCATGGTTATTTAAACAATGAAAATTAAATTTGTATTGGTGAGAATTCGATCAAAGAGTGTTTTCTACTGCCAAATGTCCGATTTTAGAACCTGGTGATACAAAAAACTTATGAAGTCAGAGTAAATATTTCAAAGTGTAATATATGCCTCCTTTGGTGGATGAAAGTTCACTAATCCACATGCTCACAACTCAGAAACGCATGTTTCTCGAATCCGTCATGCATGTATCATGTACGGAACCCGGAATGCCATGTTGATGGAATTCATGTAAATTAAATATCTATTAGGTTGAATACACTCCAGAAGTATTCTTTTGTGAAAAATGAACGAATTCGAAACTTGTGTTAGGGAAAGCTTGTGAAAATGTGTACACGAGTCTATATGAAATTATTCCTTTTATAGAGGATGAAAAATCAGTAATCCACATGCTCACAACTCAGGAATGCATGTATGTCGAATCCGTCATGCACGTAACATGTACGGAACACGGAATATCATGTTGAAGGAATCTATTCAAATTACATATCTCTAGTTTAGAATTCACTCCAAGAGGGTTTTTCAGGGATCAAAGTGTGATTCTTGAAACTGGTGATAGGAGAAGCAACGAAGTCCAAGGAAATATTTCAAAGTGCATAAGTTACTTGTTTGGTGGTTGAAACATCTGTCATGCACATGTTCACAGCTCAGAAATGCATGTTTGAAGAATCCGTGATGCATGAAACATGTTCGGAATACGGAATGCCATGGTTATGTAAACAATGTAAATTACATGTGTATTGGTGAGAATTCGATCAAAGAGTGTTTTCTACTGCCAAATGTCCGATTTTAGAACCTGGTGATACAAAAAACTTACGAAGTCAGAGTAAATATTTCAAAGTGTAATATATGCCTTCTTTGGTGGATGAAAGTTCACTAATCCCCATGATCACAACTCAGAAACGCATGTTTCTCGAATCCGTCATGCATGTATCATGTACGGAACCCGGAATGCCATGTTGATGGAATTCATGTAAATTAAATATCTATTAGGTTGAATACACTCCAGAAGTATTCTTTTGTGAAAAATGAACGAATTCGAAACTTGTGTTAGGGAAAGCTTGTGAAAATGTGTACACGAGTCTATATGAAATTATTCCATTTATAGAGGATGAAAAATCAGTAATCCACATGCTCACAACTCAGGAATGCATGTATGTCGAATCCGTCATGCATGTAACATGTACGGAACACGGAATATCATGTTGAAGGAATCTATTCAATTTACATATCTCTAGGGTAGAATTCGCTCCAAGAGGGTTTTTCTGGGATCAAAGTGTGATTCTTGAAACTGGTGATAGGAGAAGCAACGAAGTCCAAGGAACTATTTCAAAGTGCATAAGTAACTTGTTTGGTGGTTGAAACATCTGTCATGCGCATGTTCACAGCTCAGAAATGCATGTTTGAGTAATCCGTGATGCATGAAACATGTTCGGAATACGGAATGCCATGGTTATGTAAACAATGTAAATTACATGTGTATTGGTGAGAATTCGCTCAAAGAGTGTTTTCTACTGCCAAATGTCCGATTTTAGAACCTGGTGATACAAAAAACTTATGAAGTCAGAGTAAATATTTCAAAGTGTAATATATGCCTTCTTTGGTTGATGAAAGTTCACTAATCCACATGCTCACAACTCAGAAACGCATGTTTCTCGAATCCGTCATGCATGTATCATGTACGGAACCCGGAATGCCATGTTGATGGAATTCATGTAAATTAAATATCTATTAGGTTGAATACACTCCAGAAGTATTCTTTTGTGAAAAATGAACGAATTCGAAACTTGTGTTAGGGAAAGTTTGTGAAAATGGGTACACGAGTCTATATGAAATTATTCCATTTATAGAGGATGAAAAATCAGTAATCCACATGCTCCCAACTCAGGAATGCATGTTTGTCGAATCCGTCATGCATGTAACATGTACGGAACACGGAATATCATGTTGAAGGAATCTATTCAAATTACATATCTCTAGGGTAGAATTCGCTCCAAGAGGGTTTTTCAGGGATCAAAGTGTGATTCTTGAAACTGGTGATAGGAGAAGCAAGGAAGTCCAAGGAAATATTTGAAAGTGCATAAGTAACTTGTTTCGTGGTTGAAACATCTGTCATGCGCATGTTCACAGCTCAGAAATGCATGTTTGAGCAATCTGTGATGCATGAAACATGTTCGGAATACGGAATGCCATGCGTATGTAAACAATGTAAATAACGTTTGTATTGGTGAGAATTCGCTCAAAGAGTGTTTTCTACTGCCAAATGTCCGATTTTAGAACCTGGTGATACAAAAAACTTATGAAGTCAGAGTAAGTATTTCAAAGTGTAATATATGCCTTCTTTGGTGGATGAAAGTTCACTAATCCACATGCTCACAACTCAGAAACGCATGTTTCTCGAATCCGTCATGCATGTATCATGTACGGAACCCGGAATGCCATGTTGATGGAATTCATATAAATTAAATATCTATTAGGTTGAATACACTCCAGAAGTATTCTTCTGTGAAAAATGAACGAATTCGAAACTTGTGTTAGGGAAAGCTTGTGAAAATGTGTACACGAGTCTATATGAAATTATTCCTTTTATAGAGGATGAAAAATCAGTAATCCACATGCTCACAACTCAGGAATGCATGTATGTCGAATCCGTCATGCATGTAACATGTACGGAACACGGAATATCATGTTGAAGGAATCTATTCAAATTACATATCTCTAGGGTAGAATTCGCTCCAAGAGGGTTTTTCTGGGATCAAAGTGTGATTCTTGAAACTGGTGATAGGAGAAGCAACGAAGTCCAAGGAACTATTTCAAAGTGCATAAGTAACTTGTTTGGTGGTTGAAACATCTGTCATGCGCATGTTCACAGCTCAGAAATGCATGTTTGAGGAATCCGTGATGCATGAAACATGTTCGGAATACGGAATGCCATGGTTATGTAAACAATGTAAATTACATGTGTATTGGTGAGAATTCGCTCAAAGAGTGTTTTCTACTGCCAAATGTCCGATTTTAGAACCTGGTGATACAAAAAACTTATGAAGTCAGAGTAAATATTTCAAAGTGTAATATATGCCTTCTTTGGTGGATGAAAGTTCACTAATCCACATGCTCACAACTCAGAAACGCATGTTTCTCGAATCCGTCATGCATGTATCATGTACGGAACCCGGAATGCCATGTTGATGGAATTCATGTAAATTAAATATCTATTAGGTTGAATACACTCCAGAAGTATTCTTTTGTGAAAAATGAACGAATTCGAAACTTGTGTTAGGGAAAGTTTGTGAAAATGGGTACACGAGTCTATATGAAATTATTCCATTTATAGAGGATGAAAAATCAGTAATCCACATGCTCCCAACTCAGGAATGCATGTTTGTCGAATCCGTCATGCATGTAACATGTACGGAACACGGAATATCATGTTGAAGGAATCTATTCAAATTACATATCTCTAGGGTAGAATTCGCTCCAAGAGGGTTTTCCTGGGATCAAACTGTGATTCTTGAAACTGGTGATAGGAGAAGCAAGGAAGTCCAAGGAAATATTTGAAAGTGCATACGTAACTTGTTTCGTGGTTGAAACATCTGTCATGCGCATGTTCACAGCTCAGAAATGCATGTTTGAGCAATCTGTGATGCATGAAACATGTTCGGAATACGGAATGCCATGCGTATGTAAACAATGTAAATAACGTTTGTATTGGTGAGAATTCGCTCAAAGAGTGTTTTCTACTGCCAAATGTCCAATTTTAGAACTTGGTGATACAAAAAAATTATGAAGTCAAAGTAAGTATTTCAAAGTGTAATATATGCCTTCTTTGGTGGATGAAAGTTCACTAATCCACATGCTCACAACTCAGAAATGCATGTTTCTCGAATCCGTCATGCATGTATCATGTACGGAACCCGGAATGCCATGTTGATGGAATTCATGTAAATTAAATATCTATTAGGTTGAATACACTCCAGAAGTATTCTTCTGTGAAAAATGAACGAATTCGAAACTTGTGTTAGGGAAAGCTTGTGAAAATGTGTACACGAGTCTATATGAAATTATTCCTTTTATAGAGGATGAAAAATCAGTAATCCACATGCTCACAACTCAGGAATGCATGTATGTCGAATCCGTCATGCACGTAACATGTACGGAACACGGAATTTCATGTTGAAGGAATCTATTCAAATTACATATCTCTAGGGTAGAATTCGCTCCAAGAGGGTTTTTCTGGGATCAAAGTGTGATTCTTGAAACTGGTGATAGGAGAAGCAACGAAGTCCAAGGAACTATTTCAAAGTGCATAAGTAACTTGTTTGGTGGTTGAAACATCTGTCATGCGCATGTTCACAGCTCAGAAATGCATGTTTGAGGAATCCATGATGCATGAAACATGTTCGGAGTACGGAATGCCATGCTAATGTAAACAATGTAAATTACATGTGTATTGGTGAGAATTCGCTCAAAGAGTGTTTTCTACTGCCAAATGTCCGATTTTAGAACCTGGTGATACAAAAAACTTATGAAGTCAGAGTAAGTATTTCAAAGTGTAATATATGCCTTCTTTGGTGGATGAAAGTTCAATAATCCACATGCTCACACTCAGAAACGCATGTTTCTCGAATCCGTCATGCATGTATCATGTACGGAACCCGGAATGCCATGTTGATAGAATTCAGGTAAATTAAATATCTATTAGGTTGAATACACTCCAGAAGAATTCTTTTGTGAAAAATGAACGAATTCGAAACTTGTGTTAGGGAAAGCTTGTGAAAATGTGTACACGAGTCTATATGAAATTATTCCTTTTATAGAGGATGAAAAATCAGTAATCCACATGCTCACAACTCAGGAATGCATGTATGTCGAATCCGTCATGCATGTAACATGTAAGGAACACGGAATATCATGTTGAAGGAATCTATTCAAATTACATATCTCTAGGGTAGAATTCGCTCCAAGAGGGTTTTTCTGGGATCAAAGTGTGATTCTTGAAACTGGTGATAGGAGAAGCAACGAAGTCCAAGGAAATATTTCAAAGTGCATAAGTAACTTGTTTGGTGGTTGAAACATCTGTCATGCGCATGTTCACAGCTCAGAAATGCATGTTTGAGGAATCCGTGATGCATGAATCATGTTCGGAATACGGAATGCCATGGTTATTTAAACAATGTAAATTAAATTTGTATTGGTGAGAATTCGCTCAAAGAGTGTTTTCTACTGCCAAATGTCCGATTTTAGAACCTGGTGATACAAAAAACTTATGAAGTCAGAGTAAATATTTCAAAGTGTAATATATGCCTTCTTTGGTGGATGAAAGTTCACTAATCCACATGCTCACAACTCAGAAACGCATGTTTCTCGAATCCGTCATGCATGTATCATGTACGGAACCCGGAATGCCATGTTGATGGAATTCATGTAAATTAAATATCTATTAGGTTGAATACACTCCAGAAGTATTCTTTTGTGAAAAATGAACGAATTCGAAACTTGTGTTAGGGAAAGCTTGTGAAAATGTGTACACGAGTCTATATGAAATTATTCCATTTATAGAGGATGAAAAATCAGTAATCCACATGCTCACAACTCAGGAATGCATGTATGTCGAATCCGTCATGCATGTAACATGTACGGAACACGGAATATCATGTTGAAGTAATCTATTCAATTTACATATCTCTAGGGTAGAATTCGCTCCAAGAGTGTTTTTCTGGGATCAAAGTGTGATTCTTGAAACTGGTGATAGGAGAAGCAACGAAGTCCAAGGAACTATTTCAAAGTGCATAAGTAACTTGTTTGGTGGTTGAAACATCTGTCATGCGCATGTTCACAGCTCAGAAATGCATGTTTGTGGAATCCGTGATGCATGAAACATGTTCGGAATCCGGAATGCCATGGGTATGTAAACAATGTAAATTACGTTTGTATTGGTGAGAATTCACTCAAAGAGTGTTTTCTACTGCCAAATGTCCGATTTTAGAACCTGGTGATACAAAAAACTTATGAAGTCAGAGTAAATATTTCAAAGTGTTATATATGCCTTCTTTGGTGGATGAAAGGTCACTAATCCACATGCACACAACTCAGAAACGCATGTTTCTCGAATCCGTCATGCATGTATCATGTACGGAACCCGGAATGCCATGTTGATGGAATTCATGAAAATTATATATCTATTAGGTTGAATACACTCCAGAAGTATTCTTCTGTGAAAAATGAACGAATTCGAAACTTGTGTTAGGGAAAGCTTGTGAAAATGTGTACACGAGTCTATATGAAATTATTCCTTTTATAGAGGATGAAAAATCAGTAATCCACATGCTCACAACTCAGGAATGCATGTATGTCGAATCCGTCATGCACGTAACATGTACGGAACACGGAATATCATGTTGAAGGAATCTATTCAAATTACATATCTCTAGTTTAGAATTCACTCCAAGAGGGTTTTTCAGGGATCAAAGTGTGATTCTTGAAACTGGTGATAGGAGAAGCAACGAAGTCCAAGGAAATATTTCAAAGTGCATAAGTTACTTGTTTGGTGGTTGAAACATCTGTCATGCGCATGTTCACAGCTCAGAAATGCATGTTTGAGGAATCCGTGATGCATGAAACATGTTCGGAATACGGAATGCCATGGTTATGTAAACAATGTAAATTACATGTGTATTGGTGAGAATTCGCTCAAAGAGTGTTTTCTACTGCCAAATGTCCGATTTTAGAACCTGGTGATACAAAAAACTTATGAAGTCAGAGTAAATATTTCAAAGTGTAATATATGCCTTCTTTGGTGGATGAAAGTTCACTAATCCACATGCTCACAACTCAGAAACGCATGTTTCTCGAATCCGTCATGCATGTATCATGTACGGAACCCAGAATGCCATGTTGATGGAATTCATGTAAATTAAATATCTATTAGGTTGAATACACTCCAGAAGTATTCTTCTGTGAAAAATGAACGAATTCGAAACTTGTGTTAGGGAAAGTTTGTGAAAATGGGTACACGAGTCTATATGAAATTATTCCATTTATAGAGGATGAAAAATCAGTAATCCACATGCTCCCAACTCAGGAATGCATGTTTGTCGAATCCGTCATGCATGTAACATATACGGAACACGGAATATCATGTTGAAGGAATCTATTCAAATTACATATCTCTAGGGTAGAATTCGCTCCAAGAGGGTTTTTCTGGGATCAAAGTGTGATTCTTGAAACTGGTGATAGGAGAAGCAAGGAAGTCCAAGGAAATATTTGAAAGTGCATAAGTAACTTGTTTCGTGGTTGAAACATCTGTCATGCGCATGTTCACAGCTCAGAAATGCATGTTTGAGCAATCTGTGATGCATGAAACATGTTCGGAATACGGAATGCCATGCGTATGTAAACAATGTAAATAACGTTTGTATTGGTGAGAATTCGCTCAAAGAGTGTTTTCTACTGCCAAATGTCCGATTTTAGAACCTGGTGATACAAAAAAATTATGAAGTCAGAGTAAGTATTTCAAAGTGTAATATATGCCTTCTTTGGTGGATGAAAGTTCACTAATCCACATGCTCACAACTCAGAAACGCATGTTTCTCGAATCCGTCATGCATGTATCATGTACGGAACCCGGAATGCCATGTTGATGGAATTCATGTAAATTAAATATCTATTAGGTTGAATACACTCCAGAAGTATTCTTTTGTGAAAAATGAACGAATTCGAAACTTGTGTTAGGGAAAGCTTGTGAAAATGTGTACACGAGTCTATATGAAATTATTCCTTTTATAGAGGATGAAAAATCAGTAATCCACATGCTCACAACTCAGGAATGCATGTATGTCGAATCCGTCATGCATGTAACATGTACGGAACACGGAATATCATGTTGAAGGAATCTATTCAATTTACATATCTCTAGGGTAGAATTCGCTCCAAGAGGGTTTTTCTGGGATCAACGTGTGATTCTTGAAACTGGTGATAGGAGAAGCAACGAAGTCCAAGGAACTATTTCAAAGTGCATAAGTAACTTGTTTGGTGGTTGAAACATCTGTCATGCGCATGTTCACAGCTCAGAAATGCATGTTTGAGGAATCCATGATGCATGAAACATGTTCGGAGTACGGAATGCCATGATTATGTAAACAATGTAAATTACATGTGTATTGGTGAGAATTCGCTCAAAGAGTGTTTTCTACTGCCAAATGTCCGATTTTAGAACCTGGTGATACAAAAAACTTATGAAGTCAGAGTAAGTATTTCAAAGTGTAATATATGCCTTCTTTGGTGGATGAAAGTTCACTAATCCACATGCTCACAACTCAGAAACGCATGTTTCTCGAATCCGTCATGCATGTATCATGTACGGAACCCGGAATGCCATGTTGATGGAATTCATGTAAATTAAATATCTATTAGGTTGAATACACTCCAGAAGTATTCTTCTGTGAAAAATGAACGAATTCGAAACTTGTGTTAGGGAAAGCTTGTGAAAATGTGTACACGAGTCTATATGAAATTATTCCTTTTATAGAGGATGAAAAATCAGTAATCCACATGCTCACAACTCAGGAATGCATGTATGTCGAATCCGTCATGCATGTAACATGTACGGAACACGGAATATCATGTTGAAGGAATCTATTCAAATTACATATCTCTAGGGTAGAAGTCGCTCCAAGGGGTTTTTTCTGGGATCAAAGTGTGATTCTTGAAACTGGTGATAGGAGAAGCAACGAAGTCCAAGGAACTATTTCAAAGTGCATAAGTAACTAGTTTGGTGGTTGAAACATCTGTCATGCGCATGTCCACAGCTCAGAAATGCATGTTTGTGGAATCCGTGATGCATGAAACATGTTCGGAATACGGAATGCCATGGTTATGTAAACAATGTAAATTACATGTGTATTGGTGAGAATTCGCTCAAAGAGTGTTTTCTACTGCCAAATGTCCGATTTTAGAACCTGGTGATACAAAAAACTTATGAAGTCAGAGTAAATATTTCAAAGTGTAATATATGCCTCTTTGGTGGATGAAAGTTCACTAATCCACATGCTCACAACTCAGAAACGCATGTTTCTCGAATCCGTCATGCATGTATCATGTACGGAACCCGGAATGCCATGTTGATGGAATTCATGTAAATTAAATATCTATTAGGTTGAATACACTCCAGAAGTATTCTTCTGTGAAAAAAGCACGAATTCGAAACTTGTGTTAGGGAAAGCTTGTGAAAATGTGTACACGAGTCTATATGAAATTATTCCTTTTATAGAGGATGAAAAATCAGTAATCCACATGCTCACAACTCAGAAATGTATGTTTCTCGAATCCATCATGCATGTATCATGTACGGAACCCGGAATTCCATGTTGATAGAATTCAGGTAAATTAACTATCTATTAGATTGAATACACTCCAGAAATATTCTTCTGTGAAAAATGAACGAATTCGAAACTTGTGTTAGGGAAAGCTTGTGAAAATGTGTACACGAGTCTATATGAAATTATTCCTTTTATAGAGGATGAAAAATCAGTAATTCACATGCTCACAACTCAGGAATGCATGTTTGTGGAATCCGTCATGCATGTAACATGTACGGAACACGGAATATCATGATGAAGGAATCTATTCTAATTACATATCTCTAGGTTAGAATTCGCTCCAAGAGGGTTTTTCTGGGATCAAAGTGTGATTCTTGAAACTGGTGATAGGAGAAGCAAGGAAGTCCAAGGAAATACTTCAAAGTGCATAAGTAACTTGTTTGGTGGTTGAAACATCTGTCATGCGCATGTTCACAGCTCAGAAATGCATGTTTGAGGAATCCGTGATGCATGAATCATGTTCGGAATACGGAATGCCATGGTTATGTAAACAATGTAAATTACATGTGTATTGGTGAGAATTCGCTCAAAGAGTGTTTTCTACTGCCAAATGTCCGATTTTAGAACCTGGTGATACAAAAAACTTATGAAGTCAGAGTAAGTATTTCAAAGTGTAATATATGCCTTCTTTGGTGGATGAAAGTTCACTAATCCACATGCTCACAACTCAGAAACGCATGTTTCTCAAATCCGTCATGCATGTATCATGTACGGAACCCGGAATGCCATGTTGATGGAATTCATGTAAATTAAATATCTATTAGGTTGAATACACTCCAGAAGTATTCTTTTGTGAAAAATGAACGAATTCGAATCTTGTGTTAGGGAAAGCTTGTGAAAATGTTTACACGAGTCTATATGAAATTATTCCTTTTATAGAGGATGAAAAATCAGTAATCCACATGCTCACAACTCAGGAATGCATGTATGTCGAATCCGTCATGCATGTAACATGTACGGAACACGGAATATCATGTTGAAGGAATCTATTCAAATTACATATCTCTAGGGTAGAATTCGCTCCAAGAGGTTTTTTCTGGGATCAAAGTGTGATTCTTGAAACTGGTGATAGGAGAAGCAACGAAGTCCAAGGAACTATTTCAAAGTGCATAAGTAACTAGTTTGGTGGTTGAAACATCTGTCATGCGCATGTTCACAGCTCAGAAATGCATGTTTGTGGAATCCGTGATGCATGAAACATGTTCGGAATACGGAATGACATGGTTATGTAAACAATGTAAATTACATGTGTATTGGTGAGAATTCGCTCAAAGAGTGTTTTCTACTGCCAAATGTCCGATTTTAGAACCTGGTGATACAAAAAACTTATGAAGTCAGAGTAAATATTTCAAAGTGTAATATATGCCTCTTTGGTGGATGA
Source organism: Vicugna pacos (assembly GCF_048564905.1). Classification (NCBI taxonomy): domain Eukaryota; kingdom Metazoa; phylum Chordata; class Mammalia; order Artiodactyla; family Camelidae; genus Vicugna; species Vicugna pacos. The sequence goes on from NW_027328741.1 coordinate 49,229,297, forward strand.
AAGTTCACTAATCCACATGCTCACAACTCAGAAACGCATGTTTCTCGAATCCGTCATGCATGTATCATGTACGGAACCCGGAATGCCATGTTGATGGAATTCATGTAAATTAAATATCTATTAGGTTGAATACACTCCAGAAGTATTCTTCTGTGAAAAAAGCACGAATTCGAAACTTGTGTTAGGGAAAGCTTGTGAAAATGTGTACACGAGTCTATATGAAATTATTCCTTTTATAGAGGATGAAAAATCAGTAATCCACATGCTCACAACTCAGAAATGCATGTTTCTCGAATCCATCATGCATATATCATGTACGGAACCCGGAATTCCATGTTGATAGAATTCAGGTAAATTAACTATCTATTAGGTTGAATACACTCCAGAAGTATTCTTCTGTGAAAAATGAACGAATTCGAAACTTGTGTTAGGGAAAGCTTGTGAAAATGTGTACACGAGTCTATATGAAATTATTCCTTTTATAGAGGATGAAAAATCAGTAATCCACATGCTCACAACTCAGGAATGCATGTTTGTGGAATCCGTCATGCATGTAACATGTACGGAACACGGAATATCATGATGAAGGAATCTATTCAAATTACATATCTCTAGGTTAGAATTCGCTCCAAGAGGGTTTTTCTGGGATCAAAGTGTGATTCTTGAAACTGGTGATAGGACAAGCAAGGAAGTCCAAGGAAATACTTCAAAGTGCATAAGTAACTTGTTTGGTGGTTGAAACATCTGTCATGCGCATGTTCACAGCTCAGAAATGCATGTTTGAGGAATCCGTGATGCATGAATCATGTTCGGAATACGGAATGCCATGGTTATGTAAACAATGTAAATTACATGTGTATTGGTGAGAATTCGCTCAAAGAGTGTATTCTACTGCCAAATGTCCGATTTTAGAACCTGGTGATACAAAAAACTTATGAAGTCAGAGTAAGTATTTCAAAGTGTAATATATGCCTTCTTTGGTGGATGAAAGTTCACTAATCCACATACTCACAACTCAGAAACGCATGTTTCTCGAATCCATCATGCATGAATGATGTACGTAACCCGGAATTCCATGTTGATAGAATTCAGGTAAATTAAATATCTATAAGGTTGAATACACTCCAGAAGAATTCTTCTGTGAAAAATGAACGAATTCGAAACTTGTGTTAGGGAAAGCTTGTGAAAATGTGTACACGAGTGTATATGAAATTATTCCTTTTATAGAGGATGAAAAATCAGTAATCCACATGCTCACAACTCAGGAATGCATGTATGTCGAATCCGTCATGCACGTAACATGTACGGAACACGGAATATCATGTTGAAGGAATCTATTCAAATTACATATCTCTAGGGTAGAATTCGCTCCAAGAGGGTTTTTCTGAGATCAAAGTGTGATTCTTGAAACTGGTGATAGGAGAAGCAAGGAAGTCCAAGGAAATACTTCAAAGTGCATAAGTAACTTGTTTGGTGGTTGAAACATCTGTCATGCGCATGTTCACAGCTCAGAAATGCATGTTTGAGGAATCCGTGATGCATGAATCATGTTCGGAATACGGAATGCCATGGTTATGTAAACAATGTAAATTACATGTGTATTGGTGAGAATTCGCTCAAAGAGTGTTTTCTACTGCCAAATGTCCGATTTTAGAACCTGGTGATACAAAAAACTTATGAAGTCAGAGTAAGTATTTCAAAGTGTAATATATGCCTTCTTTGGTGGATGAAAGTTCACTAATCCACATGCTCACAACTCAGAAACGCATGTTTCTCAAATCCGTCATGCATGTATCATGTACGGAACCCGGAATGCCATGTTGATGGAATTCATGTAAATTAAATATCTATTAGGTTGAATACACTCCAGAAGTATTCTTTTGTGAAAAATGAACGAATTCGAATCTTGTGTTAGGGAAAGCTTGTGAAAATGTTTACACGAGTCTATATGAAATTATTCCTTTTATAGAGGATGAAAAATCAGTAATCCACATGCTCACAACTCAGGAATGCATGTATGTCGAATCCGTCATGCATGTAACATGTACGGAACACGGAATATCATGTTGAAGGAATCTATTCAAATTACATATCTCTAGGGTAGAATTCGCTCCAAGAGGTTTTTTCTGGGATCAAAGTGTGATTCTTGAAACTGGTGATAGGAGAAGCAACGAAGTCCAAGGAACTATTTCAAAGTGCATAAGTAACTAGTTTGGTGGTTGAAACATCTGTCATGCGCATGTTCACAGCTCAGAAATGCATGTTTGTGGAATCCGTGATGCATGAAACATGTTCGGAATACGGAATGACATGGTTATGTAAACAATGTAAATTACATGTGTATTGGTGAGAATTCGCTCAAAGAGTGTTTTCTACTGCCAAATGTCCGATTTTAGAACCTGGTGATACAAAAAACTTATGAAGTCAGAGTAAATATTTCAAAGTGTAATATATGCCTCTTTGGTGGATGAAAGTTCACTAATCCACATGCTCACAACTCAGAAACGCATGTTTCTCGAATCCATCATGCATATATCATGTACGGAACCCGGAATTCCATGTTGATAGAATTCAGGTAAATTAACTATCTATTAGGTTGAATACACTCCAGAAGTATTCTTCTGTGAAAAATGAACGAATTGGAAACTTGTGTTAGGGAAAGCTTGTGAAAATGTGTACATGAGTCTATATGAAATTATTCCTTTTATAGAGGATGAAAAATCAGTAATCCACATGCTCACAACTCAGGAATGCATGTTTGTGGAATCCGTCATGCATGTAACATGTACGGAACACGGAATATCATGATGAAGGAATCTATTCAAATTACATATCTCTAGGTTAGAATTCGCTCCAAGAGGGTTTTTCTGGGATCAAAGTGTGATTCTTGAAACTGGTGATAGGACAAGCAAGGAAGTCCAAGGAAATACTTCAAAGTGCATAAGTAACTTGTTTGGTGGTTGAAACATCTGTCATGCGCATGTTCACAGCTCAGAAATGCATGTTTGAGGAATCCGTGATGCATGAATCATGTTCGGAATACGGAATGCCATGGTTATGTAAACAATGTAAATTACATGTGTATTGGTGAGAATTCGCTCAAAGAGTGTTTTCTACTGCCAAATGTCCGATTTTAGAACCTGGTGATACAAAAAACTTATGAAGTCAGAGTAAGTATTTCAAAGTGTAATATATGCCTTCTTTGGTGGATGAAAGTTCACTAATCCACATACTCACAACTCAGAAACGCATGTTTCTCGAATCCATCATGCATGAATGATGTACGTAACCCGGAATTCCATGTTGATAGAATTCAGGTAAATTAAATATCTATAAGGTTGAATACACTCCAGAAGAATTCTTCTGTGAAAAATGAACGAATTCGAAACTTGTGTTAGGGAAAGCTTGTGAAAATGTGTACACGAGTGTATATGAAATTATTCCTTTTATAGAGGATGAAAAATCAGTAATCCACATGCTCACAACTCAGGAATGCATGTATGTCGAATCCGTCATGCACGTAACATGTACGGAACACGGAATTTCATGTTGAAGGAATCTATTCAAATTACATATCTCTAGGGTAGAATTCGCTCCAAGAGGGTTTTTCTGGGATGAAAGTGTGATTCTTGAAACTGGTGATAGGAGAAGAAACGAAGTCCAAGGAAATATTTCAAAGTGCATAAGTAACTTGTTTGGTGGTTGGAACATCTGTCATGCGCATGTTCACAGCTCAGAAATGCATGTTTGAGGAATCCGTGATGCATGAATCATGTTCGGAATACGGAATGCCATGGTTATGTAAACAATGTAAATTATATTTGTATTGCTGAGAATTCGATCAAAGAGTGTTTTCTACTGCCAAATGTCCGATTTTAGAACCTGGTGATACAAAAAACTTATGAAGTCTGAGTAAATATTTCAAAGTGTAATATATGCCTTCTTTGGTGGATGAAAGTTCACTAATCCACATGCTCACAACTCAGAAACGCATGTTTCTCGAATCCGTCATGCATGTATCATGTACGGAACCCGGAATGCCATGTTGATGGAATTCATGTAAATTAAATATCTATTAGGTTGAATACACTCCAGAAGTATTCTTTTGTGAAAAATGAACGAATTCGAAACTTGTGTTAGGGAAAGTTTGTGAAAATGGGTACACGAGTCTATATGAAATTATTCCATTTATAGAGGATGAAAAATCAGTAATCCACATGCTCCCAACTCAGGAATGCATGTTTGTCGAATCCGTCATGCATGTAACATGTACGGAACACGGAATATCATGTTGAAGGAATCTATTCAAATTACATATCTCTAGGGTAGAATTCACTCCAAGAGGGTTTTTCTGGGATCAAAGTGTGATTCTTGAAACTGGTGATAGGAGAAGCAAGGAAGTCCAAGGAAATATTTGAAAGTGCATAAGTAACTTGTTTCGTGGTTGAAACATCTGTCATGCGCATGTTCACAGCTCAGAAATGCATGTTTGAGCAATCTGTGATGCATAAAACATGTTCGGAATACGGAATGCCATGCGTATGTAAACAATGTAAATAACGTTTGTATTGGTGAGAATTCGCTCAAAGAGTGTTTTCTACTGCCAAATGTCCGAATTTAGAACCTGGTGATACAAAAAAATTATGAAGTCCGAGTAAGTATTTCAAAGTGTAATATATGCCTTCTTTGGTGGATGAAAGTTCACTAATCCACATACTCACAACTCAGAAACGCATGTTTCTCGAATCCATCATGCATGTATGATGTACGTAACCCGGAATTCCATGTTGATAGAATTCAGGTAAATTAAATATCTTTTAGGTTGTATACACTCCAGAAGAAATCTTCTGTGAAAAATGAACGAATTCGAAACTTGTGTTAGGGAAAGCTTGTGAAAATGTGTACACGAGTCTATATGAAATTATTCCTTTTATAGAGGATGAAAAATCAGTAATCCACATGCTCACAACTCAGGAATGCATGTATGTCGAATCCGTCATGCACGTAACATGTACGGAACACGGAATTTCATGTTGAAGGAATCTATTCAAATTACATATCTCTAGGGTAGAATTCGCTCCAAGAGGGTTTTCTGGGATCAAAGTGTGATTCTTGAAACTGGTGATAGGAGAAGCAACGAAGTCCAAGGAAATATTTCAAAGTGCATAAGTAACTTGTTTGGTGGTTGAAACATCTGTCATGCGCATGTTCACAGCTCAGAAATGCATGTTTGAGGAATCCGTGATGCATGAATCATGTTCGGAATACGGAATGCCATGGTTATTTAAACAATGTAAATTAAATTTGTATTCATGAGAATTCGATCGAAGAGTGTTTTCTACTGCCAAATGTCCGATTTTAGAACCTGGTGATACAAAAAACTTATGAAGTCAGAGTAAGTATTTCAAAGTGTAATATATGCCTTCTTTGGTGGATGAAAGTTCACTAATCCACATGCTCACAACTCAGAAACGCATGTTTCTCGAATCCGTCATGCATGTATCATGTACGGAACCCGGAATGCCATGTTGATGGAATTCATGTAAATTAAATATCTATTAGGTTGAATACACTCCAGAAGTATTCTTCTGTGAAAAATGAACGAATTCGAAACTTGTGTTAGGGAAAGCTTGTGAAAATGTGTACACGAGTCTATATGAAATTATTCCTTTTATAGAGGATGAAAAATCAGTAATCCACATGCTCACAACTCAGGAATGCATGTATGTCGAATCCGTCATGCATGTAACATGTACGGAACACGGAATATCATGTTGAAGGAATCTATTCAAATTACATATCTCTAGGGTAGAATTCGCTCCAAGAGGGTTTTTCTGGGATCAAAGTGTGATTCTTGAAACTGGTGATAGGAGAAGCAACGAAGTCCAAGGTACTATTTCAAAGTGCATAAGTAACTAGTTTGGTGGTTGAAACATCTGTCATGCACATGTTCACAGCTCAGAAATGCATGTTTGTGGAATCCGTGATGCATGAAACATGTTCGGAATACGGAATGCCATGGTTATGTAAACAATGTAAATTACATGTGTATTGGTGAGAATTCGCTCAAAGAGAGTTTTCTACTGCCAAATGTCCGATTTTAGAACCTGGTGATACAAAAAACTTATGAAGTCAGAGTAAATATTTCAAAGTGTAATATATGCCTCTTTGGTGGATGAAAGTTCACTAATCCACATGCTCACAACTCAGAAACGCATGTTTCTCGAATCCGTCATGCATGTATCATGTACGGAACCCGGAATGCCATGTTGATGGAATTCATGTAAATTAAATATCTATTAGGTTGAATACACTCCAGAAGTATTCTTCTGTGAAAAAAGCACGAATTCGAAACTTGTGTTAGGGAAAGCTTGTGAAAATGTGTACACGAGTCTATATGAAATTATTCCTTTTATAGAGGATGAAAAATCAGTAATCCACATGCTCACAACTCAGAAATGCATGTTTCTCGAATCCATCATGCATGTATCATGTACGGAACCCGGAATTCCATGTTGATAGAATTCAGGTAAATTAACTATCTATTAGGTTGAATACACTCCAGAAGTATTCTTCTCTGAAAAATGAACGAATTCGAAACTTGTGTTAGGGAAAGCTTGTGAAAATGTGTACACGAGTCTATATGAAATTATTCCTTTTATAGAGGATGAAAAATCAGTAATCCACATGCTCACAACTCAGGAATGCATGTTTGTGGAATCCGTCATGCATGTAACTTGTACGGAACACAGAATATCATGATGAAGGAATCTATTCAAATTACATATCTCTAGGTTAGAATTCGCTCCAAGAGGGTTTTTCTGGGATCAAAGTGTGATTCTTGAAACTGGTGATAGGAGAAGCAAGGAAGTCCAAGGAAATACTTCAAAGTGCATAAGTAACTTGTTTGGTGGTTGAAACATCTGTCATGCGCATGTTCACACCTCAGAAATGCATGTTTGAGGAATCCGTGATGCATGAATCATGTTCGGAATACGGAATGCCATGGTTATGTAAACAATGTAAATTACATGTGTATTGGTGAGAATTCGCTCAAAGAGTGTTTTCTACTGCCAAATGTCCGATTTTAGAACCTGGTGATACAAAAAACTTATGAAGTCAGAGTAAGTATTTCAAAGTGTAATATATGCCTTCTTTGGTGGATGAAAGTTCACTAATCCACATGCTCACAACTCAGAAACGCATGTTTCTCAAATCCGTCATGCATGTATCATGTACGGAACCCGGAATGCCATGTTGATGGAATTCATGTAAATTAAATATCTATTAGGTTGAATACACTCCAGAAGTATTCTTTTGTGAAAAATGAACGAATTCGAAACTTGTGTTAGGGAAAGCTTGTGAAAATGTGTACACGAGTCTATATGAAATTATTCCTTTTATAGAGGATGAAAAATCAGTAATCCACATGCTCACAACTCAGGAATGCATGTTTGTCGAATCCGTCATGCATGTAACATGTACGGAACACGGAATATCATGTTGAAGGAATCTATTCAAATTACATATCTCTAGGGTAGAATTCGCTCCAAGAGGGTTTTTCTGGGATCAAAGTGTGATTCTGGAAACTGGTGATAGGAGAAGCAACGAAGTCCTAGGAAATACTTCAAAGTGCATAAGTAACTTGTTTGGTGGTTGAAACATCTGTCATGCGCATGTTCACAGCTCAGAAATGCATGTTAGAGGAATCCGTGATGCATGAAACATGTTCGGAATACGGAATGCCATGGTTATGTAAACAATGTAAATTACATGTGTATTGGTGAGAATTCGCTCAAAGAGTGTTTTCTACAGCCAAATGTCCAAATTTAGAACCTGGTGATACAAAAAAATTATGAAGTCCGAGTAAGTATTTCAAAGTGTAATATATGCCTTCTTTGGTGGATGAAAGTTCACTAATCCACATGCTCACAACTCAGAAACGCATGTTTCTCGAATCCATCATGCATGTATGATGTACGTAACCCGGAATTCCATGTTGATAGAATTCAGGTAAATTAAATATCTATTAGGTTGAATACACTCCAGAAGAATTCTTCTGTGTAAAATGAACGAATTCGAAACTTGTGTTAGGGAAAGCTTGTGAAAATGTGTACACGAGTCTATATGAAATTATTCCTTTTATAGAGGATGAAAAATCAGTAATCCACATGCTCACAACTCAGGAATGCATGTATGTCGAATCCGTCATGCACGTAACATGTACGGAACACGGAATTTCATGTTGAAGGAATCTATTCAAATTACATATCTCTAGGGTAGAATTCGCTCCAAGAGGGTTTTCTGGGATCAAAGTGTGATTCTTGAAACTGGTGATAGGAGAAGCAACGAAGTCCAAGGATATATTTCAAAGTGCATAAGTAACTTGTTTGGTGGTTGAAACATCTGTCATGCGCATGTTCACAGCTCAGAAATGCATGTTTGAGGAATCCGTGATGCATGAATCATGTTCGGAATACGGAATGCCATGGTTATTTAAACAATGTAAATTAAATTTGTATTCATGAGAATTCGATCGAAGAGTGTTTTCTACTGCCAAATGTCCGATTTTAGAACCTGGTGATACAAAAAACTTATGAAGTCAGAGTAAGTATTTCAAAGTGTAATATATGCCTTCTTTGGTGGATGAAAGTTCACTAATCCACATGCTCACAACTCAGAAACGCATGTTTCTCGAATCCGTCATGCATGTATCATGTACGGAACCCGGAATGCCATGTTGATGGAATTCATGTAAATTAAATATCTATTAGGTTGAATACACTCCAGAAGTATTCTTCTGTGAAAAATGAACGAATTCGAAACTTGTGTTAGGGAAAGCTTGTGAAAATGTGTACACGAGTCTATATGAAATTATTCCTTTTATAGAGGATGAAAAATCAGTAATCCACATGCTCACAACTCAGGAATGCATGTATGTCGAATCCGTCATGCATGTAACATGTACGGAACACGGAATATCATGTTGAAGGAATCTATTCAAATTACATATCTCTAGGGTAGAATTCGCTCCAAGAGGGTTTTTCTGGGATCAAAGTGTGATTCTTGAAACTGGTGATAGGAGAAGCAACGAAGTCCAAGGTACTATTTCAAAGTGCATAAGTAACTAGTTTGGTGGTTGAAACATCTGTCATGCGCATGTTCACAGCTCAGAAATGCATGTTTGTGGAATCCGTGATGCATGAAACATGTTCGGAATACGGAATGCCATGGTTATGTAAACAATGTAAATTACATGTGTATTGGTGAGAATTCGCTCAAAGAGAGTTTTCTACTGCCAAATGTCCGATTTTAGAACCTGGTGATACAAAAAACTTATGAAGTCAGAGTAAATATTTCAAAGTGTAATATATGCCTCTTTGGTGGATGAAAGTTCACTAATCCACATGCTCACAACTCAGAAACGCATGTTTCTCGAATCCGTCATGCATGTATCATGTACGGAACCCGGAATGCCATGTTGATGGAATTCATGTAAATTAAATATCTATTAGGTTGAATACACTCCAGAAGTATTCTTCTGTGAAAAAAGCACGAATTCGAAACTTGTGTTAGGGAAAGCTTGTGAAAATGTGTACACGAGTCTATATGAAATTATTCCTTTTATAGAGGATGAAAAATCAGTAATCCACATGCTCACAACTCAGAAATGCATGTTTCTCGAATCCATCATGCATGTATCATGTACGGAACCCGGAATTCCATGTTGATAGAATTCAGGTAAATTAACTATCTATTAGGTTGAATACACTCCAGAAGTATTCTTCTCTGAAAAATGAACGAATTCGAAACTTGTGTTAGGGAAAGCTTGTGAAAATGTGTACACGAGTCTATATGAAATTATTCCTTTTATAGAGGATGAAAAATCAGTAATCCACATGCTCACAACTCAGGAATGCATGTTTGTGGAATCCGTCATGCATGTAACTTGTACGGAACACAGAATATCATGATGAAGGAATCTATTCAAATTACATATCTCTAGGTTAGAATTCGCTCCAAGAGGGTTTTTCTGGGATCAAAGTGTGATTCTTGAAACTGGTGATAGGAGAAGCAAGGAAGTCCAAGGAAATACTTCAAAGTGCATAAGTAACTAGTTTGGTGGTTGAAACATCTGTCATGCGCATGTTCACAGCTCAGAAATGCATGTTTGAGGAATCCGTGATGCATGAATCATGTTCGGAATACGGAATGCCATGGTTATGTAAACAATGTAAATTACATGTGTATTGGTGAGAATTCGCTCAAAGAGTGTTTTCTACTGCCAAATGTCCGATTTTAGAACCTGGTGATACAAAAAACTTCTGAAGTCAGAGTAAGTATTTCAAAGTGTAATATATGCCTTCTTTGGTGGATGAAAGTTCACTAATCCACATGCTCACAACTCAGAAACGCATGTTTGAGGAATCCGTGATGCATGAATCATGTTCGGAATACGGAATGCCATGGTTATGTAATCAATGTAAATTACATGTGTATTGGTGAGAATTCGCTCAAAGAGTGTTTTCTACTGCCAAATGTCCGATTTTAGAACCTGGTGATACAAAAAACTTATGAAGTCAGAGTAAGTATTTCAAAGTGTAATATATGCCTTCTTTGGTGGATGAAAGTTCACTAATCCACATGCTCACAACTCAGAAACGCATGTTTCTCAAATCCGTCATGCATGTATCATGTACGGAACCCGGAATGCCATGTTGATGGAATTCATGTAAATTAAATATCTATTAGGTTGAATACACTCCAGAAGTATTCTTTTGTGAAAAATGAACGAATTCGAAACTTGTGTTAGGGAAAGCTTGTGAAAATGTGTACACGAGTCTACATGAAATTATTCCTTTTATAGAGGATGAAAAATCAGTAATCCACATGCTCCCAACTCAGGAATGCATGTTTGTGGAATCCGTCATGCATGTAACATGTACGGAACACGGAATATCATGTTGAAGGAATCTATTCAAATTACATATCTCTAGGGTAGAATTCGCTCCAAGAGGGTTTTTCTGGGATCAAAGTGTGATTCTGGAAACTGGTGATAGGAGAAGCAACGAAGTCCTAGGAAATACTTCAAAGTGCATAAGTAACTTGTTTGGTGGTTGAAACATCTGTCATGCGCATGTTCACAGCTCAGAAATGCATGTTAGAGGAATCCGTGATGCATGAAACATGTTCGGAATACGGAATGCCATGGTTATGTAAACAATGTAAATTACATGTGTATTGGTGAGAATTCGCTCAAAGAGTGTTTTCTACTGCCAAATGTCCAAATTTAGAACCTGGTGATACAAAAAATTATGAAGTCCGAGTAAGTATTTCAAAGTGTAATATATGCCTTCTTTGGTGGATGAAAGTTCACTAATCCACATGCTCACAACTCAGAAACGCATGTTTCTCGAATCCATCATGCATGTATGATGTACGTAACCCGGAATTCCATGTTGATAGAATTCAGGTAAATTAAATATCTATTAGGTTGAATACACTCCAGAGAATTCTTCTGTGTAAAATGAACGAATTCGAAACTTGTGTTAGGGAAAGCTTGTGAAAATGTGTACACGAGTCTATATGAAATTATTCCTTTTATAGAGGATGAAAAATCAGTAATCCACATGCTCACAACTCAGGAATGCATGTATGTCGAATCCGTCATGCACGTAACATGTACGGAACACGGAATTTCATGTTGAAGGAATCTATTCAAATTACATATCTCTAGGGTAGAATTCGCTCCAAGAGGGTTTTTCTGGGATCAAAGTGTGATTCTTGAAACTGGTGATAGGAGAAGCAAGGAAGTCCAAGGAAATACTTCAAAGTGCATAAGTAACTTGTTTGGTGGTTGAAACATCTGTCATGCGCATGTTCACACCTCAGAAATGCATGTTTGAGGAATCCGTGATGCATGAATCATGTTCGGAATACGGAATGCCATGGTTATGTAAACAATGTAAATTACATGTGTATTGGTGAGAATTCGCTCAAAGAGTGTTTTCTACTGCCAAATGTCCGATTTTAGAACCTGGTGATACAAAAAACTTCTGAAGTCAGAGTAAGTATTTCAAAGTGTAATATATGCCTTCTTTGGTGGATGAAAGTTCACTAATCCACATGCTCACAACTCAGAAACGCATGTTTGAGGAATCCGTGATTCATGAATCATGTTCGGAATACGGAATGCCATGGTTATGTAAACAATGTAAATTACATGTGTATTGGTGAGAATTCGCTCAAAGAGTGTTTTCTACTGCCAAATGTCCGATTTTAGAACCTGGTGATACAAAAAACTTATGAAGTCAGAGTAAGTATTTCAAAGTGTAATATATGCCTTCTTTGGTGGATGAAAGTTCACTAATCCACATGCTCACAACTCAGAAACGCATGTTTCTCAAATCCGTCATGCATGTATCATGTACGGAACCCGGAATGCCATGTTGATGGAATTCATGTAAATTAAATATCTATTAGGTTGAATACACTCCAGAAGTATTCTTTTGTGAAAAATGAACGAATTCGAAACTTGTGTTAGGGAAAGCTTGTGAAAATGTGTACACGAGTCTATATGAAATTATTCCTTTTATAGAGGATGAAAAATCAGTAATCCACATGCTCACAACTCAGGAATGCATGTTTGTGGAATCCGTCATGCATGTAACATGTACGGAACACGGAATATCATGTTGAAGGAATCTATTCAAATTACATATCTCTAGGGTAGAATTCGCTCCAAGAGGGTTTTTCTGGGATCAAAGTGTGATTCTGGAAACTGGTGATAGGAGAAGCAACGAAGTCCTAGGAAATACTTCAAAGTGCATAAGTAACTTGTTTGGTGGTTGAAACATCTGTCATGCGCATGTTCACAGCTCAGAAATGCATGTTAGAGGAATCCGTGATGCATGAAACATGTTCGGAATACGGAATGCCATGGTTATGTAAACAATGTAAATTACATGTGTATTGGTGAGAATTCGCTCAAAGAGTGTTTTCTACTGCCAAATGTCCGATTTTAGAACCTGGTGATACAAAAAACTTATGAAGTCCGAGTAAGTATTTCAAAGTGTAATATATGCCTTCTTTGGTGGATGAAAGTTCACTAATCCACATGCTCACAACTCAGAAACGCATGTTTCTCGAATCCATCATGCATGTATGATGTACGTAACCCGGAATTCCATGTTGATAGAATTCAGGTAAATTAAATATCTATTAGGTTGAATACACTCCAGAAGAATTCTTCTGTGTAAAATGAACGAATTCGAAACTTGTGTTAGGGAAAGCTTGTGAAAATGTGTACACGAGTCTATATGAAATTATTCCTTTTATAGAGGATGAAAAATCAGTAATCCACATGCTCACAACTCAGGAATGCATGTTTGTGGAATCCGTCATGCATGTAACATGTACGGAACACGGAATATCATGTTGAAGGAATCTATTCAAATTACATATCTCTAGGGTAGAATTCGCTCCAAGAGGGTTTTTCTGGGATCAAAGTGTGATTCTGGAAACTGGTGATAGGAGAAGCAACGAAGTCCTAGGAAATACTTCAAAGTGCATAAGTAACTTGTTTGGTGGTTGAAACATCTGTCATGCGCATGTTCACAGCTCAGAAATGCATGTTAGAGGAATCCGTGATGCATGAAACATGTTCGGAATACGGAATGCCATGGTTATGTAAACAATGTAAATTACATGTGTATTGGTGAGAATTCGCTCAAAGAGTGTTTTCTACTGCCAAATGTCCAAATTTAGAACCTGGTGATACAAAAAACTTATGAAGTCAGAGTAAATATTTCAAAGTGTAATATATGCCTCTTTGGTGGATGAAAGTTCACTAATCCACATGCTCACAACTCAGAAACGCATGTTTCTCGAATCCGTCATGCATGTATCATGTACGGAACCCGGAATGCCATGTTGATGGAATTCATGTAAATTAAATATCTATTAGGTTGAATACACTCCAGAAGTATTCTTCTGTGAAAAAAGCACGAATTCGAAACTTGTGTTAGGGAAAGCTTGTGAAAATGTGTACACGAGTCTATATGAAATTATTCCTTTTATAGAGGATGAAAAATCAGTAATCCACATGCTCACAACTCAGGAATGCATGTTTGTCGAATCCGTCATGCATGTAACATGTACGGAACACGGAATATCATGTTGAAGGAATCTATTCAAATTACATATCTCTAGGGTAGAATTCGCTCCAAGAGGGTTTTTCTGGGATCAAAGTGTGATTCTTGAAACTGGTGATAGGAGAAGCAACGAAGTCCAAGGAACTATTTCAAAGTGCATAAGTAACATGTTTGGTGGTTGAAACATCTGTCATGCGCATGTTCACAGCTCAGTAATGCATGTTTGTGGAATCCGTGATGCATGAAACATGTTCGGAATCCGGAATGCCATGGTTATGTAAACAATGTAAATTACATGTGTATTGGTGAGAATTCGCTCAAAGAGTGTTTTCTACAGCCAAATGTCCGATTTTAGAACCTGGTGATACAAAAAACCTATGAAGTCAGAGTAAATATTTCAAAGTGTAATATATGCCTTCTTTGGTGGATGAAAGTTCACTAATCCACATGCTCACAACTCAGAAACGCATGTTTCTCGAATCCGTCATGCCTGTATCATGTACGGAACCCGGAATGCCATGTTGATGGAAATCATGTAAATTAAATATCTATTAGGTTGAATACACTCCAGAAGTATTCTTCTGTGAAAAAAGAACGAATTCGAAACTTGTGTTAGGGAAAGCTTGTGAAAATGTGTACACGAGTCTATATGAAATTATTCCTTTTATAGAGGATGAAAAATCAGTAATCCACATGCTCACAACTGAGGAATGCATGTATGTCGAATCCGTCATGCATGTAACATGTACGGAACACGGAATATCATGTTGAAGGAATCTATTCAAATTACATATCTCTAGGGTAGAATTCGCTCCAAGAGGGTTTTCTGGGATCAAAGTGTGATTCTTGAAACTGGTGATAGGAGAAGCAACGAAGTCCTAGGAAATATTTCAAAGTGCATAAGTAACTTGTTTGGTGGTAGAAACATCTGTCATGCGCATGTTCACAGCTCAGAAATGCATGTTAGAGCAATCTGTGATGCATGAAACATGTTCGGAATACGGAATGCCATTGGTATGTAAACAATGTAAATTACGTTTGTATTGGTGAGAATTCGCTCAAAGAGAGTTTTCTCTGCCAAATGTCCGAATTTAGAACCTTGTGATACAAAAAAATTATGAAGTCCGAGTAAGTATTTCAAAGTGTAATATATGCCTTCTTTGGTGGATGAAAGTTAACTAATCCACATGCTCACAACTCAGAGACGCATGTTTCTCGAATCCGTCATGCATGTATCATGTACGGAACCCGGAATGCGATTTTGATGGAATTCATGTAAATTAAATATCTATTAGTTTGAATACACTCCAGAAGTACTCTTTTGTGAAAAATGAACGAATTCGAAACTTGTGTTAGGGAAAGCTTGTGAAAATGTGTACACGAGTCTATATGAAATTATTCCTTTTATAGAGGATGAAAAATCAGTAATCCACATGCTCACAACTCAGGAATGCATGTTTGTGGAATCCGTCATGCATGTAACATGTACGGAACACGGAATATCATGTTGAAGGAATCTATTCAAATTACATATCTCTAGGGTAGAATTCGCTCCAAGAGTGTTTTTCTGGGATCAAAGTGTGATTCTGGAAACTGGTGATAGGAGAAGCAACGAAGTCCTAGGAAATACTTCAAAGTGCATAAGTAACTTGTTTGGTGGTTGAAACATCTGTCATGCGCATGTTCACAGCTCAGAAATGCATGTTAGAGGAATCCGTGATGCATGAAACATGTTCGGAATACGGAATGCCATGGTTATGTAAACATTGTAAATTACATGTGTATAGGTGAGAATTCGCTCAAAGAGTGTTTTCTACTGCCAAATGTCCGAATTTAGAACCTGGTGATACAAAAAAATTATGAAGTCCGAGTAAGTATTTCAAAGTGTAATATATGCCTTCTTTGGTGGATGAAAGTTCACTAATCCACATACTCACAACTCAGAAACGCATGTTTCTCGAATCCATCATGCATGTATGATGTACGTAACCCGGAATTCCATGTTGATAGAATTCAGGTAAATTAAATATCTATTAGGTTGAATACACTCCAGAAGAATTCTTCTGTGAAAAATGAACGAATTCGAAACTTGTGTTAGGGAAAGCTTGTGAAAATGTGTACACGAGTCTATATGAAATTATTCCTTTTACAGAGGATGAAAAATCAGTAATCCACATGCTCACAACTCAGGAATGCATGTATGTCGATTCCGTCATGCACGTAACATGTACGGAACACGGAATTTCATGTTGAAGGAATCTATTCAAATTACATATCTCTAGGGTAGAATTCGCTCCAAGAGGGTTTTTCTGGGATCAAAGTGTGATTCTTGAAACTGGTGATAGGAGAAGCAACGAAGTCCAAGGAAATATTTCAAAGTGCATAAGTAACTTGTTTGGTGGTTGAAACATCTGTCATGCGCATGTTCACAGCTCAGAAATGCATGTTTGAGGAATCCGTGATGCATGAATCATGTTCGGAATACGGAATGCCATGGTTATGTAAACAATGTAAATTACATGTGTATTGGTGAGAATTCGATCAAAGAGTGTTTTCTACTGCCAAATGTCCGATTTTAGAACCTGGTGATACAAAAAACTTATGAAGTCAGAGTAAATATTTCAAAGTGTAATATATGCCTTCTTTGGTGGATGAAAGTTCACTAATCCACATGCTCACAACTCAGAAACGCATGTTTCTCGAATCCGTCATGCATGTATCATGTACGGAACCCGGAATGCCATGTTGATGGAATTCATGTAAATTAAATATCTATTAGGTTGAATACACTCCAGAAGTATTCTTTTGTGAAAAATGAACGAATTCGAAACTTGTGTTAGGGAAAGCTTGTGAAAATGTGTACACGAGTCTATATGAAATTATTCCATTTATAGAGGATGAAAAATCAGTAATCCACATGCTCACAACTCAGGAATGCATGTATGTCGAATCCGTCATGCATGTAACATGTACGGAATACGGAATATCATGTTGAAGGAATCTATTCAAATTACATATCTCTAGGGTAGAATTCGCTCCAAGAGTGTTTTTCTGGGATCAAAGTGTGATTCTGGAAACTGGTGATAGGAGAAGCAACGAAGTCCAAGGAAATACTTCAAAGTGCATAAGTAACTTGTTTCGTGGTTGAAACATCTGCCATGCGCATGTTCACAGCTCAGAAATGCATGTTTGAGCAATCTGTGATGCATGAAACATGTTCGGAGTACGGAATGCCATGGGTATGTAAACAATGTAAATTACATGTGTATTGGTGAGAATTCGCTCAAAGAGTGTTTTCTACTGCCAAATGTCCGATTTTAGAACCTGGTGATACAAAAAACTTATGAAGTCAGAGTAAATATTTCAAAGTGTAATATATGCCTTCTTTGGTGGATGAAAGTTCACTAATTCACATGCTCACAACTCAGAAACGCATGTTTCTCGAATCCGTCATGCATGTATCATGTACGGAACCCGGAATACCATGTTGATGGAATTCATGTAAATTATATATCTATTAGGTTGAATACACTCCAGAAGTATTCTTTTGTGAAAAATGAACGAATTCGAAACTTGTGTTAGGGAAAGCTTGTGAAAATGTGTACACGAGTCTATATGAAATTATTCCTTTTATAGAGGATGAAAAATCAGTAATCCACATGCTCACAACTCAGGAATGCATGTATGTAGAATCCGTCATGCATGTAACATGTACGGAACACGGAATATCATGTTGAAGGAATCTATTCAAATTACATATCTCTAGGGTAGAATTCGCTCCAAGAGGTTTTTTCTGGGATCAAAGTGTGATTCTTGAAACTGGTGATAGGAGAAGCAACGAAGTCCAAGGAACTATTTCAAAGTGCATAAGTAACTAGTTTGGTGGTTGAAACATCTGTCATGCGCATGTTCACAGCTCAGAAATGCATGTTTGTGGAATCCGTGATGCATGAAACATGTTCGGAATACGGAATGCCATGGTTATGTAAACAAAGTAAATTACATGTGTATTGGTGAGAATTCGCTCAAAGAGTGTTTTCTACTGCCAAATGTCCGATTTTAGAACCTGGTGATACAAAAAACCTATGAAGTCAGAGTAAATATTTCAAAGTGTAATATATGCCTCTTTGGTGGATGAAAGTTCACTAATCCACATGCTCACAACTCAGAAACGCATGTTTCTCGAATCCGTCATGCATGTATCATGTACGGAACCCGGAATGCCATGTTGATGGAATTCATGTAAATTAAATATCTATTAGGTTGAATACACTCCAGAAGTATTCTTCTGTGAAAAAAGCATGAATTCGAAACTTGTGTTAGGGAAAGCTTGTGAAAATGTGTACACGAGTCTATATGAAATTATTCCTTTTATAGAGGATGAAAAATCAGTAATCCACATGCTCACAACTCAGAAATGCATGTTTCTCGAATCCATCATGCATGTATCATGTACGGAACCCGGAATTCCATGTTGATAGAATTCAGGTAAATTAACTATCTATTAGGTTGAATACACTCCAGAAGTATTCTTCTGTGAAAAATGAACGAATTCGAAACTTGTGTTAGGGAAAGCTTGTGAAAATGTGTACACGAGTCTATATGAAATTATTCCTTTTATAGAGGATGAAAAATCAGTAATCCACATGCTCACAACTCAGGAATGCATGTTTGTGGAATCCGTCATGCATGTAACATGTACGGAACACGGAATATCATGATGAAGGAATCTATTCAAATTACATATCTCTAGGTTAGAATTCGCTCCAAGAGGGTTTTTCTGGGATCAAAGTGTGATTCTTGAAACTGGTGATAGGAGAATCAAGGAAGTCCAAGGAAATACTTCAAAGTGCATAAGTAACTTGTTTGGTGGTTGAAACATCTGTCATGCGCATGTTCACAGCTCAGAAATGCATGTTTGAGGAATCCGTGATGCATGAATCATGTTCGGAATACGGAATGCCATGGTTATGTAAACAATGTAAATTACATGTGTATTGGTGAGAATTCGCTCAAAGAGTGTTTTCTACTGCCAAATGACCGATTTTAGAACCTGGTGATACAAAAAACTTATGAAGTCAGAGTAAGTATTTCAAAGTGTAATATATGCCTTCTTTGGTGGATGAAAGTTCTCTAATCCACATGCTCACAACTCAGAAACGCATGTTTCTCAAATCCGTCATGCATGTATCATGTACGGAACCCGGAATGCCATGTTGATGGAATTCATGTAAATTAAATATCTATTAGGTTGAATACACTCCAGAAGTATTCTTTTGTGAAAAATGAACGAATTCGAAACTTGTGTTAGGGAAAGCTTGTGAAAATGTGTACACGAGTTTTTATGAAATTATTCCTTTTATAGAGGATGAAAAATCAGTAATCCACATGCTCACAACTCAGGAATGCATGTTTGTGGAATCCGTCATGCATGTAACATGTACGGAACACGGAATATCATGTTGAAGGAATCTATTCAAATTACATATCTCTAGGGTAGAATTCGCTCCAAGAGGGTTTTTCTGGGATCAAAGTGTGATTCTTGAAACTGGTGATAGGAGAATCAAGGAAGTCCAAGGAAATACTTCAAAGTGCATAAGTAACTTGTTTGGTGGTTGAAACATCTGTCATGCGCATGTTCACAGCTCAGAAATGCATGTTAGAGGAATCCGTGATGCATGAAACATGTTCGGAATTCGGAATGCCATGGTTATGTAAATAATGTAAATTACATGTGTATTGGTGAGAATTCGCACAAAGAGTGTTTTCTACTGCCAAATGTCCGAATTTAGAACCTGGTGATACAAAAAATTATGAAGTCGGAGTAAGTATTTCAAAGTGTAATATATGCCTTCTTTGGTGGATGAAAGTTCACTAATCCACATACTCACAACTCAGAAACGCATGTTTCTCGAATCCATCATGCATGTATGATGTACGTAACCCGGAATTCCATGTTGATAGAATTCAGGTAAATTAACTATCTATTAGGTTGAATACACTCCAGAAGAATTCTTCTGTGAAAAATGAACGAATTCGAAACTTGTGTTAGGGAAAGCTTGTGAAAATGTGTACACGAGTCTATATGAAATTATTCCTTTTATAGAGGATGAAAAATCAGTAATCCACATGCTCACAACTCAGGAATGCATGTATGTCGAATCCGTCATGCACGTAACATGTACGGAACACGGAATTTCATGTTGAAGGAATCTATTCAAATTACATATCTCTAGGGTAGAATTCGCTCCAAGAGGGTTTTTCTGGGATCAAAGTGTGATTCTTGAAACTGGTGATAGGAGAAACAGCGAAGTCCAAGGAAATATTTCAAAGTGCATAAGTAACTTGTTTGGTGGTTGGAACATCTGTCATGCGCATGTTCACAGCTCAGAAATGCATGTTTGAGGAATCCGTGATGCATGAATCATGTTCGGAATACGGAATGCCATGGTTATGTAAACAATGTAAATTACATGTGTATTGGTGAGAATTCGATCAAAGAGTGTTTTCTACTGCCAAATGTCCGATTTTAGAACCTGGTGATACAAAAAACTTATGAAGTCAGAGTAAATATTTCAAAGTGTAATATATGCCTTCTTTGGTGGATGAAAGTTCACTAATCCACATGCTCACAACTCAGAAACGCATGTTTCTCGAATCCGTCATGCATGTATCATGTACGGAACCCGGAATGCCATGTTGATGGAATTCATGTAAATTAAATATCTATTAGGTTGAATACACTCCAGAAGTATTCTTTTGTGAAAAATGAACGAATTCGAAACTTGTGTTAGGGAAAGCTTGTGAAAATGTGTACACGAGTCTATATGAAATTATTCCATTTATAGAGGATGAAAAATCAGTAATCCACATGCTCACAACTCAGGAATGCATGTATGTCGAATCCGTCATGCATGTAACATGTACGGAATACGGAATATCATGTTGAAGGAATCTATTCAAATTACATATCTCTAGGGTAGAATTCGCTCCAAGAGTGTTTTTCTGGGATCAAAGTGTGATTCTGGAAACTGGTGATAGGAGAAGCAACGAAGTCCAAGGAAATACTTCAAAGTGCATAAGTAACTTGTTTCGTGGTTGAAACATCTGCCATGCGCATGTTCACAGCTCAGAAATGCATGTTTGAGCAATCTGTGATGCATGAAACATGTTCGGAGTACGGAATGCCATGGGTATGTAAACAATGTAAATTACATGTGTATTGGTGAGAATTCGCTCAAAGAGTGTTTTCTACTGCCAAATGTCCGATTTTAGAACCTGGTGATACAAAAAACTTATGAAGTCAGAGTAAATATTTCAAAGTGTAATATATGCCTTCTTTGGTGGATGAAAGTTCACTAATTCACATGCTCACAACTCAGAAACGCATGTTTCTCGAATCCGTCATGCATGTATCATGTACGGAACCCGGAATACCATGTTGATGGAATTCATGTAAATTATATATCTATTAGGTTGAATACACTCCAGAAGTATTCTTTTGTGAAAAATGAACGAATTCGAAACTTGTGTTAGGGAAAGCTTGTGAAAATGTGTACACGAGTCTATATGAAATTATTCCTTTTATAGAGGATGAAAAATCAGTAATCCACATGCTCACAACTCAGGAATGCATGTATGTAGAATCCGTCATGCATGTAACATGTACGGAACACGGAATATCATGTTGAAGGAATCTATTCAAATTACATATCTCTAGGGTAGAATTCGCTCCAAGAGGTTTTTTCTGGGATCAAAGTGTGATTCTTGAAACTGGTGATAGGAGAAGCAACGAAGTCCAAGGAACTATTTCAAAGTGCATAAGTAACTAGTTTGGTGGTTGAAACATCTGTCATGCGCATGTTCACAGCTCAGAAATGCATGTTTGTGGAATCCGTGATGCATGAAACATGTTCGGAATACGGAATGCCATGGTTATGTAAACAAAGTAAATTACATGTGTATTGGTGAGAATTCGCTCAAAGAGTGTTTTCTACTGCCAAATGTCCGATTTTAGAACCTGGTGATACAAAAAACCTATGAAGTCAGAGTAAATATTTCAAAGTGTAATATATGCCTCTTTGGTGGATGAAAGTTCACTAATCCACATGCTCACAACTCAGAAACGCATGTTTCTCGAATCCGTCATGCATGTATCATGTACGGAACCCGGAATGCCATGTTGATGGAATTCATGTAAATTAAATATCTATTAGGTTGAATACACTCCAGAAGTATTCTTCTGTGAAAAAAGCATGAATTCGAAACTTGTGTTAGGGAAAGCTTGTGAAAATGTGTACACGAGTCTATATGAAATTATTCCTTTTATAGAGGATGAAAAATCAGTAATCCACATGCTCACAACTCAGAAATGCATGTTTCTCGAATCCATCATGCATGTATCATGTACGGAACCCGGAATTCCATGTTGATAGAATTCAGGTAAATTAACTATCTATTAGGTTGAATACACTCCAGAAGTATTCTTCTGTGAAAAATGAACGAATTCGAAACTTGTGTTAGGGAAAGCTTGTGAAAATGTGTACACGAGTCTATATGAAATTATTCCTTTTATAGAGGATGAAAAATCAGTAATCCACATGCTCACAACTCAGGAATGCATGTTTGTGGAATCCGTCATGCATGTAACATGTACGGAACACGGAATATCATGATGAAGGAATCTATTCAAATTACATATCTCTAGGTTAGAATTCGCTCCAAGAGGGTTTTTCTGGGATCAAAGTGTGATTCTTGAAACTGGTGATAGGAGAATCAAGGAAGTCCAAGGAAATACTTCAAAGTGCATAAGTAACTTGTTTGGTGGTTGAAACATCTGTCATGCGCATGTTCACAGCTCAGAAATGCATGTTTGAGGAATCCGTGATGCATGAATCATGTTCGGAATACGGAATGCCATGGTTATGTAAACAATGTAAATTACATGTGTATTGGTGAGAATTCGCTCAAAGAGTGTTTTCTACTGCCAAATGACCGATTTTAGAACCTGGTGATACAAAAAACTTATGAAGTCAGAGTAAGTATTTCAAAGTGTAATATATGCCTTCTTTGGTGGATGAAAGTTCTCTAATCCACATGCTCACAACTCAGAAACGCATGTTTCTCAAATCCGTCATGCATGTATCATGTACGGAACCCGGAATGCCATGTTGATGGAATTCATGTAAATTAAATATCTATTAGGTTGAATACACTCCAGAAGTATTCTTTTGTGAAAAATGAACGAATTCGAAACTTGTGTTAGGGAAAGCTTGTGAAAATGTGTACACGAGTTTTTATGAAATTATTCCTTTTATAGAGGATGAAAAATCAGTAATCCACATGCTCACAACTCAGGAATGCATGTTTGTGGAATCCGTCATGCATGTAACATGTACGGAACACGGAATATCATGTTGAAGGAATCTATTCAAATTACATATCTCTAGGGTAGAATTCGCTCCAAGAGGGTTTTTCTGGGATCAAAGTGTGATTCTTGAAACTGGTGATAGGAGAATCAAGGAAGTCCAAGGAAATACTTCAAAGTGCATAAGTAACTTGTTTGGTGGTTGAAACATCTGTCATGCGCATGTTCACAGCTCAGAAATGCATGTTAGAGGAATCCGTGATGCATGAAACATGTTCGGAATTCGGAATGCCATGGTTATGTAAATAATGTAAATTACATGTGTATTGGTGAGAATTCGCACAAAGAGTGTTTTCTACTGCCAAATGTCCGAATTTAGAACCTGGTGATACAAAAAATTATGAAGTCGGAGTAAGTATTTCAAAGTGTAATATATGCCTTCTTTGGTGGATGAAAGTTCACTAATCCACATACTCACAACTCAGAAACGCATGTTTCTCGAATCCATCATGCATGTATGATGTACGTAACCCGGAATTCCATGTTGATAGAATTCAGGTAAATTAACTATCTATTAGGTTGAATACACTCCAGAAGAATTCTTCTGTGAAAAATGAACGAATTCGAAACTTGTGTTAGGGAAAGCTTGTGAAAATGTGTACACGAGTCTATATGAAATTATTCCTTTTATAGAGGATGAAAAATCAGTAATCCACATGCTCACAACTCAGGAATGCATGTATGTCGAATCCGTCATGCACGTAACATGTACGGAACACGGAATTTCATGTTGAAGGAATCTATTCAAATTACATATCTCTAGGGTAGAATTCGCTCCAAGAGGGTTTTTCTGGGATCAAAGTGTGATTCTTGAAACTGGTGATAGGAGAAACAGCGAAGTCCAAGGAAATATTTCAAAGTGCATAAGTAACTTGTTTGGTGGTTGGAACATCTGTCATGCGCATGTTCACAGCTCAGAAATGCATGTTTGAGGAATCCGTGATGCATGAATCATGTTCGGAATACGGAATGCCATGGTTATGTAAACAATGTAAATTACATGTGTATTGGTGAGAATTCGATCAAAGAGTGTTTTCTACTGCCAAATGTCCGATTTTAGAACCTGGTGATACAAAAAACTTATGAAGTCAGAGTAAATATTTCAAAGTGTAATATATGCCTTCTTTGGTGGATGAAAGTTCACTAATCCACATGCTCACAACTCAGAAACGCATGTTTCTCGAATCCGTCATGCATGTATCATGTACGGAACCCGGAATGCCATGTTGATGGAATTCATGTAAATTAAATATCTATTAGGTTGAATACACTCCAGAAGTATTCTTTTGTGAAAAATGAACGAATTCAAAACTTGTGTTAGGGAAAGCTTATGAAAATGTGTACACGAGTCTATATGAAATTATTCCATTTATAGAGGATGAAAAATTAGTAATCCACATGCTCACAACTCAGGAATGCATGTATGTCGAATCCGTCATGCATGTAACATGTACGGAACACGGAATATCATGTTGAAGGAATCTATTCAAATTACATATCTCTAGGGTAGAATTCGCTCCAAGAGTGTTTTTCTGGGATCAAAGTGTGATTCTGGAAACTGGTGATAGGAGAAGCAACGAAGTCCAAGGAAATACTTCAAAGTGCATAAGTAACTTGTTTCGTGGTTGAAACATCTGTCATGCGCATGTTCACAGCTCAGAAATGCATGTTTGAGCAATCTGTGATGCATGAAACATGTTCGGAGTACGGAATGCCATGGGTATGTAAACAATGTAAATTACATGTGTATTGGTGAGAATTCGCTCAAAGAGTGTTTTCTACTGCCAAATGTCCGATTTTAGAACCTGGTGATACAAAAAACTTATGAAGTCAGAGTAAATATTTCAAAGTGTAATATATGCCTTCTTTGGTGGATGAAAGTTCACTAATTCACATGCTCACAACTCAGAAACGCATGTTTCTCGAATCCGTCATGCATGTATCATGTACGGAACCCGGAATGCCATGTTGATGGAATTCATGTAAATTAAATACCTATTAGGTTGAATACACTCCAGAAGTATTCTTCTGTGAAAAAAGCACGAATTCGAAACTTGTGTTAGGGAAAGCTTGTGAAAATGTGTACACGAGTCTATATGAAATTATTCCTTTTATAGAGGATGAAAAATCAGTAATCCACATGCTCACAACTCAGGAATGCATGTTTGTCGAATCCGTCATGCATGTAACATGAACGGAACACGGAATATCATGTTGAAGGAATCTATTCAAATTACATATCTCTAGGGTAGAATTTGCTCCAAGAGGGTTTTTCTGGGATCAAAGTGTGATTCTTGAAACTGGTGATAGGAGAAGCAACGAAGTCCAAGGAACTATTTCAAAGTGCATAAGTAACTTGTTTGGTGGTTGAAACATCTGTCATGCGCATGTTCACAGCTCAGAAATTCATGTTTGAGGAATCCGTGATGCATGAAACATGTTCGGAGTACGGAATGCCATGGTTATGTAAACAATGTAAATTACATGTGTATTGGTGAGAATTCGCTCAAAGAGTGTTTTCTACTGCCAAATGTCCGATTTTAGAACCTGGTGATACAAAAAACTTATGAAGTCAGAGTAAATATTTCAAAGTGTAATATATGCCTCTTTGGTGGATGAAAGTTCACTAATCCACATGCTCACAACTCAGAAACGCATGTTTCTCGAATCCGTCATGCATGTATCATGTACGGAACCCGGAATGCCATGTTGATGGAATTCATGTAAATTAAATATCTATTAGGTTGAATACACTCCAGAAGAATTCTTCTGTGAAAAATGAACGAATTCGAAACTTGTGTTAGGGAAAGCTTGTGAAAATGTGTACACGAGTCTATATGAAATTATTCCTTTTATAGAGGATGAAAAATCAGTAATCCACATGCTCACAACTCAGGAATGCATGTATGTCGAATCCGTCATGCACGTAACATGTACGGAACACGGAATTTCATGTTGAAGGAATCTATTCAAATTACATATCTCTAGGGTAGAATTCGCTCCAAGAGGGTTTTTCTGGGATCAAAATGTGATTCTTGAAACTGGTGATAGGAGAAGCAACGAAGTCCAAGGAAATATTTCAAAGTGCATAAGTAACTTGTTTGGTGGTTGAAACATCTGTCATGCGCATGTTCACAGCTCAGAAATGCATGTTTGAGGAATCCGTGAGGCATGAATCATGTTCGGAATACGGAATGCCATGGTTATGTAAACAATGTAAATTACATGTGTATTGGTGAGAATTCGATCAAAGAGTGTTTTCTACTGCCAAATGTCCGATTTTAGAACCTGGTAATACAAAAAACTTATGAAGTCAGAGTAAATATTTCAAACTGTAATATATGCCTTCTTTGGTGGATGAAAGTTCACTAATCCACATGCTCACAACTCAGAAACGCATGTTTCTCGAATCCGTCATGCATGTATCATGTACGGAACCCGGAATGCCATGTTGATGGAATTCATGTAAATTAAATATCTATTAGGTTGAATACACTCCAGAAGTATTCTTCTGTGAAAAATGAACGAATTCGAAACTTGTGTTAGGGAAAGCTTGTGAAAATGTGTACACGAGTCTATATGAAATTATTCCATTTATAGAGGATGAAAAATCAGTAATCCACATGCTCACAACTCAGGAATGCATGTATGTCGAATCCGTCATGCATGTAACATGTACGGAACACGGAATATCATGTTGAAGGTATCTATTCAAATTACATATCTCTAGGGTAGAATTCGCTCCAAGAGGGTTTTTCTGGGATCAAAGTGTGATTCATGAAACTGGTGATAGGAGAAGCAACGAAGTCCAAGGAAATATCTCAAAGTGCATAAGTAATTGTTTGGTGGTTGAAACATCTGTCATGCGCATGTTCACAGCTCAGAAATGCATGTTTGAGCAATCTGTGATGCATGAAACATGTTCGGAATACGGAATGCCATTGGTATGTAAACAATGTTAATTACGTGTGTATTGGTGAGAATTCGCTCAAAGAGAGTTTTCTACTGCCAAATGTCCGAATTTAGAACCTGGTGATACAAAAAACTTATGAAGTCAGAGTAAGTATTTCAAAGTGTAATATATGCCTCCTTTGGTGGATGAAAGTTAACTAATCCACATGCTCACAACTCAGAAACTCATGTTTCTCGAATCCGTCATGCATGTATCATGTACGGAACCCGGAATGCCATGTTGATGGAATTCATGTAAATTATATATCTATTAGGTTGAATACACTCCAGAAGTATTCTTCTGTGAAAAATGAACGAATTCGAAACTTGTCTTAGGGAAAGCTTGTGAAAATGTGTACACGAGTCTATATGAAATTATTCCTTTTATAGAGGATGAAAAATCAGTAATCCACATGCTCACAACTCAGGAATGCATGTTTGTCGAATCCGTCATGCATGTAACATGTACGGAACACGGAATATCATGTTGAAGGAATCTATTCAAATTACACATCTCTAGGGTAGAATTCGCTCCAAGAGGGTTTTTCTGGGATCAAAGTGTGATTCTTGAAACTGGTGATAGGAGAAGCAACGAAGTCCAAGGAACTATTTCAAAGTGCATAAGTAACTTGTTTGGTGGTTGAAACATCTGTCATGCGCATGTTCACAGCTCAGTAATGCATGTTTGTGGAATCCGTGATGCATGAAACATGTTCGGAATACGGAATGCCATAGTTATGTAAACAATGTAAATTACATGTGTATTGGTGAGAATTCGCTCAAAGAGTGTTTTCTACAGCCAAATGTCCGATTTTAGAACCTGGTGATACAAAAAACCTATGAAGTCAGAGTAAATATTTCAAAGTGTAATATATGCCTTCTTTGGTGGATGAAAGTTCACTAATCCACATGCTCACAACTCAGAAACGCATGTTTCTCGAATCCGTCATGCATGTATCATGTACGGAACCCGGAATGACATGTTGATGGAATTCATGTAAATTAAATATCTATTAGGTTGAATACACTCCAGAAGTATTCTTCTGTGAAAAATGAACGAATTCGAAACTTGTGTTAGGGAAAGCTTGTGAAAATGTGTACACGAGTCTATATGAAATTATTCCTTTTACAGAGGATGTAAAATCAGTAATCCACATGCTCACAACTCAGGAATGCATGTTTGTCGAATCCGTCATGCATGTAACATGTACGGAACACGGAATATCATGTTGAAGGAATCTATTCAAATTACACATCTCTAGGGTAGAATTCGCTCCAAGAGGGTTTTTCTGGGATCAAAGTGTGATTCTTGAAACTGGTGATAGGAGAAGCAACGAAGTCCAAGGAACTATTTCAAAGTGCATAAGTAACTTGTTTGGTGGTTGAAACATCTGTCATGCGCATGTTCACAGCTCAGAAATGCATGTTTGAGGAATCCGTGATGCATGAAACATGTTCGGAATCCGGAATGCCATGGTTATGTAAAGAATGTAAATTATATGTGTATTGGTGAGAATTCGCTCAAAGAGTGTTTTCTACAGCCAAATGTCCGATTTTAGAACCTGGTGATACAAAAAACCTATGAAGTCAGAGTAAATATTTCAAAGTGTAATATATGCCTTCTTTGGTGGATGAAAGTTCACTAATCCACATGCTCACAACTCAGAAACGCATGTTTCTCGAATCCGTCATGCCTGAATCATGTACGGAACCCGGAATGCCATGTTGATGGAAATCATGTAAATTAAATATCTATTTGGTTGAATACACTCCAGAAGTATTCTTCTGTGAAAAAAGAACGAATTCGAAACTTGTGTTAGGGAAAGCTTGTGAAAATGTGTACACGAGTCTATATGAAATTATTCCTTTTATAGAGGATGTAAAATCAGTAATCCACATGCTCACAACTCAGGAATGCATGTTTGTCGAATCCGTCATGCATGTAACATGTACGGAACACGGAATATCATGTTGAAGGAATCTATTCAAATTACACATCTCTAGGGTAGAATTCGCTCCAAGAGGGTTTTTCTGGGATCAAAGTGTGATTCTTGAAACTGGTGATAGGAGAAGCAACGAAGTCCAAGGAACTATTTCAAAGTGCATAAGTAACTTGTTTGGTGGTTGAAACATCTGTCATGCACATGTTCACAGCTCAGAAATGCATGTTTGAGGAATCCGTGATGCATGAAACATGTTCGGAATACGGAATGCCATGGTTATGTAAACAATGTAAATTACATGTGTATTGGTGAGAATTCGCTCAAAGAGTGTTTTCTACTGCCAAATGTCCGATTTTAGAACCTGGTGATACAAAAAACTTATGAAGTCAGAGTAAATATTTCAAAGTGTAATATATGCCTTCTTTGGTGGATGAAAGTTCACTAATCCACATGCTCACAACTCAGAAACGCATGTTTCTCGAATCCGTCATGCATGTATCATGTACGGAACCCGGAATGCCATGTTGATGGAATTCATGTAAATTATATATCTATTAGGTTGAATACACTCCAGAAGTATTCTTCTGTGAAAAATGAACGAATTCGAAACTTGTCTTAGGGAAAGCTTGTGAAAATGTGTACACGAGTCTATATGAAATTATTCCTTTTATAGAGGATGAAAAATCAGTAATCCACATGCTCACAACTCAGGAATGCATGTTTGTCGAATCCGTCATGCATGTAACATGTACGGAACACGGAATATCATGTTGAAGGAATCTATTCAAATTACACATCTCTAGGGTAGAATTCGCTCCAAGAGGGTTTTTCTGGGATCAAAGTGTGATTCTTGAAACTGGTGATAGGAGAAGCAACGAAGTCCAAGGAACTATTTCAAAGTGCATAAGTAACTTGTTTGGTGGTTGAAACATCTGTCATGCGCATGTTCACAGCTCAGAAATGCATGTTTGAGGAATCCGTGATGCATGAAACATGTTCGGAATCCGGAATGCCATGGTTATGTAAACAATGTAAATTACATGTGTATTGGTGAGAATTCGCTCAAAGAGTGTTTTCTACTGCCAAATGTCCGATTTTAGAACCTGGTGATACAAAAAACTTATGAAGTCAGAGTAAATATTTCAAAGTGTAATATATGCCTTCTTTGGTGGATGAAAGTTCACTAATCCACATGCTCACAACTCAGAAACGCATGTTTCTCGAATCCGTCATGCATGTATCATGTACGGAACCCGGAATGCCATGTTGATGGAATTCATGTAAATTATATATCTATTAGGTTGAATACACTCCAGAAGTATTCTTCTGTGAAAAATGAACGAATTCGAAACTTGTCTTAGGGAAAGCTTGTGAAAATGTGTACACGAGTCTATATGAAATTATTCCTTTTATAGAGGATGAAAAATCAGTAATCCACATGCTCACAACTCAGGAATGCATGTTTGTCGAATCCGTCATGCATGTAACATGTACGGAACACGGAATATCATGTTGAAGGAATCTATTCAAATTACACATCTCTAGGGTAGAATTCGCTCCAAGAGGGTTTTTCTGGGATCAAAGTGTGATTCTTGAAACTGGTGATAGGAGAAGCAACGAAGTCCAAGGAACTATTTCAAAGTGCATAAGTAACTTGTTTGGTGGTTGAAACATCTGTCATGCGCATGTTCACAGCTCAGTAATGCATGTTTGTGGAATCCGTGATGCATCAAACATGTTCGGAATACGGAATGCCATAGTTATGTAAACAATGTAAATTACATGTGTATTGGTGAGAATTCGCTCAAAGAGTGTTTTCTACAGCCAAATGTCCGATTTTAGAACCTGGTGATACAAAAAACCTATGAAGTCAGAGTAAATATTTCAAAGTGTAATATATGAATTCTTTGGTGGATGAAAGTTCACTAATCCACATGCTCACAACTCAGAAACGCATGTTTCTCGAATCCGTCATGCATGTATCATGTACGGAACCCGGAATGACATGTTGATGGAATTCATGTAAATTAAATATCTATTAGGTTGAATACACTCCAGAAGTATTCTTCTGTGAAAAATGAACGAATTCGAAACTTGTGTTAGGGAAAGCTTGTGAAAATGTGTACACGAGTCTATATGAAATTATTCCTTTTACAGAGGATGTAAAATCAGTAATCCACATGCTCACAACTCAGGAATGCATGTTTGTCGAATCCGTCATGCATGTAACATGTACGGAACACGGAATATCATGTTGAAGGAATCTATTCAAATTACACATCTCTAGGGTAGAATTCGCTCCAAGAGGGTTTTTCTGGGATCAAAGTGTGATTCTTGAAACTGGTGATAGGAGAAGCAACGAAGTCCAAGGAACTATTTCAAAGTGCATAAGTAACTTGTTTGGTGGTTGAAACATCTGTCATGCGCATGTTCACAGCTCAGAAATGCATGTTTGAGGAATCCGTGATGCATGAAACATGTTCGGAATCCGGAATGCCATGGTTATGTAAAGAATGTAAATTACATGTGTATTGGTGAGAATTCGCTCAAAGAGAGTTTTCTACTGCCAAATGTCCGATTTTAGAACCTGGTGATACAAAAAACTTATGAAGTCAGAGTAAGTATTTCAAAGTGTAATATATGCCTTCTTTGGTGGATGAAAGTTCACTAATCCACATGCTCACAACTCAGAAACGCATGTTTCTCGAATCCGTCATGCCTGAATCATGTACGGAACCCGGAATGCCATGTTGATGGAAATCATGTAAATTAAATATCTATTTGGTTGAATACACTCCAGAAGTATTCTTCTGTGAAAAATGAACGAATTCGAAACTTGTCTTAGGGAAAGCTTGTGAAAATGTGTACACGAGTCTATATGAAATTATTCCTTTTATAGAGGATGAAAAATCAGTAATCCACATGCTCACAACTCAGGAATGCATGTTTGTCGAATCCGTCATGCATGTAACATGTACGGAACACGGAATATCATGTTGAAGGAATCTATTCAAATTACACATCTCTAGGGTAGAATTCGCTCCAAGAGGGTTTTTCTGGGATCAAAGTGTGATTCTTGAAACTGGTGATAGGAGAAGCAACGAAGTCCAAGGAACTATTTCAAAGTGCATAAGTAACTTGTTTGGTGGTTGAAACATCTGTCATGCACATGTTCACAGCTCAGAAATGCATGTTTGAGGAATCCGTGATGCATGAACCATGTTCGGAATACGGAATGCCATGGTTATGTAAACAATGTAAATTACATGTGTATTGGTGAGAATTCGCTCAAAGAGTGTTTTCTACTGCCAAATGTCCGATTTTAGAACCTGGTGATACAAAAAACCTATGAAGTCAGAGTAAATATTTCAAAGTGTAATATATGCCTTCTTTGGTGGATGAAAGTTCACTAATCCACATGCTCACAACTCAGAAACGCATGTTTCTCGAATCCGTCATGCATGTATCATGTACGGAACCCGGAATGACATGTTGATGGAATTCATGTAAATTAAATATCTATTAGGTTGAATACACTCCAGAAGTATTCTTCTGTGAAAAATGAACGAATTCGAAACTTGTGTTAGGGAAAGCTTGTGAAAATGTGTACACGAGTCTATATGAAATTATTCCTTTTACAGAGGATGTAAAATCAGTAATCCACATGCTCACAACTCAGGAATGCATGTTTGTCGAATCCGTCATGCATGTAACATGTACGGAACACGGAATATCATGTTGAAGGAATCTATTCAAATTACACATCTCTAGGGTAGAATTCGCTCCAAGAGGGTTTTTCTGGGATCAAAGTGTGATTCTTGAAACTGGTGATAGGAGAAGCAACGAAGTCCAAGGAACTATTTCAAAGTGCATAAGTAACTTGTTTGGTGGTTGAAACATCTGTCATGCGCATGTTCACAGCTCAGAAATGCATGTTTGAGGAATCCGTGATGCATGAAACATGTTCGGAATCCGGAATGCCATGGTTATGTAAGGAATGTAAATTATATGTGTATTGGTGAGAATTCGCTCAAAGAGTGTTTTCTACAGCCAAATGTCCGATTTTAGAACCTGGTGATACAAAAAACCTATGAAGTCAGAGTAAATATTTCAAAGTGTAATATATGCCTTCTTTGGTGGATGAAAGTTCACTAATCCACATGCTCACAACTCAGAAACGCATGTTTCTCGAATCCGTCATGCCTGAATCATGTACGGAACCCGGAATGCCATGTTGATGGAAATCATGTAAATTAAATATCTATTTGGTTGAATACACTCCAGAAGTATTCTTCTGTGAAAAAAGAACGAATTCGAAACTTGTGTTAGGGAAAGCTTGTGAAAATGTGTACACGAGTCTATATGAAATTATTCCTTTTATAGAGGATGTAAAATCAGTAATCCACATGCTCACAACTCAGGAATGCATGTTTGTCGAATCCGTCATGCATGTAACATGTACGGAACACGGAATATCATGTTGAAGGAATCTATTCAAATTACACATCTCTAGGGTAGAATTCGCTCCAAGAGGGTTTTTCTGGGATCAAAGTGTGATTCTTGAAACTGGTGATAGGAGAAGCAACGAAGTCCAAGGAACTATTTCAAAGTGCATAAGTAACTTGTTTGGTGGTTGAAACATCTGTCATGCACATGTTCACAGCTCAGAAATGCATGTTTGAGGAATCCGTGATGCATGAAACATGTTCGGAATACGGAATGCCATGGTTATGTAAACAATGTAAATTACATGTGTATTGGTGAGAATTCGCTCAAAGAGTGTTTTCTACTGCCAAATGTCCGATTTTAGAACCTGGTGATACAAAAAACTTATGAAGTCAGAGTAAATATTTCAAAGTGTAATATATGCCTTCTTTGGTGGATGAAAGTTCACTAATCCACATGCTCACAACTCAGAAACGCATGTTTCTCGAATCCGTCATGCATGTATCATGTACGGAACCCGGAATGCCATGTTGATGGAATTCATGTAAATTATATATCTATTAGGTTGAATACACTCCAGAAGTATTCTTCTGTGAAAAATGAACGAATTCGAAACTTGTCTTAGGGAAAGCTTGTGAAAATGTGTACACGAGTCTATATGAAATTATTCCTTTTATAGAGGATGAAAAATCAGTAATCCACATGCTCACAACTCAGGAATGCATGTTTGTCGAATCCGTCATGCATGTAACATGTACGGAACACGGAATATCATGTTGAAGGAATCTATTCAAATTACACATCTCTAGGGTAGAATTCGCTCCAAGAGGGTTTTTCTGGGATCAAAGTGTGATTCTTGAAACTGGTGATAGGAGAAGCAACGAAGTCCAAGGAACTATTTCAAAGTGCATAAGTAACTTGTTTGGTGGTTGAAACATCTGTCATGCGCATGTTCACAGCTCAGAAATGCATGTTTGAGGAATCCGTGATGCATGAAACATGTTCGGAATCCGGAATGCCATGGTTATGTAAACAATGTAAATTACATGTGTATTGGTGAGAATTCGCTCAAAGAGTGTTTTCTACTGCCAAATGTCCGATTTTAGAACCTGGTGATACAAAAAACTTATGAAGTCAGAGTAAATATTTCAAAGTGTAATATATGCCTTCTTTGGTGGATGAAAGTTCACTAATCCACATGCTCACAACTCAGAAACGCATGTTTCTCGAATCCGTCATGCATGTATCATGTACGGAACCCGGAATGCCATGTTGATGGAATTCATGTAAATTATATATCTATTAGGTTGAATACACTCCAGAAGTATTCTTCTGTGAAAAATGAACGAATTCGAAACTTGTCTTAGGGAAAGCTTGTGAAAATGTGTACACGAGTCTATATGAAATTATTCCTTTTATAGAGGATGAAAAATCAGTAATCCACATGCTCACAACT
Organism: Vicugna pacos; assembly: GCF_048564905.1. Classification (NCBI taxonomy): domain Eukaryota; kingdom Metazoa; phylum Chordata; class Mammalia; order Artiodactyla; family Camelidae; genus Vicugna; species Vicugna pacos. Next base: position 49,264,673 of record NW_027328741.1, read on the forward strand.
CAGGAATGCATGTTTGTCGAATCCGTCATGCATGTAACATGTACGGAACACGGAATATCATGTTGAAGGAATCTATTCAAATTACACATCTCTAGGGTAGAATTCGCTCCAAGAGGGTTTTTCTGGGATCAAAGTGTGATTCTTGAAACTGGTGATAGGAGAAGCAACGAAGTCCAAGGAACTATTTCAAAGTGCATAAGTAACTTGTTTGGTGGTTGAAACATCTGTCATGCGCATGTTCACAGCTCAGTAATGCATGTTTGTGGAATCCGTGATGCATGAAACATGTTCGGAATACGGAATGCCATAGTTATGTAAACAATGTAAATTACATGTGTATTGGTGAGAATTCGCTCAAAGAGTGTTTTCTACAGCCAAATGTCCGATTTTAGAACCTGGTGATACAAAAAACCTATGAAGTCAGAGTAAATATTTCAAAGTGTAATATATGCCTTCTTTGGTGGATGAAAGTTCACTAATCCACATGCTCACAACTCAGAAACGCATGTTTCTCGAATCCGTCATGCATGTATCATGTACGGAACCCGGAATGACATGTTGATGGAATTCATGTAAATTAAATATCTATTAGGTTGAATACACTCCAGAAGTATTCTTCTGTGAAAAATGAACGAATTCGAAACTTGTGTTAGGGAAAGCTTGTGAAAATGTGTACACGAGTCTATATGAAATTATTCCTTTTACAGAGGATGTAAAATCAGTAATCCACATGCTCACAACTCAGGAATGCATGTTTGTCGAATCCGTCATGCATGTAACATGTACGGAACACGGAATATCATGTTGAAGGAATCTATTCAAATTACACATCTCTAGGGTAGAATTCGCTCCAAGAGGGTTTTTCTGGGATCAAAGTGTGATTCTTGAAACTGGTGATAGGAGAAGCAACGAAGTCCAAGGAACTATTTCAAAGTGCATAAGTAACTTGTTTGGTGGTTGAAACATCTGTCATGCGCATGTTCACAGCTCAGAAATGCATGTTTGAGGAATCCGTGATGCATGAAACATGTTCGGAATCCGGAATGCCATGGTTATGTAAAGAATGTAAATTACATGTGTATTGGTGAGAATTCGCTCAAAGAGTGTTTTCTACAGCCAAATGTCCGATTTTAGAACCTGGTGATACAAAAAACCTATGAAGTCAGAGTAAATATTTCAAAGTGTAATATATGCCTTCTTTGGTGGATGAAAGTTCACTAATCCACATGCTCACAACTCAGAAACGCATGTTTCTCGAATCCGTCATGCCTGAATCATGTACGGAACCCGGAATGCCATGTTGATGGAAATCATGTAAATTAAATATCTATTTGGTTGAATACACTCCAGAAGTATTCTTCTGTGAAAAATGAACGAATTCGAAACTTGTGTTAGGGAAAGCTTGTGAAAATGTGTACACGAGTCTATATGAAATTATTCCTTTTATAGAGGATGAAAAATCAGTAATCCACATGCTCACAACTCAGGAATGCATGTTTGTCGAATCCGTCATGCATGTAACATGTACGGAACACGGAATATCATGTTGAAGGAATCTATTCAAATTACACATCTCTAGGGTAGAATTCGCTCCAAGAGGGTTTTTCTGGGATCAAAGTGTGATTCTTGAAACTGGTGATAGGAGAAGCAACGAAGTCCAAGGAACTATTTCAAAGTGCATAAGTAACTTGTTTGGTGGTTGAAACATCTGTCATGCACATGTTCACAGCTCAGAAATGCATGTTTGAGGAATCCGTGATGCATGAAACATGTTCGGAATACGGAATGCCATGGTTATGTAAACAATGTAAATTACATGTGTATTGGTGAGAATTCGCTCAAAGAGTGTTTTCTACTGCCAAATGTCCGATTTTAGAACCTGGTGATACAAAAAACTTATGAAGTCAGAGTAAATATTTCAAAGTGTAATATATGCCTTCTTTGGTGGATGAAAGTTCACTAATCCACATGCTCACAACTCAGAAACGCATGTTTCTCGAATCCGTCATGCATGTATCATGTACGGAACCCGGAATGCCATGTTGATGGAATTCATGTAAATTATATATCTATTAGGTTGAATACACTCCAGAAGTATTCTTCTGTGAAAAATGAACGAATTCGAAACTTGTCTTAGGGAAAGCTTGTGAAAATGTGTACACGAGTCTATATGAAATTATTCCTTTTATAGAGGATGAAAAATCAGTAATCCACATGCTCACAACTCAGGAATGCATGTTTGTCGAATCCGTCATGCATGTAACATGTACGGAACACGGAATATCATGTTGAAGGAATCTATTCAAATTACACATCTCTAGGGTAGAATTCGCTCCAAGAGGGTTTTTCTGGGATCAAAGTGTGATTCTTGAAACTGGTGATAGGAGAAGCAACGAAGTCCAAGGAACTATTTCAAAGTGCATAAGTAACTTGTTTGGTGGTTGAAACATCTGTCATGCGCATGTTCACAGCTCAGAAATGCATGTTTGAGGAATCCGTGATGCATGAAACATGTTCGGAATCCGGAATGCCATGGTTATGTAAAGAATGTAAATTACATGTGTATTGGTGAGAATTCGCTCAAAGAGTGTTTTCTACAGCCAAATGTCCGATTTTAGAACCTGGTGATACAAAAAACCTATGAAGTCAGAGTAAATATTTCAAAGTGTAATATATGCCTTCTTTGGTGGATGAAAGTTCACTAATCCACATGCTCACAACTCAGAAACGCATGTTTCTCGAATCCGTCATGCCTGAATCATGTACGGAACCCGGAATGCCATGTTGATGGAAATCATGTAAATTAAATATCTATTTGGTTGAATACACTCCAGAAGTATTCTTCTGTGAAAAAAGAACGAATTCGAAACTTGTGTTAGGGAAAGCTTGTGAAAATGTGTACACGAGTCTATATGAAATTATTCCTTTTATAGAGGATGTAAAATCAGTAATCCACATGCTCACAACTCAGGAATGCATGTTTGTCGAATCCGTCATGCATGTAACATGTACGGAACACGGAATATCATGTTGAAGGAATCTATTCAAATTACACATCTCTAGGGTAGAATTCGCTCCAAGAGGGTTTTTCTGGGATCAAAGTGTGATTCTTGAAACTGGTGATAGGAGAAGCAACGAAGTCCAAGGAACTATTTCAAAGTGCATAAGTAAATTGTTTGGTGGTTGAAACATCTGTCATGCACATGTTCACAGCTCAGAAATGCATGTTTGAGGAATCCGTGATGCATGAAACATGTTCGGAATCCGGAATGCCATGGTTATGTAAAGAATGTAAATTACATGTGTATTGGTGAGAATTCGCTCAAAGAGTGTTTTCTACAGCCAAATGTCCGATTTTAGAACCTGGTGATACAAAAAACCTATGAAGTCAGAGTAAATATTTGAAAGTCTAATATATGCCTTCTTTGGTGGATGAAAGTTCACTAATCCACATGCTCACAACTCAGAAACGCATGTTTCTCGAATCCGTCATGCCTGAATCATGTACGGAACCCGGAATGCCATGTTGATGGAAATCATGTAAATTAAATATCTATTTGGTTGAATACACTCCAGAAGTATTCTTCTGTGAAAAATGAACGAATTCGAAACTTGTGTTAGGGAAAGCTTGTGAAAATGTGTACACGAGTCTATATGAAATTATTCCTTTTATAGAGGATGTAAAATCAGTAATCCACATGCTCACAACTCAGGAATGCATGTTTGTCGAATCCGTCATGCATGTAACATGTACGGAACACGGAATATCATGTTGAAGGAATCTATTCAAATTACACATCTCTAGGGTAGAATTCGCTCCAAGAGGGTTTTTCTGGGATCAAAGTGTGATTCTTGAAACTGGTGATAGGAGAAGCAACGAAGTCCAAGGAACTATTTCAAAGTGCATAAGTAACTTGTTTGGTGGTTGAAACATCTGTCATGCACATGTTCACAGCTCAGAAATGCATGTTTGAGGAATCCGTGATGCATGAAACATGTTCGGAATACGGAATGCCATGGTTATGTAAACAATGTAAATTACATGTGTATTGGTGAGAATTCGCTCAAAGAGTGTTTTCTACTGCCAAATGTCCGATTTTAGAACCTGGTGATACAAAAAACTTATGAAGTCAGAGTAAATATTTCAAAGTGTAATATATGCCTTCTTTGGTGGATGAAAGTTCACTAATCCACATGCTCACAACTCAGAAACGCATGTTTCTCGAATCCGTCATGCATGTATCATGTACGGAACCCGGAATGCCATGTTGATGGAATTCATGTAAATTATATATCTATTAGGTTGAATACACTCCAGAAGTATTCTTCTGTGAAAAATGAACGAATTCGAAACTTGTCTTAGGGAAAGCTTGTGAAAATGTGTACACGAGTCTATATGAAATTATTCCTTTTATAGAGGATGAAAAATCAGTAATCCACATGCTCACAACTCAGGAATGCATGTTTGTCGAATCCGTCATGCATGTAACATGTACGGAACACGGAATATCATGTTGAAGGAATCTATTCAAATTACACATCTCTAGGGTAGAATTCACTCCAAGAGGGTTTTTCTGGGATCAAAGTGTGATTCTTGAAACTGGTGATAGGAGAAGCAACGAAGTCCAAGGAACTATTTCAAAGTGCATAAGTAACTTGTTTGGTGGTTGAAACATCTGTCATGCGCATGTTCACAGCTCAGAAATGCATGTTTGAGGAATCCGTGATGCATGAAACATGTTCGGAATCCGGAATGCCATGGTTATGTAAACAATGTAAATTACATGTGTATTGGTGAGAATTCGCTCAAAGAGTGTTTTCTACAGCCAAATGTCCGATTTTAGAACCTGGTGATACAAAAAACTTATGAAGTCAGAGTAAATATTTCAAAGTGTAATATATGCCTTCTTTGGTGGATGAAAGTTCACTAATCCACATGCTCACAACTCAGAAACGCATGTTTCTCGAATCCGTCATGCATGTATCATGTACGGAACCCGGAATGCCATGTTGATGGAATTCATGTAAATTATATATCTATTAGGTTGAATACACTCCAGAAGTATTCTTCTGTGAAAAATGAACGAATTCGAAACTTGTCTTAGGGAAAGCTTGTGAAAATGTGTACACGAGTCTATATGAAATTATTCCTTTTATAGAGGATGAAAAATCAGTAATCCACATGCTCACAACTCAGGAATGCATGTTTGTCGAATCCGTCATGCATGTAACATGTACGGAACACGGAATATCATGTTGAAGGAATCTATTCAAATTACACATCTCTAGGGTAGAATTCGCTCCAAGAGGGTTTTTCTGGGATCAAAGTGTGATTCTTGAAACTGGTGATAGGAGAAGCAACGAAGTCCAAGGAACTATTTCAAAGTGCATAAGTAACTTGTTTGGTGGTTGAAACATCTGTCATGCGCATGTTCACAGCTCAGAAATGCATGTTTGAGGAATCCGTGATGCATGAAACATGTTCGGAATCCGGAATGCCATGGTTATGTAAAGAATGTAAATTACATGTGTATTGGTGAGAATTCGCTCAAAGAGTGTTTTCTACAGCCAAATGTCCGATTTTAGAACCTGGTGATACAAAAAACCTATGAAGTCAGAGTAAATATTTCAAAGTGTAATATATGCCTTCTTTGGTGGATGAAAGTTCACTAATCCACATGCTCACAACTCAGAAACGCATGTTTCTCGAATCCGTCATGCCTGAATCATGTACGGAACCCGGAAGGCCATGTTGATGGAAATCATGTAAATTAAATATCTATTTGGTTGAATACACTCCAGAAGTATTCTTCTGTGAAAAAAGAACGAATTCGAAACTTGTGTTAGGGAAAGCTTGTGAAAATGTGTACACGAGTCTATATGAAATTATTCCTTTTATAGAGGATGTAAAATCAGTAATCCACATGCTCACAACTCAGGAATGCATGTTTGTCGAATCCGTCATGCATGTAACATGTACGGAACACGGAATATCATGTTGAAGGAATCTATTCAAATTACACATCTCTAGGGTAGAATTCGCTCCAAGAGGGTTTTTCTGGGATCAAAGTGTGATTCTTGAAACTGGTGATAGGAGAAGCAACGAAGTCCAAGGAACTATTTCAAAGTGCATAAGTAACTTGTTTGGTGGTTGAAACATCTGTCATGCACATGTTCACAGCTCAGAAATGCATGTTTGAGGAATCCGTGATGCATGAAACATGTTCGGAATCCGGAATGCCATGGTTATGTAAACAATGTAAATTACATGTGTATTGGTGAGAATTCGCTCAAAGAGTGTTTTCTACTGCCAAATGTCCGATTTTAGAACCTGGTGATACAAAAAACTTATGAAGTCAGAGTAAATATTTCAAAGTGTAATATATGCCTTCTTTGGTGGATGAAAGTTCACTAATCCACATGCTCACAACTCAGAAACGCATGTTTCTCGAATCCGTCATGCATGTATCATGTACGGAACCCGGAATGCCATGTTGATGGAATTCATGTAAATTATATATCTATTAGGTTGAATACACTCCAGAAGTATTCTTCTGTGAAAAATGAACGAATTCGAAACTTGTCTTAGGGAAAGCTTGTGAAAATGTGTACACGAGTCTATATGAAATTATTCCTTTTATAGAGGATGAAAAATCAGTAATCCACATGCTCACAACTCAGGAATGCATGTTTGTCGAATCCGTCATGCATGTAACATGTACGGAACACGGAATATCATGTTGAAGGAATCTATTCAAATTACACATCTCTAGGGTAGAATTCACTCCAAGAGGGTTTTTCTGGGATCAAAGTGTGATTCTTGAAACTGGTGATAGGAGAAGCAACGAAGTCCAAGGAACTATTTCAAAGTGCATAAGTAACTTGTTTGGTGGTTGAAACATCTGTCATGCGCATGTTCACAGCTCAGAAATGCATGTTTGAGGAATCCGTGATGCATGAAACATGTTCGGAATCCGGAATGCCATGGTTATGTAAACAATGTAAATTACATGTGTATTGGTGAGAATTCGCTCAAAGAGTGTTTTCTACAGCCAAATGTCCGATTTTAGAACCTGGTGATACAAAAAACTTATGAAGTCAGAGTAAATATTTCAAAGTGTAATATATGCCTTCTTTGGTGGATGAAAGTTCACTAATCCACATGCTCACAACTCAGAAACGCATGTTTCTCGAATCCGTCATGCATGTATCATGTACGGAACCCGGAATGCCATGTTGATGGAATTCATGTAAATTATATATCTATTAGGTTGAATACACTCCAGAAGTATTCTTCTGTGAAAAATGAACGAATTCGAAACTTGTCTTAGGGAAAGCTTGTGAAAATGTGTACACGAGTCTATATGAAATTATTCCTTTTATAGAGGATGAAAAATCAGTAATCCACATGCTCACAACTCAGGAATGCATGTTTGTCGAATCCGTCATGCATGTAACATGTACGGAACACGGAATATCATGTTGAAGGAATCTATTCAAATTACACATCTCTAGGGTAGAATTCGCTCCAAGAGGGTTTTTCTGGGATCAAAGTGTGATTCTTGAAACTGGTGATAGGAGAAGCAACGAAGTCCAAGGAACTATTTCAAAGTGCATAAGTAACTTGTTTGGTGGTTGAAACATCTGTCATGCGCATGTTCACAGCTCAGAAATGCATGTTTGAGGAATCCGTGATGCATGAAACATGTTCGGAATCCGGAATGCCATGGTTATGTAAAGAATGTAAATTACATGTGTATTGGTGAGAATTCGCTCAAAGAGTGTTTTCTACAGCCAAATGTCCGATTTTAGAACCTGGTGATACAAAAAACCTATGAAGTCAGAGTAAATATTTCAAAGTGTAATATATGCCTTCTTTGGTGGATGAAAGTTCACTAATCCACATGCTCACAACTCAGAAACGCATGTTTCTCGAATCCGTCATGCCTGAATCATGTACGGAACCCGGAATGCCATGTTGATGGAAATCATGTAAATTAAATATCTATTTGGTTGAATACACTCCAGAAGTATTCTTCTGTGAAAAAAGAACGAATTCGAAACTTGTGTTAGGGAAAGCTTGTGAAAATGTGTACACGAGTCTATATGAAATTATTCCTTTTATAGAGGATGTAAAATCAGTAATCCACATGCTCACAACTCAGGAATGCATGTTTGTCGAATCCGTCATGCATGTAACATGTACGGAACACGGAATATCATGTTGAAGGAATCTATTCAAATTACACATCTCTAGGGTAGAATTCGCTCCAAGAGGGTTTTTCTGGGATCAAAGTGTGATTCTTGAAACTGGTGATAGGAGAAGCAACGAAGTCCAAGGAACTATTTCAAAGTGCATAAGTAACTTGTTTGGTGGTTGAAACATCTGTCATGCACATGTTCACAGCTCAGAAATGCATGTTTGAGGAATCCGTGATGCATGAAACATGTTCGGAATCCGGAATGCCATGGTTATGTAAACAATGTAAATTACATGTGTATTGGTGAGAATTCGCTCAAAGAGTGTTTTCTACTGCCAAATGTCCGATTTTAGAACCTGGTGATACAAAAAACTTATGAAGTCAGAGTAAATATTTCAAAGTGTAATATATGCCTTCTTTGGTGGATGAAAGTTCACTAATCCACATGCTCACAACTCAGAAACGCATGTTTCTCGAATCCGTCATGCATGTATCATGTACGGAACCCGGAATGCCATGTTGATGGAATTCATGTAAATTATATATCTATTAGGTTGAATACACTCCAGAAGTATTCTTCTGTGAAAAATGAACGAATTCGAAACTTGTCTTAGGGAAAGCTTGTGAAAATGTGTACACGAGTCTATATGAAATTATTCCTTTTATAGAGGATGAAAAATCAGTAATCCACATGCTCACAACTCAGGAATGCATGTTTGTCGAATCCGTCATGCATGTAACATGTACGGAACACGGAATATCATGTTGAAGGAATCTATTCAAATTACACATCTCTAGGGTAGAATTCGCTCCAAGAGGGTTTTTCTGGGATCAAAGTGTGATTCTTGAAACTGGTGATAGGAGAAGCAACGAAGTCCAAGGAACTATTTCAAAGTGCATAAGTAACTTGTTTGGTGGTTGAAACATCTGTCATGCGCATGTTCACAGCTCAGTAATGCATGTTTGTGGAATCCGTGATGCATGAAACATGTTCGGAATACGGAATGCCATAGTTATGTAAACAATGTAAATTACATGTGTATTGGTGAGAATTCGCTCAAAGAGTGTTTTCTACAGCCAAATGTCCGATTTTAGAACCTGGTGATACAAAAAACCTATGAAGTCAGAGTAAATATTTCAAAGTGTAATATATGCCTTCTTTGGTGGATGAAAGTTCACTAATCCACATGCTCACAACTCAGAAACGCATGTTTCTCGAATCCGTCATGCCTGTATCATGTACGGAACCCGGAATGCCATGTTGATGGAAATCATGTAAATTAAATATCTATTAGGTTGAATACACTCCAGAAGTATTCTTCTGTGAAAAAAGAACGAATTCGAAACTTGTGTTAGGGAAAGCTTGTGAAAATGTGTACACGAGTCTATATGAAATTATTCCTTTTATAGAGGATGTAAAATCAGTAATCCACATGCTCACAACTCAGGAATGCATGTTTGTCGAATCCGTCATTCATGTAACATGTACGGAACACGGAATATCATGTTGAAGGAATCTATTCAAATTACACATCTCTAGGGTAGAATTCGCTCCAAGAGGGTTTTTCTGGGATCAAAGTGTGATTCTTGAAACTGGTGATAGGAGAAGCAACGAAGTCCAAGGAACTATTTCAAAGTGCATAAGTAACATGTTTGGTGGTTGAAACATCTGTCATGCACATGTTCACAGCTCAGAAATGCATGTTTGAAGAATCCGTGATGCATGAAACATGTTCGGAATACGGAATGCCATGGTTATGTAAACAATGTAAATTACATGTGTATTGGTGAGAATTCGCTCAAAGAGTGTTTTCTACTGCCAAATGTCCGATTTTAGAACCTGGTGATACAAAAAATTTATGAAGTCAGAGTAAATATTTCTAAGTGTAATATATGCCTTCTTTGGTGGATGAAAGTTCACTAATCCACATGCTCACAACTCAGAAACGCATGTTTCTCGAATCCGTCATGCATGTATCATGTACGGAACCCGGAATGCCATGTTGATGGAATTCATGTAAATTATATATCTATTAGGTTGAATACACTCCAGAAGTATTCTTCTGTGAAAAATGAATGAATTCGAAACTTGTCTTAGGGAAAGCTTGTGAAAATGTGTACACGAGTCTATATGAAATTATTCCTTTTATAGAGGATGAAAAATCAGTAATCCACATGCTCACAACTCAGGAATGCATGTTTGTCGAATCCGTCATGCATGTAACATGTACGGAACACGGAATATCATGTTGAAGGAATCTATTCAAATTACACATCTCTAGGGTAGAATTCGCTCCAAGAGGGTTTTTCTGGGATCAAAGTGTGATTCTTGAAACTGGTGATAGGAGAAGCAACGAAGTCCAAGGAACTATTTCAAAGTGCATAAGTAACTTGTTTGGTGGTTGAAACATCTGTCATGCGCATGTTCACAGCTCAGTAATGCATGTTTGTGGAATCCGTGATGCATGAAACATGTTCGGAATACGGAATGCCATGGTTATGTAAACAATGTAAATTACATGTGTATTGGTGAGAATTCGCTCAAAGAGTGTTTTCTACAGCCAAATGTCCGATTTTAGAACCTGGTGATACAAAAAACCTATGAAGTCAGAGTAAATATTTCAAAGTGTAATATATGCCTTCTTTGGTGGATGAAAGTTCACTAATCCACATGCTCACAACTCAGAAACGCATGTTTCTCGAATCCGTCATGCCTGTATCATGTACGGAACCCGGAATGCCATGTTGATGGAAATCATGTAAATTAAATATCTATTAGGTTGAATACACACCAGAAGTATTCTTCTGTGAAAAAAGAACGAATTCGAAACTTGTGTTAGGGAAAGCTTGTGAAAATGTGTACACGAGTCTATATGAAATTATTCCTTTTATAGAGGATGTAAAATCAGTAATCCACATGCTCACAACTCAGGAAAGCATGTTTGTCGAATCCGTCATGCATGTAACATGTACGGAACACGGAATATCATGTTGAAGGAATCTATTCAAATTACACATCTCTAGGGTAGAATTCGCTCCAAGAGGGTTTTTCTGGGATCAAAGTGTGATTCTTGAAACTGGTGATAGGAGAAGCAACGAAGTCCAAGGAACTATTTCAAAGTGCATAAGTAACTTGTTTGGTGGTTGAAACATCTGTCATGCGCATGTTCACAGCTCAGAAATGCATGTTTGAGGAATCCGTGATGCATGAAACATGTTCGGAATCCGGAATGCCATGGTTATGTAAACAATGTAAATTACATGTGTATTGGTGAGAATTCGCTCAAAGAGTGTTTTCTACAGCCAAATGTCCGATTTTAGAACCTGGTGATACAAAAAACTTATGAAGTCAGAGTAAATATTTCAAAGTGTAATATATGCCTTCTTTGGTGGATGAAAGTTCACTAATCCACATGCTCACAACTCAGAAATGCATGTTTCTCGAATCCGTCATGCATGTATCATGTACGAACCCGGAATGCCATGTTGATGGAATTCATGTAAATTATATATCTATTAGGTTGAATACACTCCAGAAGTATTCTTCTGTGAAAAATGAACGAATTCGAAACTTGTGTTAGGGAAAGCTTGTGAAAATGTGTACACGAGTCTATATGAAATTATTCCTTTTATAGAGGATGAAAAATCAGTAATCCACATGCTCACAACTCAGGAATGCATGTTTGTCGAATCCGTCATGCATGTAACATGTACGGAACACGGAATATCATGTTGAAGGAATCTATTCAAATTACACATCTCTAGGGTAGAATTCGCTCCAAGAGGGTTTTTCTGGGATCAAAGTGTGATTCTTGAAACTGGTGATAGGAGAAGCAACGAAGTCCAAGGAAGTATTTCAAAGTGCATAAGTAACTTGTTTGGTGGTTGAAACATCTGTCATGCGCATGTTCACAGCTCAGAAATGCATGTTTGAGGAATCCGTGATGCATGAAACATGTTCGGAATACGGAATGCCATGGTTATGTAAACAATGTAAATTACATGTGTATTGGTGAGAATTCGCTCAAAGAGTGTTTTCTACAGCCAAATGTCCGATTTTAGAACCTGGTGATACAAAAAAATTATGAAGTCAGAGTAAATATTTCAAAGTGTAATATATGCCTTCTTTGGTGGATGAAAGTTCACTAATCCACATGCTCACAACTCAGAAACGCATGTTTTTCGAATCCGTCATGCATGTATCATGTACGGAACCCGGAATGCCATGTTGATGGAATTCATGTAAATTATATATCTATTAGGTTGAATACACTCCAGAAGTATTCTTCTGTGAAAAATGAACGAATTCGAAACTTGTCTTAGGGAAAGCTTGTGAAAATGTGTACACGAGTCTATATGAAATTATTCCTTTTATAGAGGATGAAAAATCAGTAATCCACATGCTCACAACTCAGGAATGCATGTTTGTCGAATCCGTCATGCATGTTACATGTACGGAACACGGAATATCATGTTGAAGGAATCTATTCAAATTACACATCTCTAGGGTAGAATTCGCTCCAAGAGGGTTTTTCTGGGATCAAAGTGTGATTCTTGAAACTGGTGATAGGAGAAGCAACGAAGTCCAAGGAAGTATTTCAAAGTGCATAAGTAACTTGTTTGGTGGTTGAAACATCTGTCATGCGCATGTTCACAGCTCAGAAATGCATGTTTGAGGAATCCGTGATGCATGAAACATGTTCGGAATACGGAATGCCATGGTTATGTAAACAATGTAAATTACATGTGTATTGGTGAGAATTCGCTCAAAGAGTGTTTTCTACAGCCAAATGTCCGATTTTAGAACCTGGTGATACAAAAAACTTATGAAGTCAGAGTAAATATTTCAAAGTGTAATATATGCCTTCTTTGGTGGATGAAAGTTCACTAATCCACATGCTCACAACTCAGAAACGCATGTTTCTCGAATCCGTCATGCATGTATCATGTACGGAACCCGGAATGCCATGTTGATGGAATTCATGTAAATTATATATCTATTAGGTTGAATACACTCCAGAAGTATTCTTCTGTGAAAAATGAACGAATTCGAAACTTGTCTTAGGGAAAGCTTGTGAAAATGTGTACACGAGTCTATTTGAAATTATTCCTTTTATAGAGGATGAAAAATCAGTAATCCACATGCTCACAACTCAGGAATGCATGTTTGTCGAATCCGTCATGCATGTTACATGTACGGAACACGGAATATCATGTTGAAGGAATCTATTCAAATTACACATCTCTAGGGTAGAATTCGCTCCAAGAGGGTTTTTCTGGGATCAAAGTGTGATTCTTGAAACTGGTGATAGGAGAAGCAACGAAGTCCAAGGAACTATTTCAAAGTGCATAAGTAACTTGTTTGGTGGTTGAAACATCTGTCATGCGCATGTTCACAGCTCAGAAATGCATGTTTGAGGAATCCGTGATGCATGAAACATGTTCGGAATACGGAATGCCATGGTTATGTAAACAATGTAAATTACATGTGTATTGGTGAGAATTCGCTCAAAGAGTGTTTTCTACAGCCAAATGTCCGATTTTAGAACCTGGTTATACAAAAAACTTATGAAGTCAGAGTAAATATTTCAAAGTGTAATATATGCCTTCTTTGGTGGATGAAAGTTCACTAATCCACATGCTCACAACTCAGAAACGCATGTTTCTCGAATCCGTCATGCCTGTATCATGTACGGAACCCGGAATGCCATGTTGATGGAATTCATGTAAATTATATATCTATTAGGTTGAATACACTCCAGAAGTATTCTTCTGTGAAAAATGAACGAATTCGAAACTTGTCTTAGGGAAAGCTTGTGAAAATGTGTACACGAGTCTATATGAAATTATTCCTTTTATAGAGGATGAAAAATCAGTAATCCACATGCTCACAACTCAGGAATGCATGTTTGTCGAATCCGTCATGCATGTAACATGTACGGAACACGGAATATCATGTTGAAGGAATCTATTCAAATTACATATCTCTAGGGTAGAATTCGCTCCAAGAGGGTTTTTCTGGGATCAAAGTGTGATTCTTGAAACTGGTGATAGGAGAAGCAACGAAGTCCAAGGAACTATTTCAAAGTGCATAAGTAACTTGTTTGGTGGTTGAAACATCTGTCATGCGCATGTTCACAGCTCAGAAATGCATGTTTGAGGAATCCGTGATGCATGAAACATGTTCGGAATACGGAATGCCATGGTTATATAAACAATGTAAATTACATGTGTATTGGTGAGAATTCGCTCAAAGAGTGTTTTCTACAGCCAAATGTCCGATTTTAGAACCTGGTGATACAAAAAACTTATGAAGTCAGAGTAAATATTTCAAAGTGTAATATATGCCTTCTTTGGTGGATGAAAGTTCACTAATCCACATGCTCACAACTCAGAAACGCATGTTTCTCGAATCCGTCATGCATGTATCATGTACGGAACCCGGAATGCCATGTTGATGGAATTCATGTAAATTATATATCTATTAGGTTGAATACACTCCAGAAGTATTCTTCTGTGAAAAATGAACGAATTCGAAACTTGTCTTAGGGAAAGCTTGTGAAAATGTGTACACGAGTCTATTTGAAATTATTCCTTTTATAGAGGATGAAAAATCAGTAATCCACATGCTCACAACTCAGGAATGCATGTTTGTCGAATCCGTCATGCATGTAACATGTACGGAACACGGAATATCATGTTGAAGGAATCTATTCAAATTACACATCTCTAGGGTAGAATTCGCTCCAAGAGGGTTTTTCTGGGATCAAAGTGTGATTCTTGAAACTGGTGATAGGAGAAGCAACGAAGTCCAAGGAACTAATTCAAAGTGCATAAGTAACTTGTTTGGTGGTTGAAACATGTGTCATGCGCATGTTCACAGCTCAGAAATGCATGTTTGAGGAATCCGTGATGCATGAAACATGTTCGGAATACGGAATGCCATGGTTATGTAAACAATGTAAATTACATGTGTATTGGTGAGAATTCGCTCAAAGAGTGTTTTCTACTGCCAAATGTCCGATTTTAGAACCTGGTGATACAAAAAACTTATGAAGTCAGAGTAAATATTTCAAAGTGTAATATATGCCTTCTTTGGTGGATGAAAGTTCACTAATCCACATGCTCACAACTCAGAAACGCATGTTTCTCGAATCCGTCATGCATGTATCATGTACGGAACCCGGAATGCCATGTTGATGGAATTCATGTAAATTATATATCTATTAGGTTGAATACACTCCAGAAGTATTCTTCTGTGAAAAATGAACGAATTCGAAACTTGTCTTAGGGAAAGCTTGTGAAAATGTGTACACGAGTCTATATGAAATTATTCCTTTTATAGAGGATGAAAAATCAGTAATCCACATGCTCACAACTCAGGAATGCATGTTTGTCGAATCCGTCATGCATGTAACATGTACGGAACACGGAATATCATGTTGAAGGAATCTATTCAAATTACACATCTCTAGGGTAGAATTCGCTCCAAGAGGGTTTTTCTGGGATCAAAGTGTGATTCTTGAAACTGGTGATAGGAGAAGCAACGAAGTCCAAGGAACTATTTCAAAGTGCATAAGTAACTTGTTTGGTGGTTGAAACATCTGTCATGCGCATGTTCACAGCTCAGTAATGCATGTTTGTGGAATCCGTGATGCATGAAACATGTTCGGAATACGGAATGCCATGGTTATGTAAACAATGTAAATTACATGTGTATTGGTGAGAATTCGCTCAAAGAGTGTTTTCTACAGCCAAATGTCCGATTTTAGAACCTGGTGATACAAAAAACCTATGAAGTCAGAGTAAATATTTCAAAGTGTAATATATGCCTTCTTTGGTGGATGAAAGTTCACTAATCCACATGCTCACAACTCAGAAACGCATGTTTCTCGAATCCGTCATGCCTGTATCATGTACGGAACCCGGAATGCCATGTTGATGGAAATCATGTAAATTAAATATCTATTAGGTTGAATACACTCCAGAAGTATTCTTCTGTGAAAAAAGAACGAATTCGAAACTTGTGTTAGGGAAAGCTTGTGAAAATGTGTACACGAGTCTATATGAAATTATTCCTTTTATAGAGGATGTAAAATCAGTAATCCACATGCTCACAACTCAGGAATGCATGTTTGTCGAATCCGTCATTCATGTAACATGTACGGAACACGGAATATCATGTTGAAGGAATCTATTCAAATTACACATCTCTAGGGTAGAATTCGCTCCAAGAGGGTTTTTCTGGGATCAAAGTGTGATTCTTGAAACTGGTGATAGGAGAAGCAACGAAGTCCAAGGAACTATTTCAAAGTGCATAAGTAACATGTTTGGTGGTTGAAACATCTGTCATGCACATGTTCACAGCTCAGAAATGCATGTTTGAAGAATCCGTGATGCATGAAACATGTTCGGAATACGGAATGCCATGGTTATGTAAACAATGTAAATTACATGTGTATTGGTGAGAATTCGCTCAAAGAGTGTTTTCTACTGCCAAATGTCCGATTTTAGAACCTGGTGATACAAAAAATTTATGAAGTCAGAGTAAATATTTCTAAGTGTAATATATGCCTTCTTTGGTGGATGAAAGTTCACTAATCCACATGCTCACAACTCAGAAACGCATGTTTCTCGAATCCGTCATGCATGTATCATGTACGGAACCCGGAATGCCATGTTGATGGAATTCATGTAAATTATATATCTATTAGGTTGAATACACTCCAGAAGTATTCTTCTGTGAAAAATGAACGAATTCGAAACTTGTGTTAGGGAAAGCTTGTGAAAATGTGTACACGAGTCTATATGAAATTATTCCTTTTATAGAGGATGAAAAATCAGTAATCCACATGCTCACAACTCAGGAATGCATGTTTGTCGAATCCGTCATGCATGTAACATGTACGGAACACGGAATATCATGTTGAAGGAATCTATTCAAATTACACATCTCTAGGGTAGAATTCGCTCCAAGAGGGTTTTTCTGGGATCAAAGTGTGATTCTTGAAACTGGTGATAGGAGAAGCAACGAAGTCCAAGGAACTATTTCAAAGTGCATAAGTAACTTGTTTGGTGGTTGAAACATCTGTCATGCGCATGTTCACAGCTCAGTAATGCATGTTTGTGGAATCCGTGATGCATGAAACATGTTCGGAATACGGAATGCCATGGTTATGTAAACAATGTAAATTACATGTGTATTGGTGAGAATTCGCTCAAAGAGTGTTTTCTACAGCCAAATGTCCGATTTTAGAACCTGGTGATACAAAAAACCTATGAAGTCAGAGTAAATATTTCAAAGTGTAATATATGCCTTCTTTGGTGGATGAAAGTTCACTAATCCACATGCTCACAACTCAGAAACGCATGTTTCTCGAATCCGTCATGCCTGTATCATGTACGGAACCCGGAATGCCATGTTGATGGAAATCATGTAAATTAAATATCTATTAGGTTGAATACACACCAGAAGTATTCTTCTGTGAAAAAAGAACGAATTCGAAACTTGTGTTAGGGAAAGCTTGTGAAAATGTGTACACGAGTCTATATGAAATTATTCCTTTTATAGAGGATGTAAAATCAGTAATCCACATGCTCACAACTCAGGAAAGCATGTTTGTCGAATCCGTCATGCATGTAACATGTACGGAACACGGAATATCATGTTGAAGGAATCTATTCAAATTACACATCTCTAGGGTAGAATTCGCTCCAAGAGGGTTTTTCTGGGATCAAAGTGTGATTCTTGAAACTGGTGATAGGAGAAGCAACGAAGTCCAAGGAACTATTTCAAAGTGCATAAGTAACTTGTTTGGTGGTTGAAACATCTGTCATGCGCATGTTCACAGCTCAGAAATGCATGTTTGAGGAATCCGTGATGCATGAAACATGTTCGGAATCCGGAATGCCATGGTTATGTAAACAATGTAAATTACATGTGTATTGGTGAGAATTCGCTCAAAGAGTGTTTTCTACAGCCAAATGTCCGATTTTAGAACCTGGTGATACAAAAAACTTATGAAGTCAGAGTAAATATTTCAAAGTGTAATATATGCCTTCTTTGGTGGATGAAAGTTCACTAATCCACATGCTCACAACTCAGAAATGCATGTTTCTCGAATCCGTCATGCATGTATCATGTACGGAACCCGGAATGCCATGTTGATGGAATTCATGTAAATTATATATCTATTAGGTTGAATACACTCCAGAAGTATTCTTCTGTGAAAAATGAACGAATTCGAAACTTGTGTTAGGGAAAGCTTGTGAAAATGTGTACACGAGTCTATATGAAATTATTCCTTTTATAGAGGATGAAAAATCAGTAATCCACATGCTCACAACTCAGGAATGCATGTTTGTCGAATCCGTCATGCATGTAACATGTACGGAACACGGAATATCATGTTGAAGGAATCTATTCAAATTACACATCTCTAGGGTAGAATTCGCTCCAAGAGGGTTTTTCTGGGATCAAAGTGTGATTCTTGAAACTGGTGATAGGAGAAGCAACGAAGTCCAAGGAACTATTTCAAAGTGCATAAGTAACTTGTTTGGTGGTTGAAACATCTGTCATGCGCATGTTCACAGCTCAGAAATGCATGTTTGAGGAATCCGTGATGCATGAAACATGTTCGGAATACGGAATGCCATGGTTATGTAAACAATGTAAATTACATGTGTATTGGTGAGAATTCGCTCAAAGAGTGTTTTCTACAGCCAAATGTCCGATTTTAGAACCTGGTGATACAAAAAAATTATGAAGTCCGAGTAAATATTTCAAAGTGTAATATATGCCTTCTTTGGTGGATGAAAGTTCACTAATCCACATGCTCACAACTCAGAAACGCATGTTTCTCGAATCCGTCATGCATGTATCATGTACGGAACCCGGAATGCCATGTTGATGGAATTCATGTAAATTATATATCTATTAGGTTGAATACACTCCAGAAGTATTCTTCTGTGAAAAATGAACGAATTCGAAACTTGTCTTAGGGAAAGCTTGTGAAAATGTGTACACGAGTCTATATGAAATTATTCCTTTTATAGAGGATGAAAAATCAGTAATCCACATGCTCACAACTCAGGAATGCATGTTTGTCGAATCCGTCATGCATGTTACATGTACGGAACACGGAATATCATGTTGAAGGAATCTATTCAAATTACACATCTCTAGGGTAGAATTCGCTCCAAGAGGGTTTTTCTGGGATCAAAGTGTGATTCTTGAAACTGGTGATAGGAGAAGCAACGAAGTCCAAGGAAGTATTTCAAAGTGCATAAGTAACTTGTTTGGTGGTTGAAACATCTGTCATGCGCATGTTCACAGCTCAGAAATGCATGTTTGAGGAATCCGTGATGCATGAAACATGTTCGGAATACGGAATGCCATGGTTATGTAAACAATGTAAATTACATGTGTATTGGTGAGAATTCGCTCAAAGAGTGTTTTCTACAGCCAAATGTCCGATTTTAGAACCTGGTGATACAAAAAACTTATGAAGTCAGAGTAAATATTTCAAAGTGTAATATATGCCTTCTTTGGTGGATGAAAGTTCACTAATCCACATGCTCACAACTCAGAAACGCATGTTTCTCGAATCCGTCATGCATGTATCATGTACGGAACCCGGAATGCCATGTTGATGGAATTCATGTAAATTATATATCTATTAGGTTGAATACACTCCAGAAGTATTCTTCTGTGAAAAATGAACGAATTCGAAACTTGTGTTAGGGAAAGCTTGTGAAAATGTGTACACGAGTCTATATGAAATTATTCCTTTTATAGAGGATGAAAAATCAGTAATCCACATGCTCACAACTCAGGAATGCATGTTTGTCGAATCCGTCATGCATGTTACATGTACGGAACACGGAATATCATGTTGAAGGAATCTATTCAAATTACACATCTCTAGGGTAGAATTCGCTCCAAGAGGGTTTTTCTGGGATCAAAGTGTGATTCTTGAAACTGGTGATAGGAGAAGCAACGAAGTCCAAGGAACTATTTCAAAGTGCATAAGTAACTTGTTTGGTGGTTGAAACATCTGTCATGCGCATGTTCACAGCTCAGAAATGCATGTTTGAGGAATCCGTGATGCATGAAACATGTTCGGAATACGGAATGCCATGGTTATGTAAACAATGTAAATTACATGTGTATTGGTGAGAATTCGCTCAAAGAGTGTTTTCTACAGCCAAATGTCCGATTTTAGAACCTGGTTATACAAAAAACTTATGAAGTCAGAGTAAATATTTCAAAGTGTAATATATGCCTTCTTTGGTGGATGAAAGTTCACTAATCCACATGCTCACAACTCAGAAACGCATGTTTCTCGAATCCGTCATGCCTGTATCATGTACGGAACCCGGAATGCCATGTTGATGGAATTCATGTAAATTATATATCTATTAGGTTGAATACACTCCAGAAGTATTCTTCTGTGAAAAATGAACGAATTCGAAACTTGTCTTAGGGAAAGCTTGTGAAAATGTGTACACGAGTCTATATGAAATTATTCCTTTTATAGAGGATGAAAAATCAGTAATCCACATGCTCACAACTCAGGAATGCATGTTTGTCGAATCCGTCATGCATGTAACATGTACGGAACACGGAATATCATGTTGAAGGAATCTATTCAAATTACACATCTCTAGGGTAGAATTCGCTCCAAGAGGGTTTTTCTGGGATCAAAGTGTGATTCTTGAAACTGGTGATAGGAGAAGCAACGAAGTCCAAGGAACTATTTCAAAGTGCCTAAGTAACTTGTTTGGTGGTTGAAACATCTGTCATGCGCATATTCACAGCTCAGAAATGCATGTTTGAGGAATCCGTGATGCATGAAACATGTTCGGAATACGGAATGCCATGGTTATATAAACAATGTAAATTACATGTGTATTGGTGAGAATTCGCTCAAAGAGTGTTTTCTACAGCCAAATGTCCGATTTTAGAACCTGGTGATACAAAAAACTTATGAAGTCAGAGTAAATATTTCAAAGTGTAATATATGCCTTCTTTGGTGGATGAAAGTTCACTAATCCACATGCTCACAACTCAGAAACGCATGTTTCTCGAATCCGTCATGCATGTATCATGTACGGAACCCGGAATGCCATGTTGATGGAATTCATGTAAATTATATATCTATTAGGTTGAATACACTCCAGAAGTATTCTTCTGTGAAAAATGAACGAATTCGAAACTTGTCTTAGGGAAAGCTTGTGAAAATGTGTACACGAGTCTATTTGAAATTATTCCTTTTATAGAGGATGAAAAATCAGTAATCCACATGCTCACAACTCAGGAATGCATGTTTGTCGAATCCGTCATGCATGTAACATGTACGGAACACGGAATATCATGTTGAAGGAATCTATTCAAATTACACATCTCTAGGGTAGAATTCGCTCCAAGAGGGTTTTTCTGGGATCAAAGTGTGATTCTTGAAACTGGTGATAGGAGAAGCAACGAAGTCCAAGGAACTAATTCAAAGTGCATAAGTAACTTGTTTGGTGGTTGAAATATCTGTCATGCGCATGTTCACAGCTCAGAAATGCATGTTTGAGGAATCCGTGATGCATGAAACATGTTCGGAATACGGAATGCCATGGTTATGTAAACAATGTAAATTACATGTGTATTGGTGAGAATTCGCTCAAAGAGTGTTTTCTACTGCCAAATGTCCGATTTTAGAACCTGGTGATACAAAAAACTTATGAAGTCAGAGTAAATATTTCAAAGTGTAATATATGCCTTCTTTGGTGGATGAAAGTTCACTAATCCACATGCTCACAACTCAGAAACGCATGTTTCTCGAATCCGTCATGCATGTATCATGTACGGAACCCGGAATGCCATGTTGATGGAATTCATGTAAATTATATATCTATTAGGTTGAATACACTCCAGAAGTATTCTTCTGTGAAAAATGAACGAATTCGAAACTTGTCTTAGGGAAAGCTTGTGAAAAAGTGTACACGAGTCTATATGTAATTATTCCTTTTATAGAGGATGAAAAATCAGTAATCCACATGCTCACAACTCAGGAATGCATGTTTGTCGAATCCGTCATGCATGTAACATGTACGGAACACGGAATATCATGTTGAAGGAATCTATTCAAATTACACATCTCTAGGGTAGAATTCGCTCCAAGAGGGTTTTTCTGGGATCAAAGTGTGATTCTTGAAACTGGTGATAGGAGAAGCAACGAAGTCCAAGGAACTATTTCAAAGTGCCTAAGTAACTTGTTTGGTGGTTGAAACATCTGTCATGCGCATGTTCACAGCTCAGAAATGCATGTTTGAGGAATCCGTGATGCATGAAACATGTTCGGAATCCGGAATGCCATGGTTATGTAAACAATGTAAATTACATGTGTATTGGTGAGAATTCGCTCAAAGAGTGTTTTCTACAGCCAAATGTCCGATTTTAGAACCTGGTGATACAAAAAACATATGAAGTCAGAGTAAATATTTCAAAGTGTAATATATGCCTTCTTTGGTGGATGAAAGTTCACTAATCCACATGCTCACAACTCAGAAACGCATGTTTCTCGAATCCGTCATGCATGTATCATGTACGGAACCCGGAATGCCATGTTGATGGAATTCATGTAAATTATATATCTATTAGGTTGAATACACTCCAGAAGTATTCTTCTGTGAAAAATGAACGAATTCGAAACTTGTCTTAGGGAAAGCTTGTGAAAATGTGTACACGAGTCTATATGAAATTATTCCTTTTATAGAGGATGAAAAATCAGTAATCCACATGCTCACAACTCAGGAATGCATGTTTGTCGAATCCGTCATGCATGTAACATGTACGGAACACGGAATATCATGTTGAAGGAATCTATTCAAATTACACATCTCTAGGGTAGAATTCGCTCCAAGAGGGTTTTTCTGGGATCAAAGTGTGATTCTTGAAACTGGTGATAGGAGAAGCAACGAAGTCCAAGGAACTATTTCAAAGTGCATAAGTAACTTGTTTGGTGGTTGAAACATCTGTCATGCGCATGTTCACAGCTCAGAAATGCATGTTTGAGGAATCCGTGATGCATGAAACATGTTCGGAATACGGAATGCCATGGTTATGTAAACAATGTAAATTACATGTGTATTGGTGAGAATTCGCTCAAAGAGTGTTTTCTACAGCCAAATGTCCGATTTTAGAACCTGGTGATACAAAAAACTTATGAAGTCAGAGTAAATATTTCAAAGTGTAATATATGCCTTCTTTGGTGGATGAAAGTTCACTAATCCACATGCTCACAACTCAGAAACGCATGTTTCTCGAATCCGTCATGCATGTATCATGTACGGAACCCGGAATGCCATGTTGATGGAATTCATGTAAATTATATATCTATTAGGTTGAATACACTCCAGAAGTATTCTTCTGTGAAAAATGAATGAATTCGAAACTTGTCTTACGGAAAGCTTGTGAAAATGTGTACACGAGTCTATATGAAATTATTCCTTTTATAGAGGATGAAAAATCAGTAATCCACATGCTCCCAACTCAGGAATGCATGTTTGTCGAATCCGTCATGCATGTAACATGTACGGAACACGGAATATCATGTTGAAGGAATCTATTCAAATTACATATCTCTAGGGTAGAATTCGCTCCAAGAGGGTTTTTCTGGGATCAAAGTGTGATTCTTGAAACTGGTGATAGGAGAAGCAACGAATTCCAAGGAACTATTTCAAAGTGCATATGTAACTTGTATGGTGGTTGAAACATCTGTCATGCGCATGTTCACAGCTCAGTAATGCATGTTTGTGGAATCCGTGATGCATGAAACATGTTCGGAATCCGGAATGCCATGGTTATGTAAACAATGTAAATTACATGTGTATTGGTGAGAATTCGCTCAAAGAGTGTTTTCTACAGCCAAATGTCCGATTTTAGAACCTGGTGATACAAAAAACCTATGAAGTCAGAGTAAATATTTCAAAGTGTAATATATGCCTTCTTTGGTGGATGAAAGTTCACTAATCCACATGCTCACAACTCAGAAACGCATGTTTCTCGAATCCGTCATGCCTGTATCATGTACGGAACCCGGAATGCCATGTTGATGGAAATCATGTAAATTAAATATCTATTAGGTTGAATACACTCCAGAAGTATTCTTCTGTGAAAAAAGAACGAATTCGAAACTTGTGTTAGGGAAAGCTTGTGAAAATGTGTACACGAGTCTATATGAAATTATTCCTTTTATAGAGGATGAAAAATCAGTAATCCACATGCTCACAACTCAGGAATGCATGTTTGTCGAATCCGTCATGCATGTAACATGTACGGAACACGGAATATCATGTTGAAGGAATCTATTCAAATTACATATCTCTAGGGTAGAATTCGCTCCAAGAGGGTTTTTCAGGGATCAAAGTGTGATTCTTGAAACTGGTGATAGGAGAAGCAACGAAGTCCAAGGAACTATTTCAAAGTGCATAAGTAACTTGTTTGGTGGTTGAAACATCTGTCATGCGCATGTTCACAGCTCAGAAATGCATGTTTGAGGAATCCGTGATGCATGAAACATGTTCGGAATACGGAATGCCATGGTTATATAAACAATGTAAATTACATGTGTATTGGTGAGAATTCGCTCAAAGAGTGTTTTCTACAGCCAAATGTCCGATTTAAGAACCTGGTGATACAAAAAACTTATGAAGTCAGAGTAAATATTTCAAAGTGTAATATATGCCTTCTTTGGTGGATGAAAGTTCACTAATCCACATGCTCACAACTCAGAAACGCATGTTTCTCGAATCCGTCATGCATGTATCATGTACGGAACCCGGAATGCCATGTTGATGGAATTCATGTAAATTATATATCTATTAGGTTGAATACACTCCAGAAGTATTCTTCTGTGAAAAATGAACGAATTCGAAACTTGTCTTAGGGAAAGCTTGTGAAAATGTGTACACGAGTCTATATGAAATTATTCCTTTTATAGAGGATGAAAAATCAGTAATCCACATGCTCACAACTCAGGAATGCATGTTTGTCGAATCCGTCATGCATGTTACATGTACGGAACACGGAATATCATGTTGAAGGAATCTATTCAAATTACACATCTCTAGGGTAGAATTCGCTCCAAGAGGGTTTTTCTGGGATCAAAGTGTGATTCTTGAAACTGGTGATAGGAGAAGCAACGAAGTCCAAGGAACTATTTCAAAGTGCATAAGTAACTTGTTTGGTGGTTGAAACATCTGTCATGCGCATGTTCACAGCTCAGAAATGCATGTTTGAGGAATCCGTGATGCATGAAACATGTTCGGAATACGGAATGCCATGGTTATGTAAACAATGTAAATTACATGTGTATTGGTGAGAATTCGCTCAAAGAGTGTTTTCTACAGCCAAATGTCCGATTTTAGAACCTGGTGATACAAAAAACTTATGAAGTCAGAGTAAATATTTCAAAGTGTAATATATGCCTTCTTTGGTGGATGAAAGTTCACTAATCCACATGCTCACAACTCAGAAACGCATGTTTCTCGAATCCGTCATGCATGTATCATGTACGGAACCCGGAATGCCATGTTGATGGAATTCATGTAAATTATATATCTATTAGGTTGAATACACTCCAGAAGTATTCTTCTGTGAAAAATGAACGAATTCGAAACTTGTCTTAGGGAAAGCTTGTGAAAATGTGTACACGAGTCTATATGAAATTATTCCTTTTATAGAGGATGAAAAATCAGTAATCCACATGCTCACAACTCAGGAATGCATGTTTGTCGAATCCGTCATGCATGTTACATGTACGGAACACGGAATATCATGTTGAAGGAATCTATTCAAATTACACATCTCTAGGGTAGAATTCGCTCCAAGAGGGTTTTTCTGGGATCAAAGTGTGATTCTTGAAACTGGTGATAGGAGAAGCAACGAAGTCCAAGGAACTATTTCAAAGTGCATAAGTAACTTGTTTGGTGGTTGAAACATCTGTCATGCGCATGTTCACAGCTCAGAAATGCATGTTTGAGGAATCCGTGATGCATGAAACATGTTCGGAATACGGAATGCCATGGTTATGTAAACAATGTAAATTACATGTGTATTGGTGAGAATTCGCTCAAAGAGTGTTTTCTACAGCCAAATGTCCGATTTTAGAACCTGGTTATACAAAAAACTTATGAAGTCAGAGTAAATATTTCAAAGTGTAATATATGCCTTCTTTGGTGGATGAAAGTTCACTAATCCACATGCTCACAACTCAGAAACGCATGTTTCTCGAATCCGTCATGCATGTATCATGTACGGAACCCGGAATGCCATGTTGATGGAATTCATGTAAATTATATATCTATTAGGTTGAATACACTCCAGAAGTATTCTTCTGTGAAAAATGAACGAATTCGAAACTTGTCTTAGGGAAAGCTTGTGAAAATGTGTACACGAGTCTATATGAAATTATTCCTTTTATAGAGGATGAAAAATCAGTAATCCACATGCTCACAACTCAGGAATGCATGTTTGTCGAATCCGTCATGCATGTAACATGTACGGAACACGGAATATCATGTTGAAGGAATCTATTCAAATTACATATCTCTAGGGTAGAATTCGCTCCAAGAGGGTTTTTCTGGGATCAAAGTGTGATTCTTGAAACTGGTGATAGGAGAAGCAACGAAGTCCAAGGAAATACTTCAAAGTGCATAAGTAACTTGTTTGGTGGTTGAAACATCTGTCATGCGCTTGTTCACAGCTCAGTAATGCATGTTTGTGGAATCCGTGATGCATGAAACATGTTCGGAATACGGAATGCCATGGTTATGTAAACAATGTAAATTACATGTGTATTGGTGAGAATTCGCTCAAAGAGTGTTTTCTACAGCCAAATGTCCGATTTTAGAACCTGGTGATACAAAAAACCTATGAAGTCAGAGTAAATATTTCAAAGTGTAATATATGCCTTCTTTGGTGGATGAAAGTTCACTAATCCACATGCTCACAACTCAGAAACGCATGTTTCTCGAATCCGTCATGCCTGTATCATGTACGTAACCCGGAATGCCATGTTGATGGAAATCATGTAAATTAAATATCTATTAGGTTGAATACACTCCAGAAGTATTCTTCTGTGAAAAAAGAACGAATTCGAAACTTGTGTTAGGGAAAGCTTGTGAAAATGTGTACACGAGTCTATATGAAATTATTCCTTTTATAGAGGATGTAAAATCAGTAATCCACATGCTCACAACTCAGGAATGCATGTTTGTCGAATCCGTCATGCATGTAACATGTACGGAACACGGAATATCATGTTGAAGGAATCTATTCAAATTACACATCTCTAGGGTAGAATTCGCTCCAAGAGGGTTTTTCTGGGATCAAAGTGTGATTCTTGAAACTGGTGATAGGAGAAGCAACGAAGTCCAAGGAACTATTTCAAAGTGCATAAGTAACTTGTTTGGTGGTTGAAACATCTGTCATGCGCATGTTCACAGCTCAGAAATGCATGTTTGAGGAATCCGTGATGCATGAAACATGTTCGGAATCCGGAATGCCATTCTTATGTAAACAATGTAAATTACATGTGTATTGGTGAGAATTCGCTCAAAGAGGGTTTTCTACAGCCAAATGTCCGATTTTAGAACCTGGTGATACAAAAAACTTATGAAGTCAGAGTAAATATTTCAAAGTGTAATATATGCCTTCTTTGATGGATGAAAGTTCACTAATCCACATGCTCACAACTCAGAAACGCATGTTTCTCGAATCCGTCATGCATGTATCATGTACGGAACCCGGAATGCCATGTTGATGGAATTCATGTAAATTATATATCTATTAGGTTGAATACACTCCAGAAGAATTCTTCTGTGAAAAATGAACGAATTCGAAACTTGTGTTAGGGAAAGCTTGTGAAAATGTGTACACGAGTCTATATGAAATTATTCCTTTTATAGAGGATGAAAAATCAGTAATCCACATGCTCACAACTCAGGAATGCATGTTTGTCGAATCCGTCATGCATGTAACATGTACGGAACACGGAATATCATGTTGAAGGAATCTATTCAAATTACACATCTCTAGGGTAGAATTCGCTCCAAGAGGGTTTTTCTGGGATCAAAGTGTGATTCTTGAAACTGGTGATAGGAGAAGCAACGAAGTCCAAGGAACTATTTCAAAGTGCATAAGCAACTTGTTTGGTGGTTGAAACATCTGTCATGCGCATGTTCACAGCTCAGAAATGCATGTTTGAGGAATCCGTGATGCATGAAACATGTTCGGAATACGGAATGCCATGGTTATATAAACAATGTAAATTACATGTGTACTGGTGAGAATTCGCTCAAAGAGTGTTTTCTACAGCCAAATGTCCGATTTTAGAACCTGGTGATACAAAAAAATTATGAAGTCAGAGTAAATATTTCAAAGTGTAATATATGCCTTCTTTGGTGGATGAAAGTTCACTAATCCACATGCTCACAACTCAGAAACGCATGTTTCTCGAATCCGTCATGCATGTATCATGTACGGAACCCGGAATGCCATGTTGATGGAATTCATGTAAATTATATATCTATTAGGTTGAATACACTCCAGAAGTATTCTTCTGTGAAAAATGAACGAATTCGAAACTTGTCTTACGGAAAGCTTGTGAAAATGTGTACACGAGTCTATTTGAAATTATTCCTTTTATAGAGGATGAAAAATCAGTAATCCACATGCTCACAACTCAGGAATGCATGTTTGTCGAATCCGTCATGCATGTAACATGTACGGAACACGGAATATCATGTTGAAGGAATCTATTCAAATTACACATCTCTAGGGTAGAATTCGCTCCAAGAGGGTTTTTCTGGGATCAAAGTGTGATTCTTGAAACTGGTGATAGGAGAAGCAACGAAGTCCAAGGAACTATTTCAAAGTGCATAAGTAACTTGTTTGGTGGTTGAAACATCTGTCATGCGCATGTTCACAGCTCAGAAATGCATGTTTGAGGAATCCGTGATGCATGAAACATGTTCGGAATACGGAATGCCATATTTATGTAAACAATGTAAATTACATGTGTATTGGTGAGAATTCGCTCAAAGAGTGTTTTCTACTGCCAAATGTCCGATTTTAGAACCTGGTGATACAAAAAACTTATGAAGTCAGAGTAAATATTTCAAAGTGTAATATATGCCTTCTTTGGTGGATGAAAGTTCACTAATCCACATGCTCACAACTCAGAAACGCATGTTTCTCGAATCCGTCATGCATGTATCATGTACGGAACCCGGAATGCCATGTTGATGGAATTCATGTAAATTATATATCTATTAGGTTGAATACACTCCAGAAGTATTCTTCTGTGAAAAATGAACGAATTCGAAACTTGTCTTAGGGAAAGCTTGTGAAAAAGTGTACACGAGTCTATATGTAATTATTCCTTTTATAGAGGATGAAAAATCAGTAATCCACATGCTCACAACTCAGGAATGCATGTTTGTCGAATCCGTCATGCATGTAACATGTACGGAACACGGAATATCATGTTGAAGGAATCTATTCAAATTACACATCTCTAGGGTAGAATTCGCTCCAAGAGGGTTTTTCTGGGATCAAAGTGTGATTCTTGAAACTGGTGATAGGAGAAGCAACGAAGTCCAAGGAACTATTTCAAAGTGCATAAGTAACTTGTTTGGTGGTTGAAACATCTGTCATGCGCATGTTCACAGCTCAGAAATGCATGTTTGAGGAATCCGTGATGCATGAAACATGTTCGGAATCCGGAATGCCATGGTTATGTAAACAATGTAAATTACATGTGTATTGGTGAGAATTCGCTCAAAGAGTGTTTTCTACAGCCAAATGTCCGATTTTAGAACCTGGTGATACAAAAAACATATGAAGTCAGAGTAAATATTTCAAAGTGTAATATATGCCTTCTTTGGTGGATGAAAGTTCACTAATCCACATGCTCACAACTCAGAAACGCATGTTTCTCGAATCCGTCATGCATGTATCATGTACGGAACCCGGAATGCCATGTTGATGGAATTCATGTAAATTATATATCTATTAGGTTGAATACACTCCAGAAGTATTCTTCTGTGAAAAATGAACGAATTCGAAACTTGTCTTAGGGAAAGCTTGTGAAAATGTGTACACGAGTCTATATGAAATTATTCCTTTTATAGAGGATGAAAAATCAGTAATCCACATGCTCACAACTCAGGAATGCATGTTTGTCGAATCCGTCATGCATGTAACATGTACGGAACACGGAATATCATGTTGAAGGAATCTATTCAAATTACACATCTCTAGGGTAGAATTCGCTCCAAGAGGGTTTTTCTGGGATCAAAGTGTGATTCTTGAAACTGGTGATAGGAGAAGCAACGAAGTCCAAGGAACTATTTCAAAGTGCATAAGTAACTTGTTTGGTGGTTGAAACATCTGTCATGCGCATGTTCACAGCTCAGAAATGCATGTTTGAGGAATCCGTGATGCATGAAACATGTTCGGAATACGGAATGCCATGGTTATGTAAACAATGTAAATTACATGTGTATTGGTGAGAATTCGCTCAAAGAGTGTTTTCTACAGCCAAATGTCCGATTTTAGAACCTGGTGATACAAAAAACTTATGAAGTCAGAGTAAATATTTCAAAGTGTAATATATGCCTTCTTTGGTGGATGAAAGTTCACTAATCCACATGCTCACAACTCAGAAACGCATGTTTCTCGAATCCGTCATGCATGTATCATGTACGGAACCCGGAATGCCATGTTGATGGAATTCATGTAAATTATATATCTATTAGGTTGAATACACTCCAGAAGTATTCTTCTGTGAAAAATGAACGAATTCGAAACTTGTCTTACGGAAAGCTTGTGAAAATGTGTACACGAGTCTATATGAAATTATTCCTTTTATAGAGGATGAAAAATCAGTAATCCACATGCTCCCAACTCAGGAATGCATGTTTGTCGAATCCGTCATGCATGTAACATGTACGGAACACGGAATATCATGTTGAAGGAATCTATTCAAATTACATATCTCTAGGGTAGAATTCGCTCCAAGAGGGTTTTTCTGGGATCAAAGTGTGATTCTTGAAACTGGTGATAGGAGAAGCAACGAAGTCCAAGGAACTATTTCAAAGTGCATATGTAACTTGTATGGTGGTTGAAACATCTGTCATGCGCATGTTCACAGCTCAGTAATGCATGTTTGTGGAATCCGTGATGCATGAAACATGTTCGGAATCCGGAATGCCATGGTTATGTAAACAATGTAAATTACATGTGTATTGGTGAGAATTCGCTCAAAGAGTGTTTTCTACAGCCAAATGTCCGATTTTAGAACCTGGTGATACAAAAAACATATGAAGTCAGAGTAAATATTTCAAAGTGTAATATATGCCTTCTTTGGTGGATGAAAGTTCACTAATCCACATGCTCACAACTCAGAAACGCATGTTTCTCGAATCCGTCATGCATGTATCATGTACGGAACCCGGAATGCCATGTTGATGGAATTCATGTAAATTATATATCTATTAGGTTGAATACACTCCAGAAGTATTCTTCTGTGAAAAATGAACGAATTCGAAACTTGTCTTAGGGAAAGCTTGTGAAAATGTGTACACGAGTCTATATGAAATTATTCCTTTTATAGAGGATGAAAAATCAGTAATCCACATGCTCACAACTCAGGAATGCATGTTTGTCGAATCCGTCATGCATGTAACATGTACGGAACACGGAATATCATGTTGAAGGAATCTATTCAAATTACACATCTCTAGGGTAGAATTCGCTCCAAGAGGGTTTTTCTGGGATCAAAGTGTGATTCTTGAAACTGGTGATAGGAGAAGCAACGAAGTCCAAGGAACTATTTCAAAGTGCATAAGTAACTTGTTTGGTGGTTGAAACATCTGTCATGCGCATGTTCACAGCTCAGAAATGCATGTTTGAGGAATCCGTGATGCATGAAACATGTTCGGAATACGGAATGCCATGGTTATGTAAACAATGTAAATTACATGTGTATTGGTGAGAATTCGCTCAAAGAGTGTTTTCTACAGCCAAATGTCCGATTTTAGAACCTGGTGATACAAAAAACTTATGAAGTCAGAGTAAATATTTCAAAGTGTAATATATGCCTTCTTTGGTGGATGAAAGTTCACTAATCCACATGCTCACAACTCAGAAACGCATGTTTCTCGAATCCGTCATGCATGTATCATGTACGGAACCCGGAATGCCATGTTGATGGAATTCATGTAAATTATATATCTATTAGGTTGAATACACTCCAGAAGTATTCTTCTGTGAAAAATGAACGAATTCGAAACTTGTCTTACGGAAAGCTTGTGAAAATGTGTACACGAGTCTATATGAAATTATTCCTTTTATAGAGGATGAAAAATCAGTAATCCACATGCTCCCAACTCAGGAATGCATGTTTGTCGAATCCGTCATGCATGTAACATGTACGGAACACGGAATATCATGTTGAAGGAATCTATTCAAATTACATATCTCTAGGGTAGAATTCGCTCCAAGAGGGTTTTTCTGGGATCAAAGTGTGATTCTTGAAACTGGTGATAGGAGAAGCAACGAAGTCCAAGGAACTATTTCAAAGTGCATATGTAACTTGTATGGTGGTTGAAACATCTGTCATGCGCATGTTCACAGCTCAGTAATGCATGTTTGTGGAATCCGTGATGCATGAAACATGTTCGGAATCCGGAATGCCATGGTTATGTAAACAATGTAAATTACATGTGTATTGGTGAGAATTCGCTCAAACAGTGTTTTCTACAGCCAAATGTCCGATTTTAGAACCTGGTGATACAAAAAACCTATGAAGTCAGAGTAAATATTTCAAAGTGTAATATATGCCTTCTTTGGTGGATGAAAGTTCACTAATCCACATGCTCACAACTCAGAAACGCATGTTTCTCGAATCCGTCATGCCTGTATCATGTACGGAACCCGGAATGCCATGTTGATGGAAATCATGTAAATTAAATATCTATTAGGTTGAATACACTCCAGAAGTATTCTTCTGTGAAAAAAGAACGAATTCGAAACTTGTGTTAGGGAAAGCTTGTGAAAATGTGTACACGAGTCTATATGAAATTATTCCTTTTATAGAGGATGAAAAATCAGTAATCCACATGCTCACAACTCAGGAATGCATGTTTGTCGAATCCGTCATGCATGTAACATGTACGGAACACGGAATATCATGTTGAAGGAATCTATTCAAATTACACATCTCTAGGGTAGAATTCGCTCCAAGAGGGTTTTTCTGGGATCAAAGTGTGATTCTTGAAACTGGTGATAGGAGAAGCAACGAAGTCCAAGGAACTATTTCAAAGTGCATAAGTAACTTGTTTGGTGGTTGAAACATCTGTCATGCGCATGTTCACAGCTCAGAAATGCATGTTTGAGGAATCCGTGATGCATGAAACATGTTCGGAATACGGAATGCCATGGTTATATAAACAATGTAAATTACATGTGTATTGGTGAGAATTCGCTCAAAGAGTGTTTTCTACAGCCAAATGTCCGATTTTAGAACCTGGTGATACAAAAAACTTATGAAGTCAGAGTAAATATTTCAAAGTGTAATATATGCCTTCTTTGGTGGATGAAAGTTCACTAATCCACATGCTCACAACTCAGAAACGCATGTTTCTCGAATCCGTCATGCATGTATCATGTACGGAACCCGGAATGCCATGTTGATGGAATTCATGTAAATTATATATCTATTAGGTTGAATACACTCCAGAAGTATTCTTCTGTGAAAAATGAACGAATTCGAAACTTGTCTTAGGGAAAGCTTGTGAAAATGTGTACACGAGTCTATATGAAATTATTCCTTTTATAGAGGATGAAAAATCAGTAATCCACATGCTCACAACTCAGGAATGCATGTTTGTCGAATCCGTCATGCATGTAACATGTACGGAACACGGAATATCATGTTGAAGGAATCTATTCAAATTACACATCTCTAGGGTAGAATTCGCTCCAAGAGGGTTTTTCTGGGATCAAAGTGTGATTCTTGAAACTGGTGATAGGAGAAGCAACGAAGTCCAAGGAACTATTTCAAAGTGCATAAGTAACTTGTTTGGTGGTTGAAACATCTGTCATGCGCATGTTCACAGCTCAGAAATGCATGTTTGAGGAATCCGTGATGCATGAAACATGTTCGGAATACGGAATGTCATGGTTATGTAAACAATGTAAATTACATGTGTATTGGTGAGAATTCGCTCAAAGAGTGTTTTCTACTGCCAAATGTCCGATTTTAGAACCTGGTGATACAAAAAACTTATGAAGTCAGAGTAAATATTTCAAAGTGTAATATATGCCTTCTTTGGTGGATGAAAGTTCACTAATCCACATGCTCACAACTCAGAAACGCATGTTTCTCGAATCCGTCATGCATGTATCATGTACGGAACCCGGAATGCCATGTTGATGGAATTCATGTAAATTATATATCTATTAGGTTGAATACACTCCAGAAGTATTCTTCTGTGAAAAATGAACGAATTCGAAACTTGTCTTAGGGAAAGCTTGTGAAAAAGTGTACACGAGTCTATATGTAATTATTCCTTTTATAGAGGATGAAAAATCAGTAATCCACATGCTCACAACTCAGGAATGCATGTTTGTCGAATCCGTCATGCATGTAACATGTACGGAACACGGAATATCATGTTGAAGGAATCTATTCAAATTACACATCTCTAGGGTAGAATTCGCTCCAAGAGGGTTTTTCTGGGATCAAAGTGTGATTCTTGAAACTGGTGATAGGAGAAGCAACGAAGTCCAAGGAACTATTTCAAAGTGCATAAGTAACTTGTTTGGTGGTTGAAACATCTGTCATGCGCATGTTCACAGCTCAGAAATGCATGTTTGAGGAATCCGTGATGCATGAAACATGTTCGGAATACGGAATGCCATGGTTATGTAAACAATGTAAATTACATGTGTATTGGTGAGAATTCGCTCAAAGAGTGTTTTCTACAGCCAAATGTCCGATTTTAGAACCTGGTGATACAAAAAACATATGAAGTCAGAGTAAATATTTCAAAGTGTAATATATGCCTTCTTTGGTGGATGAAAGTTCACTAATCCACATGCTCACAACTCAGAAACGCATGTTTCTCGAATCCGTCATGCATGTATCATGTACGGAACCCGGAATGCCATGTTGATGGAATTCATGTAAATTATATATCTATTAGGTTGAATACACTCCAGAAGTATTCTTCTGTGAAAAATGAACGAATTCGAAACTTGTCTTAGGAAAAGCTTGTGAAAATGTGTACACGAGTCTATATGAAATTATTCCTTTTATAGAGGATGAAAAATCAGTAATCCACATGCTCACAACTCAGGAATGCATGTTTGTCGAATCCGTCATGCATGTAACATGTACGGAACACGGAATATCATGTTGAAGGAATCTATTCAAATTACACATCTCTAGGGTAGAATTCGCTCCAAGAGGGTTTTTCTGGGATCAAAGTGTGATTCTTGAAACTGGTGATAGGAGAAGCAACGAAGTCCAAGGAACTATTTCAAAGTGCATAAGTAACTTGTTTGGTGGTTGAAACATCTGTCATGCGCATGTTCACAGCTCAGAAATGCATGTTTGAGGAATCCGTGATGCATGAAACATGTTCGGAATCCGGAATGCCATGGTTATGTAAACAATGTAAATTACATGTGTATTGGTGAGAATTCGCTCAAAGAGTGTTTTCTACAGCCAAATGTCCGATTTTAGAACCTGGTGATACAAAAAACTTATGAAGTCAGAGTAAATATTTCAAAGTGTAATATATGCCTTCTTTGGTGGATGAAAGTTCACTAATCCACATGCTCACAACTCAGAAAAGCATGTTTCTCGAATCCGTCATGCATGTATCATGTACGGAACCCGGAATGCCATGTTGATGGAATTCATGTAAATTATATATCTATTAGGTTGAATACACTCCAGAAGTATTCTTCTGTGAAAAATGAACGAATTCGAAACTTGTCTTAGGGAAAGCTTGTGAAAATGTGTACACGAGTCTATATGAAATTATTCCTTTTATAGAGGATGAAAAATCAGTAATCCACATGCTCCCAACTCAGGAATGCATGTTTGTCGAATCCGTCATGCATGTAACATGTACGGAACACGGAATATCATGTTGAAGGAATCTATTCAAATTACATATCTCTAGGGTAGAATTCGCTCCAAGAGGGTTTTTCTGGGATCAAAGTGTGATTCTTGAAACTGGTGATAGGAGAAGCAACGAAGTCCAAGGAACTATTTCAAAGTGCATATGTAACTTGTATGGTGGTTGAAACATCTGTCATGCGCATGTTCACAGCTCAGTAATGCATGTTTGTGGAATCCGTGATGCATGAAACATGTTCGGAATCCGGAATGCCATGGTTATGTAAACAATGTAAATTACATGTGTATTGGTGAGAATTCGCTCAAAGAGTGTTTTCTACAGCCAAATGTCCGATTTTAGAACCTGGTGATACAAAAAACCTATGAAGTCAGAGTAAATATTTCAAAGTGTAATATATGCCTTCTTTGGTGGATGAAAGTTCACTAATCCACATGCTCACAACTCAGAAACGCATGTTTCTCGAATCCGTCATGCCTGTATCATGTACGGAACCCGGAATGCCATGTTGATGGAAATCATGTAAATTAAATATCTATTAGGTTGAATACACTCCAGAAGTATTCTTCTGTGAAAAAAGAACGAATTCGAAACTTGTGTTAGGGAAAGCTTGTGAAAATGTGTACACGAGTCTATATGAAATTATTCCTTTTATAGAGGATGTAAAATCAGTAATCCACATGCTCACAACTCAGGAATGCATGTTTGTCGAATCCGTCATGCATGTAACATGTACGGAACACGGAATATCATGTTGAAGGAATCTATTCAAATTACACATCTCTAGGGTAGAATTCGCTCCAAGAGGGTTTTTCTGGGATCAAAGTGTGATTCTTGAAACTGGTGATAGGAGAAGCAACGAAGTCCAAGGAACTATTTCAAAGTGCATAAGTAACTTGTTTGGTGGTTGAAACATCTGTCATGCGCATGTTCACAGCTCAGAAATGCATGTTTGAGGAATCCGTGATGCATGAAACATGTTCGGAATACGGAATGCCATGGTTATGTAAACAATGTAAATTACATGTGTATTGGTGAGAATTCGCTCAAAGAGTGTTTTCTACAGCCAAATGTCCGATTTTAGAACCTGGTGATACAAAAAACATATGAAGTCAGAGTAAATATTTCAAAGTGTAATATATGCCTTCTTTGGTGGATGAAAGTTCACTAATCCACATGCTCACAACTCAGAAACGCATGTTTCTCGAATCCGTCATGCATGTATCATGTACGGAACCCGGAATGCCATGTTGATGGAATTCATGTAAATTATATATCTATTAGGTTGAATACACTCCAGAAGTATTCTTCTGTGAAAAATGAACGAATTCGAAACTTGTCTTAGGAAAAGCTTGTGAAAATGTGTACACGAGTCTATATGAAATTATTCCTTTTATAGAGGATGAAAAATCAGTAATCCACATGCTCACAACTCAGGAATGCATGTTTGTCGAATCCGTCATGCATGTAACATGTACGGAACACGGAATATCATGTTGAAGGAATCTATTCAAATTACACATCTCTAGGGTAGAATTCGCTCCAAGAGGGTTTTTCTGGGATCAAAGTGTGATTCTTGAAACTGGTGATAGGAGAAGCAACGAAGTCCAAGGAACTATTTCAAAGTGCATAAGTAACTTGTTTGGTGGTTGAAACATCTGTCATGCGCATGTTCACAGCTCAGAAATGCATGTTTGAGGAATCCGTGATGCATGAAACATGTTCGGAATGCGGAATGCCATGGTTATGTAAACAATGTAAATTACATGTGTATTGGTGAGAATTCGCTCAAAGAGTGTTTTCTACAGCCAAATGTCCGATTTTAGAACCTGGTGATACAAAAAACTTATGAAGTCAGAGTAAATATTTCAAAGTGTAATATATGCCTTCTTTGGTGGATGAAAGTTCACTAATCCACATGCTCACAACTCAGAAACGCATGTTTCTCGAATCCGTCATGCATGTATCATGTACGGAACCCGGAATGCCATGTTGATGGAATTCATGTAAATTATATATCTATTAGGTTGAATACACTCCAGAAGTATTCTTCTGTGAAAAATGAACGAATTCGAAACTTGTCTTACGGAAAGCTTGTGAAAATGTGTACACGAGTCTATATGAAATTATTCCTTTTATAGAGGATGAAAAATCAGTAATCCACATGCTCCCAACTCAGGAATGCATGTTTGTCGAATCCGTCATGCATGTAACATGTACGGAACACGGAATATCATGTTGAAGGAATCTATTCAAATTACATATCTCTAGGGTAGAATTCGCTCCAAGAGGGTTTTTCTGGGATCAAAGTGTGATTCTTGAAACTGGTGATAGGAGAAGCAACGAAGTCCAAGGAACTATTTCAAAGTGCATATGTAACTTGTATGGTGGTTGAAACATCTGTCATGCGCATGTTCACAGCTCAGTAATGCATGTTTGTGGAATCCGTGATGCATGAAACATGTTCGGAATCCGGAATGCCATGGTTATGTAAACAATGTAAATTACATGTGTATTGGTGAGAATTCGCTCAAAGAGTGTTTTCTACAGCCAAATGTCCGATTTTAGAACCTGGTGATACAAAAAACCTATGAAGTCAGAGTAAATATTTCAAAGTGTAATATATGCCTTCTTTGGTGGATGAAAGTTCACTAATCCACATGCTCACAACTCAGAAACGCATGTTTCTCGAATCCGTCATGCCTGTATCATGTACGGAACCCGGAATGCCATGTTGATGGAAATCATGTAAATTAAATATCTATTAGGTTGAATACACTCCAGAAGTATTCTTCTGTGAAAAAAGAACGAATTCGAAACTTGTGTTAGGGAAAGCTTGTGAAAATGTGTACACGAGTCTATATGAAATTATTCCTTTTATAGAGGATGTAAAATCAGTAATCCACATGCTCACAACTCAGGAATGCATGTTTGTCGAATCCGTCATGCATGTAACATGTACGGAACACGGAATATCATGTTGAAGGAATCTATTCAAATTACACATCTCTAGGGTAGAATTCGCTCCAAGAGGGTTTTTCTGGGATCAAAGTGTGATTCTTGAAACTGGTGATAGGAGAAGCAACGAAGTCCAAGGAACTATTTCAAAGTGCATAAGTAACTTGTTTGGTGGTTGAAACATCTGTCATGCGCATGTTCACAGCTCAGAAATGCATGTTTGAGGAATCCGTGATGCATGAAACATGTTCGGAATACGGAATGCCATGGTTATGTAAACAATGTAAATTACATGTGTATTGGTGAGAATTCGCTCAAAGAGTGTTTTCTACTGCCAAATGTCCGATTTTAGAACCTGGTGATACAAAAAACTTCTGAAGTCAGAGTAAATATTTCAAAGTGTAATATATGCCTTCTTTGGTGGATGAAAGTTCACTAATCCACATGCTCACAACTCAAAAACGCATGTTTCTCGAATCCGTCATGCATGGATCATGTACGGAACCCGGAATGCCATGTTGATGGAATTCATGTAAATTATATATCTATTAGGTTGAATACACTCCAGAAGTATTCTTCTGTGAAAAATGAACGAATTCGAAACTTGTCTTAGGGAAAGCTTGTGAAAATGTGTACACGAGTCTATATGAAATTATTCCTTTTATAGAGGATGAAAAATCAGTAATCCACATGCTCACAACTCAGGAATGCATGTTTGTCGAATCCGTCATGCATGTAACATGTACGGAACACGGAATATCATGTTGAAGGAATCTATTCAAATTACACATCTCTAGGGTAGAATTCGCTCCAAGAGGGTTTTTCTGGGATCAAAGTGTGATTCTTGAAACTGGTGATAGGAGAAGCAACGAAGTCCAAGGAACTATTTCAAAGTGCATAAGTAACTTGTTTGGTGGTTGAAACATCTGTCATGCGCATGTTCACAGCTCAGAAATGCATGTTTGAGGAATCCGTGATGCATGAAACATGTTCGGAATCCGGAATGCCATGGTTATGTAAACAATGTAAATTACATGTGTATTGGTGAGAATTCGCTCAAAGAGTGTTTTCTACAGCCAAATGTCCGATTTTAGAACCTGGTGATACAAAAAACTTATGAAGTCAGAGTAAATATTTCAAAGTGCAATATATGCCTTCTTTGGTGGATGAAAGTTCACTAATCCACATGCTCACAACTCAGAAACGCATGTTTCTCGAATCCGTCATGCATGTATCATGTACGGAACCCGGAATGCCATGTTGATGGAATTCATGTAAATTATATATCTATTAGGTTGAATACACTCCAGAAGTATTCTTCTGTGAAAAATGAACGAATTCGAAACTTGTCTTAGGGAAAGCTTGTGAAAATGTGTACACGAGTCTATATGAAATTATTCCTTTTATAGAGGATGAAAAATCAGTAATCCACATGCTCACAACTCAGGAATGCATGTTTGTCGAATCCGTCATGCATGTAACATGTACGGAACACGGAATATCATGTTGAAGGAATCTATTCAAATTACATATCTCTAGGGTAGAATTCGCTCCAAGAGGGTTTTTCTTGGATCAAAGTGTGATTCTTGAAACTGGTGATAGGAGAAGCAACGAAGTCCAAGGAACTATTTCAAAGTGCATAAGTAACTTGTTTGGTGGTTGAAACATCTGTCATGCGCATGTTCACAGCTCAGTAATGCATGTTTGTGGAATCCGTGATGCATGAAACATGTTCGGAATCCGGAATGCCATGGTTATGTAAACAATGTAAATTACATGTGTATTGGTGAGAATTCGCTCAAAGAGTGTTTTCTACAGCCAAATGTCCGATTTTAGAACCTGGTGATACAAAAAACCTATGAAGTCAGAGTAAATATTTCAAAGTGTAATATATGCCTTCTTTGGTGGGTGAAAGTTCACTAATCCACATGCTCACAACTCAGAAACGCATGTTTCTCGAATCCGTCATGCCTGTATCATGTACGGAACCCGGAATGCCATGTTGATGGAAATCATGTAAATTAAATATCTATTAGGTTGAATACACTCCAGAAGTATTCTTCTGTGAAAAAAGAACGAATTCGAAACTTGTGTTAGGGAAAGCTTGTGAAAATGTGTACACGAGTCTATATGAAATTATTCCTTTTATAGAGGATGTAAAATCAGTAATCCACATGCTCACAACTCAGGAATGCATGTTTGTCGAATCCGTCATGCATGTAACATGTACGGAATACGGAATATCATGTTGAAGGAATCTATTCAAATTACACATCTCTAGGGTAGAATTCGCTCCAAGAGGGTTTTTCTGGGATCAAAGTGTGATTCTTGAAACTGGTGATAGGAGAAGCAACGAAGTCCAAGGAACTATTTCAAAGTGCATAAGTAACTTGTTTGGTGGTTGAAACATCTGTCATGCGCATGTTCACAGCTCAGAAATGCATGTTTGAGGAATCCGTGATGCATGAAACATGTTCGGAATACGGAATGCCATGGTTATGTAAACAATGTAAATTACATGTGTATTGGTGAGAATTCGCTCAAAGAGTGTTTTCTACTGCCAAATGTCCGATTTTAGAACCTGGTGATACAAAAAACTTATGAAGTCAGAGTAAATATTTCAAAGTGTAATATATGCCTTCTTTGGTGGATGAAAGTTCACTAATCCACATGCTCACAACTCAGAAACGCATGTTTCTCGAATCCGTCATGCATGTATCATGTACGGAACCCGGAATGCCATGTTGATGGAATTCATGTAAATTATATATCTATTAGGTTGAATACACTCCAGAAGTATTCTTCTGTGAAAAATGAACGAATTCGAAACTTGTCTTAGGGAAAGCTTGTGAAAATGTGTACACGAGTCTATATGAAATTATTCCTTTTATAGAGGATGAAAAATCAGTAATCCACATGCTCACAACTCAGGAATGCATGTTTGTCGAATCCGTCATGCATGTAACATGTACGGAACACGGAATATCATGTTGAAGGAATCTATTCAAATTACACATCTCTAGGGTAGAATTCGCTCCAAGAGGGTTTTTCTGGGATCAAAGTGTGATTCTTGAAACTGGTGATAGGAGAAGCAACGAAGTCCAAGGAACTATTTCAAAGTGCATAAGTAACTTGTTTGGTGGTTGAAACATCTGTCATGCGCATGTTCACAGCTCAGAAATGCATGTTTGAGGAATCCGTGATGCATGAAACATGTTCGGAATCCGGAATGCCATGGTTATGTAAACAATGTAAATTACATGTGTATTGGTGAGAATTCGCTCAAAGAGTGTTTTCTACTGCCAAATGTCCGATTTTAGAACCTGGTGATACAAAAAACTTATGAAGTCAGAGTAAATATTTCAAAGTGTAATATATGCCTTCTTTGGTGGATTAAAGTTCACTAATCCACATGCTCACAACTCAGAAACGCATGTTTCTCGAATCCGTCATGCCTGTATCATGTACGGAACCCGGAATGCCATGTTGATGGAATTCATGTAAATTATATATCTATTAGGTTGAATACACACCAGAAGTATTCTTCTGTGAAAAATGAACGAATTCGAAACTTGTCTTAGGCAAAGCTTGTGAAAATGTGTACACGAGTCTATATGAATTTATTCCTTTTATAGAGGATGAAAAATCAGTAATCCACATGCTCACAACTCAGGAATGCATGTTTGTCGAATCCGTCATGCATGTAACATGTACGGAACACGGAATATCATGTTGAAGGAATCTATTCAAATTACACATCTCTAGGGTAGAATTCGCTCCAAGAGGGTTTTTCTGGGATCAAAGTGTGATTCTTGAAACTGGTGATAGGAGAAGCAACGAAGTCCAAGGAACTATTTCAAAGTGCATAAGTAACTTGTTTGGTGGTTGAAACATCTGTCATGCGCATGTTCACAGCTCAGAAATGCATGTTTGAGGAATCCGTGATGCATGAAACATGTTCGGAATCCGGAATGCCATGGTTATGTAAACAATGTAAATTACATGTGTATTGGTGAGAATTCGCTCAAAGAGTGTTTTCTACAGCCAAATGTCCGATTTTAGAACCTGGTGATACAAAAAACCTATGAAGTCAGAGTAAATATTTCAAAGTGTAATATATGCCTTCTTTGGTGGATGAAAGTTCACTAATCCACATGCTCACAACTCAGAAACGCATGTTTCTCGAATCCGTCATGCCTGTATCATGTACGGAACCCGGAATGCCATGTTGATGGAAATCATGTAAATTAAATATCTATTAGGTTGAATACACTCCAGAAGTATTCTTCTGTGAAAAAAGAACGAATTCGAAACTTGTGTTAGGGAAAGCTTGTGAAAATGTGTACACGAGTCTATATGAAATTATTCCTTTTATAGAGGATGTAAAATCAGTAATCCACATGCTCACAACTCAGGAATGCATGTTTGTCGAATCCGTCATGCATGTAACATGTACGGAACACGGAATATCATGTTGAAGGAATCTATTCAAATTACACATCTCTAGGGTAGAATTCGCTCCAAGAGGGTTTTTCTGGGATCAAAGTGTGATTCTTGAAACTGGTGATAGGAGAAGCAACGAAGTCCAAGGAACTATTTCAAAGTGCATAAGTAACTTGTTTGGTGGTTGAAACATCTGTCATGCGCATGTTCACAGCTCAGAAATGCATGTTTGAGGAATCCGTGATGCATGAAACATGTTCGGAATACGGAATGCCATGGTTATGTAAACAATGTAAATTACATGTGTATTGGTGAGAATTCGCTCAAAGAGTGTTTTCTACTGCCAAATGTCCGATTTTAGAACCTGGTGATACAAAAAACTTCTGAAGTCAGAGTAAATATTTCAAAGTGTAATATATGCCTTCTTTGGTGGATGAAAGTTCACTAATCCACATGCTCACAACTCAGAAACGCATGTTTCTCGAATCCGTCATGCATGGATCATGTACGGAACCCGGAATGCCATGTTGATGGAATTCATGTAAATTATATATCTATTAGGTTGAATACACTCCAGAAGTATTCTTCTGTGAAAAATGAACGAATTCGAAACTTGTCTTAGGGAAAGCTTGTGAAAATGTGTACACGAGTCTATATGAAATTATTCCTTTTATAGAGGATGAAAAATCAGTAATCCACATGCTCACAACTCAGGAATGCATGTTTGTCGAATCCGTCATGCATGTAACATGTACGGAACACGGAATATCATGTT
The DNA here is from genome assembly GCF_048564905.1 of Vicugna pacos. NCBI lineage: Eukaryota > Metazoa > Chordata > Mammalia > Artiodactyla > Camelidae > Vicugna > Vicugna pacos. Next base: position 49,309,256 of record NW_027328741.1, read on the forward strand.
GAAGGAATCTATTCAAATTACACATCTCTAGGGTAGAATTCGCTCCAAGAGGGTTTTTCTGGGATCAAAGTGTGATTCTTGAAACTGGTGATAGGAGAAGCAACGAAGTCCAAGGAACTATTTCAAAGTGCATAAGTAACTTGTTTGGTGGTTGAAACATCTGTCATGCGCATGTTCACAGCTCAGAAATGCATGTTTGAGGAATCCGTGATGCATGAAACATGTTCGGAATCCGGAATGCCATGGTTATGTAAACAATGTAAATTACATGTGTATTGGTGAGAATTCGCTCAAAGAGTGTTTTCTACAGCCAAATGTCCGATTTTAGAACCTGGTGATACAAAAAACTTATGAAGTCAGAGTAAATATTTCAAAGTGCAATATATGCCTTCTTTGGTGGATGAAAGTTCACTAATCCACATGCTCACAACTCAGAAACGCATGTTTCTCGAATCCGTCATGCATGTATCATGTACGGAACCCGGAATGCCATGTTGATGGAATTCATGTAAATTATATATCTATTAGGTTGAATACACTCCAGAAGTATTCTTCTGTGAAAAATGAACGAATTCGAAACTTGTCTTAGGGAAAGCTTGTGAAAATGTGTACACGAGTCTATATGAAATTATTCCTTTTATAGAGGATGAAAAATCAGTAATCCACATGCTCACAACTCAGGAATGCATGTTTGTCGAATCCGTCATGCATGTAACATGTACGGAACACGGAATATCATGTTGAAGGAATCTATTCAAATTACATATCTCTAGGGTAGAATTCGCTCCAAGAGGGTTTTTCTTGGATCAAAGTGTGATTCTTGAAACTGGTGATAGGAGAAGCAACGAAGTCCAAGGAACTATTTCAAAGTGCATAAGTAACTTGTTTGGTGGTTGAAACATCTGTCATGCGCATGTTCACAGCTCAGTAATGCATGTTTGTGGAATCCGTGATGCATGAAACATGTTCGGAATCCGGAATGCCATGGTTATGTAAACAATGTAAATTACATGTGTATTGGTGAGAATTCGCTCAAAGAGTGTTTTCTACAGCCAAATGTCCGATTTTAGAACCTGGTGATACAAAAAACCTATGAAGTCAGAGTAAATATTTCAAAGTGTAATATATGCCTTCTTTGGTGGGTGAAAGTTCACTAATCCACATGCTCACAACTCAGAAACGCATGTTTCTCGAATCCGTCATGCCTGTATCATGTACGGAACCCGGAATGCCATGTTGATGGAAATCATGTAAATTAAATATCTATTAGGTTGAATACACTCCAGAAGTATTCTTCTGTGAAAAAAGAACGAATTCGAAACTTGTGTTAGGGAAAGCTTGTGAAAATGTGTACACGAGTCTATATGAAATTATTCCTTTTATAGAGGATGTAAAATCAGTAATCCACATGCTCACAACTCAGGAATGCATGTTTGTCGAATCCGTCATGCATGTAACATGTACGGAATACGGAATATCATGTTGAAGGAATCTATTCAAATTACACATCTCTAGGGTAGAATTCGCTCCAAGAGGGTTTTTCTGGGATCAAAGTGTGATTCTTGAAACTGGTGATAGGAGAAGCAACGAAGTCCAAGGAACTATTTCAAAGTGCATAAGTAACTTGTTTGGTGGTTGAAACATCTGTCATGCGCATGTTCACAGCTCAGAAATGCATGTTTGAGGAATCCGTGATGCATGAAACATGTTCGGAATACGGAATGCCATGGTTATGTAAACAATGTAAATTACATGTGTATTGGTGAGAATTCGCTCAAAGAGTGTTTTCTACTGCCAAATGTCCGATTTTAGAACCTGGTGATACAAAAAACTTATGAAGTCAGAGTAAATATTTCAAAGTGTAATATATGCCTTCTTTGGTGGATGAAAGTTCACTAATCCACATGCTCACAACTCAGAAACGCATGTTTCTCGAATCCGTCATGCATGTATCATGTACGGAACCCGGAATGCCATGTTGATGGAATTCATGTAAATTATATATCTATTAGGTTGAATACACTCCAGAAGTATTCTTCTGTGAAAAATGAACGAATTCGAAACTTGTCTTAGGGAAAGCTTGTGAAAATGTGTACACGAGTCTATATGAAATTATTCCTTTTATAGAGGATGAAAAATCAGTAATCCACATGCTCACAACTCAGGAATGCATGTTTGTCGAATCCGTCATGCATGTAACATGTACGGAACACGGAATATCATGTTGAAGGAATCTATTCAAATTACACATCTCTAGGGTAGAATTCGCTCCAAGAGGGTTTTTCTGGGATCAAAGTGTGATTCTTGAAACTGGTGATAGGAGAAGCAACGAAGTCCAAGGAACTATTTCAAAGTGCATAAGTAACTTGTTTGGTGGTTGAAACATCTGTCATGCGCATGTTCACAGCTCAGAAATGCATGTTTGAGGAATCCGTGATGCATGAAACATGTTCGGAATCCGGAATGCCATGGTTATGTAAACAATGTAAATTACATGTGTATTGGTGAGAATTCGCTCAAAGAGTGTTTTCTACTGCCAAATGTCCGATTTTAGAACCTGGTGATACAAAAAACTTATGAAGTCAGAGTAAATATTTCAAAGTGTAATATATGCCTTCTTTGGTGGATTAAAGTTCACTAATCCACATGCTCACAACTCAGAAACGCATGTTTCTCGAATCCGTCATGCCTGTATCATGTACGGAACCCGGAATGCCATGTTGATGGAATTCATGTAAATTATATATCTATTAGGTTGAATACACACCAGAAGTATTCTTCTGTGAAAAATGAACGAATTCGAAACTTGTCTTAGGCAAAGCTTGTGAAAATGTGTACACGAGTCTATATGAATTTATTCCTTTTATAGAGGATGAAAAATCAGTAATCCACATGCTCACAACTCAGGAATGCATGTTTGTCGAATCCGTCATGCATGTAACATGTACGGAACACGGAATATCATGTTGAAGGAATCTATTCAAATTACACATCTCTAGGGTAGAATTCGCTCCAAGAGGGTTTTTCTGGGATCAAAGTGTGATTCTTGAAACTGGTGATAGGAGAAGCAACGAAGTCCAAGGAACTATTTCAAAGTGCATAAGTAACTTGTTTGGTGGTTGAAACATCTGTCATGCGCATGTTCACAGCTCAGAAATGCATGTTTGAGGAATCCGTGATGCATGAAACATGTTCGGAATCCGGAATGCCATGGTTATGTAAACAATGTAAATTACATGTGTATTGGTGAGAATTCGCTCAAAGAGTGTTTTCTACAGCCAAATGTCCGATTTTAGAACCTGGTGATACAAAAAACTTATGAAGTCAGAGTAAATATTTCAAAGTGTAATATATGCCTTCTTTGGTGGATGAAAGTTCACTAATCCACATGCTCACAACTCAGAAACGCATGTTTCTCGAATCCGTCATGCATGTATCATGTACGGAACCCGGAATGCCATGTTGATGGAATTCATGTAAATTATATATCTATTAGGTTGAATACACTCCAGAAGTATTCTTCTGTGAAAAATGAACGAATTCGAAACTTGTCTTAGGGAAAGCTTGTGAAAATGTGTACACGAGTCTATATGAAATTATTCCTTTTATAGAGGATGAAAAATCAGTAATCCACATGCTCACAACTCAGGAATGCATGTTTGTCGAATCCGTCATGCATGTAACATGTACGGAACACGGAATATCATGTTGAAGGAATCTATTCAAATTACATATCTCTAGGGTAGAATTCGCTCCAAGAGGGTTTTTCTTGGATCAAAGTGTGATTCTTGAAACTGGTGATAGGAGAAGCAACGAAGTCCAAGGAACTATTTCAAAGTGCATAAGTAACTTGTTTGGTGGTTGAAACATCTGTCATGCGCATGTTCACAGCTCAGTAATGCATGTTTGTGGAATCCGTGATGCATGAAACATGTTCGGAATCCGGAATGCCATGGTTATGTAAACAATGTAAATTACATGTGTATTGGTGAGAATTCGCTCAAAGAGTGTTTTCTACAGCCAAATGTCCGATTTTAGAACCTGGTGATACAAAAAACCTATGAAGTCAGAGTAAATATTTCAAAGTGTAATATATGCCTTCTTTGGTGGGTGAAAGTTCACTAATCCACATGCTCACAACTCAGAAACGCATGTTTCTCGAATCCGTCATGCCTGTATCATGTACGGAACCCGGAATGCCATGTTGATGGAAATCATGTAAATTAAATATCTATTAGGTTGAATACACTCCAGAAGTATTCTTCTGTGAAAAAAGAACGAATTCGAAACTTGTGTTAGGGAAAGCTTGTGAAAATGTGTACACGAGTCTATATGAAATTATTCCTTTTATAGAGGATGTAAAATCAGTAATCCACATGCTCACAACTCAGGAATGCATGTTTGTCGAATCCGTCATGCATGTAACATGTACGGAACACGGAATATCATGTTGAAGGAATCTATTCAAATTACACATCTCTAGGGTAGAATTCGCTCCAAGAGGGTTTTTCTGGGATCAAAGTGTGATTCTTGAAACTGGTGATAGGAGAAGCAACGAAGTCCAAGGAACTATTTCAAAGTGCATAAGTAACTTGTTTGGTGGTTGAAACATCTGTCATGCGCATGTTCACAGCTCAGAAATGCATGTTTGAGGAATCCGTGATGCATGAAACATGTTCGGAATACGGAATGCCATGGTTATGTAAACAATGTAAATTACATGTGTATTGGTGAGAATTCGCTCAAAGAGTGTTTTCTACTGCCAAATGTCCGATTTTAGAACCTGGTGATACAAAAAACTTATGAAGTCAGAGTAAATATTTCAAAGTGTAATATATGCCTTCTTTGGTGGATGAAAGTTCACTAATCCACATGCTCACAACTCAGAAACGCATGTTTCTCGAATCCGTCATGCATGTATCATGTACGGAACCCGGAATGCCATGTTGATGGAATTCATGTAAATTATATATCTATTAGGTTGAATACACTCCAGAAGTATTCTTCTGTGAAAAATGAACGAATTCGAAACTTGTCTTAGGGAAAGCTTGTGAAAATGTGTACACGAGTCTATATGAAATTATTCCTTTTATAGAGGATGAAAAATCAGTAATCCACATGCTCACAACTCAGGAATGCATGTTTGTCGAATCCGTCATGCATGTAACATGTACGGAACACGGAATATCATGTTGAAGGAATCTATTCAAATTACACATCTCTAGGGTAGAATTCGCTCCAAGAGGGTTTTTCTGGGATCAAAGTGTGATTCTTGAAACTGGTGATAGGAGAAGCAACGAAGTCCAAGGAACTATTTCAAAGTGCATAAGTAACTTGTTTGGTGGTTGAAACATCTGTCATGCGCATGTTCACAGCTCAGAAATGCATGTTTGAGGAATCCGTGATGCATGAAACATGTTCGGAATCCGGAATGCCATGGTTATGTAAACAATGTAAATTACATGTGTATTGGTGAGAATTCGCTCAAAGAGTGTTTTCTACTGCCAAATGTCCGATTTTAGAACCTGGTGATACAAAAAACTTATGAAGTCAGAGTAAATATTTCAAAGTGTAATATATGCCTTCTTTGGTGGATTAAAGTTCACTAATCCACATGCTCACAACTCAGAAACGCATGTTTCTCGAATCCGTCATGCCTGTATCATGTACGGAACCCGGAATGCCATGTTGATGGAATTCATGTAAATTATATATCTATTAGGTTGAATACACACCAGAAGTATTCTTCTGTGAAAAATGAACGAATTCGAAACTTGTCTTAGGCAAAGCTTGTGAAAATGTGTACACGAGTCTATATGAATTTATTCCTTTTATAGAGGATGAAAAATCAGTAATCCACATGCTCACAACTCAGGAATGCATGTTTGTCGAATCCGTCATGGATGTAACATGTACGGAACACGGAATATCATGTTGAAGGAATCTATTCAAATTACATATCTCTAGGGTAGAATTCGCTCCAAGAGGGTTTTTCTTGGATCAAAGTGTGATTCTTGAAACTGGTGATAGGAGAAGCAACGAAGTCCAAGGAACTATTTCAAAGTGCATAAGTAACTTGTATGGTGGTTGAAATATCTGTCATGCGCATGTTCACAGCTCAGTAATGCATGTTTGTGGAATCCGTGATGCATGAAACATGTTCGGAATCCGGAATGCCATGGTTATGTAAACAATGTAAATTAAATGTGTATTGGTGAGAATTCGCTCAAAGAGTGTTTTCTACAGCCAAATGTCCGATTTTAGAACCTGGTGATACAAAAAACCTATGAAGTCAGAGTAAATATTTCAAAGTGTAATATATGCCTTCTTTGGTGGATGAAAGTTCACTAATCCACATGCTCACAACTCAGAAACGCATGTTTCTCGAATCCGTCATGCCTGTATCATGTACGGAACCCGGAATGCCATGTTGATAGAATTCAGGTAAATTAAATATCTATTAGGTTGAATACACTCCTGAAGTATTCTTCTGTGAAAAAAGAACGAATTCGAAACTTGTGTTAGGGAAAGCTTGTGAAAATGTGTACACGAGTCTATATGAAATTATTCCTTTTATAGAGGATGTAAAATCAGTAATCCACATGCTCACAACTCAGGAATGCATGTTTGTCGAATCCGTCATGCATGTAACATGTACGGAACACGGAATATCATGTTGAAGGAATCTATTCAAATTACACATCTCTAGGGTAGAATTCGCTCCAAGAGGGTTTTTCTGGGATCAAAGTGTGATTCTTGAAACTGGTGATAGGAGAAGCAACGAAGTCCAAGGAACTATTTCAAAGTGCATAAGTAACTTGTTTGGTGGTTGAAACATCTGTCATGCGCATGTTCACAGCTCAGAAATGCATGTTTGAGGAATCCGTGATGCATGAAACATGTTCGGAATACGGAATGCCATGGTTATGTAAACAATGTAAATTACATGTGTATTGGTGAGAATTCGCTCAAAGAGGGTTTTCTACTGCCAAATGTCCGATTTTAGAACCTGGTGATACAAAAAACTTATGAAGTCAGAGTAAGTATTTCAAAGTGTAATATATGCCTTCTTTGGTGGATGAAAGTTCACTAATCCACATGCTCACAACTCAGAAACGCATGTTTCTCGAATCCGTCATGCATGTATCATGTACGGAACCCGGAATGACATGTTGATGGAATTCATGTAAATTAATATCTATTAGGTTGAATACACTCCAGAAGTATTCTTCTGTGAAAAATGAACGAATTCGAAACTTGTGTTAGGGAAAGCTTGTGAAAATGTGTACACGAGTCTATATGAAATTATTCCTTTTATAGAGGATGTAAAATCAGTAATCCACATGCTCACAACTCAGGAATGCATGTTTCTCGAATCCGTCATGCATGTAACATGTACGGAACACGGAATATCATGTTGAAGGAATCTATTCAAATTACACATCTCTAGGGTAGAATTCGCTCCAAGAGGGTTTTTCTGGGATCAAAGTGTGATTCTTGAAACTGGTGATAGGAGAAGCAACGAAGTCCAAGGAACTATTTCAAAGTGCATAAGTAACTTGTTTGGTGGTTGAAACATCTGTCATGCGCATGTTCACAGCTCAGAAATGCATGTTTGAGGAATCCGTGATGCATGAAACATGTTCGGAATCCGGAATGCCATGGTTATGTAAACAATGTAAATTACATGTGTATTGGTGAGAATTCGCTCAAAGAGTGTTTTCTACTGCCAAATGTCCGATTTTAGAACCTGGTGATACAAAAAACTTATGAAGTCAGAGTAAATATTTCAAAGTGTAATATATGCCTTCTTTGGTGGATGAAAGTTCACTAATCCACATGCTCACAACTCAGAAACGCATGTTTCTCGAATCCGTCATGCATGTATCATGTACGGAACCCGGAATGCCATGTTGATGGAATTCATGTAAATTATATATCTATTAGGTTGAATACACTCCAGAAGTATTCTTCTGTGAAAAATGAACGAATTCGAAACTTGTCTTAGGGAAAGCTTGTGAAAATGTGTACACGAGTGTATATGAAATTATTCCTTTTATAGAGGATGAAATATCACTAATCCACATGCTCACAACTCAGAAACGCATGTTTCTCGAATCCGTCATGCCTGTATCATGTACGGAACCCGGAATGCCATGTTGATAGAATTCAGGTAAATTAAATATCTATTAGGTTGAATACACTCCTGAAGTATTCTTCTGTGAAAAAAGAACGAATTCGAAACTTGTGTTAGGGAAAGCTTGTGAAAATGTGTACACGAGTCTATATGAAATTATTCCTTTTATAGAGGATGTAAAATCAGTAATCCACATGCTCACAACTCAGGAATGCATGTTTGTCGAATCCGTCATGCATGTAACATGTACGGAACACGGAATATCATGTTGAAGGAATCTATTCAAATTACACATCTCTAGGGTAGAATTCGCTCCAAGAGGGTTTTTCTGGGATCAAAGTGTGATTCTTGAAACTGGTGATAGGAGAAGCAACGAAGTCCAAGGAACTATTTCAAAGTGCATAAGTAACTTGTTTGGTGGTTGAAACATCTGTCATGCGCATGTTCACAGCTCAGAAATGCATGTTTGAGGAATCCGTGATGCATGAAACATGTTCGGAATACGGAATGCCATGGTTATGTAAACAATGTAAATTACATGTGTATTGGTGAGAATTCGCTCAAAGAGGGTTTTCTACTGCCAAATGTCCGATTTTAGAACCTGGTGATACAAAAAACTTATGAAGTCAGAGTAAGTATTTCAAAGTGTAATATATGCCTTCTTTGGTGGATGAAAGTTCACTAATCCACATGCTCACAACTCAGAAACGCATGTTTCTCGAATCCGTCATGCATGTATCATGTACGGAACCCGGAATGACATGTTGATGGAATTCATGTAAATTAATATCTATTAGGTTGAATACACTCCAGAAGTATTCTTCTGTGAAAAATGAACGAATTCGAAACTTGTGTTAGGGAAAGCTTGTGAAAATGTGTACACGAGTCTATATGAAATTATTCCTTTTATAGAGGATGTAAAATCAGTAATCCTCATGCTCACAACTCAGGAATGCATGTTTCTCGAATCCGTCATGCATGTAACATGTACGGAACACGGAATATCATGTTGAAGGAATCTATTCAAATTACACATCTCTAGGGTAGAATTCGCTCCAAGAGGGTTTTTCTGGGATCAAAGTGTGATTCTTGAAACTGGTGATAGGAGAAGCAACGAAGTCCAAGGAACTATTTCAAAGTGCATAAGTAACTTGTTTGGTGGTTGAAACATCTGTCATGCGCATGTTCACAGCTCAGAAATGCATGTTTGAGGAATCCGTGATGCATGAAACATGTTCGGAATCCGGAATGCCATGGTTATGTAAACAATGTAAATTACATGTGTATTGGTGAGAATTCGCTCAAAGAGTGTTTTCTACTGCCAAATGTCCGATTTTAGAACCTGGTGATACAAAAAACTTATGAAGTCAGAGTAAATATTTCAAAGTGTAATATATGCCTTCTTTGGTGGATGAAAGTTCACTAATCCACATGCTCACAACTCAGAAACGCATGTTTCTCGAATCCGTCATGCATGTATCATGTACGGAACCCGGAATGCCATGTTGATGGAATTCATGTAAATTATATATCTATTAGGTTGAATACACTCCAGAAGTATTCTTCTGTGAAAAATGAACGAATTCGAAACTTGTCTTAGGGAAAGCTTGTGAAAATGTGTACACGAGTCTATATGAAATTATTCCTTTTATAGAGGATGAAATATCACTAATCCACATGCTCACAACTCAGAAACGCATGTTTCTCGAATCCGTCATGCCTGTATCATGTACGGAACCCGGAATGCCATGTTGATAGAATTCAGGTAAATTAAATATCTATTAGGTTGAATACACTCCTGAAGTATTCTTCTGTGAAAAATGAACGAATTCGAAACTTGTGTTAGGGAAAGCTTGTGAAAATGTGTACACGAGTCTATATGAAATTATTCCTTTTATAGAGGATGTAAAATCAGTAATCCACATGCTCACAACTCAGGAATGCATGTTTGTCGAATCCGTCATGCATGTAACATGTACGGAACACGGAATATCATGTTGAAGGAATCTATTCAAATTACACATCTCTAGGGTAGAATTCGCTCCAAGAGGGTTTTTCTGGGATCAAAGTGTGATTCTTGAAACTGGTGATAGGAGAAGCAACGAAGTCCAAGGAACTATTTCAAAGTGCATAAGTAACTTGTTTGGTGGTTGAAACATCTGTCATGCGCATGTTCACAGCTCAGAAATGCATGTTTGAGGAATCCGTGATGCATGAAACATGTTCGGAATACGGAATGCCATGGTTATGTAAACAATGTAAATTACATGTGTATTGGTGAGAATTCGCTCAAAGAGGGTTTTCTACTGCCAAATGTCCGATTTTAGAACCTGGTGATACAAAAAACTTATGAAGTCAGAGTAAGTATTTCAAAGTGTAATATATGCCTTCTTTGGTGGATGAAAGTTCACTAATCCACATGCTCACAACTCAGAAACGCATGTTTCTCGAATCCGTCATGCATGTATCATGTACGGAACCCGGAATGACATGTTGATGGAATTTATGTAAATTAATATCTATTAGGTTGAATACACTCCAGAAGTATTCTTCTGTGAAAAATGAACGAATTCGAAACTTGTGTTAGGGAAAGCTTGTGAAAATGTGTACACGAGTCTATATGAAATTATTCCTTTTATAGAGGATGTAAAATCAGTAATCCTCATGCTCACAACTCAGGAATGCATGTTTGTCGAATCCGTCATGCATGTAACATGTACGGAACACGGAATATCATGTTGAAGGAATCTATTCAAATTACACATCTCTAGGGTAGAATTCGCTCCAAGAGGGTTTTTCTGGGATCAAAGTGTGATTCTTGAAACTGGTGATAGGAGAAGCAACGAAGTCCAAGGAACTATTTCAAAGTGCATAAGTAACTTGTTTGGTGGTTGAAACATCTGTCATGCGCATGTTCACAGCTCAGAAATGCATGTTTGAGGAATCCGTGATGCATGAAACATGTTCGGAATACGGAATGCCATGGTTATGTAAACAATGTAAATTACATGTGTATTGGTGAGAATTCGCTCAAAGAGGGTTTTCTACTGCCAAATGTCCGATTTTAGAACCTGGTGATACAAAAAACTTATGAAGTAAGAGTAAATATTTCAAAGTGTAATATATGCCTTCTTTGGTGGATGAAAGTTCACTAATCCACATGCTCACAACTCAGAAATGCATGTTTCTCGAATCCGTCATGCATGTATCATGTATGGAACCCGGAATGCCATGTTGATGGAATTCATGTAAATTATATATCTATTAGGTTGAATACACTCCAGAAGTATTCTTCTGTGAAAAATGAACGAATTCGAAACTTGTCTTAGGGAAAGCTTGTGAAAATGTGTACACGAGTCTATATGAAATTATTCCTTTTATAGAGGATGAAAAATCAGTAATCCACATGCTCACAACTCAGGAATGCATGTTTGTCGAATCCGTCATGCATGTAACATGTACGGAACACGGAATATCATGTTGAAGGAATCTATTCAAATTACATATCTCTAGGGTAGAATTCGCTCCAAGAGGGTTTTTCTGGGATCAAAGTGTGATTCTTGAAACTGGTGATAGGAGAAGCAACGAAGTCCAAGGAACTATTTCAAAGTGCATAAGTAACTTGTTTGGTGGTTGAAACATCTGTCATGCGCATGTTCACAGCTCAGAAATGCATGTTTGTGGAATCCGTGATGCATGAAACATGTTCGGAATCCGGAATGCCATGGTTATGTAAACAATGTAAATTACATGTGTATTGGTGAGAATTCGCTCAAAGAGTGTTTTCTACAGCCAAATGTCCGATTTTAGAACCTGGTGATACAAAAAACCTTTGAAGTCAGAGTAAATATTTCAAAGTGTAATATATGCCTTCTTTGGTGGATGAAAGTTCACTAATCCACATGCTCACAACTCAGAAACGCATATTTCTCGAATCCGTCATGCCTGTACCATGTACGGAACCCGGAATGCCATGTTGATGGAAATCATGTAAATTAAATATCTATTAGGTTGAATACACTCCAGAAGTATTCTTCTGTGAAAAAAGAACGAATTCGAAACTTGTGTTAGGGAAAGCTTGTGAAAATGTGTACACGAGTCTATATGAAATTATTCCTTTTATAGAGGATGAAAAATCAGTAATCCACATGCTCACAACTCAGGAATGCATGTATGTCGAATCCGTCATGCATGTAACATGTACGGAACACGGAATATCATGTTGAAGCAATCTATTCAAATTACATATCTCTAGGGTAGAATTCGCTCCAAGAGGGTTTTTCTGGGATCAAAGTGTGATTCTTGAAACTGGTGATAGGAGAAGCAACGAAGTCCAAGGAAATATTTCAAAGTGCATAAGTAACTTGTTTGGTGGTTGAAACATCTGTCATGCGCATGTTCACAGCTCAGAAACGCATGTTTGGGCAATCTGTGATGCATGAAACATGTTCGGAATACGGAATGCCTTGTGTATGTAAACAATGTAAATTACGTGTGTATTGGTGAGAATTCGCTCAAAGAGTGTTTTCTACTGCCAAATGTCCGAATTTAGAGCCTGGTGATACAAAAAACTTATGAAGTCAGAGTAAGTATTTCAAAGTGTAATATATGCCTTCTTTGGTGGATGAAAGTTCACTAATCCACATGCTCACAACTCAGAAACGCATGTTTCTCGAATCCGTCATGCCTGTATCATGTACGGAGCCCGGAATGCCATGTTGATGGAAATCATGTAAATTAAATATCTATTAGGTTGAATACACTCCAGAAGTATTCTTCTGTGAAAAAAGAACGAATTCGAAACTTGTGTTAGGGAAAGCTTGTGAAAATGTGTACACGAGTCTATATGAAATTATTCCTTTTATAGAGGATGAAAAATCAGTAATCCACATGCTCACAACTCAGTAATGCATGTTTGTCGAATCCGTCATGCACGTAACATGTACGGAACACGGAATATCATGTTGAAGGAATCTATTCAAATTAGATATCTCTATGGTAGAATTCACTCTAAGAGGTTTTTTCTGGGATCAAAGTGTGATTCTTGAAACTGGTGATAGGAGAAGCAACGAAGTCCAAGGAACTATTTCAAAGTGCATAAGTAACTAGTTTGGTGGTTGAAACATCTGTCATGCGCATGTTCACAGCTCAGAAATGCATGTTTGTGGAATCCGTGATGCATGAAACATGTTCGGAATCCGGAATGCCATGGTTATGTAAACAATGTAAATTACATGTGTATTGGTGAGAATTCGCTCAAAGAGTGTTTTCTACTGCCAAATGTCCGATTTTAGAACCTGGTGATACAAAAAACATATGAAGTCAGAGTAAATATTTCAAAGTGTAATATATGCCTTCTTTGGTGGATGAAAGTTCACTAATCCACATGCTCACAACTCAGAAACGCATGTTTCTCGAATCCGTCATGCATGTATCATGTACGGAACCCGGAATGCCATGTTGATGGAATTCATATAAATTAAATATCTATTAGGTTGAATACACTCCAGAAGTATTCTTTTGTGAAAAATGAACGAATTCGAAATTTGTGTTAGGGAAAGTTTGTGAAAATGTGTACACGAGTCTATATGAAATTATTCCATTTATAGAGGAAGAAAAATCAGTAATCCACATGCTCACAACTCAGGAATGCATGTATGTCGAATCCGTCATGCATGTAACATGTACGGAACACGGAATATCATGTTGAAGGAATCTATTCAAATTACATATCTCTAGGGTAGAATTCGCTCCAAGAGGGTTTTTCTGGGATCAAAGTGTGATTCTTGAAACTGGTGATAGGAGAAGCAACGAAGTCCAAGGAAATATTTCAAAGTGCATAAGTAACTTGTTTGGTGGTTGAAACATCTGTCATGCGCATGTTCACAGCTCAGAAACGCATGTTTGAGCAATCTGTGATGCATGAAACATGTTCGGAATACGGAATGCCTTGGGTATGTAAACAATGTAAATTACGTGTGTATTGGTGAGAATTCGCTCAAAGAGTGTTTTCTACTGCCAAATGTCCGAATTTACAGCCTGGTGATACAAAAAACTTATGAAGTCAGAGTAAGTATTTCAAAGTGTAATATATGCCTTCTTTGGTGGATGAAAGTTCACTAATCCACATGCTCACAACTCAGAAACGCATGTTTCTCGAATCCGTCATGCATGTATCATGTACGGAACCCGGAATGCCATGTTGATGGAAATCATGTAAATTAAATATCTATTAGGTTGAATACACTCCAGAAGTATTCTTCTGTGAAAAAAGAACGAATTCGAAACTTGTGTTAGGGAAAGCTTGTGAAAATGTGTACACGAGTCTATATGAAATTATTCCTTTTATAGAGGATGAAAAATCAGTAATCCACATGCTCACAACTCAGGAATGCATGTTTGTCGAATCCGTCATGCACGTAACATGTACGGAACACGGAATATCATGTTGAAGGAATCTATTCAAATTAGATATCTCTATGGTAGAATTCACTCTAAGAGGGTTTTTCTGGGATCAAAGTGTGATTCTTGAAACTGGTGATAGGAGAAGCAACGAAGTCCAAGGAACTATTTCAAAGTGCATAAGTAACTTGTTTGGTGGTTGAAACATCTGTCATGCGCATGTTCACAGCTCAGAAATGCATGTTTGAGGAATCCGTGATGCATGAAACATGTTCGGAATACGGAATGCCATGGTTATGTAAACAATGTAAATTACATGTTTATTGGTGAGAATTCGCTCAAAGAGTGTTTTCTACTGCCAAATGTCCGATTTTAGAACCTGGTGATACAAAAAACTTATGAAGTCACAGTAAATATTTCAAAGTGTAATATATGCCTTCTTTGGTGGATGAAAGTTCACTAATCCACATGCTCACAACTCAGAAACGCATGTTTCTCGAATCCGTCATGCATGTATCATGTACGGAACCCGGAATGCCATGTTGATGGAATTCATGTAAATTATATATCTATTAGGTTGAATACACTCCAGAAGTATTCTTCTGTGAAAAATGAACGAATTCGAAACTTGTGTTAGGGAAAGCTTGTGAAAATGTGTACACGAGTCTATATGAAATTATTCCTTTTATAGAGGATGAAAAATCAGTAATCCACATGCTCACAAGTCAGGAATGCATTTTTGTCGAATACGTCATGCATGTAACATGTACGGAACACGGAATATCATGTTGAAGGAATCTAATCAAATTACATATCTCTAGGGTAGAATTCGCTCCAAGAGGGTTTTTCTGGGATCAAAGTGTGATTCTTGAAACTGGTGATAGGAGAAGCAACGAAGTCCAAGGAACTATTTCAAAGTGCATAAGTAACTTGTTTGGTGGTTGAAACATCTGTCATGCGCATGTTCACAGCTCAGAAATGCATGTTTGAGGAATCCGTGATGCATGAAACATGTTCGGAATGCGGAATGCCATGGTTATGTAAACAATGTAAATTACATGTGTATTGGTGAGAATTCGCTCAAAGAGTGTTTTCTACTGCCAAATGTCTGATTTTAGAACCTGGTGATACAAAAAACTTATGAAGTCAGAGTAAATATTTCAAAGTGGAATATATGCCTTCTTTGGTGGATGAAAGTTCACTAATCCACATGCTCACAACTCAGAAACGCATGTTTCTCGAATCCTTCTTGCATGTATCATGCACGGAACCCAGAATGCCATGTTGATGGAATTCATGTAAATTATATATCTATTAGGTTGAATACACTCCAGAAGTATTCTTCTGTGAAAAATGAACGAATTCGAAACTTGTCTTAGGGAAAGCTTGTGAAAATGTGTACACGAGTCTATATGAAATTATTCCTTTTATAGAGGATGAAAAATCAGTAATCCACATGCTCACAACTCAGGAATGCATGTTTGTCGAATCCGTCATTCATGTTACATGTACGGAACACGGAAAATCATGTTGAAGGAATCTATTCAAATTACATATCTCTAGGGTAGAATTCGCTCCAAGAGGGTTTTTCTGGGATCAAAGTGTGATTCTTGAAACTGGTGATGGAGAAGCAACGAAGTCCAAGGAACTATTTCAAAGTGCATAAGTAACTTGTTTGGTGGTTCAAACATCTGTCATG
The DNA here is from genome assembly GCF_048564905.1 of Vicugna pacos. Lineage (NCBI taxonomy): Eukaryota > Metazoa > Chordata > Mammalia > Artiodactyla > Camelidae > Vicugna > Vicugna pacos. The sequence continues at coordinate 49,325,494 of NW_027328741.1, forward strand.
CGCATGTTCACAGCTCAGAAATGCATGTTTGAGGAATCTGTGATGCATGAAACTTGTTCGGAATACGGAATGCCATGGTGATGTAAACAATGTAAATTACATATGTATTGGTGAGAATTCGCTCAAAGAGTGTTTTCTATTGCCAAATGTCCGATTTTAGAACCTGGTGATACAAAAATCTTATGAAGTCAGAGTAAGTATTTCAAAGTGTAATATATGCCTTCTTTGGTGGATGAAAGTTCACTAATCCACATGCTCACAACTCAGAAACGCATGTTTCTCGAATCCGTCATGCATGTATCATGTACGGAACCCGGAATGCCATGTTGATGGAATTCATGTAAATTAAATATCTATTAGGTTGAATACACTCCAGAAGTATTCTTCTGTGAAAAATGAACGAATTCGAAACTTGTGTTAGGGAAAGCTTGTGAAAATGTTTACACGAGTCTATATGAAATTATTCATTTTATAGAGGATGAAAAATCAGTAATCCACATGCTCACAACTCAGGAATGCATGTATGTCGAATCCGTCATGCATGTAACATGTACGGAACACGGAATATCATGTTGAAGGAATCTAATCAAATTACATATCTCTAGGGTAGAATTCGCTCCAAGAGGGTTTTTCTGGGATCAAAGTGTGATTCTTGAAACTGGTGATGGAGAAGCAACGAAGTCCAAGGAACTATTTCAAAGTGCATAAGTAACTTGTTTGGTGGTTGAAACATCTGTCATGCGCATGTTCACAGCTCAGAAATGCATGTTTGAGGAATCCGTGATGCATGAAACATGTTGGGAATACGGAATGCCATGGTTATGTAAACAATGTAAATTACATGTGTATTGGTGAGAATTCGCTCAAAGAGTGTTTTCTACTGCCAAATGTCCGATTTTAGAACCTGGTGATACAAAAAACATATGAAGTCAGAGTAAGTATTTCAAAGTGTAATATATGCCTTCTTTGGTGGATGAAAGTTCACTAATCCACATGCTCACAACTCAGAAACGCATGTTTCTCGAATCCGTCATGCATGTATCATGTACGGAACCCGGAATGCCATGTTGATGGAATTCATGTAAATTATATATCTATTAGGTTGAATACACTCCAGAAGTATTCTTCTGTGAAAAATGAACGAATTCGAAACTTGTGTTAGGGAAGCTTGTGAAAATGTGTACATGAGTCTATATGAAATTATTCCTTTTATAGAGGCTGAAAAATCAGTAATCCACATGCTCACAACTCAGGAATGCATGTTTGTGGAAACCGTCATGCATGTAACATGTACGGAACACGGAATATCATGTTGAAGGAATCTATTCAAATTACATATCTCTAGGGTAGAATTCGCTCCAAGAGGGTTTTTCTGGGATCAAAGTGTGATTCTTGAAACTGGTGATAGGAGAAGCAACGAAGTCCAAGGAACTATTTCAAAGTGCATAAGTAACTTGTTTGGTGGTTGAAACATCTGTCATGCGCATGTTCACAGCTCAGAAATGCATGTTTGAGGAATCCGTGATGCATGAAACGTGTTCGGAATACGGAATGCCATGGTTATGTAAACAATGTAAATTACATGTGTATTGGTGAGAATTCGCTCAAAGAGTGTTTTCTACTGCCAAATGTCCGATTTTAGAACCTGGTGATACAAAAAACTTCTGAAGTCAGAGTAAATATTTCAAAGTGTAATATATACCTTCTTTGGTGGATGAAAGTTCACTAATCCACATGCTCACAACTCAGAAACGCATGTTTCTCGAATCCGTCATGCATGTATCATGTACGGAACACGGAATATCATGTTGAAGGAATCTATTCAAATTACATATCTCTAGGGTAGAATTCGCTCCAAAAGTGTTTTTCTGGGATCAAAGTGTGATTCTTGAAACTGGTGATAGGAGAAGCAACGAAGTACAAGGGACTATTTCAAGGTCCATAAGTAACTTGTTTGGTGGTTGAAACATCTGTCATGCGCATGTTCACAGCTCAGAAATGCATGTTTGAGGAATCCGTGATGCATGAAACATGTTCGGAATACGGAATGCCATGGTTATGTAAACAATGTAAATTACATGTGTATTGGTGAGAATTCGCTCAAAGAGTGTTTTCTACTGCCAAATGTCTGATTTTAGAACCTGGTGATACAAAAAACTTATGAAGTCAGAGTAAATATTTCAAAGTGTAATATATGCCTTCTTTGGTGGATGAAAGTTCACTTATCCACATGCTCACAACTCAGAAACGCATGTTTCTCGAATCCGTCATGCATGTATCATGTACGGAACCCGGAATGCCATGTTGATGGAATTCATGTAAATTATATATCTATTAGGTTGAATACACTCCAGAAGTATTCTTCTGTGAAAAATGAACGAATTCGAAACTTGTGTTAGGGAAAGCTTGTGAAAATGTGTACACGAGTCTATATGAAATTATTCCTTTTATAGAGGATGAAAAATCAGTAACCCACATGCTCACATCTCAGGAATGCATGTATGTCGAATCCGTCATGCATGTAACATGTACGGAACACGGAATATCATGTTGAAGGAATCTATTCAAATTAGATATCTCTAGGGTAGAATTCGCTCCAAGAGGGTTTTTCTGGGATCAAAGTGTGATTCTTGAAACTGGTGATAGGAGAAGCAACGAAGTCCAAGGAACTATTTCAAAGTGCATAAGTAACTTGTTTGGTGGTTGAAACATCTGTCATGCGCATGTTCACAGCTCAGAAATGCATGTTGAGGAATCCGTGATGCATGAAACATGTTCGGAATACGGAATGCCATGGTTATGTAAACAATGTAAATTACATGTGTATTGGTGAGAATTCGCTCAAAGAGTGTTTTCTACTGCCAAATGTCCGATTTTAGAACCTGGTGATACAAAAAACTTATGAAGTCAGAGTAAATATTTCAAAGTGTAATATATGCCTTCTTTGGTGGATGAAAGTTCACTAATCCACATGCTCACAACTCAGAAACGCATGTTTCTCGAATCCGTCATGCATGTATCATGTACGGAACCCGGAATGCCATGTTGATGGAATTCATGTAAATTAAATATCTATTAGGTTGAATACACTCCAGAAGTATTCTTTTGTGAAAAATGAACGAATTCGAAACTTGTGTTAGGGAAAGCTTGTGAAAATGTGTACACGAGTCTATATGAAATTATTCCTTTTATAGAGGATGAAAAATCAGTAATCCACATGCTCACAACTCAGGAATGCATGTTTGTCGAATCCGTCATGCATGTAACATTTACGGAACACGGAATATCATGTTGAAGGAATCTATTCAAATTACATATCTCTAGGGTAGAATTCGCTCCAAGAGGGTTTTTCTGGGATCAAAGTGTGATTCTTGAAACTGGTGATAGGAGAAGCAACGAAGTCCAAGGAACTATTTCAAAGTGCATAAGTAACTTGTTTGGTGGTTGAAACATCTGTCATGCGCATGTTCACAGCTCAGAAATGCATGTTGAGGAATCCGTGATGCATGAAACATGTTCGGAATACGGAATGCCATGGTTATGTAAACAATGTAAATTACATGTGTATTGGTGAGAATTCGCTCAAAGAGTGTTTTCTACTGCCAAATGTCCGATTTTAGAACCTGGTGATACAAAAAACTTATGAAGTCAGAGTAAATATTTCAAAGTGTAATATATGCCTTCTTTGGTGGATGAAAGTTCACTAATCCACATGCTCACAACTCAGAAACGCATGTTTCTCGAATCCGTCATGCATGTATCATGTACGGAACCCGGAATGCCATGTTGATGGAATTCATGTAAATTATATATCTATTAGGTTGAATACACTCCAGAAGTATTCTTCTGTGAAAAATGAACGAATTCGAAACTTGTCTTAGGGAAAGCTTGTGAAAATGTGTACACGAGTCTATATGAAATTATTCCTTTTATAGAGGATGAAAAATCAGTAATCCACATGCTCACAACTCAGGAATGCATGTTTGTCGAATCCGTCATGCATGTAACATGTACGGAACACGGAATATCATGTTGAAGGAATCTATTCAAATTACATATCTCTAGGGTAGAATTCGCTCCAAGAAGGTTTTTCTGGGATCAAAGTGTGATTCTTGAAACTGGTGATAGGAGAAGCAACGAAGTCCAAGGAACTATTTCAAAGTGCATAAGTAACATGTTTGGTGGTTGAAACATCTGTCATGCGCATGTTCACAGCTCAGAAATGCATGTTTGAGGAATCTGTGATGCATGAAACATGTTCGGAATACGGAATGCCATGGTGATATAAACAATGTAAATTACATGGGTATTGGTGAGAATTCGCTCAAAGAGTGTTTTCTACTGCCAAATGTCCGATTTTAGAACCTGGTGATACAAAAAACTTATGAAGTCAGAGTAAATATTTCAAAGTGTAATATATGCCTTCTTTGGTGGATGAAAGTTCACTAATCCACATGCTCACAACTCAGAAACGCATGTTTCTCGAATCCGTCATGCATGTATCATGTACGGAACCCGGAATGCCATGTTGATGGAATTCATGTAAATTATATATCTATTAGGTTGAATACACTCCAGAAGTATTCTTCTGTGAAAAATGAACGAATTCGAAACTTGTGTTAGGGAAAGCTTGTGAAAATGTGTACACGAGTCTATATGAAATTATTCCTTTTATAGAGGATGAAAAATCAGTAATCCACATGCTCACAACTCAGGAATGCATGTTTGTCGAATCCGTCATGCATGTAACATGTACGGAACACGGAATATCATGTTGAAGGAATCTATTCAAATTACATATCTCTAGGGTAGAATTCGCTCCAAGAAGGTTTTTCTGGGATCAAAGTGTGATTCTTGAAACTGGTGATAGGAGAAGCAACGAAGTCCAAGGAACTATTTCAAAGTGCATAAGTAACATGTTTGGTGGTTGAAACATCTCTCATGCGCATGTTCACAGCTCAGAAATGCATGTTTGAGGAATCTGTGATGCATGAAACATGTTCGGAATACGGAATGCCATGGTGATATAAACAATGTAAATTACATGGGTATTGGTGAGAATTCGCTCAAAGAGTGTTTTCTACTGCCAAATGTCCGATTTTAGTACCTGGTGATACAAAAAAAATATGAAGTCAGAGTAAATATTTCAAAGTGTAATATATGCCTTCTTTGGTGGATGAAAGTTCACTAATCCACATGCTCACAACTCAGAAACGCATGTTTCTCGAATCCGTCATGCATGCAGCATGTACGGAACCCGGAATGTCATGTTGATGGAATTCATGTAAATTATATATCTATTAGGTTGAATACACTCCTGAAGTATTCTTCTGTGAAAAATGAACGAATTCGAAACTTGTGTTAGGGAAAGCTTGTGAAAATGTGTACACGAGTCTATATGAAATTATTCCTTTTATAGAGGATGAAAAATCAGTAATCCACATGCTCACAAGTCAGGAATGCATGTTTGTCGAATCCGTCATGCATGTAACATGTACGGAACACGGAATATCATGTTGAAGGAATCTATTCAAATTGCATATCTCTAGGGTAGAATTCGCTCCAAGAAGGTTTTTCTGGGATCAAAGTGTGATTCTTGAAACTGGTGATAGGAGAAGCAACGAAGTCCAAGGAACTATTTCAAAGTGCATAAGTAACATGTTTGGTGGTTGAAACATCTGTCATGCGCATGTTCACAGCTCAGAAATGCATGTTTGAGGAATCTGTGATGCATGAAACTTGTTCGGAATACGGAATGCCATGGTGATGTAAACAATGTAAATTACATATGTATTGGTGAGAATTCGCTCAAAGAGTGTTTTCTATTGCCAAATGTCCGATTTTAGAACCTGGTGATACAAAAATCTTATGAAGTCAGAGTAAGTATTTCAAAGTGTAATATATGCCTTCTTTGGTGGATGAAAGTTCACTAATCCACATGCTCACAACTCAGAAACGCATGTTTCTCGAATCCGTCATGCATGTATCATGTACGGAACCCGGAATGCCATGTTGATGGAATTCATGTAAATTAAATATCTATTAGGTTGAATACACTCCAGAAGTATTCTTCTGTGAAAAATGAACGAATTCGAAACTTGTGTTAGGGAAAGCTTGTGAAAATGTTTACACGAGTCTATATGAAATTATTCATTTTATAGAGGATGAAAAATCAGTAATCCACATGCTCACAACTCAGGAATGCATGTATGTCGAATCCGTCATGCATGTAACATGTACGGAACACGGAATATCATGTTGAAGGAATCTAATCAAATTACATATCTCTAGGGTAGAATTCGCTCCAAGAGGGTTTTTCTGGGATCAAAGTGTGATTCTTGAAACTGGTGATGGAGAAGCAACGAAGTCCAAGGAACTATTTCAAAGTGCATAAGTAACTTGTTTGGTGGTTGAAACATCTGTCATGCGCATGTTCACAGCTCAGAAATGCATGTTTGAGGAATCCGTGATGCATGAAACATGTTGGGAATACGGAATGCCATGGTTATGTAAACAATGTAAATTACATGTGTATTGGTGAGAATTCGCTCAAAGAGTGTTTTCTACTGCCAAATGTCCGATTTTAGAACCTGGTGATACAAAAAACATATGAAGTCAGAGTAAGTATTTCAAAGTGTAATATATGCCTTCTTTGGTGGATGAAAGTTCACTAATCCACATGCTCACAACTCAGAAACGCATGTTTCTCGAATCCGTCATGCATGTATCATGTACGGAACCCGGAATGCCATGTTGATGGAATTCATGTAAATTATATATCTATTAGGTTGAATACACTCCAGAAGTATTCTTCTGTGAAAAATGAACGAATTCGAAACTTGTGTTAGGGAAGCTTGTGAAAATGTGTACATGAGTCTATATGAAATTATTCCTTTAATAGAGGCTGAAAAATCAGTAATCCACATGCTCACAACTCAGGAATGCATGTTTGTGGAAACCGTCATGCATGTAACATGTACGGAACACGGAATATCATGTTGAAGGAATCTATTCAAATTACATATCTCTAGGGTAGAATTCGCTCCAAGAGGGTTTTTCTGGGATCAAAGTGTGATTCTTGAAACTGGTGATAGGAGAAGCAACGAAGTCCAAGGAACTATTTCAAAGTGCATAAGTAACTTGTTTGGTGGTTGAAACATCTGTCATGCGCATGTTCACAGCTCAGAAATGCATGTTTGAGGAATCCGTGATGCATGAAACGTGTTCGGAATACGGAATGCCATGGTTATGTAAACAATGTAAATTACATGTGTATTGGTGAGAATTCGCTCAAAGAGTGTTTTCTACTGCCAAATGTCCGATTTTAGAACCTGGTGATACAAAAAACTTCTGAAGTCAGAGTAAATATTTCAAAGTGTAATATATACCTTCTTTGGTGGATGAAAGTTCACTAATCCACATGCTCACAACTCAGAAACGCATGTTTCTCGAATCCATCATGCATGTATCATGTACGGAACACGGAATATCATGTTGAAGGAATCTATTCAAATTACATATCTCTAGGGTAGAATTCGCTCCAAAAGTGTTTTTCTGGGATCAAAGTGTGATTCTTGAAACTGGTGATAGGAGAAGCAACGAAGTACAAGGGACTATTTCAAGGTGCATAAGTAACTTGTTTGGTGGTTGAAACATCTGTCATGCGCATGTTCACAGCTCAGAAATGCATGTTTGAGGAATCCGTGATGCATGAAACATGTTCGGAATACGGAATGCCATGGTTATGTAAACAATGTAAATTACATGTGTATTGGTGAGAATTCGCTCAAAGAGTGTTTTCTACTGCCAAATGTCTGATTTTAGAACCTGGTGATACAAAAAACTTATGAAGTCAGAGTAAATATTTCAAAGTGTAATATATGCCTTCTTTGGTGGATGAAAGTTCACTTATCCACATGCTCACAACTCAGAAACGCATGTTTCTCGAATCCGTCATGCATGTATCATGTACGGAACCCGGAATGCCATGTTGATGGAATTCATGTAAATTATATATCTATTAGGTTGAATACACTCCAGAAGTATTCTTCTGTGAAAAATGAACGAATTCGAAACTTGTGTTAGGGAAAGCTTGTGAAAATGTGTACACGAGTCTATATGAAATTATTCCTTTTATAGAGGATGAAAAATCAGTAATCCACATGCTCACATCTCAGGAATGCATGTATGTCGAATCCGTCATGCATGTAACATGTACGGAACACGGAATATCATGTTGAAGGAATCTATTCAAATTAGATATCTCTAGGGTAGAATTCGCTCCAAGAGGGTTTTTCTGGGATCAAAGTGTGATTCTTGAAACTGGTGATAGGAGAAGCAACGAAGTCCAAGGAACTATTTCAAAGTGCATAAGTAACTTGTTTGGTGGTTGAAACATCTGTCATGCGCATGTTCACAGCTCAGAAATGCATGTTGAGGAATCCGTGATGCATGAAACATGTTCGGAATACGGAATGCCATGGTTATGTAAACAGTGTAAATTACATGTGTATTGGTGAGAATTCGCTCAAAGAGTGTTTTCTACTGCCAAATGTCCGATTTTAGAACCTGGTGATACAAAAAACTTATGAAGTCAGAGTAAATATTTCAAAGTGTAATATATGCCTTCTTTGGTGGATGAAAGTTCACTAATCCACATGCTCACAACTCAGAAACGCATGTTTCTCGAATCCGTCATGCATGTATCATGTACGGAACCCGGAATGCCATGTTGATGGAATTCATGTAAATTAAATATCTATTAGGTTGAATACACTCCAGAAGTATTCTTTTGTGAAAAATGAACGAATTCGAAACTTGTGTTAGGGAAAGCTTGTGAAAATGTGTACACGAGTCTATATGAAATTATTCCTTTTATAGAGGATGAAAAATCAGTAATCCACATGCTCACAACTCAGGAATGCATGTTTGTCGAATCCGTCATGCATGTAACATTTACGGAACACGGAATATCATGTTGAAGGAATCTATTCAAATTACATATCTCTAGGGTAGAATTCGCTCCAAGAGGGTTTTTCTGGGATCAAAGTGTGATTCTTGAAACTGGTGGTAGGAGAAGCAACGAAGTCCAAGGAACTATTTCAAAGTGCATAAGTAACTTGTTTGGTGGTTGTAACATCTGTCATGCGAATGTTCAGAGCTCAGAAATGCATGTTTGAGGAATCCGTGTTGCATGAAACATGTTCGGAATACGGAATGCCATGGTGATATAAACAATGTAAATTACATGGGTATTGGTGAGAATTCGCTCAAAGAGAGTTTTCTACTGCCAAATGTCCGATTTTAGAACCTGGTGATACAAAAAACTTATGAAGTCAGAGTAAATATTTCAAAGTGTAATATATGCCTTCTTTGGTGGATGAAAGTTCACTAATCCACATGCTCACAACTCAGAAACGCATGTTTCTCGAATCCGTCATGCATGTATCATGTACGGAACCCGGAATGCCATGTTGATGGAATTCATGTAAATTATATATCTATTAGGTTGAATACACTCCAGAAGTATTCTTCTGTGAAAAATGAACGAATTCGAAACTTGTGTTAGGGAAAGCTTGTGAAAATGTGTACACGAGTCTATATGAAATTATTCATTTTATAGAGGATGAAAAATCAGTAATCCACATGCTCACAACTCAGGAATGCATGTATGTCGAATCCGTCATGCATGTAACATGTACGGAACACGGAATATCATGTTGAAGGAATCTAATCAAATTACATATCTCTAGGGTAGAATTCGCTCCAAGAGGGTTTTTCTGGGATCAAAGTGTGATTCTTGAAACTGGTGATGGAGAAGCAACGAACTCCAAGGAACTATTTCAAAGTGCATAAGTAACTTGTTTGGTGGTTGAAACATCTGTCATGCGCATGTTCACAGCTCAGAAATGCATGTTTGAGGAATCCGTGATGCATGAAACATGTTGGGAATACGGAATGCCATGGTTATGTAAACAATGTAAATTACATGTGTATTGGTGAGAATTCGCTCAAAGAGTGTTTTCTACTGCCAAATGTCCGATTTTAGAACCTGGTGATACAAAAAACATATGAAGTCAGAGTAAGTATTTCAAAGTGTAATATATGCCTTCTTTGGTGGATGAAAGTTCTCTAATCCACATGCTCACAACTCCGAAACGCATGTTTCTCGAATCCGTCATGCATGTATCATGTACGGAACCCGGAATGCCATGTTGATGGAATTCATGTAAATTATATATCTATTAGGTTGAATACACTCCAGAAGTATTCTTCTGTGAAAAATGAACGAATTCGAAACTTGTGTTAGGGAAGCTTGTGAAAATGTGTACATGAGTCTATATGAAATTATTCCTTTTATAGAGGCTGAAAAATCAGTAATCCACATGCTCACAACTCAGGAATGCATGTTTGTGGAAACCGTCATGCATGTAACATGTACGGAACACGGAATATCATGTTGAAGGAATCTATTCAAATTACATATCTCTAGGGTAGAATTCGCTCCAAGAGGGTTTTTCTGGGATCAAAGTGTGATTCTTGAAACTGGTGATAGGAGAAGCAACGAAGTCCAAGGAACTATTTCAAAGTGCATAAGTAACTTGTTTGGTGGTTGAAACATCTGTCATGCGCATGTTCACAGCTCAGAAATGCATGTTTGAGGAATCCGTGATGCATGAAACGTGTTCGGAATACGGAATGCCATGGTTATGTAAACAATGTAAATTACATGTGTATTGGTGAGAATTCGCTCAAAGAGTGTTTTCTACTGCCAAATGTCCGATTTTAGAACCTGGTGATACAAAAAACTTCTGAAGTCAGAGTAAATATTTCAAAGTGTAATATATACCTTCTTTGGTGGATGAAAGTTCACTAATCCACATGCTCACAACTCAGAAACGCATGTTTCTCGAATCCGTCATGCATGTATCATGTACGGAACCCGGAATGCCATGTTGATGGAATTCATGTAAATTATATATCTATTAGGTTGAATACACTCCAGAAGTATTCTTCTGTGAAAAATGAACGAATTCGAAACTTGTCTTAGGGAAAGCTTGTGAAAATGTGTACACGAGTCTATATGAAATTATTCCTTTTATAGAGGATGAAAAATCAGTTATCCACATGCTCACAACTCAGGAATGCATGTATGTCGAATCCGTCATGCATGTAACATGTACGGAACACGGAATATCATGTTGAAGGAATCTATTCAAATTACATATCTCTAGGGTAGATTTCGCTCCAAGAAGGTTTTTCTGGGATCAAAGTGTGATTCTTGAAACTGGTGATAGGAGAAGCAACGAAGTCCAAGGAACTATATCAAAGTGCATAAGTAACAGGTTTGGTGGTTGAAACATCTGTCATGCGCATGTTCACAGCTCAGAAATGCATGTTTGAGGAATCTGTGATGCATGAAACATGTTCGGAATACGGAATGCCATGGTGATGTAAACAATGTAAATTACATATGTATTGGTGAGAATTCGCTCAAAGAGTGTTTTCTACTGCCAAATGTCCGATTTTAGAACCTGGTGATACAAAAATCTTATGAAGTCAGAGTAAGTATTTCAAAGTGTAATATATGCCTTCTTTGGTGGATGAAAGTTCACTAATCCACATGCTCACAACTCAGAAACGCATGTTTCTCGAATCCGTCATGCATGTATCATGTACGGAACCCGGAATGCCATGTTGATGGAATTCATGTAAATTAAATATCTATTAGGTTGAATACACTCCACAAGTATTCTTCTGTGAAAAATGAATGAATTCGAAACTTGTGTTAGGGAAAGCTTGTGAAAATGTGTACACGAGTCTATATGAAATTATTCCTTTTATAGAGGATGAAAAATCAGTAATCCACATGCTCACATCTCAGGAATGCATGTATGTCGAATCCGTCATGCATGTAACATGTACGGAACACGGAATATCATGTTGAAGGAATCTATTCAAATTAGATATCTCTAGGGTAGAATTCGCTCCAAGAGGGTTTTTCTGGGATCAAAGTGTGATTCTTGAAACTGGTGATAGGAGAAGCAACGAAGTCCAAGGAACTATTTCAAAGTGCATAAGTAACTTGTTTGGTGGTTGAAACATCTGTCATGTGCATGTTCACAGCTCAGAAATGCATGTTGAGGAATCCGAGATGCATGAAACATGTTCGGAATACGGAATGCCATGGTTATGTAAACAATGTAAATTACATGTGTATTGGTGAGAATTCGCTCAAAGAGTGTTTTCTACTGCCAAATGTCCGATTTTAGAACCTGGTGATACAAAAAACTTATGAAGTCAGAGTAAATATTTCAAAGTGTAATATATGCCTTCTTTGGTGGATGAAAGTTCACTAATCCACATGCTCACAACTCAGAAACGCATGTTTCTCGAATCCGTCATGCATGTATCATGTACGGAACCCGTAATGCCATGTTGATGGAATTCATGTAAATTAAATATCTATTAGGTTGAATACACTCCAGAAGTATTCTTTTGTGAAAAATGAACGAATTCGAAACTTGTGTTAGGGAAAGCTTGTGAAAATGTGTACACGAGTCTATATGAAATTATTCCTTTTATAGAGGATGAAAAATCAGTAATCCACATGCTCACAACTCAGGAATGCATGTTTGTCGAATCCGTCATGCATGTAACATTTACGGAACACGGAATATCATTTTGAAGGAATCTATTCAAATTACATATCTCTAGGGTAGAATTCGCTCCAAGAGGGTTTTTCTGGGATCAAAGTGTGATTCTTGAAACTGGTGGTAGGAGAAGCAACGAAGTCCAAGGAACTATTTCAAAGTGCATAAGTAACTTGTTTGGTGGTTGTAACATCTGTCATGCGAATGTTCAGAGCTCAGAAATGCATGTTTGAGGAATCCGTGTTGCATGAAACATGTTCGGAATACGGAATGCCATGGTGATATAAACAATGTAAATTACATGGGTATTGGTGAGAATTCGCTCAAAGAGTGTTTTCTACTCCCAAATGTCCGATTTTAGAACCTGGTGATACAAAAAACTTATGAAGTCAGAGTAAATATTTCAAAGTGTAATATATGCCTTCTTTGGTGGATGAAAGTTCACTAATCCACATGCTCACAACTCAGAAACGCATGTTTCTCGAATCCGTCATGCATGTATCATGTACGGAACCCGGAATGCCATGTTGATGGAATTCATGTAAATTATATATCTATTAGGTTGAATACACTCCAGAAGTATTCTTCTGTGAAAAATGAACGAATTCGAAACTTGTGTTAGGGAAAGCTTGTGAAAATGTGTACACGAGTCTATATTAAATTATTCCTTTTATAGAGGATGAAAAATCAGTAATCCACATGCTCACAAGTCAGGAATGCATGTTTGTCGAATACGTCATGCATGTAACATGTACGGAACACGGAATATCATGTTGAAGGAATCTAATCAAATTATATATCTCTAGGGTAGAATTCGCTCCAAGAGGGTTTTTCTGGGATCAAAGTGTGATTCTTGAAACTGGTGATAGGAGAAGCAACGAAGTCCAAGGAACTATTTCAAAGTGCATAAGTAACTTGTTTGGTGGTTGAAACATCTGTCATGCGCATGTTCACAGCTCAGAAATGCATGTTTGAGGAATCCGTGATACATGAAACATGTTCGGAATACGGAATGCCATGGTTATGTAAACAATGTAAATTACATATGTATTGGTGAGAATTCGCTCAAAGAGTGTTTTCTACTGCCAAATGTCCGATTTTAGAACCTGGTGATACAAAAAACTTATGAAGTCAGAGTAAATATTTCAAAGTGTAATATATGCCTTCTTTGGTGGATGAAAGTTCACTAATCCACATGCTCACAACTCAGAAACGCATGTTTCTCGAATCCGTCATGCATGTATCATGTACGGAACCCGGAATGCCATGTTGATGGAATTCATGTAAATTATATATCTATAAGTTTGAATACACTCCAGAAGTATTCTTCTGTGATAAATGAACGAATTCGAAACTTGAGTTAGGGAAAGCTTGTGAAAATGTGTACACGAGTCTATATGAAATTATTCCTTTTATAGAGGATGAAAAATCAGTTATCCACATGCTCACAACTCAGGAATGCATGTTTGTCGAATCCGTCATGCATGTTACATGTACGGAACACGGAATATCATGTTGAAGGAATCTATTCAAATTACACATCTCTAGGGTAGAATTCGCTCCAAGAGGGTTTTTCTGGGATCAAAGTGTGATTCTTGAAACTGGTGATAGGAGAAGCAACGAAGTCCAAGGAACTATTTCAAAGTGCATAAGTAACTTGTTTGGTGGTTGAAACATCTGTCATGCGCATGTTCACAGCTCAGAAATGCATGTTTGAGGAATCCGTGATGCATGAAACATGTTCGGAATACGGAATGCCATGGTTATGTAAACAATGTAAATTACATGTGTATTGGTGAGAATTCGCTCAAAGAGTGTTTTCTACAGCCAAATGTCCGATTTTAGAACCTGGTTATACAAAAAACTTATGAAGTCAGAGTAAATATTTCAAAGTGTAATATATGCCTTCTTTGGTGGATGAAAGTTCACTAATCCACATGCTCACAACTCAGAAACGCATGTTTCTCGAATCCGTCATGCCTGTATCATGTACGGAACCCGGAATGCCATGTTGATGGAATTCATGTAAATTATATATCTATTAGGTTGAATACACTCCAGAAGTATTCTTCTGTGAAAAATGAACGAATTCGAAACTTGTCTTAGGGAAAGCTTGTGAAAATGTGTACACGAGTCTATATGAAATTATTCCTTTTATAGAGGATGAAAAATCAGTAATCCACATGCTCACAACTCAGGAATGCATGTTTGTCGAATCCGTCATGCATGTAACATGTACGGAACACGGAATATCATGTTGAAGGAATCTATTCAAATTACACATCTCTAGGGTAGAATTCGCTCCAAGAGGGTTTTTCTGGGATCAAAGTGTGATTCTTGAAACTGGTGATAGGAGAAGCAACGAAGTCCAAGGAACTATTTCAAAGTGCATAAGTAACTTGTTTGGTGGTTGAAACATCTGTCATGCGCATGTTCACAGCTCAGAAATGCATGTTTGAGGAATCCGTGATGCATGAAACATGTTCGGAATACGGAATGCCATGGTTATATAAACAATGTAAATTAAATGTGTATTGGTGAGAATTCGCTCAAAGAGTGTTTTCTACAGCCAAATGTCCGATTTTAGAACCTGGTGATACAAAAAACTTATGAAGTCAGAGTAAATATTTCAAAGTGTAATATATGCCTTCTTTGGTGGATGAAAGTTCACTAATCCACATGCTCACAACTCAGAAACGCATGTTTCTCGAATCCGTCATGCATGTATCATGTACGGAACCCGGAATGCCATGTTGATGGAATTCATGTAAATTATATATCTATTAGGTTGAATACACTCCAGAAGTATTCTTCTGTGAAAAATGAACGAATTCGAAACTTGTCTTAGGGAAAGCTTGTGAAAATGTGTACACGAGTCTATTTGAAATTATTCCTTTTATAGAGGATGAAAAATCAGTAATCCACATGCTCACAACTCAGGAATGCATGTTTGTCGAATCCGTCATGCATGTAACATGTACGGAACACGGAATATCATGTTGAAGGAATCTATTCAAATTACACATCTCTAGGGTAGAATTCGCTCCAAGAGGGTTTTTCTGGGATCAAAGTGTGATTCTTGAAACTGGTGATAGGAGAAGCAACGAAGTCCAAGGAACTAATTCAAAGTGCATAAGTAACTTGTTTGGTGGTTGAAACATCTGTCATGCGCATGTTCACAGCTCAGAAATGCATGTTTGAGGAATCCGTGATGCATGAAACATGTTCGGAATACGGAATGCCATGGTTATGTAAACAATGTAAATTACATGTGTATTGGTGAGAATTCGCTCAAAGAGTGTTTTCTACTGCCAAATGTCCGATTTTAGAACCTGGTGATACAAAAAACTTATGAAGTCAGAGTAAATATTTCAAAGTGTAATATATGCCTTCTTTGGTGGATGAAAGTTCACTAATCCACATGCTCACAACTCAGAAACGCATGTTTCTCGAATCCGTCATGCATGTATCATGTACGGAACCCGGAATGCCATGTTGATGGAATTCATGTAAATTATATATCTATTAGGTTGAATACACTCCAGAAGTATTCTTCTGTGAAAAATGAACGAATTCGAAACTTGTCTTAGGGAAAGCTTGTGAAAAAGTGTACACGAGTCTATATGTAATTATTCCTTTTATAGAGGATGAAAAATCAGTAATCCACATGCTCACAACTCAGGAATGCATGTTTGTCGAATCCGTCATGCATGTAACATGTACGGAACACGGAATATCATGTTGAAGGAATCTATTCAAATTACACATCTCTAGGGTAGAATTCGCTCCAAGAGGGTTTTTCTGGGATCAAAGTGTGATTCTTGAAACTGGTGATAGGAGAAGCAACGAAGTCCAAGGAACTATTTCAAAGTGCATAAGTAACTTGTTTGGTGGTTGAAACATCTGTCATGCGCATGTTCACAGCTCAGAAATGCATGTTTGAGGAATCCGTGATGCATGAAACATGTTCGGAATCCGGAATGCCATGGTTATGTAAACAATGTAAATTACATGTGTATTGGTGAGAATTCGCTCAAAGAGTGTTTTCTACAGCCAAATGTCCGATTTTAGAACCTGGTGATACAAAAAACATATGAAGTCAGAGTAAATATTTCAAAGTGTAATATATGCCTTCTTTGGTGGATGAAAGTTCACTAATCCACATGCTCACAACTCAGAAACGCATGTTTCTCGAATCCGTCATGCATGTATCATGTACGGAACCCGGAATGCCATGTTGATGGAATTCATGTAAATTATATATCTATTAGGTTGAATACACTCCAGAAGTATTCTTCTGTGAAAAATGAACGAATTCGAAACTTGTCTTAGGGAAAGCTTGTGAAAATGTGTACACGAGTCTATATGAAATTATTCCTTTTATAGAGGATGAAAAATCAGTAATCCACATGCTCACAACTCAGGAATGCATGTTTGTCGAATCCGTCATGCATGTAACATGTACGGAACACGGAATATCATGTTGAAGGAATCTATTCAAATTACACATCTCTAGGGTAGAATTCGCTCCAAGAGGGTTTTTCTGGGATCAAAGTGTGATTCTTGAAACTGGTGATAGGAGAAGCAACGAAGTCCAAGGAACTATTTCAAAGTGCATAAGTAACTTGTTTGGTGGTTGAAACATCTGTCATGCGCATGTTCACAGCTCAGAAATGCATGTTTGAGGAATCCGTGATGCATGAAACATGTTCGGAATACGGAATGCCATGGTTATGTAAACAATGTAAATTACATGTGTATTGGTGAGAATTCGCTCAAAGAGTGTTTTCTACAGCCAAATGTCCGATTTTAGAACCTGGTGATACAAAAAACTTATGAAGTCAGAGTAAATATTTCAAAGTGTAATATATGCCTTCTTTGGTGGATGAAAGTTCACTAATCCACATGCTCACAACTCAGAAACGCATGTTTCTCGAATCCGTCATGCATGTATCATGTACGGAACCCGGAATGCCATGTTGATGGAATTCATGTAAATTATATATCTATTAGGTTGAATACACTCCAGAAGTATTCTTCTGTGAAAAATGAACGAATTCGAAACTTGTCTTACGGAAAGCTTGTGAAAATGTGTACACGAGTCTATATGAAATTATTCCTTTTATAGAGGATGAAAAATCAGTAATCCACATGCTCCCAACTCAGGAATGCATGTTTGTCGAATCCGTCATGCATGTAACATGTACGGAACACGGAATATCATGTTGAAGGAATCTATTCAAATTACATATCTCTAGGGTAGAATTCGCTCCAAGAGGGTTTTTCTGGGATCAAAGTGTGATTCTTGAAACTGGTGATAGGAGAAGCAACGAAGTCCAAGGAAATACTTCAAAGTGCATAAGTAACTTGTTTGGTGGTTGAAACATCTGTCATGCGCTTGTTCACAGCTCAGTAATGCATGTTTGTGGAATCCGTGATGCATGAAACATGTTCGGAATACGGAATGCCATGGTTATGTAAACAATGTAAATTACATGTGTATTGGTGAGAATTCGCTCAAAGAGTGTTTTCTACAGCCAAATGTCCGATTTTAGAACCTGGTGATACAAAAAACCTATGAAGTCAGAGTAAATATTTCAAAGTGTAATATATGCCTTCTTTGGTGGATGAAAGTTCACTAATCCACATGCTCACAACTCAGAAACGCATGTTTCTCGAATCCGTCATGCCTGTATCATGTACGGAACCCGGAATGCCATGTTGATGGAAATCATGTAAATTAAATATCTATTAGGTTGAATACACTCCAGAAGTATTCTTCTGTGAAAAAAGAACGAATTCGAAACTTGTGTTAGGGAAAGCTTGTGAAAATGTGTACACGAGTCTATATGAAATTATTCCTTTTATAGAGGATGTAAAATCAGTAATCCACATGCTCACAACTCAGGAATGCATGTTTGTCGAATCCGTCATGCATGTAACATGTACGGAACACGGAATATCATGTTGAAGGAATCTATTCAAATTACACATCTCTAGGGTAGAATTCGCTCCAAGAGGGTTTTTCTGGGATCAAAGTGTGATTCTTGAAACTGGTGATAGGAGAAGCAACGAAGTCCAAGGAACTATTTCAAAGTGCATAAGTAACTTGTTTGGTGGTTGAAACATCTGTCATGCGCATGTTCACAGCTCAGAAATGCATGTTTGAGGAATCCGTGATGCATGAAACATGTTCGGAATCCGGAATGCCATTCTTATGTAAACAATGTAAATTACATGTGTATTGGTGAGAATTCGCTCAAAGAGGGTTTTCTACAGCCAAATGTCCGATTTTAGAACCTGGTGATACAAAAAACTTATGAAGTCAGAGTAAATATTTCAAAGTGTAATATATGCCTTCTTTGATGGATGAAAGTTCACTAATCCACATGCTCACAACTCAGAAACGCATGTTTCTCGAATCCGTCATGCATGTATCATGTACGGAACCCGGAATGCCATGTTGATGGAATTCATGTAAATTATATATCTATTAGGTTGAATACACTCCAGAAGTATTCTTCTGTGAAAAATGAACGAATTCGAAACTTGTCTTAGGGAAAGCTTGTGAAAAAGTGTACACGAGTCTATATGTAATTATTCCTTTTATAGAGGATGAAAAATCAGTAATCCACATGCTCACAACTCAGGAATGCATGTTTGTCGAATCCG
This sequence comes from Vicugna pacos, assembly GCF_048564905.1. NCBI lineage: Eukaryota > Metazoa > Chordata > Mammalia > Artiodactyla > Camelidae > Vicugna > Vicugna pacos. The sequence goes on from NW_027328741.1 coordinate 49,344,819, forward strand.
TCATGCATGTAACATGTACGGAACACGGAATATCATGTTGAAGGAATCTATTCAAATTACACATCTCTAGGGTAGAATTCGCTCCAAGAGGGTTTTTCTGGGATCAAAGTGTGATTCTTGAAACTGGTGATAGGAGAAGCAACGAAGTCCAAGGAACTATTTCAAAGTGCATAAGTAACTTGTTTGGTGGTTGAAACATCTGTCATGCGCATGTTCACAGCTCAGAAATGCATGTTTGAGGAATCCGTGATGCATGAAACATGTTCGGAATCCGGAATGCCATGGTTATGTAAACAATGTAAATTACATGTGTATTGGTGAGAATTCGCTCAAAGAGTGTTTTCTACAGCCAAATGTCCGATTTTAGAACCTGGTGATACAAAAAACATATGAAGTCAGAGTAAATATTTCAAAGTGTAATATATGCCTTCTTTGGTGGATGAAAGTTCACTAATCCACATGCTCACAACTCAGAAACGCATGTTTCTCGAATCCGTCATGCATGTATCATGTACGGAACCCGGAATGCCATGTTGATGGAATTCATGTAAATTATATATCTATTAGGTTGAATACACTCCAGAAGTATTCTTCTGTGAAAAATGAACGAATTCGAAACTTGTCTTAGGGAAAGCTTGTGAAAATGTGTACACGAGTCTATATGAAATTATTCCTTTTATAGAGGATGAAAAATCAGTAATCCACATGCTCACAACTCAGGAATGCATGTTTGTCGAATCCGTCATGCATGTAACATGTACGGAACACGGAATATCATGTTGAAGGAATCTATTCAAATTACACATCTCTAGGGTAGAATTCGCTCCAAGAGGGTTTTTCTGGGATCAAAGTGTGATTCTTGAAACTGGTGATAGGAGAAGCAACGAAGTCCAAGGAACTATTTCAAAGTGCATAAGTAACTTGTTTGGTGGTTGAAACATCTGTCATGCGCATGTTCACAGCTCAGAAATGCATGTTTGAGGAATCCGTGATGCATGAAACATGTTCGGAATACGGAATGCCATGGTTATGTAAACAATGTAAATTACATGTGTATTGGTGAGAATTCGCTCAAAGAGTGTTTTCTACAGCCAAATGTCCGATTTTAGAACCTGGTGATACAAAAAACTTATGAAGTCAGAGTAAATATTTCAAAGTGTAATATATGCCTTCTTTGGTGGATGAAAGTTCACTAATCCACATGCTCACAACTCAGAAACGCATGTTTCTCGAATCCGTCATGCATGTATCATGTACGGAACCCGGAATGCCATGTTGATGGAATTCATGTAAATTATATATCTATTAGGTTGAATACACTCCAGAAGTATTCTTCTGTGAAAAATGAACGAATTCGAAACTTGTCTTACGGAAAGCTTGTGAAAATGTGTACACGAGTCTATATGAAATTATTCCTTTTATAGAGGATGAAAAATCAGTAATCCACATGCTCCCAACTCAGGAATGCATGTTTGTCGAATCCGTCATGCATGTAACATGTACGGAACACGGAATATCATGTTGAAGGAATCTATTCAAATTACATATCTCTAGGGTAGAATTCGCTCCAAGAGGGTTTTTCTGGGATCAAAGTGTGATTCTTGAAACTGGTGATAGGAGAAGCAACGAAGTCCAAGGAACTATTTCAAAGTGCATATGTAACTTGTATGGTGGTTGAAACATCTGTCATGCGCATGTTCACAGCTCAGTAATGCATGTTTGTGGAATCCGTGATGCATGAAACATGTTCGGAATCCGGAATGCCATGGTTATGTAAACAATGTAAATTACATGTGTATTGGTGAGAATTCGCTCAAAGAGTGTTTTCTACAGCCAAATGTCCGATTTTAGAACCTGGTGATACAAAAAACATATGAAGTCAGAGTAAATATTTCAAAGTGTAATATATGCCTTCTTTGGTGGATGAAAGTTCACTAATCCACATGCTCACAACTCAGAAACGCATGTTTCTCGAATCCGTCATGCATGTATCATGTACGGAACCCGGAATGCCATGTTGATGGAATTCATGTAAATTATATATCTATTAGGTTGAATACACTCCAGAAGTATTCTTCTGTGATAAATGAACGAATTCGAAACTTGTCTTAGGGAAAGCTTGTGAAAATGTGTACACGAGTCTATATGAAATTATTCCTTTTATAGAGGATGAAAAATCAGTAATCCACATGCTCACAACTCAGGAATGCATGTTTGTCGAATCCGTCATGCATGTAACATGTACGGAACACGGAATATCATGTTGAAGGAATCTATTCAAATTACACATCTCTAGGGTAGAATTCGCTCCAAGAGGGTTTTTCTGGGATCAAAGTGTGATTCTTGAAACTGGTGATAGGAGAAGCAACGAAGTCCAAGGAACTATTTCAAAGTGCATAAGTAACTTGTTTGGTGGTTGAAACATCTGTCATGCGCATGTTCACAGCTCAGAAATGCATGTTTGAGGAATCCGTGATGCATGAAACATGTTCGGAATACGGAATGCCATGGTTATGTAAACAATGTAAATTACATGTGTATTGGTGAGAATTCGCTCAAAGAGTGTTTTCTACAGCCAAATGTCCGATTTTAGAACCTGGTGATACAAAAAACTTATGAAGTCAGAGTAAATATTTCAAAGTGTAATATATGCCTTCTTTGGTGGATGAAAGTTCACTAATCCACATGCTCACAACTCAGAAACGCATGTTTCTCGAATCCGTCATGCATGTATCATGTACGGAACCCGGAATGCCATGTTGATGGAATTCATGTAAATTATATATCTATTAGGTTGAATACACTCCAGAAGTATTCTTCTGTGAAAAATGAACGAATTCGAAACTTGTCTTACGGAAAGCTTGTGAAAATGTGTACACGAGTCTATATGAAATTATTCCTTTTATAGAGGATGAAAAATCAGTAATCCACATGCTCCCAACTCAGGAATGCATGTTTGTCGAATCCGTCATGCATGTAACATGTACGGAACACGGAATATCATGTTGAAGGAATCTATTCAAATTACATATCTCTAGGGTAGAATTCGCTCCAAGAGGGTTTTTCTGGGATCAAAGTGTGATTCTTGAAACTGGTGATAGGAGAAGCAACGAAGTCCAAGGAACTATTTCGAAGTGCATATGTAACTTGTATGGTGGTTGAAACATCTGTCATGCGCATGTTCACAGCTCAGTAATGCATGTTTGTGGAATCCGTGATGCATGAAACATGTTCGGAATCCGGAATGCCATGGTTATGTAAACAATGTAAATTACATGTGTATTGGTGAGAATTCGCTCAAAGAGTGTTTTCTACAGCCAAATGTCCGATTTTAGAACCTGGTGATACAAAAAACCTATGAAGTCAGAGTAAATATTTCAAAGTGTAATATATGCCTTCTTTGGTGGATGAAAGTTCACTAATCCACATGCTCACAACTCAGAAACGCATGTTTCTCGAATCCGTCATGCCTGTATCATGTACGGAACCCGGAATGCCATGTTGATGGAAATCATGTAAATTAAATATCTATTAGGTTGAATACACTCCAGAAGTATTCTTCTGTGAAAAAAGAACGAATTCGAAACTTGTGTTAGGGAAAGCTTGTGAAAATGTGTACACGAGTCTATATGAAATTATTCCTTTTATAGAGGATGAAAAATCAGTAATCCACATGCTCACAACTCAGGAATGCATGTTTGTCGAATCCGTCATGCATGTAACATGTACGGAACACGGAATATCATGTTGAAGGAATCTATTCAAATTACACATCTCTAGGGTAGAATTCGCTCCAAGAGGGTTTTTCTGGGATCAAAGTGTGATTCTTGAAACTGGTGATAGGAGAAGCAACGAAGTCCAAGGAACTATTTCAAAGTGCATAAGTAACTTGTTTGGTGGTTGAAACATCTGTCATGCGCATGTTCACAGCTCAGAAATGCATGTTTGAGGAATCCGTGATGCATGAAACATGTTCGGAATACGGAATGCCATGGTTATGTAAACAATGTAAATTACATGTGTATTGGTGAGAATTCGCTCAAAGAGTGTTTTCTACAGCCAAATGTCCGATTTTAGAACCTGGTGATACAAAAAACTTATGAAGTCAGAGTAAATATTTCAAAGTGTAATATATGCCTTCTTTGGTGGATGAAAGTTCACTAATCCACATGCTCACAACTCAGAAACGCATGTTTCTCGAATCCGTCATGCATGTATCATGTACGGAACCCGGAATGCCATGTTGATGGAATTCATGTAAATTATATATCTATTAGGTTGAATACACTCCAGAAGTATTCTTCTGTGAAAAATGAACGAATTCGAAACTTGTCTTACGGAAAGCTTGTGAAAATGTGTACACGAGTCTATATGAAATTATTCCTTTTATAGAGGATGAAAAATCAGTAATCCACATGCTCCCAACTCAGGAATGCATGTTTGTCGAATCCGTCATGCATGTAACATGTACGGAACACGGAATATCATGTTGAAGGAATCTATTCAAATTACATATCTCTAGGGTAGAATTCGCTCCAAGAGGGTTTTTCTGGGATCAAAGTGTGATTCTTGAAACTGGTGATAGGAGAAGCAACGAAGTCCAAGGAACTATTTCAAAGTGCATATGTAACTTGTATGGTGGTTGAAACATCTGTCATGCGCATGTTCACAGCTCAGTAATGCATGTTTGTGGAATCCGTGATGCATGAAACATGTTCGGAATCCGGAATGCCATGGTTATGTAAACAATGTAAATTACATGTGTATTGGTGAGAATTCGCTCAAAGAGTGTTTTCTACAGCCAAATGTCCGATTTTAGAACCTGGTGATACAAAAAACATATGAAGTCAGAGTAAATATTTCAAAGTGTAATATATGCCTTCTTTGGTGGATGAAAGTTCACTAATCCACATGCTCACAACTCAGAAACGCATGTTTCTCGAATCCGTCATGCATGTATCATGTACGGAACCCGGAATGCCATGTTGATGGAATTCATGTAAATTATATATCTATTAGGTTGAATACACTCCAGAAGTATTCTTCTGTGATAAATGAACGAATTCGAAACTTGTCTTAGGGAAAGCTTGTGAAAATGTGTACACGAGTCTATATGAAATTATTCCTTTTATAGAGGATGAAAAATCAGTAATCCACATGCTCACAACTCAGGAATGCATGTTTGTCGAATCCGTCATGCATGTAACATGTACGGAACACGGAATATCATGTTGAAGGAATCTATTCAAATTACACATCTCTAGGGTAGAATTCGCTCCAAGAGGGTTTTTCTGGGATCAAAGTGTGATTCTTGAAACTGGTGATAGGAGAAGCAACGAAGTCCAAGGAACTATTTCAAAGTGCATAAGTAACTTGTTTGGTGGTTGAAACATCTGTCATGCGCATGTTCACAGCTCAGAAATGCATGTTTGAGGAATCCGTGATGCATGAAACATGTTCGGAATACGGAATGCCATGGTTATGTAAACAATGTAAATTACATGTGTATTGGTGAGAATTCGCTCAAAGAGTGTTTTCTACAGCCAAATGTCCGATTTTAGAACCTGGTGATACAAAAAACTTATGAAGTCAGAGTAAATATTTCAAAGTGTAATATATGCCTTCTTTGGTGGATGAAAGTTCACTAATCCACATGCTCACAACTCAGAAACGCATGTTTCTCGAATCCGTCATGCATGTATCATGTACGGAACCCGGAATGCCATGTTGATGGAATTCATGTAAATTATATATCTATTAGGTTGAATACACTCCAGAAGTATTCTTCTGTGAAAAATGAACGAATTCGAAACTTGTCTTACGGAAAGCTTGTGAAAATGTGTACACGAGTCTATATGAAATTATTCCTTTTATAGAGGATGAAAAATCAGTAATCCACATGCTCCCAACTCAGGAATGCATGTTTGTCGAATCCGTCATGCATGTAACATGTACGGAACACGGAATATCATGTTGAAGGAATCTATTCAAATTACATATCTCTAGGGTAGAATTCGCTCCAAGAGGGTTTTTCTGGGATCAAAGTGTGATTCTTGAAACTGGTGATAGGAGAAGCAACGAAGTCCAAGGAACTATTTCAAAGTGCATATGTAACTTGTATGGTGGTTGAAACATCTGTCATGCGCATGTTCACAGCTCAGTAATGCATGTTTGTGGAATCCGTGATGCATGAAACATGTTCGGAATCCGGAATGCCATGGTTATGTAAACAATGTAAATTACATGTGTATTGGTGAGAATTCGCTCAAAGAGTGTTTTCTACAGCCAAATGTCCGATTTTAGAACCTGGTGATACAAAAAACCTATGAAGTCAGAGTAAATATTTCAAAGTGTAATATATGCCTTCTTTGGTGGATGAAAGTTCACTAATCCACATGCTCACAACTCAGAAACGCATGTTTCTCGAATCCGTCATGCCTGTATCATGTACGGAACCCGGAATGCCATGTTGATGGAAATCATGTAAATTAAATATCTATTAGGTTGAATACACTCCAGAAGTATTCTTCTGTGAAAAAAGAACGAATTCGAAACTTGTGTTAGGGAAAGCTTGTGAAAATGTGTACACGAGTCTATATGAAATTATTCCTTTTATAGAGGATGAAAAATCAGTAATCCACATGCTCACAACTCAGGAATGCATGTTTGTCGAATCCGTCATGCATGTAACATGTACGGAACACGGAATATCATGTTGAAGGAATCTATTCAAATTACACATCTCTAGGGTATAATTCGCTCCAAGAGGGTTTTTCTGGGATCAAAGTGTGATTCTTGAAACTGGTGATAGGAGAAGCAATGAAGTCCAAGGAACTATTTCAAAGTGCATAAGTAACTTGTTTGGTGGTTGAAACATCTGTCATGCGCATGTTCACAGCTCAGAAATGCATGTTTGAGGAATCCGTGATGCATGAAACATGTTCGGAATACGGAATGCCATGGTTATATAAACAATGTAAATTACATGTGTATTGGTGAGAATTCGCTCAAAGAGTGTTTTCTACAGCCAAATGTCCGATTTTAGAACCTGGTGATACAAAAAACTTATGAAGTCAGAGTAAATATTTCAAAGTGTAATATATGCCTTCTTTGGTGGATGAAAGTTCACTAATCCACATGCTCACAACTCAGAAACGCATGTTTCTCGAATCCGTCATGCATGTATCATGTACGGAACCCGGAATGCCATGTTGATGGAATTCATGTAAATTATATATCTATTAGGTTGAATACACTCCAGAAGTATTCTTCTGTGAAAAATGAACGAATTCGAAACTTGTCTTAGGGAAAGCTTGTGAAAATGTGTACACGAGTCTATATGAAATTATTCCTTTTATAGAGGATGAAAAATCAGTAATCCACATGCTCACAACTCAGGAATGCATGTTTGTCGAATCCGTCATGCATGTAACATGTACGGAACACGGAATATCATGTTGAAGGAATCTATTCAAATTACACATCTCTAGGGTAGAATTCGCTCCAAGAGGGTTTTTCTGGGATCAAAGTGTGATTCTTGAAACTGGTGATAGGAGAAGCAACGAAGTCCAAGGAACTATTTCAAAGTGCATAAGTAACTTGTTTGGTGGTTGAAACATCTGTCATGCGCATGTTCACAGCTCAGAAATGCATGTTTGAGGAATCCGTGATGCATGAAACATGTTCGGAATACGGAATGCCATGGTTATGTAAACAATGTAAATTACATGTGTATTGGTGAGAATTCGCTCAAAGAGTGTTTTCTACTGCCAAATGTCCGATTTTAGAACCTGGTGATACAAAAAACTTATGAAGTCAGAGTAAATATTTCAAAGTGTAATATATGCCTTCTTTGGTGGATGAAAGTTCACTAATCCACATGCTCACAACTCAGAAACGCATGTTTCTCGAATCCGTCATGCATGTATCATGTACGGAACCCGGAATGCCATGTTGATGGAATTCATGTAAATTATATATCTATTAGGTTGAATACACTCCAGAAGTATTCTTCTGTGAAAAATGAACGAATTCGAAACTTGTCTTAGGGAAAGCTTGTGAAAATGTGTACACGAGTCTATATGTAATTATTCCTTTTATAGAGGATGAAAAATCAGTAATCCACATGCTCACAACTCAGGAATGCATGTTTGTCGAATCCGTCATGCATGTAACATGTACGGAACACGGAATATCATGTTGAAGGAATCTATTCAAATTACACATCTCTAGGGTAGAATTCGCTCCAAGAGGGTTTTTCTGGGATCAAAGTGTGATTCTTGAAACTGGTGATAGGAGAAGCAACGAAGTCCAAGGAACTATTTCAAAGTGCATAAGTAACTTGTTTGGTGGTTGAAACATCTGTCATGCGCATGTTCACAGCTCAGAAATGCATGTTTGAGGAATCCGTGATGCATGAAACATGTTCGGAATACGGAATGCCATGGTTATGTAAACAATGTAAATTACATGTGTATTGGTGAGAATTCGCTCAAAGAGTGTTTTCTACAGCCAAATGTCCGATTTTAGAACCTGGTGATACAAAAAACATATGAAGTCAGAGTAAATATTTCAAAGTGTAATATATGCCTTCTTTGGTGGATGAAAGTTCACTAATCCACATGCTCACAACTCAGAAACGCATGTTTCTCGAATCCGTCATGCATGTATCATGTACGGAACCCGGAATGCCATGTTGATGGAATTCATGTAAATTATATATCTATTAGGTTGAATACACTCCAGAAGTATTCTTCTGTGAAAAATGAACGAATTCGAAACTTGTCTTAGGGAAAGCTTGTGAAAATGTGTACACGAGTCTATATGAAATTATTCCTTTTATAGAGGATGAAAAATCAGTAATCCACATGCTCACAACTCAGGAATGCATGTTTGTCGAATCCGTCATGCATGTAACATGTACGGAACACGGAATATCATGTTGAAGGAATCTATCCAAATTACACATCTCTAGGGTAGAATTCGCTCCAAGAGGGTTTTTCTGGGATCAAAGTGTGATTCTTGAAACTGGTGATAGGAGAAGCAACGAAGTCCAAGGAACTATTTCAAAGTGCATAAGTAACTTGTTTGGTGGTTGAAACATCTGTCATGCGCATGTTCACAGCTCAGAAATGCATGTTTGAGGAATCCGTGATGCATGAAACATGTTCGGAATCCGGAATGCCATGGTTATGTAAACAATGTAAATTACATGTGTATTGGTGAGAATTCGCTCAAAGAGTGTTTTCTACAGCCAAATGTCCGATTTTAGAACCTGGTGATACAAAAAACTTATGAAGTCAGAGTAAATATTTCAAAGTGTAATATATGCCTTCTTTGGTGGATGAAAGTTCACTAATCCACATGCTCACAACTCAGAAAAGCATGTTTCTCGAATCCGTCATGCATGTATCATGTACGGAACCCGGAATGCCATGTTGATGGAATTCATGTAAATTATATATCTATTAGGTTGAATACACTCCAGAAGTATTCTTCTGTGAAAAATGAACGAATTCGAAACTTGTCTTACGGAAAGCTTGTGAAAATGTGTACACGAGTCTATATGAAATTATTCCTTTTATAGAGGATGAAAAATCAGTAATCCACATGCTCCCAACTCAGGAATGCATGTTTGTCGAATCCGTCATGCATGTAACATGTACGGAACACGGAATATCATGTTGAAGGAATCTATTCAAATTACATATCTCTAGGGTAGAATTCGCTCCAAGAGGGTTTTTCTGGGATCAAAGTGTGATTCTTGAAACTGGTGATAGGAGAAGCAACGAAGTCCAAGGAACTATTTCAAAGTGCATATGTAACTTGTATGGTGGTTGAAACATCTGTCATGCGCATGTTCACAGCTCAGTAATGCATGTTTGTGGAATCCGTGATGCATGAAACATGTTCGGAATCCGGAATGCCATGGTTATGTAAACAATGTAAATTACATGTGTATTGGTGAGAATTCGCTCAAAGAGTGTTTTCTACAGCCAAATGTCCGATTTTAGAACCTGGTGATACAAAAAACCTATGAAGTCAGAGTAAATATTTCAAAGTGTAATATATGCCTTCTTTGGTGGGTGAAAGTTCACTAATCCACATGCTCACAACTCAGAAACGCATGTTTCTCGAATCCGTCATGCCTGTATCATGTACGGAACCCGGAATGCCATGTTGATGGAAATCATGTAAATTAAATATCTATTAGGTTGAATACACTCCAGAAGTATTCTTCTGTGAAAAAAGAACGAATTCGAAACTTGTGTTAGGGAAAGCTTGTGAAAATGTGTACACGAGTCTATATGAAATTATTCCTTTTATAGAGGATGTAAAATCAGTAATCCACATGCTCACAACTCAGGAATGCATGTTTGTCGAATCAGTCATGCATGTAACATGTACGGAACACGGAATATCATGTTGAAGGAATCTATTCAAATTACACATCTCTAGGGTAGAATTCGCTCCAAGAGGGTTTTTCTGGGATCAAAGTGTGATTCTTGAAACTGGTGATAGGAGAAGCAACGAAGTCCAAGGAACTATTTCAAAGTGCATAAGTAACTTGTTTGGTGGTTGAAACATCTGTCATGCGCATGTTCACAGCTCAGAAATGCATGTTTGAGGAATCCGTGATGCATGAAACATGTTCGGAATACGGAATGCCATGGTTATGTAAACAATGTAAATTACATGTGTATTGGTGAGAATTCGCTCAAAGAGTGTTTTCTACTGCCAAATGTCCGATTTTAGAACCTGGTGATACAAAAAACTTATGAAGTCAGAGTAAATATTTCAAAGTGTAATATATGCCTTCTTTGGTGGATGAAAGTTCACTAATCCACATGCTCACAACTCAGAAACGCATGTTTCTCGAATCCATCATGCATGGATCATGTACGGAACCCGGAATGCCATGTTGATGGAATTCATGTAAATTATATATCTATTAGGTTGAATACACTCCAGAAGTATTCTTCTGTGAAAAATGAACGAATTCGAAACTTGTCTTAGGGAAAGCTTGTGAAAATGTGTACACGAGTCTATATGAAATTATTCCTTTTATAGAGGATGAAAAATCAGTAATCCACATGCTCACAACTCAGGAATGCATGTTTGTCGAATCCGTCATGCATGTAACATGTACGGAACACGGAATATCATGTTGAAGGAATCTATTCAAATTACACATCTCTAGGGTAGAATTCGCTCCAAGAGGGTTTTTCTGGGATCAAAGTGTGATTCTTGAAACTGGTGATAGGAGAAGCAACGAAGTCCAAGGAACTATTTCAAAGTGCATAAGTAACTTGTTTGGTGGTTGAAACATCTGTCATGCGCATGTTCACAGCTCAGAAATGCATGTTTGAGGAATCCGTGATGCATGAAACATGTTCGGAATACGGAATGCCATGGTTATGTAAACAATGTAAATTACATGTGTATTGGTGAGAATTCGCTCAAAGAGTGTTTTCTACAGCCAAATGTCCGATTTTAGAACCTGGTGATACAAAAAACTTATGAAGTCAGAGTAAATATTTCAAAGTGTAATATATGCCTTCTTTGGTGGATGAAAGTTCACTAATCCACATGCTCACAACTCAGAAACGCATGTTTCTCGAATCCGTCATGCATGTATCATGTACGGAACCCGGAATGCCATGTTGATGGAATTCATGTAAATTATATATCTATTAGGTTGAATACACTCCAGAAGTATTCTTCTGTGAAAAATGAACGAATTCGAAACTTGTCTTAGGGAAAGCTTGTGAAAATGTGTACACGAGTCTATATGAAATTATTCCTTTTATAGAGGATGAAAAATCAGTAATCCACATGCTCACAACTCAGGAATGCATGTTTGTCGAATCCGTCATGCATGTAACATGTACGGAACACGGAATATCATGTTGAAGGAATCTATTCAAATTACATATCTCTAGGGTAGAATTCGCTCCAAGAGGGTTTTTCTGGGATCAAAGTGTGATTCTTGAAACTGGTGATAGGAGAAGCAACGAAGTCCAAGGAACTATTTCAAAGTGCATAAGTAACTTGTTTGGTGGTTGAAACATCTGTCATGCGCATGTTCACAGCTCAGTAATGCATGTTTGTGGAATCCGTGATGCATGAAACATGTTCGGAATCCGGAATGCCATGGTTATGTAAACAATGTAAATTACATGTGTATTGGTGAGAATTCGCTCAAAGAGTGTTTTCTACAGCCAAATGTCCGATTTTAGAACCTGGTGATACAAAAAACCTATGAAGTCAGAGTAAATATTTCAAAGTGTAATATATGCCTTCTTTGGTGGGTGAAAGTTCACTAATCCACATGCTCACAACTCAGAAACGCATGTTTCTCGAATCCGTCATGCCTGTATCATGTACGGAACCCGGAATGCCATGTTGATGGAAATCATGTAAATTAAATATCTATTAGGTTGAATACACTCCAGAAGTATTCTTCTGTGAAAAAAGAACGAATTCGAAACTTGTGTTAGGGAAAGCTTGTGAAAATGTGTACACGAGTCTATATGAAATTATTCCTTTTATAGAGGATGTAAAATCAGTAATCCACATGCTCACAACTCAGGAATGCATGTTTGTCGAATCCGTCATGCATGTAACATGTACGGAACACGGAATATCATGTTGAAGGAATCTATTCAAATTACACATCTCTAGGGTAGAATTCGCTCCAAGAGGGTTTTTCTGGGATCAAAGTGTGATTCTTGAAACTGGTGATAGGAGAAGCAACGAAGTCCAAGGAACTATTTCAAAGTGCATAAGTAACTTGTTTGGTGGTTGAAACATCTGTCATGCGCATGTTCACAGCTCAGAAATGCATGTTTGAGGAATCCGTGATGCATGAAACATGTTCGGAATACGGAATGCCATGGTTATGTAAACAATGTAAATTACATGTGTATTGGTGAGAATTCGCTCAAAGAGTGTTTTCTACTGCCAAATGTCCGATTTTAGAACCTGGTGATACAAAAAACTTATGAAGTCAGAGTAAATATTTCAAAGTGTAATATATGCCTTCTTTGGTGGATGAAAGTTCACTAATCCACATGCTCACAACTCAGAAACGCATGTTTCTCGAATCCGTCATGCATGTATCATGTACGGAACCCGGAATGCCATGTTGATGGAATTCATGTAAATTATATATCTATTAGGTTGAATACACTCCAGAAGTATTCTTCTGTGAAAAATGAACGAATTCGAAACTTGTCTTAGGCAAAGCTTGTGAAAATGTGTACACGAGTCTATATGAATTTATTCCTTTTATAGAGGATGAAAAATCAGTAATCCACATGCTCACAACTCAGGAATGCATGTTTGTCGAATCCGTCATGCATGTAACATGTACGGAACACGGAATATCATGTTGAAGGAATCTATTCAAATTACATATCTCTAGGGTAGAATTCGCTCCAAGAGGGTTTTTCTTGGATCAAAGTGTGATTCTTGAAACTGGTGATAGGAGAAGCAACGAAGTCCAAGGAACTATTTCAAAGTGCATAAGTAACTTGTATGGTGGTTGAAATATCTGTCATGCGCATGTTCACAGCTCAGTAATGCATGTTTGTGGAATCCGTGATGCATGAAACATGTTCGGAATCCGGAATGCCATGGTTATGTAAACAATGTAAATTACATGTGTATTGGTGAGAATTCGCTCAAAGAGTGTTTTCTACAGCCAAATGTCCGATTTTAGAACCTGGTGATACAAAAAACCTATGAAGTCAGAGTAAATATTTCAAAGTGTAATATATGCCTTCTTTGGTGGATGAAAGTTCACTAATCCACATGCTCACAACTCAGAAACGCATGTTTCTCGAATCCGTCATGCCTGTATCATGTACGGAACCCGGAATGCCATGTTGATAGAATTCAGGTAAATTAAATATCTATTAGGTTGAATACACTCCAGAAGTATTCTTCTGTGAAAAATGAACGAATTCGAAACTTGTGTTAGGGAAAGCTTGTGAAAATGTGTACACGAGTCTATATGAAATTATTCCTTTTATAGAGGATGTAAAATCAGTAATCCACATGCTCACAACTCAGGAATGCATGTTTGTCGAATCCGTCATGCATGTAACATGTACGGAACACGGAATATCATGTTGAAGGAATCTATTCAAATTACACATCTCTAGGGTAGAATTCGCTCCAAGAGGGTTTTTCTGGGATCAAAGTGTGATTCTTGAAACTGGTGATAGGAGAAGCAACGAAGTCCAAGGAACTATTTCAAAGTGCATAAGTAACTTGTTTGGTGGTTGAAACATCTGTCATGCGCATGTTCACAGCTCAGAAATGCATGTTTGAGGAATCCGTGATGCATGAAACATGTTCGGAATACGGAATGCCATGGTTATGTAAACAATGTAAATTACATGTGTATTGGTGAGAATTCGCTCAAAGAGGGTTTTCTACTGCCAAATGTCCGATTTTAGAACCTGGTGATACAAAAAACTTATGAAGTCAGAGTAAGTATTTCAAAGTGTAATATATGCCTTCTTTGGTGGATGAAAGTTCACTAATCCACATGCTCACAACTCAGAAACGCATGTTTCTCGAATCCGTCATGCATGTATCATGTACGGAACCCGGAATGACATGTTGATGGAATTCATGTAAATTAATATCTATTAGGTTGAATACACTCCAGAAGTATTCTTCTGTGAAAAATGAACGAATTCGAAACTTGTGTTAGGGAAAGCTTGTGAAAATGTGTACACGAGTCTATATGAAATTATTCCTTTTATAGAGGATGTAAAATCAGTAATCCACATGCTCACAACTCAGGAATGCATGTTTCTCGAATCCGTCATGCATGTAACATGTACGGAACACGGAATATCATGTTGAAGGAATCTATTCAAATTACACATCTCTAGGGAAGAATTCGCTCCAAGAGGGTTTTTCTGGGATCAAAGTGTGATTCTTGAAACTGGTGATAGGAGAAGCAACGAAGTCCAAGGAACTATTTCAAAGTGCATAAGTAACTTGTTTGGTGGTTGAAACATCTGTCATGCGCATGTTCACAGCTCAGAAATGCATGTTTGAGGAATCCGTGATGCATGAAACATGTTCGGAATACGGAATGCCATGGTTATGTAAACAATGTAAATTACATGTGTATTGGTGAGAATTCGCTCAAAGAGTGTTTTCTACTGCCAAATGTCCGATTTTAGAACCTGGTGATACAAAAAACTTATGAAGTCAGAGTAAATATTTCAAAGTGTAATATATGCCTTCTTTGGTGGATGAAAGTTCACTAATCCACATGCTCACAACTCAGAAACGCATGTTTCTCGAATCCGTCATGCATGTATCATGTACGGAACCCGGAATGCCATGTTGATGGAATTCATGTAAATTATATATCTATTAGGTTGAATACACTCCAGAAGTATTCTTCTGTGAAAAATGAACGAATTCGAAACTTGTCTTAGGGAAAGCTTGTGAAAATGTGTACACGAGTCTATATGAAATTATTCCTTTTATAGAGGATGAAATATCACTAATCCACATGCTCACAACTCAGAAACGCATGTTTCTCGAATCCGTCATGCCTGTATCATGTACGGAACCCGGAATGCCATGTTGATAGAATTCAGGTAAATTAAATATCTATTAGGTTGAATACACTCCTGAAGTATTCTTCTGTGAAAAATGAACGAATTCGAAACTTGTGTTAGGGAAAGCTTGTGAAAATGTGTACACGAGTCTATATGAAATTATTCCTTTTATAGAGGATGTAAAATCAGTAATCCACATGCTCACAACTCAGGAATGCATGTTTGTCGAATCCGTCATGCATGTAACATGTACGGAACACGGAATATCATGTTGAAGGAATCTATTCAAATTACACATCTCTAGGGTAGAATTCGCTCCAAGAGGGTTTTTCTGGGATCAAAGTGTGATTCTTGAAACTGGTGATAGGAGAAGCAACGAAGTCCAAGGAACTATTTCAAAGTGCATAAGTAACTTGTTTGGTGGTTGAAACATCTGTCATGCGCATGTTCACAGCTCAGAAATGCATGTTTGAGGAATCCGTGATGCATGAAACATGTTCGGAATACGGAATGCCATGGTTATGTAAACAATGTAAATTACATGTGTATTGGTGAGAATTCGCTCAAAGAGGGTTTTCTACTGCCAAATGTCCGATTTTAGAACCTGGTGATACAAAAAACTTATGAAGTCAGAGTAAGTATTTCAAAGTGTAATATATGCCTTCTTTGGTGGATGAAAGTTCACTAATCCACATGCTCACAACTCAGAAACGCATGTTTCTCGAATCCGTCATGCATGTATCATGTACGGAACCCGGAATGACATGTTGATGGAATTCATGTAAATTAATATCTATTAGGTTGAATACACTCCAGAAGTATTCTTCTGTGAAAAATGAACGAATTCGAAACTTGTGTTAGGGAAAGCTTGTGAAAATGTGTACACGAGTCTATATGAAATTATTCCTTTTATAGAGGATGTAAAATCAGTAATCCACATGCTCACAACTCAGGAATGCATGTTTCTCGAATCCGTCATGCATGTAACATGTACGGAACACGGAATATCATGTTGAAGGAATCTATTCAAATTACACATCTCTAGGGTAGAATTCGCTCCAAGAGGGTTTTTCTGGGATCAAAGTGTGATTCTTGAAACTGGTGATAGGAGAAGCAACGAAGTCCAAGGAACTATTTCAAAGTGCATAAGTAACTTGTTTGGTGGTTGAAACATCTGTCATGCGCATGTTCACAGCTCAGAAATGCATGTTTGAGGAATCCGTGATGCATGAAACATGTTCGGAATACGGAATGCCATGGTTATGTAAACAATGTAAATTACATGTGTATTGGTGAGAATTCGCTCAAAGAGTGTTTTCTACTGCCAAATGTCCGATTTTAGAACCTGGTGATACAAAAAACTTATGAAGTCAGAGTAAATATTTCAAAGTGTAATATATGCCTTCTTTGGTGGATGAAAGTTCACTAATCCACATGCTCACAACTCAGAAACGCATGTTTCTCGAATCCGTCATGCATGTATCATGTACGGAACCCGGAATGCCATGTTGATGGAATTCATGTAAATTATATATCTATTAGGTTGAATACACTCCAGAAGTATTCTTCTGTGAAAAATGAACGAATTCGAAACTTGTCTTAGGGAAAGCTTGTGAAAATGTGTACACGAGTCTATATGAAATTATTCCTTTTATAGAGGATGAAATATCACTAATCCACATGCTCACAACTCAGAAACGCATGTTTCTCGAATCCGTCATGCCTGTATCATGTACGGAACCCGGAATGCCATGTTGATAGAATTCAGGTAAATTAAATATCTATTAGGTTGAATACACTCCTGAAGTATTCTTCTGTGAAAAATGAACGAATTCGAAACTTGTGTTAGGGAAAGCTTGTGAAAATGTGTACACGAGTCTATATGAAATTATTCCTTTTATAGAGGATGTAAAATCAGTAATCCACATGCTCACAACTCAGGAATGCATGTTTGTCGAATCCGTCATGCATGTAACATGTACGGAACACGGAATATCATGTTGAAGGAATCTATTCAAATTACACATCTCTAGGGTAGAATTCGCTCCAAGAGGGTTTTTCTGGGATCAAAGTGTGATTCTTGAAACTGGTGATAGGAGAAGCAACGAAGTCCAAGGAACTATTTCAAAGTGCATAAGTAACTTGTTTGGTGGTTGAAACATCTGTCATGCGCATGTTCACAGCTCAGAAATGCATGTTTGAGGAATCCGTGATGCATGAAACATGTTCGGAATACGGAATGACATGGTTATGTAAACAATGTAAATTACATGTGTATTGGTGAGAATTCGCTCAAAGAGGGTTTTCTACTGCCAAATGTCCGATTTTAGAACCTGGTGATACAAAAAACTTATGAAGTCAGAGTAAGTATTTCAAAGTGTAATATATGCCTTCTTTGGTGGATGAAAGTTCACTAATCCACATGCTCACAACTCAGAAACGCATGTTTCTCGAATCCATCATGCATGTATCATGTACGGAACCCGGAATGACATGTTGATGGAATTTATGTAAATTAATATCTATTAGGTTGAATACACTCCAGAAGTATTCTTCTGTGAAAAATGAACGAATTCGAAACTTGTGTTAGGGAAAGCTTGTGAAAATGTGTACACGAGTCTATATGAAATTATTCCTTTTATAGAGGATGTAAAATCAGTAATCCTCATGCTCACAACTCAGGAATGCATGTTTGTCGAATCCGTCATGCATGTAACATGTACGGAACACGGAATATCATGTTGAAGGAATCTATTCAAATTACACATCTCTAGGGTAGAATTCGCTCCAAGAGGGTTTTTCTGGGATCAAAGTGTGATTCTTGAAACTGGTGATAGGAGAAGCAACGAAGTCCAAGGAACTATTTCAAAGTGCATAAGTAACTTGTTTGGTGGTTGAAACATCTGTCATGCGCATGTTCACAGCTCAGAAATGCATGTTTGAGGAATCCGTGATGCATGAAACATGTTCGGAATACGGAATGCCATGGTTATGTAAACAATGTAAATTACATGTGTATTGGTGAGAATTCGCTCAAAGAGGGTTTTCTACTGCCAAATGTCCGATTTTAGAACCTGGTGATACAAAAAACTTATGAAGTAAGAGTAAATATTTCAAAGTGTAATATATGCCTTCTTTGGTGGATGAAAGTTCACTAATCCACATGCTCACAACTCAGAAATGCATGTTTCTCGAATCCGTCATGCATGTATCATGTACGGAACCCGGAATGCCATGTTGATGGAATTCATGTAAATTATATATCTATTAGGTTGAATACACTCCAGAAGTATTCTTCTGTGAAAAATGAACGAATTCGAAACTTGTCTTAGGGAAAGCTTGTGAAAATGTGTACACGAGTCTATATGAAATTATTCCTTTTATAGAGGATGAAAAATCAGTAATCCACATGCTCACAACTCAGGAATGCATGTTTGTCGAATCCGTCATGCATGTAACATGTACGGAACACGGAATATCATGTTGAAGGAATCTATTCAAATTACATATCTCTAGGGTAGAATTCGCTCCAAGAGGGTTTTTCTGGGATCAAAGTGTGATTCTTGAAACTGGTGATAGGAGAAGCAACGAAGTCCAAGGAACTATTTCAAAGTGCATAAGTAACTTGTTTGGTGGTTGAAACATCTGTCATGCGCATGTTCACAGCTCAGAAATGCATGTTTGTGGAATCCGTGATGCATGAAACATGTTCGGAATCCGGAATGCCATGGTTATGTAAACAATGTAAATTACATGTGTATTGGTGAGAATTCGCTCAAAGAGTGTTTTCTACAGCCAAATGTCCGATTTTAGAACCTGGTGATACAAAAAACCTTTGAAGTCAGAGTAAATATTTCAAAGTGTAATATATGCCTTCTTTGGTGGATGAAAGTTCACTAATCCACATGCTCACAACTCAGAAACGCATGTTTCTCGAATCCGTCATGCCTGTATCATGTACGGAACCCGGAATGCCATGTTGATGGAAATCATGTAAATTAAATATCTATTAGGTTGAATACACTCCAGAAGTATTCTTCTGTGAAAAAAGAACGAATTCGAAACTTGTGTTAGGGAAAGCTTGTGAAAATGTGTACACGAGTCTATATGAAATTATTCCTTTTATAGAGGATGAAAAATCAGTAATCCACATGCTCACAACTCAGGAATGCATGTATGTCGAATCCGTCATGCATGTAACATGTACGGAACACGGAATATCATGTTGAAGCAATCTATTCAAATTACATATCTCTAGGGTAGAATTCGCTCCAAGAGGGTTTTTCTGGGATCAAAGTGTGATTCTTGAAACTGGTGATAGGAGAAGCAACGAAGTCCAAGGAAATATTTCAAAGTGCATAAGTAACTTGTTTGGTGGTTGAAACATCTGTCATGCGCATGTTCACAGCTCAGAAACGCATGTTTGGGCAATCTGTGATGCATGAAACATGTTCGGAATACGGAATGCCTTGTGTATGTAAACAATGTAAATTACGTGTGTATTGGTGAGAATTCGCTCAAAGAGTGTTTTCTACTGCCAAATGTCCGAATTTAGAGCCTGGTGATACAAAAAACTTATGAAGTCAGAGTAAGTATTTCAAAGTGTAATATATGCCTTCTTTGGTGGATGAAAGTTCACTAATCCACATGCTCACAACTCAGAAACGCATGTTTCTCGAATCCGTCATGCCTGTATCATGTACGGAGCCCGGAATGCCATGTTGATGGAAATCATGTAAATTAAATATCTATTAGGTTGAATACACTCCAGAAGTATTCTTCTGTGAAAAAAGAACGAATTCGAAACTTGTGTTAGGGAAAGCTTGTGAAAATGTGTACACGAGTCTATATGAAATTATTCCTTTTATAGAGGATGAAAAATCAGTAATCCACATGCTCACAACTCAGTAATGCATGTTTGTCGAATCCGTCATGCACGTAACATGTACGGAACACGGAATATCATGTTGAAGGAATCTATTCAAATTAGATATCTCTATGGTAGAATTCACTCTAAGAGGTTTTTTCTGGGATCAAAGTGTGATTCTTGAATCTGGTGATAGGAGAAGCAACGAAGTCCAAGGAACTATTTCAAAGTGCATAAGTAACTAGTTTGGTGGTTGAAACATCTGTCATGCGCATGTTCACAGCTCAGAAATGCATGTTTGTGGAATCCGTGATGCATGAAACATGTTCGGAATCCGGAATGCCATGGTTATGTAAACAATGTAAATTACATGTGTATTGGTGAGAATTCGCTCAAAGAGTGTTTTCTACTGCCAAATGTCCGATTTTAGAACCTGGTGATACAAAAAACATATGAAGTCAGAGTAAATATTTCAAAGTGTAATATATGCCTTCTTTGGTGGATGAAAGTTCACTAATCCACATGCTCACAACTCAGAAACGCATGTTTCTCGAATCCGTCATGCATGTATCATGTACGGAACCCGGAATGCCATGTTGATGGAATTCATATAAATTAAATATCTATTAGGTTGAATACACTCCAGAAGTATTCTTTTGTGAAAAATGAACGAATTCGAAATTTGTGTTAGGGAAAGGTTGTGAAAATGTGTACACGAGTCTATATGAAATTATTCCATTTATAGAGGAAGAAAAATCAGTAATCCACATGCTCACAACTCAGGAATGCATGTATGTCGAATCCGTCATGCATGTAACATGTACTGAACACGGAATATCATGTTGAAGGAATCTATTCAAATTACATATCTCTAGGGTAGAATTCGCTCCAAGAGGGTTTTTCTGGGATCAAAGTGTGATTCTTGAAACTGGTGATAGGAGAAGCAACGAAGTCCAAGGAAATATTTCAAAGTGCATAAGTAACTTGTTTGGTGGTTGAAACATCTGTCATGCGCATGTTCACAGCTCAGAAACGCATGTTTGAGCAATCTGTGATGCATGAAACATGTTCGGAATACGGAATGCCTTGGGTATGTAAACAATGTAAATTACATGTGTATTGGTGAGAATTCGCTCAAAGAGTGTTTTCTACTGCCAAATGTCCGAATTTACAGCCTGGTGATACAAAAAACTTATGAAGTCAGAGTAAGTATTTCAAAGTGTAATATATGCCTTCTTTGGTGGATGAAAGTTCACTAATCCACATGCTCACAACTCAGAAACGCATGTTTCTCGAATCCGTCATGCATGTATCATGTACGGAACCCGGAATGCCATGTTGATGGAATTCATGTAAATTATATATCTATTAGGTTGAATACACTCCAGAAGTATTCTTCTGTGAAAAATGAACGAATTCGAAACTTGTCTTAGGCAAAGCTTGTGAAAATGTGTACACGAGTCTATATGAATTTATTCCTTTTATAGAGGATGAAAAATCAGTAATCCACATGCTCACAACTCAGGAATGCATGTTTGTCGAATCCGTCATGCATGTAACATGTACGGAGCACGGAATATCATGTTGAAGGAATCTATTCAAATTACATATCTCTAGGGTAGAATTCGCTCCAAGAGGGTTTTTCTTGGATCAAAGTGTGATTCTTGAAACTGGTGATAGGAGAAGCAACGAAGTCCAAGGAACTATTTCAAAGTGCATAAGTAACTTGTATGGTGGTTGAAATATCTGTCATGCGCATGTTCACAGCTCAGTAATGCATGTTTGTGGAATCCGTGATGCATGAAAAAAGTTCGGAATCCGGAATGCCATGGTTATGTAAACAATGTAAATTACATGTGTATTGGTGAGAATTCGCTCAAAGAGTGTTTTCTACAGCCAAATGTCCGATTTTAGAACCTGGTGATACAAAAAACCTATGAAGTCAGAGTAAATATTTCAAAGTGTAATATATGCCTTCTTTGGTGGATGAAAGTTCACTAATCCACATGCTCACAACTCAGAAACGCATGTTTCTCGAATCCGTCATGCCTGTATCATGTACGGAACCCGGAATGCCATGTTGATAGAATTCAGGTAAATTAAATATCTATTAGGTTGAATACACTCCAGAAGTATTCTTCTGTGAAAAATGAACGAATTCGAAACTTGTGTTAGGGAAAGCTTGTGAAAATGTGTACACGAGTCTATATGAAATTATTCCTTTTATAGAGGATGTAAAATCAGTAATCCACATGCTCACAACTCAGGAATGCATGTTTGTCGAATCCGTCATGCATGTAACATGTACGGAACACGGAATATCATGTTGAAGGAATCTATTCAAATTACACATCTCTAGGGTAGAATTCGCTCCAAGAGGGTTTTTCTGGGATCAAAGTGTGATTCTTGAAACTGGTGATAGGAGAAGCAACGAAGTCCAAGGAACTATTTCAAAGTGCATAAGTAACTTGTTTGGTGGTTGAAACATCTGTCATGCGCATGTTCACAGCTCAGAAATGCATGTTTGAGGAATCCGTGATGCATGAAACATGTTCGGAATACGGAATGCCATGGTTATGTAAACAATGTAAATTACATGTGTATTGGTGAGAATTCGCTCAAAGAGGGTTTTCTACTGCCAAATGTCCGATTTTAGAACCTGGTGATACAAAAAACTTATGAAGTCAGAGTAAGTATTTCAAAGTGTAATATATGCCTTCTTTGGTGGATGAAAGTTCACTAATCCACATGCTCACAACTCAGAAACGCATGTTTCTCGAATCCGTCATGCATGTATCATGTACGGAACCCGGAATGACATGTTGATGGAATTCATGTAAATTAATATCTATTAGGTTGAATACACTCCAGAAGTATTCTTCTGTGAAAAATGAACGAATTCGAAACTTGTGTTAGGGAAAGCTTGTGAAAATGTGTACACGAGTCTATATGAAATTATTCCTTTTATAGAGGATGTAAAATCAGTAATCCACATGCTCACAACTCAGGAATGCATGTTTCTCGAATCCGTCATGCATGTAACATGTACGGAACACGGAATATCATGTTGAAGGAATCTATTCAAATTACACATCTCTAGGGTAGAATTCGCTCCAAGAGGGTTTTTCTGGGATCAAAGTGTGATTCTTGAAACTGGTGATAGGAGAAGCAACGAAGTCCAAGGAACTATTTCAAAGTGCATAAGTAACTTGTTTGGTGGTTGAAACATCTGTCATGCGCATGTTCACAGCTCAGAAATGCATGTTTGAGGAATCCGTGATGCATGAAACATGTTCGGAATACGGAATGCCATGGTTATGTAAACAATGTAAATTACATGTGTATTGGTGAGAATTCGCTCAAAGAGTGTTTTCTACTGCCAAATGTCCGATTTTAGAACCTGGTGATACAAAAAACTTATGAAGTCAGAGTAAATATTTCAAAGTGTAATATATGCCTTCTTTGGTGGATGAAAGTTCACTAATCCACATGCTCACAACTCAGAAACGCATGTTTCTCGAATCGGTCATGCATGTATCATGTACGGAACCCGGAATGCCATGTTGATGGAATTCATGTAAATTATATATCTATTAGGTTGAATACACTCCAGAAGTATTCTTCTGTGAAAAATGAACGAATTCGAAACTTGTCTTAGGGAAAGCTTGTGAAAATGTGTACACGAGTCTATATGAAATTATTCCTTTTATAGAGGATGAAATATCACTAATCCACATGCTCACAACTCAGAAACGCATGTTTCTCGAATCCGTCATGCCTGTATCATGTACGGAACCCGGAATGCCATGTTGATAGAATTCAGGTAAATTAAATATCTATTAGGTTGAATACACTCCTGAAGTATTCTTCTGTGAAAAATGAACGAATTCGAAACTTGTGTTAGGGAAAGCTTGTGAAAATGTGTACACGAGTCTATATGAAATTATTCCTTTTATAGAGGATGTAAAATCAGTAATCCACATGCTCACAACTCAGGAATGCATGTTTGTCGAATCCGTCATGCATGTAACATGTACGGAACACGGAATATCATGTTGAAGGAATCTATTCAAATTACACATCTCTAGGGTAGAATTCGCTCCAAGAGGGTTTTTCTGGGATCAAAGTGTGATTCTTGAAACTGGTGATAGGAGAAGCAACGAAGTCCAAGGAACTATTTCAAAGTGCATAAGTAACTTGTTTGGTGGTTGAAACATCTGTCATGCGCATGTTCACAGCTCAGAAATGCATGTTTGAGGAATCCGTGATGCATGAAACATGTTCGGAATACGGAATGCCATGGTTATGTAAACAATGTAAATTACATGTGTATTGGTGAGAATTCGCTCAAAGAGGGTTTTCTACTGCCAAATGTCCGATTTTAGAACCTGGTGATACAAAAAACTTATGAAGTCAGAGTAAGTATTTCAAAGTGTAATATATGCCTTCTTTGGTGGATGAAAGTTCACTAATCCACATGCTCACAACTCAGAAACGCATGTTTCTCGAATCCGTCATGCATGTATCATGTACGGAACCCGGAATGACATGTTGATGGAATTCATGTAAATTAATATCTATTAGGTTGAATACACTCCAGAAGTATTCTTCTGTGAAAAATGAACGAATTCGAAACTTGTGTTAGGGAAAGCTTGTGAAAATGTGTACACGAGTCTATATGAAATTATTCCTTTTATAGAGGATGTAAAATCAGTAATCCACATGCTCACAACTCAGGAATGCATGTTTCTCGAATCCGTCATGCATGTAACATGTACGGAACACGGAATATCATGTTGAAGGAATCTATTCAAATTACACATCTCTAGGGTAGAATTCGCTCCAAGAGGGTTTTTCTGGGATCAAAGTGTGATTCTTGAAACTGGTGATAGGAGAAGCAACGAAGTCCAAGGAACTATTTCAAAGTGCATAAGTAACTTGTTTGGTGGTTGAAACATCTGTCATGCGCATGTTCACAGCTCAGAAATGCATGTTTGAGGAATCCGTGATGCATGAAACATGTTCGGAATACGGAATGCCATGGTTATGTAAACAATGTAAATTACATGTGTATTGGTGAGAATTCGCTCAAAGAGAGTTTTCTACTGCCAAATGTCCGATTTTAGAACCTGGTGATACAAAAAACTTATGAAGTCAGAGTAAGTATTTCAAAGTGTAATATATGCCTTCTTTGGTGGATGAAAGTTCACTAATCCACATGCTCACAACTCAGAAACGCATGTTTCTCGAATCCGTCATGCATGTATCATGTACGGAACCCGGAATGCCATGTTGATGGAATTCATGTAAATTATATATCTATTAGGTTGAATACACTCCAGAAGTATTCTTCTGTGAAAAATGAACGAATTCGAAACTTGTCTTAGGGAAAGCTTGTGAAAATGTGTACACGAGTCTATATGAAATTATTCCTTTTATAGAGGATGAAATATCACTAATCCACATGCTCACAACTCAGAAACGCATGTTTCTCGAATCCGTCATGCCTGTATCATGTACGGAACCCGGAATGCCATGTTGATAGAATTCAGGTAAATTAAATATCTATTAGGTTGAATACACTCCTGAAGTATTCTTCTGTGAAAAATGAACGAATTCGAAACTTGTGTTAGGGAAAGCTTGTGAAAATGTGTACACGAGTCTATATGAAATTATTCCTTTTATAGAGGATGTAAAATCAGTAATCCACATGCTCACAACTCAGGAATGCATGTTTGTCGAATCCGTCATGCATGTAACATGTACGGAACACGGAATATCATGTTGAAGGAATCTATTCAAATTACACATCTCTAGGGTAGAATTCGCTCCAAGAGGGTTTTTCTGGGATCAAAGTGTGATTCTTGAAACTGGTGATAGGAGAAGCAACGAAGTCCAAGGAACTATTTCAAAGTGCATAAGTAACTTGTTTGGTGGTTGAAACATCTGTCATGCGCATGTTCACAGCTCAGAAATGCATGTTTGAGGAATCCGTGATGCATGAAACATGTTCGGAATACGGAATGCCATGGTTATGTAAACAATGTAAATTACATGTGTATTGGTGAGAATTCGCTCAAAGAGGGTTTTCTACTGCCAAATGTCCGATTTTAGAACCTGGTGATACAAAAAACTTATGAAGTCAGAGTAAGTATTTCAAAGTGTAATATATGCCTTCTTTGGTGGATGAAAGTTCACTAATCCACATGCTCACAACTCAGAAACGCATGTTTCTCGAATCCGTCATGCATGTATCATGTACGGAACCCGGAATGACATGTTGATGGAATTTATGTAAATTAATATCTATTAGGTTGAATACACTCCAGAAGTATTCTTCTGTGAAAAATGAACGAATTCGAAACTTGTGTTAGGGAAAGCTTGTGAAAATGTGTACACGAGTCTATATGAAATTATTCCTTTTATAGAGGATGTAAAATCAGTAATCCTCATGCTCACAACTCAGGAATGCATGTTTGTCGAATCCGTCATGCATGTAACATGTACGGAACACGGAATATCATGTTGAAGGAATCTATTCAAATTACACATCTCTAGGGTAGAATTCGCTCCAAGAGGGTTTTTCTGGGATCAAAGTGTGATTCTTGAAACTGGTGATAGGAGAAGCAACGAAGTCCAAGGAACTATTTCAAAGTGCATAAGTAACTTGTTTGGTGGTTGAAACATCTGTCATGCGCATGTTCACAGCTCAGAAATGCATGTTTGAGGAATCCGTGATGCATGAAACATGTTCGGAATACGGAATGCCATGGTTATGTAAACAATGTAAATTACATGTGTATTGGTGAGAATTCGCTCAAAGAGGGTTTTCTACTGCCAAATGTCCGATTTTAGAACCTGGTGATACAAAAAACTTATGAAGTAAGAGTAAATATTTCAAAGTGTAATATATGCCTTCTTTGGTGGATGAAAGTTCACTAATCCACATGCTCACAACTCAGAAATGCATGTTTCTCGAATCCGTCATGCATGTATCATGTACGGAACCCGGAATGCCATGTTGATGGAATTCATGTAAATTATATATCTATTAGGTTGAATACACTCCAGAAGTATTCTTCTGTGAAAAATGAACGAATTCGAAACTTGTCTTAGGGAAAGCTTGTGAAAATGTGTACACGAGTCTATATGAAATTATTCCTTTTATAGAGGATGAAAAATCAGTAATCCACATGCTCACAACTCAGGAATGCATGTTTGTCGAATCCGTCATGCATGTAACATGTACGGAACACGGAATATCATGTTGAAGGAATCTATTCAAATTACATATCTCTAGGGTAGAATTCGCTCCAAGAGGGTTTTTCTGGGATCAAAGTGTGATTCTTGAAACTGGTGATAGGAGAAGCAACGAAGTCCAAGGAACTATTTCAAAGTGCATAAGTAACTTGTTTGGTGGTTGAAACATCTGTCATGCGCATGTTCACAGCTCAGAAATGCATGTTTGTGGAATCCGTGATGCATGAAACATGTTCGGAATCCGGAATGCCATGGTTATGTAAACAATGTAAATTACATGTGTATTGGTGAGAATTCGCTCAAAGAGTGTTTTCTACAGCCAAATGTCCGATTTTAGAACCTGGTGATACAAAAAACCTTTGAAGTCAGAGTAAATATTTCAAAGTGTAATATATGCCTTCTTTGGTGGATGAAAGTTCACTAATCCACATGCTCACAACTCAGAAACGCATGTTTCTCGAATCCGTCATGCCTGTATCATGTACGGAACCCGGAATGCCATGTTGATGGAAATCATGTAAATTAAATATCTATTAGGTTGAATACACTCCAGAAGTATTCTTCTGTGAAAAAAGAACGAATTCGAAACTTGTGTTAGGGAAAGCTTGTGAAAATGTGTACACGAGTCTATATGAAATTATTCCTTTTATAGAGGATGAAAAATCAGTAATCCACATGCTCACAACTCAGGAATGCATGTATGTCGAATCCGTCATGCATGTAACATGTACGGAACACGGAATATCATGTTGAAGCAATCTATTCAAATTACATATCTCTAGGGTAGAATTCGCTCCAAGAGGGTTTTTCTGGGATCAAAGTGTGATTCTTGAAACTGGTGATAGGAGAAGCAACGAAGTCCAAGGAAATATTTCAAAGTGCATAAGTAACTTGTTTGGTGGTTGAAACATCTGTCATGCGCATGTTCACAGCTCAGAAACGCATGTTTGGGCAATCTGTGATGCATGAAACATGTTCGGAATACGGAATGCCTTGTGTATGTAAACAATGTAAATTACGTGTGTATTGGTGAGAATTCGCTCAAAGAGTGTTTTCTACTGCCAAATGTCCGAATTTAGAGCCTGGTGATACAAAAAACTTATGAAGTCAGAGTAAGTATTTCAAAGTGTAATATATGCCTTCTTTGGTGGATGAAAGTTCACTAATCCACATGCTCACAACTCAGAAACGCATGTTTCTCGAATCCGTCATGCCTGTATCATGTACGGAGCCCGGAATGCCATGTTGATGGAAATCATGTAAATTAAATATCTATTAGGTTGAATACACTCCAGAAGTATTCTTCTGTGAAAAAAGAACGAATTCGAAACTTGTGTTAGGGAAAGCTTGTGAAAATGTGTACACGAGTCTATATGAAATTATTCCTTTTATAGAGGATGAAAAATCAGTAATCCACATGCTCACAACTCAGTAATGCATGTTTGTCGAATCCGTCATGCACGTAACATGTACGGAACACGGAATATCATGTTGAAGGAATCTATTCAAATTAGATATCTCTATGGTAGAATTCACTCTAAGAGGTTTTTTCTGGGATCAAAGTGTGATTCTTGAATCTGGTGATAGGAGAAGCAACGAAGTCCAAGGAACTATTTCAAAGTGCATAAGTAACTAGTTTGGTGGTTGAAACATCTGTCATGCGCATGTTCACAGCTCAGAAATGCATGTTTGTGGAATCCGTGATGCATGAAACATGTTCGGAATCCGGAATGCCATGGTTATGTAAACAATGTAAATTACATGTGTATTGGTGAGAATTCGCTCAAAGAGTGTTTTCTACTGCCAAATGTCCGATTTTAGAACCTGGTGATACAAAAAACATATGAAGTCAGAGTAAATATTTCAAAGTGTAATATATGCCTTCTTTGGTGGATGAAAGTTCACTAATCCACATGCTCACAACTCAGAAACGCATGTTTCTCGAATCCGTCATGCATGTATCATGTACGGAACCCGGAATGCCATGTTGATGGAATTCATATAAATTAAATATCTATTAGGTTGAATACACTCCAGAAGTATTCTTTTGTGAAAAATGAACGAATTCGAAATTTGTGTTAGGGAAAGGTTGTGAAAATGTGTACACGAGTCTATATGAAATTATTCCATTTATAGAGGAAGAAAAATCAGTAATCCACATGCTCACAACTCAGGAATGCATGTATGTCGAATCCGTCATGCATGTAACATGTACGGAACACGGAATATCATGTTGAAGGAATCTATTCAAATTACATATCTCTAGGGTAGAATTCGCTCCAAGAGGGTTTTTCTGGGATCAAAGTGTGATTCTTGAAACTGGTGATAGGAGAAGCAACGAAGTCCAAGGAAATATTTCAAAGTGCATAAGTAACTTGTTTGGTGGTTGAAACATCTGTCATGCGCATGTTCACAGCTCAGAAACGCATGTTTGAGCAATCTGTGATGCATGAAACATGTTCGGAATACGGAATGCCTTGGGTATGTAAACAATGTAAATTACATGTGTATTGGTGAGAATTCGCTCAAAGAGTGTTTTCTACTGCCAAATGTCCGAATTTACAGCCTGGTGATACAAAAAACTTATGAAGTCAGAGTAAGTATTTCAAAGTGTAATATATGCCTTCTTTGGTGGATGAAAGTTCACTAATCCACATGCTCACAACTCAGAAACGCATGTTTCTCGAATCCGTCATGCATGTATCATGTACGGAACCCGGAATGCCATGTTGATGGAAATCATGTAAATTAAATATCTATTAGGTTGAATACACTCCAGAAGTATTCTTCTGTGAAAAAAGAACGAATTCGAAACTTGTGTTAGGGAAAGCTTGTGAAAATGTGTACACGAGTCTATATGAAATTATTCCTTTTATAGAGGATGAAAAATCAGTAATCCACATGCTCACAACTCAGGAATGCATGTTTGTCGAATCCGTCATGCACGTAACATGTACGGAACACGGAATATCATGTTGAAGGAATCTATTCAAATTAGATATCTCTATGGTAGAATTCACTCTAAGAGGGTTTTTCTGGGATCAAAGTGTGATTCTTGAAACTGGTGATAGGAGAAGCAACGAAGTCCAAGGAAATATTTCAAAGTGCATAAGTAACTTGTTTGGTGGTTGAAACATCTGTCATGCGCATGTTCACAGCTCAGAAATGCATGTTTGAGGAATCCGTGATGCATGAAACATGTTCGGAATACGGAATGCCATGGTTATGTAAACAATGTAAATTACATGTTTATTGGTGAGAATTCGCTCAAAGAGTGTTTTCTACTGCCAAATGTCCGATTTTAGAACCTGGTGATACAAAAAACTTATGAAGTCACAGTAAATATTTCAAAGTGTAATATATGCCTTCTTTGGTGGATGAAAGTTCACTAATCCACATGCTCACAACTCAGAAACGCATGTTTCTCGAATCCGTCATGCATGTATCATGTACGGAACCCGGAATGCCATGTTGATGGAATTCATGTAAATTATATATCTATTAGGTTGAATACACTCCAGAAGTATTCTTCTGTGAAAAATGAACGAATTCGAAACTTGTGTTAGGGAAAGCTTGTGAAAATGTGTACACGAGTCTATATGAAATTATTCCTTTTATACAGGATGAAAAATCAGTAATCCACATGCTCACAAGTCAGGAATGCATGTTTGTCGAATACGTCATGCATGTAACATGTACGGAACACGGAATATCATGTTGAAGGAATCTAATCAAATTACATATCTCTAGGGTAGAATTCGCTCCAAGAGGGTTTTTCTGGGATCAAAGTGTGATTCTTGAAACTGGTGATAGGAGAAGCAACGAAGTCCAAGGAACTATTTCAAAGTGCATAAGTAACTTGTTTGGTGGTTGAAACATCTGTCATGCGCATGTTCACAGCTCAGAAATGCATGTTTGAGGAATCCGTGATGCATGAAACATGTTCGGAATGCGGAATGCCATGGTTATGTAAACAATGTAAATTACATGTGTATTGGTGAGAATTCGCTCAAAGAGTGTTTTCTACTGCCAAATGTCTGATTTTAGAACCTGGTGATACAAAAAACTTATGAAGTCAGAGTAAATATTTCAAAGTGTAATATATGCCTTCTTTGGTGGATGAAAGTTCACTAATCCACATGCTCACAACTCAGAAACGCATGTTTCTCGAATCCTTCTTGCATGTATCATGTACGGAACCCAGAATGCCATGTTGATGGAATTCATGTAAATTATATATCTATTAGGTTGAATACACTCCAGAAGTATTCTTCTGTGAAAAATGAACGAATTCGAAACTTGTCTTAGGGAAAGCTTGTGAAAATGTGTACACGAGTCTATATGAAATTATTCCTTTTATAGAGGATGAAAAATCAGTAATCCACATGCTCACAACTCAGGAATGCATGTTTGTCGAATCCGTCATTCATGTTACATGTACGGAACACGGAAAATCATGTTGAAGGAATCTATTCAAATTACATATCTCTAGGGTAGAATTCGCTCCAAGAGGGTTTTTCTGGGATCAAAGTGTGATTCTTGAAACTGGTGATGGAGAAGCAACGAAGTCCAAGGAACTATTTCAAAGTGCATAAGTAACTTGTTTGGTGGTTCAAACATCTGTCATGCGCATGTTCACAGCTCAGAAATGCATGTTTGAGGAATCCGTGATGCATGAAACATGTTCGGAATACGGAATGCCATGGTTATGTAAACAATGTAAATTACATGTGTATTGGTGAGAATTCGCTCAAAGAGTGTTTTCTACAGCCAAATGTCCGATTTTAGAACCTGGTGATACAAAAAAATTATGAAGTCAGAGTAAACATTTCAAAGTGTAATATATGCCTTCTTTGGTGGATGAAAGTTCACTAATTCACATGCTCACAACTCTGAAACGCATGTTTCTCGAATCCGTCATGCATGTATCATGTACGGAACCCGGAATGCCATGTTGATGGAATTCATGTAAATTATATATCTATTAGGTTGAATACACTCCAGAAGTATTCTTCTGTGAAAAATGAACGAATTCGAAACTTGTCTTAGGGAAAGCTTGTAAAAATGTGTACACGAGTCTATATGAAATTATTCCTTTTATAGAGGATGAAAAATCAGTAATCCACATGCTCACAACTCAGGAATGCATGTTTGTCGAATCCGTCATGCATGTAACATGTACGGAACACGGAATATCATGTTGAAGGAATCTATTCAAATTACATATCTCTAGGGTAGAATTCGCTCCAAGAGGGTTTTTCTGGGATCAAAGTGTGATTCTTGAAACTGGTGATAGGAGAAGCAACGAAGTCCAAGGAACTATTTCAAAGTGCATAAGTAACTTGTTTGGTGGTTGAAACATCTGTCATGCGCATGTTCACAGCTCAGAAATGCATGTTTGAGGAATCTGTGATGCATGAAACATGTTCGGAATACGGAATGCCATGGTGATATAAACAATGTAAATTACATGGGTATTGGTGAGAATTCGCTCAAAGAGTGTTTTCTACTGCCAAATGTCCGATTTTAGAACCTGGTGATACAAAAAACTTATGAAGTCAGAGTAAATATTTCAAAGTGTAATATATGCCTTCTTTGGTGGATGAAAGTTCACTAATCCACATGCTCACAACTCAGAAACGCATGTTTCTCGAATCCGTCATGCATGTATCATGTACGGAACCCGGAATGCCATGTTGATGGAATTCATGTAAATTATATATCTATTAGGTTGAATACACTCCAGAAGTATTCTTCTGTGAAAAATGAACGAATTCGAAACTTGTGTTAGGGAAAGCTTGTGAAAATGTGTACACGAGTCTATATGAAATTATTCCTTTTATAGAGGATGAAAAATCAGTAATCCACATGCTCACAACTCAGGAATGCATGTTTGTCGAATCCGTCATGCATGTAACATGTACGGAACACGGAATATCATGTTGAAGGAATCTATTCAAATTACATATCTCTAGGGTAGAATTCGCTCCAAGAAGGTTTTTCTGGGATCAAAGTGTGATTCTTGAAACTGGTGATAGGAGAAGCAACGAAGTCCAAGGAACTATTTCAAAGTGCATAAGTAACATGTTTGGTGGTTGAAACATCTCTCATGCGCATGTTCACAGCTCAGAAATGCATGTTTGAGGAATCTGTGATGCATGAAACATGTTCGGAATACGGAATGCCATGGTGATATAAACAATGTAAATTACATGGGTATTGGTGAGAATTCGCTCAAAGAGTGTTTTCTACTGCCAAATGTCCGATTTTAGTACCTGGTGATACAAAAAAAATATGAAGTCAGAGTAAATATTTCAAAGTGTAATATATGCCTTCTTTGGTGGATGAAAGTTCACTAATCCACATGCTCACAACTCAGAAACGCATGTTTCTCGAATCCGTCATGCATGCAGCATGTACGGAACCCGGAATGTCATATTGATGGAATTCATGTAAATTATATATCTATTAGGTTGAATACACTCCTGAAGTATTCTTCTGTGATAAATGAACGAATTCGAAACTTGTGTTAGGGAAAGCTTGTGAAAATGTGTACACGAGTCTATATGAAATTATTCCTTTTATAGAGGATGAAAAATCAGTAATCCACATGCTCACAAGTCAGGAATGCATGTTTGTCGAATCCGTCATGCATGTAACATGTACGGAACACGGAATATCATGTTGAAGGAATCTATTCAAATTACATATCTCTAGGGTAGAATTCGCTCCAAGAAGGTTTTTCTGGGATCAAAGTGTGATTCTTGAAACTGGTGATAGGAGAAGCAACGAAGTCCAAGGAACTATTTCAAAGTGCATAAGTAACATGTTTGGTGGTTGAAACATCTGTCATGCGCATGTTCACAGCTCAGAAATGCATGTTTGAGGAATCTGTGATGCATGAAACTTGTTCGGAATACGGAATGCCATGGTGATGTAAACAATGTAAATTACATATGTATTGGTGAGAATTCGCTCAAAGAGTGTTTTCTATTGCCAAATGTCCGATTTTAGAACCTGGTGATACAAAAATCTTATGAAGTCAGAGTAAGTATTTCAAAGTGTAATATATGCCTTCTTTGGTGGATGAAAGTTCACTAATCCACATGCTCACAACTCAGAAACGCATGTTTCTCGAATCCGTCATGCATGTATCATGTACGGAACCCGGAATGCCATGTTGATGGAATTCATGTAAATTAAATATCTATTAGGTTGAATACACTCCAGAAGTATTCTTCTGTGAAAAATGAACGAATTCGAAACTTGTGTTAGGGAAAGCTTGTGAAAATGTTTACACGAGTCTATATGAAATTATTCATTTTATAGAGGATGAAAAATCAGTAATCCACATGCTCACAACTCAGGAATGCATGTATGTCGAATCCGTCATGCATGTAACATGTACGGAACACGGAATATCATGTTGAAGGAATCTAATCAAATTACATATCTCTAGGGTAGAATTCGCTCCAAGAGGGTTTTTCTGGGATCAAAGTGTGATTCTTGAAACTGGTGATGGAGAAGCAACGAAGTCCAAGGAACTATTTCAAAGTGCATAAGTAACTTGTTTGGTGGTTGAAACATCTGTCATGCGCATGTTCACAGCTCAGAAATGCATGTTTGAGGAATCCGTGATGCATGAAACATGTTGGGAATACGGAATGCCATGGTTATGTAAACAATGTAAATTACATGTGTATTGGTGAGAATTCGCTCAAAGAGTGTTTTCTACTGCCAAATGTCCGATTTTAGAACCTGGTGATACAAAAAACATATGAAGTCAGAGTAAGTATTTCAAAGTGTAATATATGCCTTCTTTGGTGGATGAAAGTTCACTAATCCACATGCTCACAACTCAGAAACGCATGTTTCTCGAATCCGTCATGCATGTATCATGTATGGAACCCGGAATGCCATGTTGATGGAATTCATGTAAATTATATATCTATTAGGTTGAATACACTCCAGAAGTATTCTTCTGTGAAAAATGAACGAATTCGAAACTTGTGTTAGGGAAGCTTGTGAAAATGTGTACATGAGTCTATATGAAATTATTCCTTTTATAGAGGCTGAAAAATCAGTAATCCACATGCTCACAACTCAGGAATGCATGTTTGTGGAAACCGTCATGCATGTAACATGTACGGAACACGGAATATCATGTTGAAGGAATCTATTCAAATTACATATCTCTAGGGTAGAATTCGCTCCAAGAGGGTTTTTCTGGGATCAAAGTGTGATTCTTGAAACTGGTGATAGGAGAAGCAACGAAGTCCAAGGAACTATTTCAAAGTGCATAAGTAACTTGTTTGGTGGTTGAAACATCTGTCATGCGCATGTTCACAGCTCAGAAATGCATGTTTGAGGAATCCGTGATGCATGAAACGTGTTCGGAATACGGAATGCCATGGTTATGTAAACAATGTAAATTACATGTGTATTGGTGAGAATTCGCTCAAAGAGTGTTTTCTACTGCCAAATGTCCGATTTTAGAACCTGGTGATACAAAAAACTTCTGAAGTCAGAGTAAATATTTCAAAGTGTAATATATACCTTCTTTGGTGGATGAAAGTTCACTAATCCACATGCTCACAACTCAGAAACGCATGTTTCTCGAATCCGTCATGCATGTATCATGTACGGAACACGGAATATCATGTTGAAGGAATCTATTCAAATTACATATCTCTAGGGTAGAATTCGCTCCAAAAGTGTTTTTCTGGGATCAAAGTGTGATTCTTGAAACTGGTGATAGGAGAAGCAACGAAGTACAAGGGACTATTTCAAGGTGCATAAGTAACTTGTTTGGTGGTTGAAACATCTGTCATGCGCATGTTCACAGCTCAGAAATGCATGTTTGAGGAATCCGTGATGCATGAAACATGTTCGGAATACGGAATGCCATGGTTATGTAAACAATGTAAATTACATGTGTATTGGTGAGAATTCGCTCAAAGAGTGTTTTCTACTGCCAAATGTCTGATTTTAGAACCTGGTGATACAAAAAACTTATGAAGTCAGAGTAAATATTTCAAAGTGTAATATATGCCTTCTTTGGTGGATGAAAGTTCACTTATCCACATGCTCACAACTCAGAAACGCATGTTTCTCGAATCCGTCATGCATGTATCATGTACGGAACCCGGAATGCCATGTTGATGGAATTCATGTAAATTATATATCTATTAGGTTGAATACACTCCAGAAGTATTCTTCTGTGAAAAATGAACGAATTCGAAACTTGTGTTAGGGAAAGCTTGTGAAAATGTGTACACGAGTCTATATGAAATTATTCCTTTTATAGAGGATGAAAAATCAGTAATCCACATGCTCACATCTCAGGAATGCATGTATGTCGAATCCGTCATGCATGTAACATGTACGGAACACGGAATATCATGTTGAAGGAATCTATTCAAATTAGATATCTCTAGGGTAGAATTCGCTCCAAGAGGGTTTTTCTGGGATCAAAGTGTGATTCTTGAAACTGGTGATAGGAGAAGCAACGAAGTCCAAGGAACTATTTCAAAGTGCATAAGTAACTTGTTTGGTGGTTGAAACATCTGTCATGCGCATGTTCACAGCTCAGAAATGCATGTTGAGGAATCCGTGATGCATGAAACATGTTCGGAATACGGAATGCCATGGTTATGTAAACAATGTAAATTACATGTGTATTGGTGAGAATTCGCTCAAAGAGTGTTTTCTACTGCCAAATGTCCGATTTTAGAACCTGGTGATACAAAAAACTTATGAAGTCAGAGTAAATATTTCAAAGTGTAATATATGCCTTCTTTGGTGGATGAAAGTTCACTAATCCACATGCTCACAACTCAGAAACGCATGTTTCTCGAATCCGTCATGCATGTATCATGTACGGAACCCGGAATGCCATGTTGATGGAATTCATGTAAATTAAATATCTATTAGGTTGAATACACTCCAGAAGTATTCTTTTGTGAAAAATGAACGAATTCGAAACTTGTGTTAGGGAAAGCTTGTGAAAATGTGTACACGAGTCTATATGAAATTATTCCTTTTATAGAGGATGAAAAATCAGTAATCCACATGCTCACAACTCAGGAATGCATGTTTGTCGAATCCGTCATGCATGTAACATTTACGGAACACGGAATATCATGTTGAAGGAATCTATTCAAATTACATATCTCTAGGGTAGAATTCGCTCCAAGAGGGTTTTTCTGGGATCAAAGTGTGATTCTTGAAACTGGTGATAGGAGAAGCAACGAAGTCCAAGGAACTATTTCAAAGTGCATAAGTAACTTGTTTGGTGGTTGAAACATCTGTCATGCGCATGTTCACAGCTCAGAAATGCATGTTGAGGAATCCGTGATGCATGAAACATGTTCGGAATACGGAATGCCATGGTTATGTAAACAATGTAAATTACATGTGTATTGGTGAGAATTCGCTCAAAGAGTGTTTTCTACTGCCAAATGTCCGATTTTAGAACCTGGTGATACAAAAAACTTATGAAGTCAGAGTAAATATTTCAAAGTGTAATATATGCCTTCTTTGGTGGATGAAAGTTCACTAATCCACATGCTCACAACTCAGAAACGCATGTTTCTCGAATCCGTCATGCATGTATCATGTACGGAACCCGGAATGCCATGTTGATGGAATTCATGTAAATTATATATCTATTAGGTTGAATACACTCCAGAAGTATTCTTCTGTGAAAAATGAACGAATTCGAAACTTGTCTTAGGGAAAGCTTGTGAAAATGTGTACACGAGTCTATATGAAATTATTCCTTTTATAGAGGATGAAAAATCAGTAATCCACATGCTCACAACTCAGGAATGCATGTTTGTCGAATCCGTCATGCATGTAACATGTACGGAACACGGAATATCATGTTGAAGGAATCTATTCAAATTACATATCTCTAGGGTAGAATTCGCTCCAAGAAGGTTTTTCTGGGATCAAAGTGTGATTCTTGAAACTGGTGATAGGAGAAGCAACGAAGTCCAAGGAACTATTTCAAAGTGCATAAGTAACATGTTTGTTGGTTGAAACATCTGTCATGCGCATGTTCACAGCTCAGAAATGCATGTTTGAGGAATCTGTGATGCATGAAACATGTTCGGAATACGGAATGCCATGGTGATATAAACAATGTAAATTACATGGGTATTGGTGAGAATTCGCTCAAAGAGTGTTTTCTACTGCCAAATGTCTGATTTTAGAACCTAGTGATACAAAAAACTTATGAAGTCAGAGTAAATATTTCAAAGTGTAATATATGCCTTCTTTGGTGGATGAAAGTTCACTAATCCACATGCTCACAACTCAGAAACGCATGTTTCTCGAATCCGTCATGCATGTATCATGTACGGAACCCGGAATGCCATGTTGATGGAATTCATGTAAATTATATATCTATTAGGTTGAATACACTCCAGAAGTATTCTTCTGTGAAAAATGAACGAATTCGAAACTTGTGTTAGGGAAAGCTTGTGAAAATGTGTACACGAGTCTATATGAAATTATTCCTTTTATAGAGGATGAAAAATCAGTAATCCACATGCTCACAACTCAGGAATGCATGTTTGTCGAATCCGTCATGCATGTAACATGTACGGAACACGGAATATCATGTTGAAGGAATCTATTCAAATTACATATCTCTAGGGTAGAATTCGCTCCAAGAAGGTTTTTCTGGGATCAAAGTGTGATTCTTGAAACTGGTGATAGGAGAAGCAACGAAGTCCAAGGAACTATTTCAAAGTGCATAAGTAACATGTTTGGTGGTTGAAACATCTCTCATGCGCATGTTCACAGCTCAGAAATGCATGTTTGAGGAATCTGTGATGCATGAAACATGTTCGGAATACGGAATGCCATGGTGATATAAACAATGTAAATTACATGGGTATTGGTGAGAATTCGCTCAAAGAGTGTTTTCTACTGCCAAATGTCCGATTTTAGTACCTGGTGATACAAAAAAAATATGAAGTCAGAGTAAATATTTCAAAGTGTAATATATGCCTTCTTTGGTGGATGAAAGTTCACTAATCCACATGCTCACAACTCAGAAACGCATGTTTCTCGAATCCGTCATGCATGCAGCATGTACGGAACCCGGAATGTCATGTTGATGGAATTCATGTAAATTATATATCTATTAGGTTGAATACACTCCTGAAGTATTCTTCTGTGAAAAATGAACGAATTCGAAACTTGTGATAGGGAAAGCTTGTGAAAATGTGTACACGAGTCTATATGAAATTATTCCTTTTATAGAGGATGAAAAATCAGTAATCCACATGCTCACAAGTCAGGAATGCATGTTTGTCGAATCCGTCATGCATGTAACATGTACGGAACACGGAATATCATGTTGAAGGAATCTATTCAAATTGCATATCTCTAGGGTAGAATTCGCTCCAAGAAGGTTTTTCTGGGATCAAAGTGTGATTCTTGAAACTGGTGATAGGAGAAGCAACGAAGTCCAAGGAACTATTTCAAAGTGCATAAGTAACATGTTTGGTGGTTGAAACATCTGTCATGCGCATGTTCACAGCTCAGAAATGCATGTTTGAGGAATCTGTGATGCATGAAACTTGTTCGGAATACGGAATGCCATGGTGATGTAAACAATGTAAATTACATATGTATTGGTGAGAATTCGCTCAAAGAGTGTTTTCTATTGCCAAATGTCCGATTTTAGAACCTGGTGATACAAAAATCTTATGAAGTCAGAGTAAGTATTTCAAAGTGTAATATATGCCTTCTTTGGTGGATGAAAGTTCACTAATCCACATGCTCACAACTCAGAAACGCATGTTTCTCGAATCCGTCATGCATGTATCATGTACGGAACCC
The DNA here is from genome assembly GCF_048564905.1 of Vicugna pacos. Classification (NCBI taxonomy): domain Eukaryota; kingdom Metazoa; phylum Chordata; class Mammalia; order Artiodactyla; family Camelidae; genus Vicugna; species Vicugna pacos. The sequence continues at coordinate 49,385,394 of NW_027328741.1, forward strand.
GGAATGCCATGTTGATGGAATTCATGTAAATTAAATATCTATTAGGTTGAATACACTCCAGAAGTATTCTTCTGTGAAAAATGAACGAATTCGAAACTTGTGTTAGGGAAAGCTTGTGAAAATGTTTACACGAGTCTATATGAAATTATTCATTTTATAGAGGATGAAAAATCAGTAATCCACATGCTCACAACTCAGGAATGCATGTATGTCGAATCCGTCATGCATGTAACATGTACGGAACACGGAATATCATGTTGAAGGAATCTAATCAAATTACATATCTCTAGGGTAGAATTCGCTCCAAGAGGGTTTTTCTGGGATCAAAGTGTGATTCTTGAAACTGGTGATGGAGAAGCAACGAAGTCCAAGGAACTATTTCAAAGTGCATAAGTAACTTGTTTGGTGGTTGAAACATCTGTCATGCGCATGTTCACAGCTCAGAAATGCATGTTTGAGGAATCCGTGATGCATGAAACATGTTGGGAATACGGAATGCCATGGTTATGTAAACAATGTAAATTACATGTGTATTGGTGAGAATTCGCTCAAAGAGTGTTTTCTACTGCCAAATGTCCGATTTTAGAACCTGGTGATACAAAAAACATATGAAGTCAGAGTAAGTATTTCAAAGTGTAATATATGCCTTCTTTGGTGGATGAAAGTTCACTAATCCACATGCTCACAACTCAGAAACGCATGTTTCTCGAATCCGTCATGCATGTATCATGTACGGAACCCGGAATGCCATGTTGATGGAATTCATGTAAATTATATATCTATTAGGTTGAATACACTCCAGAAGTATTCTTCTGTGAAAAATGAACGAATTCGAAACTTGTGTTAGGGAAGCTTGTGAAAATGTGTACATGAGTCTATATGAAATTATTCCTTTTATAGAGGCTGAAAAATCAGTAATCCACATGCTCACAACTCAGGAATGCATGTTTGTGGAAACCGTCATGCATGTAACATGTACGGAACACGGAATATCATGTTGAAGGAATCTATTCAAATTACATATCTCTAGGGTAGAATTCGCTCCAAGAGGGTTTTTCTGGGATCAAAGTGTGATTCTTGAAACTGGTGATAGGAGAAGCAACGAAGTCCAAGGAACTATTTCAAAGTGCATAAGTAACTTGTTTGGTGGTTGAAACATCTGTCATGCGCATGTTCACAGCTCAGAAATGCATGTTTGAGGAATCCGTGATGCATGAAACGTGTTCGGAATACGGAATGCCATGGTTATGTAAACAATGTAAATTACATGTGTATTGGTGAGAATTCGCTCAAAGAGTGTTTTCTACTGCCAAATGTCCGATTTTAGAACCTGGTGATACAAAAAACTTCTGAAGTCAGAGTAAATATTTCAAAGTGTAATATATACCTTCTTTGGTGGATGAAAGTTCACTAATCCACATGCTCACAACTCAGAAACGCATGTTTCTCGAATCCGTCATGCATGTATCATGTACGGAACACGGAATATCATGTTGAAGGAATCTATTCAAATTACATATCTCTAGGGTAGAATTCGCTCCAAAAGTGTTTTTCTGGGATCAAAGTGTGATTCTTGAAACTGGTGATAGGAGAAGCAACGAAGTACAAGGGACTATTTCAAGGTGCATAAGTAACTTGTTTGGTGGTTGAAACATCTGTCATGCGCATGTTCACAGCTCAGAAATGCATGTTTGAGGAATCCGTGATGCATGAAACATGTTCGGAATACGGAATGCCATGGTTATGTAAACAATGTAAATTACATGTGTATTGGTGAGAATTCGCTCAAAGAGTGTTTTCTACTGCCAAATGTCTGATTTTAGAACCTGGTGATACAAAAAACTTATGAAGTCAGAGTAAATATTTCAAAGTGTAATATATGCCTTCTTTGGTGGATGAAAGTTCACTTATCCACATGCTCACAACTCAGAAACGCATGTTTCTCGAATCCGTCATGCATGTATCATGTACGGAACCCGGAATGCCATGTTGATGGAATTCATGTAAATTATATATCTATTAGGTTGAATACACTCCAGAAGTATTCTTCTGTGAAAAATGAACGAATTCGAAACTTGTGTTAGGGAAAGCTTGTGAAAATGTGTACACGAGTCTATATGAAATTATTCCTTTTATAGAGGATGAAAAATCAGTAATCCACATGCTCACATCTCAGGAATGCATGTATGTCGAATCCGTCATGCATGTAACATGTACGGAACACGGAATATCATGTTGAAGGAATCTATTCAAATTAGATATCTCTAGGGTAGAATTCGCTCCAAGAGGGTTTTTCTGGGATCAAAGTGTGATTCTTGAAACTGGTGATAGGAGAAGCAACGAAGTCCAAGGAACTATTTCAAAGTGCATAAGTAACTTGTTTGTTGGTTGAAACATCTGTCATGCGCATGTTCACAGCTCAGAAATGCATGTTGAGGAATCCGTGATGCATGAAACATGTTCGGAATACGGAATGCCATGGTTATGTAAACAATGTAAATTACATGTGTATTGGTGAGAATTCGCTCAAAGAGTGTTTTCTACTGCCAAATGTCCGATTTTAGAACCTGGTGATACAAAAAACATATGAAGTCAGAGTAAGTATTTCAAAGTGTAATATATGCCTTCTTTGGTGGATGAAAGTTCTCTAATCCACATGCTCACAACTCCGAAACGCATGTTTCTCGAATCCGTCATGCATGTATCATGTACGGAACCCGGAATGCCATGTTGATGGAATTCATGTAAATTATATATCTATTAGGTTGAATACACTCCAGAAGTATTCTTCTGTGAAAAATGAACGAATTCGAAACTTGTGTTAGGGAAGCTTGTGAAAATGTGTACATGAGTCTATATGAAATTATTCCTTTTATAGAGGCTGAAAAATCAGTAATCCACATGCTCACAACTCAGGAATGCATGTTTGTGGAAACCGTCATGCATGTAACATGTACGGAACACGGAATATCATGTTGAAGGAATCTATTCAAATTACATATCTCTAGGGTAGAATTCGCTCCAAGAGGGTTTTTCTGGGATCAAAGTGTGATTCTTGAAACTGGTGATAGGAGAAGCAACGAAGTCCAAGGAACTATTTCAAAGTGCATAAGTAACTTGTTTGGTGGTTGAAACATCTGTCATGCGCATGTTCACAGCTCAGAAATGCATGTTTGAGGAATCCGTGATGCATGAAACGTGTTCGGAATACGGAATGCCATGGTTATGTAAACAATGTAAATTACATGTGTATTGGTGAGAATTCGCTCAAAGAGTGTTTTCTACTGCCAAATGTCCGATTTTAGAACCTGGTGATACAAAAAACTTCTGAAGTCAGAGTAAATATTTCAAAGTGTAATATATACCTTCTTTGGTGGATGAAAGTTCACTAATCCACATGGTCACAACTCAGAAACGCATGTTTCTCGAATCCGTCATGCATGTATCATGTACGGAACCCGGAATGCCATGTTGATGGAATTCATGTAAATTATATATCTATTAGGTTGAATACACTCCAGAAGTATTCTTCTGTGAAAAATGAACGAATTCGAAACTTGTCTTAGGGAAAGCTTGTGAAAATGTGTACACGAGTCTATATGAAATTATTCCTTTTATAGAGGATGAAAAATCAGTTATCCACATGCTCACAACTCAGGAATGCATGTATGTCGAATCCGTCATGCATGTAACATGTACGGAACACGGAATATCATGTTGAAGGAATCTATTCAAATTACATATCTCTAGGGTAGATTTCGCTCCAAGAAGGTTTTTCTGGGATCAAAGTGTGATTCTTGAAACTGGTGATAGGAGAAGCAACGAAGTCCAAGGAACTATATCAAAGTGCATAAGTAACAGGTTTGGTGGTTGAAACATCTGTCATGCGCATGTTCACAGCTCAGAAATGCATGTTTGAGGAATCTGTGATGCATGAAACATGTTCGGAATACGGAATGCCATGGTGATGTAAACAATGTAAATTACATATGTATTGGTGAGAATTCGCTCAAAGAGTGTTTTCTACTGCCAAATGTCCGATTTTAGAACCTGGTGATACAAAAATCTTATGAAGTCAGAGTAAGTATTTCAAAGTGTAATATATGCCTTCTTTGGTGGATGAAAGTTCACTAATCCACATGCTCACAACTCAGAAACGCATGTTTCTCGAATCCGTCATGCATGTATCATGTACGGAACCCGGAATGCCATGTTGATGGAATTCATGTAAATTAAATATCTATTAGGTTGAATACACTCCACAAGTATTCTTCTGTGAAAAATGAATGAATTCGAAACTTGTGTTAGGGAAAGCTTGTGAAAATGTGTACATGAGTCTATATGAAATTATTCCTTTTATAGAGGATGAAAAATCAGTAATCCACATGCTCACATCTCAGGAATGCATGTATGTCGAATCCGTCATGCATGTAACATGTACGGAACACGGAATATCATGTTGAAGGAATCTATTCAAATTAGATATCTCTAGGGTAGAATTCGCTCCAAGAGGGTTTTTCTGGGATCAAAGTGTGATTCTTGAAACTGGTGATAGGAGAAGCAACGAAGTCCAAGGAACTATTTCAAAGTGCATAAGTAACTTGTTTGGTGGTTGAAACATCTGTCATGTGCATGTTCACAGCTCAGAAATGCATGTTGAGGAATCCGAGATGCATGAAACATGTTCGGAATACGGAATGCCATGGTTATGTAAACAATGTAAATTACATGTGTATTGGTGAGAATTCGCTCAAAGAGTGTTTTCTACTGCCAAATGTCCGATTTTAGAACCTGGTGATACAAAAAACTTATGAAGTCAGAGTAAATATTTCAAAGTGTAATATATGCCTTCTTTGGTGGATGAAAGTTCACTAATCCACATGCTCACAACTCAGAAACGCATGTTTCTCGAATCCGTCATGCATGTATCATGTACGGAACCCGGAATGCCATGTTGATGGAATTCATGTAAATTATATATCTATTAGGTTGAATACACTCCAGAAGTATTCTTCTGTGAAAAATGAACAAATTCGAAACTTGTGTTAGGGAAGCTTGTGAAAATGTGTACATGAGTCTATATGAAATTATTCCTTTTATAGAGGCTGAAAAATCAGTAATCCACATGCTCACAACTCAGGAATGCATGTTTGTGGAAACCGTCATGCATGTAACATGTACGGAACACGGAATATCATGTTGAAGGAATCTATTCAAATTACATATCTCTAGGGTAGAATTCGCTCCAAGAGGGTTTTTCTGGGATCAAAGTGTGATTCTTGAAACTGGTGATAGGAGAAGCAACGAAGTCCAAGGAACTATTTCAAAGTGCATAAGTAACTTGTTTGGTGGTTGAAACATCTGTCATGCGCATGTTCACAGCTCAGAAATGCATGTTTGAGGAATCCGTGATGCATGAAACGTGTTCGGAATACGGAATGCCATGGTTATGTAAACAATGTAAATTACATGTGTATTGGTGAGAATTCGCTCAAAGAGTGTTTTCTACTGCCAAATGTCCGATTTTAGAACCTGGTGATACAAAAAACTTCTGAAGTCAGAGTAAATATTTCAAAGTGTAATATATACCTTCTTTGGTGGATGAAAGTTCACTAATCCACATGGTCACAACTCAGAAACGCATGTTTCTCGAATCCGTCATGCATGTATCATGTACGGAACCCGGAATGCCATGTTGATGGAATTCATGTAAATTATATATCTATTAGGTTGAATAAACTCCAGAAGTATTCTTCTGTGAAAAATGAACGAATTCGAAACTTGTCTTAGGGAAAGCTTGTGAAAATGTGTACACGAGTCTATATGAAATTATTCCTTTTATAGAGGATGAAAAATCAGTTATCCACATGCTCACAACTCAGGAATGCATGTATGTCGAATCCGTCATGCATGTAACATGTACGGAACACGGAATATCATGTTGAAGGAATCTATTCAAATTACATATCTCTAGGGTAGATTTCGCTCCAAGAAGGTTTTTCTGGGATCAAAGTGTGATTCTTGAAACTGGTGATAGGAGAAGCAACGAAGTCCAAGGAACTATATCAAAGTGCATAAGTAACAGGTTTGGTGGTTGAAACATCTGTCATGCGCATGTTCACAGCTCAGAAATGCATGTTTGAGGAATCTGTGATGCATGAAACATGTTCGGAATACGGAATGCCATGGTGATGTAAACAATGTAAATTACATATGTATTGGTGAGAATTCGCTCAAAGAGTGTTTTCTACTGCCAAATGTCCGATTTTAGAACCTGGTGATACAAAAATCTTATGAAGTCAGAGTAAGTATTTCAAAGTGTAATATATGCCTTCTTTGGTGGATGAAAGTTCACTAATCCACATGCTCACAACTCAGAAACGCATGTTTCTCGAATCCGTCATGCATGTATCATGTACGGAACCCGGAATGCCATGTTGATGGAATTCATGTAAATTAAATATCTATTAGGTTGAATACACTCCACAAGTATTCTTCTGTGAAAAATGAATGAATTCGAAACTTGTGTTAGGGAAAGCTTGTGAAAATGTGTACACGAGTCTATATGAAATTATTCCTTTTATAGAGGATGAAAAATCAGTAATCCACATGCTCACATCTCAGGAATGCATGTATGTCGAATCCGTCATGCATGTAACATGTACGGAACACGGAATATCATGTTGAAGGAATCTATTCAAATTAGATATCTCTAGGGTAGAATTCGCTCCAAGAGGGTTTTTCTGGGATCAAAGTGTGATTCTTGAAACTGGTGATAGGAGAAGCAACGAAGTCCAAGGAACTATTTCAAAGTGCATAAGTAACTTGTTTGGTGGTTGAAACATCTGTCATGTGCATGTTCACAGCTGAGAAATGCATGTTGAGGAATCCGAGATGCATGAAACATGTTCGGAATACGGAATGCCATGGTTATGTAAACAATGTAAATTACATGTGTATTGGTGAGAATTCGCTCAAAGAGTGTTTTCTACTGCCAAATGTCCGATTTTAGAACCTGGTGATACAAAAAACTTATGAAGTCAGAGTAAATATTTCAAAGTGTAATATATGCCTTCTTTGGTGGATGAAAGTTCACTAATCCACATGCTCACAACTCAGAAACGCATGTTTCTCGAATCCGTCATGCATGTATCATGTACGGAACCCGTAATGCCATGTTGATGGAATTCATGTAAATTAAATATCTATTAGGTTGAATACACTCCAGAAGTATTCTTTTGTGAAAAATGAACGAATTCGAAACTTGTGTTAGGGAAAGCTTGTGAAAATGTGTACACGAGTCTATATGAAATTATTCCTTTTATAGAGGATGAAAAATCAGTAATCCACATGCTCACAACTCAGGAATGCATGTTTGTCGAATCCGTCATGCATGTAACATTTACGGAACACGGAATATCATTTTGAAGGAATCTATTCAAATTACATATCTCTAGGGTAGAATTCGCTCCAAGAGGGTTTTTCTGGGATCAAAGTGTGATTCTTGAAACTGGTGGTAGGAGAAGCAACGAAGTCCAAGGAACTATTTCAAAGTGCATAAGTAACTTGTTTGGTGGTTGTAACATCTGTCATGCGAATGTTCAGAGCTCAGAAATGCATGTTTGAGGAATCCGTGTTGCATGAAACATGTTCGGAATACGGAATGCCATGGTGATATAAACAATGTAAATTACATGGGTATTGGTGAGAATTCGCTCAAAGAGTGTTTTCTACTGCCAAATGTCCGATTTTAGAACCTGGTGATACAAAAAACTTATGAAGTCAGAGTAAATATTTCAAAGTGTAATATATGCCTTCTTTGGTGGATGAAAGTTCACTAATCCACATGCTCACAACTCAGAAACGCATGTTTCTCGAATCCGTCATGCATGTATCATGTACGGAACCCGGAATGCCATGTTGATGGAATTCATGTAAATTATATATCTATTAGGTTGAATACACTCCAGAAGTATTCTTCTGTGAAAAATGAACGAATTCGAAACTTGTGTTAGGGAAAGCTTGTGAAAATGTGTACACGAGTCTATATGAAATTATTCCTTTTATAGAGGATGAAAAATCAGTAATCCACATGCTCACAAGTCAGGAATGCATGTTTGTCGAATACGTCATGCATGTAACATGTACGGAACACGGAATATCATGTTGAAGGAATCTAATCAAATTATATATCTCTAGGGTAGAATTCGCTCCAAGAGGGTTTTTCTGGGATCAAAGTGTGATTCTTGAAACTGGTGATAGGAGAAGCAACGAAGTCCAAGGAACTATTTCAAAGTGCATAAGTAACTTGTTTGGTGGTTGAAACATCTGTCATGCGCATGTTCACAGCTCAGAAATGCATGTTTGAGGAATCCGTGATGCATGAAACATGTTCGGAATACGGAATGCCATGGTTATGTAAACAATGTAAATTACATATGTATTGGTGAGAATTCGCTCAAAGAGTGTTTTCTACTGCCAAATGTCCGATTTTAGAACCTGGTGATACAAAAAACTTATGAAGTCAGAGTAAATATTTCAAAGTGTAATATATGCCTTCTTTGGTGGATGAAAGTTCACTAATCCACATGCTCACAACTCAGAAACGCATGTTTCTCGAATCCGTCATGCATGTATCATGTACGGAACCCGGAATGCCATGTTGATGGAATTCATGTAAATTATATATCTATAAGGTTGAATACACTCCAGAAGTATTCTTCTGTGATAAATGAACGAATTCGAAACTTGAGTTAGGGAAAGCTTGTGAAAATGTGTACACGAGTCTATATGAAATTATTCCTTTTATAGAGGATGAAAAATCAGTTATCCACATGCTCACAACTCAGGAATGCATGTATGTCGAATCCGTCATGCATGTAACATGTACGGATCACGGAATATCATGTTGAAGGGATCTATTCAAATTACATATCTCTAGGGTAGAATTCGCTCCAAGAAGGTTTTTCTGGGATCAAAGTGTGATTCTTGAAACTGGTGATAAGAGAAGCAACGAAGTCCAAGGAACTATTTCAAAGTGCATAAGTAACATGTTTGGTGGTTGAAACATCTGTCATGCGCATGTTCACAGCTCAGAAATGCATGTTTGAGGAATCCGTGATGCATGAAACATGTTCGGAATACGGAATGCCATGGTTATGTAAACAATGTAAATTACATGTGTATTGGTGAGAATTCGCTCAAAGAGTGTTTTCTACTGCCAAATGTCCAATTTTAGAACCTGGTGATACAAAAAACTTATGAAGTCAGAGTAAATATTTCAAAGTGTAATATATGCCTTCTTTGGTGGATGAAAGTTCACTAATCCACATGCTCACAACTCTGAAACGCATGTTTCTCGAATCCATCATGCATGTATCATGTACGGAACCCGGAATGCCATGTTGATGGAATTCATGTAAATTAAATATCTATTAGGTTGAATACACTCCAGAAGTATTCTTCTGTGAAAAATGAACGAATTCGAAACTTGTGTTAGGGAAAGCTTGTGAAAATGTGTACACGAGTCTATATGAAATTATTCCTTTTATAGAGGATGAAAAATCAGTAATGCACATGCTCACAACTCAGGAATGCTTGTTTGTCGAATCCGTCATGCATGTAACATTTACGGAACACGGAATATCATGTTGAAGGAATCTATTCAAATTACATATCTCTAGGGTAGAATTCGCTCCAAGAGGGTTTTTCTGGGATCAAAGTGTGATTCTTGAAACTGGTGGTAGGAGAAGCAACGAAGTCCAAGGAACTATTTCAAAGTGCATAAGTAACTTGTTTGGTGGTTGAAACATCTGTCATGCGAATGTTCAGAGCTCAGAAATGCATGTTTGAGGAATCCGTGTTGCATGAAACATGTTCGGTATACGGAATGCTATGGTGATATAAACAATGTAAATTACATGGGTATTGGTGAGAATTCGCTCAAAGAGTGTTTTCTACTGCCAAATGTCCGATTTTAGAACCTGGTGATACAAAAAACTTATGAAGTCAGAGTAAATATTTCAAAGTGTAATATATGCCTTCTTTGGTGGATGAAAGTTCACTAATCCACATGCTCACAACTCAGAAACGCATGTTTCTCGAATCCGTCATGCATGTATCATGTACGGAACCCGGAATGCCATGTTGATGGAATTCATGAAAATTATATATCTATTAGGTTGAATACACTCCAGAAGTATTCTTCTGTGAAAAATGAACGAATTCGAAACTTGTGTTAGGGAAAGCTTGTGAAAATGTGTACACGAGTCTATATGAAATTATTCCTTTTATAGAGGATGAAAAATCAGTAATCCACATGCTCACAAGTCAGGAATGCATGTTTGTCGAATACGTCATGCATGTAACATGTACGGAACACGGAATATCATGTTGAAGGTATCTAATCAAATTACATATCTCTAGGGTAGAATTCGCTCCAAGAGGGTTTTTCTAGGATCAAAGTGTGATTCTTGAAACTGGTGATAGGAGAAGCAACGAAGTCCAAGGAACTATTTCAAAGTGCATAAGTAACTTGTTTGGTGGTTGAAACATCTGTCATGCGCATGTTCACAGCTCAGAAATGCATGTTTGAGGAATCCGTGATGCATGAAACATGTTCGGAATACGGAATGCCATGGTTATGTAAACAATGTAAATTACATGTGTATTGGTGAGAATTCGCTCAAAGAGTGTTTTCTACTGCCAAATGTCTGATTTTAGAACCTGGTGATACAAAAAACTTATGAAGTCAGAGTAAATATTTCAAAGTGTAATATATGCCTTCTTTGGTGGATGAAAGTTCACTAATCCACATGCTCACAACTCAGAAACGCATGTTTCTCGAATCCGTCATGCATGTATCATGTACGGAACCCGGAATGCCATGTTGATGGAATTCATGTAAATTATATATCTATTAGGTTGAATACACTCCAGAAGTATTCTTCTGTGAAAAATGAACGAATTCGAAACTTGAGTTAGGGAAAGCTTGTGAAAATGTGTACACGAGTCTATATGAAATTATTCCTTTTATAGAGGATGAAAAATCAGTTATCCACATGCTCACAACTCAGGAATGCATGTATGTCGAATCCGTCATGCATGTAACATGTACGGAACACGGAATATCATGTTGAAGGAATCTATTCAAATTACATATCTCTAGGGTAGAATTCGCTCCAAGAAGGTTTTTCTGGGATCAAAGTGTGATTCTTGATACTGGTGATAGGAGAAGCAACGAAGTCCAAGGAACTATTTCAAAGTGCATAAGTAACATGTTTGGTGGTTGAAACATCTGTCATGCGCATGTTCACAGCTCAGAAATTCATGTTTGAGGAATCTGTGATGCATGAAACATGTTCGGAATACGGAATGCCATGGTTATGTAAACAATGTAAATTACAAGGGTATTGGTGAGAATTCGCTCAAAGAGTGTTTTCTACTGCCAAATGTCCGATTTTAGAACCTGGTGATACAAAAAATTTATGAAGTCAGAGTAAATATTTCAAAGTGTAATATATGCCTTCTTTGGTGGATGAAAGTTCACTAATCCACATGCTCACAACTCTGAAACGCATGTTTCTCGAATCCGTCATGCATGTATCATGTACGGAACCCGGAATGCCATGTTGATGGAATTCATGTAAATTAAATATCTATTAGGTTAAATACACTCCAGAGTATTCTTCTGTGAAAAATGAACGAATTCAAAACTTGTGTTAGGGAAAGTTTGTGAAAATGTGTACACGAGTCTATATGAAATTATTCCTTTTATAGAGGATGAAAAATCAGTAATCCACATGCTCACAACTCAGGAATGCATGTATGTCGAATCCGTCATGCATGTAACATGTACGGAACACGGAATGTCATGTTGAAGGAATCTATTCAAATTAGATATCTCTAGGGTAGAATTCGCTCCAAGAGGGTTTTTCTGGGATCAAAGTGTGATTCTTGAAACTGGTGATAGGAGAAGCAACGAAGTCCAAGGAACTATTTCAAAGTGCATAAGTAACTTGTTTGGTGGTTGAAACATCTGTCATGCGAATGTTCAGAGCTCAGAAATGCATGTTTGAGGAATCCGTGTTGCATGAAACATGTTCGGAATACGGAATGCCATGGTGATATAAACAATGTAAATTACATGGGTATTGGTGAGAATTCGCTCAAAGAGTGTTTTCTACTGCCAAATGTCCGATTTTAGAACCTGGTGATACAAAAAACTTATGAAGTCAGAGTAAATATTTCAAAGTGTAATATATGCCTACTTTGGTGGATGAAAGTTCACTAATCCACATGCTCACAACTCAGAAACGCATGTTTCTCGAATCCGTCATGCATGTATCATGTACGGAACACGGAATATCATGTTGAAGGAATCTATTCAAATTACATATCTCTAGGGTAGAATTCGCTCCAAGAAGGTTTTTCTGGGATCAAAGTGTGATTCTTGAAACTGGTGATAGGAGAAGCAACGAAGTCCTAGGGACTATTTCTAAGTGCATAAGTAACTTGTTTGGTGGTTGAAACATCTGTCATGCGCATGTTCACAGCTCAGAAATGCATGTTTGAGGAATCCGTGATGCATGAAACATGTTCGGAATACGGAATGCCATGGTTATGTAAACAATGTAAATTACATGTGTATTGGTGAGAATTCGCTCAAAGAGTGTTTTCTACTGCCAAATGTCCGATTTTAGAACCTGGTGATACAAAAAACTTATGAAGTCAGAGTAAATATTTCAAAGTGTAATATATGCCTTCTTTGGTGGATGAAAGTTCACTAATCCACATGCTCACAACTCTGAAACGCATGTTTCTCGAATCCGTCATGCATGTATCATGTACGGAACCCGGAATGCCATGTTGATGGAATTCATGTAAATTATATATCTATTAGGTTGAATACACTCCAGAAGTATTCTTCTGTGAAAAATGAACGAATTCGAAACTTGTGTTAGGGAAAGCTTGTGAAAATGTGTACACGAGTCTATATGAAATTATTCCTTTTTTAGAGGATGAAAAATCAGTAATCCACATGCTCACAACTCGGGAATGCATTTTTGTCGAATCCGTCATGCATGTAACATTTACGGAACACGGAATATCATGTTGAAGGAATCTATTCAAATTACATATCTCTAGGGTAGAATTCGCTCCAAGAGGGTTTTTCTGGGATCAAAGTGTGATTCTTGAAACTGGTGGTAGGAGAAGCAACGAAGTCCAAGGAACTATTTCAAAGTGCATAAGTAACTTGTTTAGTGGTTGAAACATCTGTCATGCGAATGTTCAGAGCTCAGAAATGCATGTTTGAGGAATCCGTGTTGCATGAAACATGTTCGGAATACGGAATGCCATGGTGATATAAACAATGTAAATTACATGGGTATTGGTGAGAATTCGCTCAAAGAGTGTTTTCTACTGCCAAATGTCCGATTTTAGAACCTGGTGATACAAAAAACTTATGAAGTCAGAGTAAATATTTCAAAGTGTAATATATGCCTTCTTTGGTGGATGAAAGTTCACTAATCCACATGCTCACAACTCAGAAACGCATGTTTCTCGAATCCGTCATGCATGTATCATGTACGAAACCCGGAATGCCATGTTGATGGAAATCATGTAAATTATATATCTATTAGGTTGAATACACTCCAGAAGTATTCTTCTGTGAAAAATGAACGAATTCGAAACTTGTGTTAGCGAAAGCTTGTGAAAATGTGTACACGAGTCTATATGAAATTATTCCTTTTATAGAGGATGAAAAATCAGTAATCCACATGCTCACAACTCAGGAATGCATGTTTGTCGAATCCGTCATGCATGTTACATGTACGGAACACGGAATATCATGTTGAAGGAATCTATTCAAATTACATATCTCTAGGGTAGAATTCGCTCCAAGAGGGTTTTTCTGGGATCAAAGTGTGATTCTTGAAACTGGTGATAGGAGAAGCAACGAAGTCCATGGAACTATTTCAATGTGCATAAGTAACTTGTTTGGTGGTTGAAACATCTGTCATGCGCATGTTCACAGCTCAGAAATGCATGTTTGAGGAATCTGTGATGCATGAAACATGTTCGGAATACGGAATGCCATGGTGATGTAAACAATGTAAATTACATATGTATTGGTGAGAATTCGCTCAAAGAGTGTTTTCTACTGCCAAATGTCCGATTTTAGAACCTGGTGATACAAAAAAATTATGAAGTCAGATTAAGTATTTCAAAGTGTAATATATGCCTTCTTTGGTGGATGAAAGTTCACTAATCCACATGCTCACAACTCAGAAACGCATGTTTCTCGAATCCGTCATGCATGTATCATGTACGGAACCCGGAATGCCATGTTGATGGAATTCATGTAAATTAAATATCTATTAGGTTGAATACACTCCAGAAGTCTTCTTCTGTGAAAAATGAATGAATTCGAAACTTGTGTTAGGGAAAGCTTGTGAAAATGTGTACACGAGTCTATATGAAATTATTCCTTTTATAGAGGATGAAAAATCAGTAATCCACATGCTCACAACTCAGGAATGCATGTATGTCGAATCCGTCATGCATGTAACATGTACGGAACACGGAATATCATGTTGAAGGAATCTAATCAAATTACATATCTCTAGGGTAGAATTCGCTCCAAGAGGGTTTTTCTGGGATCAAAGTGTGATTCTTGAAACTGGTGGTAGGAGAAGCAACGAAGTCCAAGGAACTATTTCAAAGTGCATAAGTAACTTGTTTGGTGGTTGAAACATCTGTCATGCGCATGTTCACAGCTCAGAAATGCATGTTTGAGGAATCCGTGATGCATGAAACATGTTGGGAATACGGAATGCCATGGTTATGTAAACAATGTAAATTACATGTGTATTGGTGAGAATTCGCTCAAAGAGTGTTTTCTACTGCCAAATGTCCGATTTTAGAACCTGGTGATACAAAAAACATATGAAGTCAGTGTAAGTATTTCAAAGTGTAATATGTGCCTTCTTTGGTGGATGAAAGTTCACTAATCCACATGCTCACAAGTCAGAAACGCATGTTTCTCGAATCCGTCATGCATGTAGCATGTACGGAACCCGGAATGCCATGTTGATGGAATTCATGTAAATTATATATCTATTAGGTTGAATACACTCCTGAAGTATTCTTCTTTGAAAAATGAACGAATTCGAAACTTGTGTTACGGAAAGCTTGTGAAAAAGTGTACACGAGTCTATATGAAATTATTCCTTTTATAGAGGATGAAAAATCAGTAATCCACATGCTCACAACTCAGGAATGCATGTTTGTCGAATCCGTCATGCATGTAACATGTACGGAACACGGAATATCATGTTGAAGGAATCTATTCAAATTACATATCTCTAGGGTAGAATTCGCTCCAAGAGGGTTTTTCTGGGATCAAAGTGTGATTCGTGAAACTGGTGATAGGAGAAGCAACGAAGTCCAAGGAACTATTTCAAAGTGCATAAGTAACTTGTTTGGTGGTTGAAACATCTGTCATGCGCATGTTCACAGCTCAGAAATGCATGTTTGAGGAATCTGTGATGCATGAAACATGTTCGGAATACGGAATGCCATGGTGATGTAAACAATGTAAATTACATATGTATTGGTGAGAATTCGCTCAAAGAGTGTTTTCTACTGCCACATGTCCGATGTTAGAACCTGGTGATACAAAAAAATTATGAAGTCAGAGTAAGTATTTCAAAGTGTAATATATGCCTTCTTTGGTGGATGAAAGTTCACTAATCCACATGCTCACAACTCAGAAACGCATGTTTCTCGAATCCGTCATGCATGTATCATGTACGGAACCCGGAATGCCATGTTGATGGAATTCATGTAAATTAAATATCTATTAGGTTGAATACACTCCTGAAGTATTCTTCTGTGAAAAATGAACGAATTCGAAACTTGTGTTACGGAAAGCTTGTGAAAATGTGTACACGAGTCTATATGAAATTATTCCTTTTATAGAGGATGAAAAATCAGTAATCCACATGCTCACAACTCAGGAATGCATGTTTGTCGAATCCGTCATGCATGTAACATGTACGGAACACGGAATATCATGTTGAAGGAATCTATTCAAATTACATATCTCTAGGGTAGAATTCGCTCCAAGAGGGTTTTTCTGGGATCAAAGTGTGATTCGTGAAACTGGTGATAGGAGAAGCAACGAAGTCCAAGGAACTATTTCAAAGTGCATAAGTAACTTGTTTGGTGGTTGAAACATCTGTCATGCGCATGTTCACAGCTCAGAAATGCATGTTTGAGGAGTCCGTGATGCATGAAACATGTTCGGAATATGGAATGCCATGGTTATGTAAACAATGTAAATTACATGTGTATTGGTGAGAATTCGCTCAAAGAGTGTTTTCTACTGCCAAATGTCCGATTTTAGAACCTGGTGATACAAAAAACTTATGAAGTCAGAGTAAATCTTTCAAAGTGTAATATATGCCTTCTTTGGTGGATGAAAGTTCACTAATCCACATGCTCACAACTCAGAAACGCATGTTTCTCGAATCCGTCATGCATGTATCATGTACGGAACCCGGAATGCCATGTTGATGGAATTCATGTAAATTATATATCTATTAGGTTGAATACACTCCTGAAGTATTCTTCTGTGAAAAATGAACGAATTCGAAACTTGTGTTACGGAAAGCTTGTGAAAAAGTGTACACGAGTCTATATGAAATTATTCCTTTTATAGAGGGTGAAAAATCAGTAATCCACATGCTCACAACTCAGGAATGCATGTTTGTGGAAACCGTCATGCATGTAACATGTACGGAACACGGAATATCATGTTGAAGGAATCTATTCAAATTACATATCTCTAGGGTAGAATTCGCTCCAAGAGGGTTTTTCTGGGATCAAAGTGTGATTCGTGAAACTGGTGATAGGAGAAGCAACGAAGTCCAAGGAACTATTTCAAAGTGCATAAGTAACTTGTTTGGTGGTTGAAACATCTGTCATGTGCATGTTCACAGCTCAGAAATGCATGTTTGAGGAATTCGTGATGCATGAATCATGTTCGGAATACGGAATGCCATGGTTATGTAAACAATGTAAATTACATGTGTATTGGTGAGAATTCGCTCAAAGAGTGTTTTCTACTGCCAAATGTCCGATTTTAGAACCTGGTGATACAAAAAATTTATGAAGTCAGAGTAAATATTTCAAAGTGTAATATATGCCTTCTTTGGTGGATGAAAGTTCACTAATCCACATGCTCACAACTCAGAAACGCATGTTTCTCGAATCCGTCATGCATGTATCATGTACGGAACCCGGAATGCCATGTTGATAGAATTCATGTAAATTATATATCTATTAGGTTGAATACACTCCAGAAGAATTCTTCTGTGAAAAATGAACGAATTCAAAACTTGTGTTAGGGAAAGTTTGTGAAAATGTGTACACGAGTCTATATGAAATTATTCCTTTTATACAGGATGAAAAATCAGTAATCCACATGCTCACAACTCAGGAATGCATGTATGTCGAATCCGTCATGCATGTAACATGTACGGAACACGGAATATCATGTTGAAGGAATCTATTCAAATTAGATATCTCTAGGGTAGAATTCGCTCCAAGAGGGTTTTTCTGGGATCAAAGTGTGATTCTTGAAACTGGTGATAGGAGAAGCAACGAAGTCCAAGGAACTATTTCAAAGTGCATAAGTAACTTGTTTGGTGGTTGAAACATCTGTCATGCGCATGTTCACAGCTCAGAAATGCATGTTGAGGAATCCGTGATGCATGAAACATGTTCGGAATACGGAATGCCATGGTTATGTAAACAATGTAAATTACAAGGGTATTGGTGAGAATTCGCTCAAAGAGTGTTTTCTACTGCCAAATGTCCGATTTTAGAACCTGGTGATACAAAAAATTTATGAAGTCAGAGTAAATATTTCAAAGTGTAATATATGCCTTCTTTGGTGGATGAAAGTTCACTAATCCACATGCTCACAACTCTGAAACGCATGTTTCTCGAATCCGTCATGCATGTATCATGTACGGAACCCGGAATGCCATGTTGATGGAATTCATGTAAATTATATATCTATTAGGTTGAATACACTCCAGAAGTATTCTTCTGTGAAAAATGAACGAATTCGAAACTTGTGTTAGGGAAAGCTTGTGAAAATGTGTACACGTGTCTATATGAAATTATTCCTTTTATACAGGATGAAAAATCAGTAATCCACATGCTCACAAGTCAGGAATGCATGTTTGTCGAATCCGTCAAGCATGTAACATGTACGGAACACGGAATATCATGTTGAAGGAATCTAATCAAATTACATATCTCTAGGGTAGAATTCGCTCCAAGAGGGTTTTTCTGGGATCAAAGTGTGATTCTTGAAACTGGTGATAGGAGAAGCAACGAAGTCCAAGGAACTATTTCAAAGTGCATAAGTAACTTGTTTGGTGGTTGAAACATCTGTCATGCGAATGTTCAGAGCTCAGAAATGCATGTTTGAGGAATCCGTGTTGCATGAAACATGTTCGGAATACGGAATGCCATGGTGATATAAACAATGTAAATTACATGGGTATTGGTGAGAATTCGCTCAAAGAGAGTTTTCTACTGCCAAATGTCCGATTTTAGAACCTGGTGATACAAAAAACTTATGAAGTCAGAGTAAATATTTCAAAGTGTAATATATGCCTATTTTGGTGGATGAAAGTTCACTAATCCACATGCTCACAACTCAGAAACGCATGTTTCTCGAATCCGTCATGCATGTATCATGTACGGAACACGGAATATCATGTTGAAGGAATCTATTCAAATTACATATCTCTAGGGTAGAATTCGCTCCAAGAGGGTTTTTCTGGGATCAAAGTGTGATTCTTGAAACTGGTGATAGGAGAAGCAACGAAGTCCTAGGGACTATTTCTAAGTGCATAAGTAACTTGTTTGGTGGTTGAAACATCTGTCATGCGCATGTTCACAGCTCAGAAATGCATGTTTGAGGAATCCGTGATGCATGAAACATGTTCGGAATACGGAATGCCATGGTTATGTAAACAATGTAAATTACATGTGTATTGGTGAGAATTCGCTCAAAGAGTGTTTTCTACTGTCAAATGTCCGATTTTAGAACCTGGTGATACAAAAAACTTATGAAGTCAGAGTAAATATTTCAAAGTGTAATATATGCCTATTTTGGTGGATGAAAGTTCACTAATCCACATGCTCACAACTCAGAAACGCATGTTTCTCGAATCCGTCATGCATGTATCATGTACGGAACACGGAATATCATGTTGAAGGAATCTATTCAAATTACATATCTCTAGGGTAGAATTCGCTCCAAGAGGGTTTTTCTGGGATCAAAGTGTGATTCTTGAAACTGGTGATGGAGAAGCAACGAAGTCCAAGGAACTATTTCAAAGTGCATAAGTAACTTGTTTGGTGGTTGAAACATCTGTCATGCGCATGTTCACAGCTCAGAAATGCATGTTTGAGGAATCCGTGATGCATGAAACATGTTGGGAATACGGAATGCCATGGTTATGTAAACAATGTAAATTACATGTGTATTGGTGAGAATTCGCTCAAAGAGTGTTTTCTACTGCCAAATGTCCGATTTTAGAACCTGGTGATACAAAAAACATATGAAGTCAGTGTAAGTATTTCAAAGTGTAATATATGCCTTCTTTGGTGGATGAAAGTTCACTAATCCACATGCTCACAACTCAGAAACGCATGTTTCTCGAATCCGTCATGCATGTATCATGTACGGAACCCGGAATGCCATGTTGATGGAATTCATGTAAATTATATATCTATTAGGTTGAATACACTCCTGAAGTATTCTTCTGTGAAAAATGAACGAATTCGAAACTTGTGTTACGGAAAGCTTGTGAAAAAGTGTACACGAGTCTATATGAAATTATTCCTTTTATAGAGGATGAAAAATCAGTAATCCACATGCTCACAACTCAGGAATGCATGTTTGTCGAATCCGTCATGCATGTAACATGTACGGAACACGGAATATCATGTTGAAGGAATCTATTCAAATTACATATCTCTAGGGTAGAATTCGCTTCAAGAGGGTTTTTCTGGGATCAAAGTGTGATTCGTGAAACTGGTGATAGGAGAAGCAACGAAGTCCAAGGAACTATTTCAAAGTGCATAAGTAACTTGTTTGGTGGTTGAAACATCTGTCATGCGCATGTTCACAGCTCAGAAATGCATGTTTGAGGAGTCCGTGATGCATGAAACGTGTTCGGAATATGGAATGCCATGGTTATGTAAACAATGTAAATTACATGTGTATTGGTGAGAATTCGCTCAAAGAGTGTTTTCTACTGCCAAATGTCCGATTTTAGAACCTGGTGATACAAAAAACTTATGAAGTCAGAGTAAATATTTCAAAGTGTAATATATGCCTTCTTTGGTGGATGAAAGTTCACTAATCCACATGCTCACAACTCAGAAACGCATGTTTCTCGAATCCGTCATGCATGTATCATGTACGGAACCCGGAATGCCATGTTGATGGAATTCATGTAAATTATATATCTATTAGGTTGAATACACTCCTGAAGTATTCTTCTGTGAAAAATGAACGAATTCGAAACTTGTGTTACGGAAAGCTTGTGAAAAAGTGTACACGAGTCTATATGAAATTATTCCTTTTATAGAGGATGAAAAATCAGTAATCCACATGCTCACAACTCAGGAATGCATGTTTGTGGAAACCGTCATGCATGTAACATGTACGGAACACGGAATATCATGTTGAAGGAATCTATTCAAATTACATATCTCTAGGGTAGAATTCGCTCCAAGAGGGTTTTTCTGGGATCAAAGTGTGATTCGTGAAACTGGTGATAGGAGAAGCAACGAAGTCCAAGGAACTATTTCAAAGTGCATAAGTAACTTGTTTGGTGGTTGAAACATCTGTCATGTGCATGTTCACAGCTCAGAAATGCATGTTTGAGGAATTCGTGATGCATGAATCATGTTCGGAATACGGAATGCCATGGTTATGTAAACAATGTAAATTACATGTGTATTGGTGAGAATTCGCTCAAAGAGTGTTTTCTACTGCCAAATGTCCGATTTTAGAACCTGGTGATACAAAAAATTTATGAAGTCAGAGTAAATATTTCAAAGTGTAATATATGCCTTCTTTGGTGGATGAAAGTTCACTAATCCACATGCTCACAACTCAGAAACGCATGTTTCTCGAATCCGTCATGCATGTATCATTTACGGAACCCGGAATGCCATGTTGATAGAATTCATGTAAATTATATATCTATTAGGTTGAATACACTCCAGAAGAATTCTTCTGTGAAAAATGAACGAATTCGAAACTTGTGTTAGGGAAAGTTTGTGAAAATGTGTACACGAGTCTATATGAAATTATTCCTTTTATACAGGATGAAAAATCAGTAATCCACATGCTCACAACTCAGGAATGCATGTATGTCGAATCCGTCATGCATGTAACATGTACGGAACACGGAATATCATGTTGAAGGAATCTATTCAATTTAGATATCTCTAGGGTAGAATTCGCTCCAAGAGGGTTTTTCTGGGATCAAAGTGTGATTCTTGAAACTGGTGATAGGAGAAGCAACGAAGTCCAAGGAACTATTTCAAAGTGCATAAGTAACTTGTTTGGTGGTTGAAACATCTGTCATGCGCATGTTCACAGCTCAGAAATGCATGTTGAGGAATCCGTGATGCATGAAACATGTTCGGAATACGGAATGCCATGGTTATGTAAACAATGTAAATTACAAGGGTATTGGTGAGAATTCGCTCAAAGAGTGTTTTCTACTGCCAAATGTCCGATTTTAGAACCTGGTGATACAAAAAATTTATGAAGTCAGAGTAAATATTTCAAAGTGTAATATATGCCTTCTTTGGTGGATGAAAGTTCACTAATCCACATGCTCACAACTCTGAAACGCATGTTTCTCGAATCCGTCATGCATGTATCATGTACGGAACCCGGAATGCCATGTTGATGGAATTCATGTAAATTATATATCTATTAGGTTGAATACACTCCAGAAGTATTCTTCTGTGAAAAATGAACGAATTCGAAACTTGTGTTAGGGAAAGCTTGTGAAAATGTGTACACGTGTCTATATGAAATTATTCCTTTTATACAGGATGAAAAATCAGTAATCCACATGCTCACAAGTCAGGAATGCATGTTTGTCGAATCCGTCAAGCATGTAACATGTACGGAACACGGAATATCATGTTGAAGGAATCTAATCAAATTACATATCTCTAGGGTAGAATTCGCTCCAAGAGGGTTTTTCTGGGATCAAAGTGTGATTCTTGAAACTGGTGATAGGAGAAGCAACGAAGTCCAAGGAACTATTTCAAAGTGCATAAGTAACTTGTTTGGTGGTTGAAACATCTGTCATGCGAATGTTCAGAGCTCAGAAATGCATGTTTGAGGAATCCGTGTTGCATGAAACATGTTCGGAATACGGAATGCCATGGTGATATAAACAATGTAAATTACATGGGTATTGGTGAGAATTCGCTCAAAGAGAGTTTTCTACTGCCAAATGTCCGATTTTAGAACCTGGTGATACAAAAAACTTATGAAGTCAGAGTAAATATTTCAAAGTGTAATATATGCCTATTTTGGTGGATGAAAGTTCACTAATCCACATGCTCACAACTCAGAAACGCATGTTTCTCGAATCCGTCATGCATGTATCATGTACGGAACACGGAATATCATGTTGAAGGAATCTATTCAAATTACATATCTCTAGGGTAGAATTCGCTCCAAGAGGGTTTTTCTGGGATCAAAGTGTGATTCTTGAAACTGGTGATAGGAGAAGCAACGAAGTCCTAGGGACTATTTCTAAGTGCATAAGTAACTTGTTTGGTGGTTGAAACATCTGTCATGCGCATGTTCACAGCTCAGAAATGCATGTTTGAGGAATCCGTGATGCATGAAACATGTTCGGAATACGGAATGCCATGGTTATGTAAACAATGTAAATTACATGTGTATTGGTGAGAATTCGCTCAAAGAGTGTTTTCTACTGTCAAATGTCCGATTTTAGAACCTGGTGATACAAAAAACTTATGAAGTCAGAGTAAATATTTCAAAGTGTAATATATGCCTTCTTTGGTGGATGAAAGTTCACTAATCCACATGCTCACAACTCTGAAACGCATGTTTCTCGAATCCGTCATGCATGTATCATGTACGGAACCCGGAATGCCATGTTGATGGAATTCATGTAAATTATATATCTATTAGGTTGAATACACTCCAGAAGTATTCTTCTGTGAAAAATGAACGAATTCGAAACTTGTGTTAGGGAAAACTTGTGAAAATGTGTACACGAGTCTATATGAAATTATTCCTTTTATAGAGGATGAAAAATCAGTAATCCACATGCTCACAACTCAGGAATGCATGTTTGTCGAATCCGTCATGCATGTAACATTTACGGAACACGGAATATCATGTTGAAGGAATCTATTCAAATTACATATCTATAGGGTAGAATTCGCTCCAAGAGGGTTTTTCTGGGATCAAAGTGTGATTCTTGAAACTGGTGGTAGGAGAAGCAACGAAGTCCAAGGAACTATTTCAAAGTGCATAAGTAACTTGTTTGGTGGTTGAAACATCTGTCATGCGCATGTTCACAGCTCAGAAATGCATGTTGAGGAATCCGTGATGCATGAAACATGTTCGGAATACGGAATGCCATGGTTATGTAAACAATGTAAATTACAAGGGTATTGGTGAGAATTCGCTCAAAGAGTGTTTTCTACTGCCAAATGTCCGATTTTAGAACCTGGTGATACAAAAAATTTATGAAGTCAGAGTAAATATTTCAAAGTGTAATATATGCCTTCTTTGGTGGATGAAAGTTCACTAATCCACATGCTCACAACTCTGAAACGCATGTTTCTCGAATCCGTCATGCATGTATCATGTACGGAACCCGGAATGCCATGTTGATGGAATTCATGTAAATTATATATCTATTAGGTTGAATACACTCCAGAAGTATTCTTCTGTGAAAAATGAACGAATTCGAAACTTGTGTTAGGGAAAGCTTGTGAAAATGTGTACACGAGTCTATATGAAATTATTCCTTTTATACAGGATGAAAAATCAGTAATCCACATGCTCACAAGTCAGGAATGCATGTTTGTCGAATCCGTCATGCATGTAACATGTACGGAACACGGAATATCATGTTGAAGGAATCTATTCAAATTAGATATCTCTAGGGTAGAATTCGCTCCAAGAGGGTTTTTCTGGGATCAAAGTGTGATTCTTGAAACTGGTGATAGGAGAAGCAACGAAGTCCAAGGAACTATTTCAAAGTGCATAAGTAACTTGTTTGGTGGTTGAAACATCTGTCATGCGCATGTTCACAGCTCAGAAATGCATGTTGAGGAATCCGTGATGCATGAAACATGTTCGGAATACGGAATGCCATGGTTATGTAAACAATGTAAATTACAAGGGTATTGGTGAGAATTCGCTCAAAGAGTGTTTTCTACTGCCAAATGTCCGATTTTAGAACCTGGTGATACAAAAAATTTATGAAGTCAGAGTAAATATTTCAAAGTGTAATATATGCCTTCTTTGGTGGATGAAAGTTCACTAATCCACATGCTCACAACTCTGAAACGCATGTTTCTCGAATCCGTCATGCATGTATCATGTACGGAACCCGGAATGCCATGTTGATGGAATTCATGTAAATTATATATCTATTAGGTTGAATACACTCCAGAAGTATTCTTCTGTGAAAAATGAACGAATTCGAAACTTGTGTTAGGGAAAGCTTGTGAAAATGTGTACACGTGTCTATATGAAATTATTCCTTTTATACAGGATGAAAAATCAGTAATCCACATGCTCACAAGTCAGGAATGCATGTTTGTCGAATCCGTCAAGCATGTAACATGTACGGAACACGGAATATCATGTTGAAGGAATCTAATCAAATTACATATCTCTAGGGTAGAATTCGCTCCAAGAGGGTTTTTCTGGGATCAAAGTGTGATTCTTGAAACTGGTGATAGGAGAAGCAACGAAGTCCAAGGAACTATTTCAAAGTGCATAAGTAACTTGTTTGGTGGTTGAAACATCTGTCATGCGAATGTTCAGAGCTCAGAAATGCATGTTTGAGGAATCCGTGTTGCATGAAACATGTTCGGAATACGGAATGCCATGGTGATATAAACAATGTAAATTACATGGGTATTGGTGAGAATTCGCTCAAAGAGAGTTTTCTACTGCCAAATGTCCGATTTTAGAACCTGGTGATACAAAAAACTTATGAAGTCAGAGTAAATATTTCAAAGTGTAATATATGCCTATTTTGGTGGATGAAAGTTCACTAATCCACATGCTCACAACTCAGAAACGCATGTTTCTCGAATCCGTCATGCATGTATCATGTACGGAACACGGAATATCATGTTGAAGGAATCTATTCAAATTACATATCTCTAGGGTAGAATTCGCTCCAAGAGGGTTTTTCTGGGATCAAAGTGTGATTCTTGAAACTGGTGATAGGAGAAGCAACGAAGTCCTAGGGACTATTTCTAAGTGCA
Organism: Vicugna pacos; assembly: GCF_048564905.1. Classification (NCBI taxonomy): domain Eukaryota; kingdom Metazoa; phylum Chordata; class Mammalia; order Artiodactyla; family Camelidae; genus Vicugna; species Vicugna pacos. Next base: position 49,411,008 of record NW_027328741.1, read on the forward strand.
TAAGTAACTTGTTTGGTGGTTGAAACATCTGTCATGCGCATGTTCACAGCTCAGAAATGCATGTTTGAGGAATCCGTGATGCATGAAACATGTTCGGAATACGGAATGCCATGGTTATGTAAACAATGTAAATTACAAGGGTATTGGTGAGAATTCGCTGAAAGAGTGTTTTCTACTGTCAAATGTCCGATTTTAGAACCTGGTGATACAAAAAACTTATGAAGTCAGAGTAAATATTTCAAAGTGTAATATATGCCTTCTTTGGTGGATGAAAGTTCACTAATCCACATGCTCACAACTCTGAAACGCATGTTTCTCGAATCCGTCATGCATGTATCATGTACGGAACCCGGAATGCCATGTTGATGGAATTCATGTAAATTATATATCTATTAGGTTGAATACACTCCAGAAGTATTCTTCTGTGAAAAATGAACGAATTCGAAACTTGTGTTAGGGAAAACTTGTGAAAATGTGTACACGAGTCTATATGAAATTATTCCTTTTATAGAGGATGAAAAATCAGTAATCCACATGCTCACAACTCAGGAATGCATGTTTGTCGAATCCGTCATGCATGTAACATTTACGGAACACGGAATATCATGTTGAAGGAATCTATTCAAATTACATATCTCTAGGGTAGAATTCGCTCCAAGAGGGTTTTTCTGGGATCAAAGTGTGATTCTTGAAACTGGTGGTAGGAGAAGCAACGAAGTCCAAGGAACTATTTCAAAGTGCATAAGTAACTTGTTTGGTGGTTGAAACATCTGTCATGCGCATGTTCACAGCTCAGAAATGCATGTTGAGGAATCCGTGATGCATGAAACATGTTCGGAATACGGAATGCCATGGTTATGTAAACAATGTAAATTACAAGGGTATTGGTGACAATTCGCTCAAAGAGTGTTTTCTACTGCCAAATGTCCGATTTTAGAACCTGGTGATACAAAAAATTTATGAAGTCAGAGTAAATATTTCAAAGTGTAATATATGCCTTCTTTGGTGGATGAAAGTTCACTAATCCACATGCTCACAACTCTGAAACGCATGTTTCTCGAATCCGTCATGCATGTATCATGTACAGAACCCGGAATGCCATGTTGATGGAATTCATGTAAATTATATATCTATTAGGTTGAATACACTCCAGAAGTATTCTTCTGTGAAAAATGAACGAATTCGAAACTTGTGTTAGGGAAAACTTGTGAAAATGTGTACACGAGTCTATATGAAATTATTCCTTTTATAGAGGATGAAAAATCAGTAATCCACATGCTCACAACTCAGGAATGCATGTTTGTCGAATCCGTCATGCATGTAACATTTACGGAACACGGAATATCATGTTGAAGGAATCTATTCAAATTACATATCTCTAGGGTAGAATTCGCTCCAAGAGGGTTTTTCTGGGATCAAAGTGTGATTCTTGAAACTGGTGGTAGGAGAAGCAACGAAGTCCAAGGAACTATTTAAAAGTGCATAAGTAACTTGTTTAGTGGTTGAAACATCTGTCATGCGAATGTTCAGAGCTCAGAAATGCATGTTTGAGGAATCCGTGTTGCATGAAACATGTTCGGAATACGGAATGCCATGGTGATATAAACAATGTAAATTACATGGGTATTGGTGAGAATTCGCTCAAAGAGTGTTTTCTACTGCCAAATGTCCGATTTTAGAACCTGCTGATACAAAAAACTTATGAAGTCAGAGTAAATATTTCAAAGTGTAATATATGCCTACTTTGGTGGATGAAAGTTCACTAATCCACATGCTCACAACTCTGAAACGCATGTTTCTCGAATCCGTCATGCATGTATCATGTACGGAACCCGGAATGCCATGTTGATGGAATTCATGTAAATTATATATCTATTAGGTTGAATACACTCCAGAAGTATTCTTCTGTGAAAAATGAACGAATTCGAAACTTGAGTTAGGGAAAGCTTGTGAAAATGTGTACACGAGTCTATATGAAATTATTCCTTTTATAGAGGATGAAAAATCAGTTATCCACATGCTCACAACTCAGGAATGCATGTATGTCGAATCCGTCATGCATGTAACATGTACTGAACACGGAATATCATGTTGAAGGAATCTATTCAAATTACATATCTCTAGGGGAAAATTTGCTCCAAGAAGGTTTTTCTGGGATCAAAGTGTGATTCTTGAAACTGGTGATAGGAGAAGAAACGAAGTCCAAGGAACTATTTCAAAGTGCATAAGTAACTTGTTTGGTGGTTGAAACATCTGTCATGCGCATGTTCACAGCTCAGAAATGCATGTTTGAGGAATCCGTGATGCATGAAACATGTTCGGAATACGGAATGCCATGGTTATGTAAACAATGTAAATTACATGTGTATTGGTGAGAATTCGCTCAAAGAGTGTTTTCTACTGCCAAATGTCCGATTTTAGAACCTGGTGATACAAAAAACATATGAAGTCTGTGTAAGTATTTCAAAGTGTAATATATGCCTTCTTTGGTGGATGAAAGTTCACTAATCCACATGCTCACAACTCAGAAACGCATGTTTCTCGAATCCGTCATGCATGTAGCATGTACGGAACCCGGAATGCCATGTTGATGGAATTCATGTAAATTATATATCTATTAGGTTGAATACACTCCTGAAGTATTCTTCTGTGAAAAATGAACGAATTCGAAACTTGTGTTAGGGAAAGCTTTTGAAAATGTGTACAAGAGTCTATATGAAATTATTCCTTTTATAGAGGATGAAAAATCAGTAATCCACATGCTCACAACTCAGGAATGCATGTTTGTCGAATCCGTCATGCATGTAACATGTACGGAACACGGAATATCATGTTGAAGGAATCTATTCAAATTACATATCTCTAGGGTAGAATTCGCTCCAAGAGGGTTTTTCTGGGATCAAAGTGTGATTCTTGAAACTGGTGATAGGAGAAGCAACGAAGTCCAAGGAACTATTTCAAAGTGCATAAGTAACTTGTTTGGTGGTTGAAACATCTGTCATGCGCATGTTCACAGCTCAGAAATGCATGTTTGAGGAATCTGTGATGCATGAAACATGTTCGGAATACGGAATGCCATGGTGATGTAAACAATGTAAATTACATATGTATTGGTGAGAATTCGCTCAAAGAGTGTTTTCTACTGCCAAATGTCCGATTTTAGAACCTGGTGATACAAAAAAATTATGAAGTCAGAGTAAGTATTTCAAAGTGTAATATATGCCTTTTTTGGTGGATGAAAGTTCACTAATCCACATGCTCACAACTCAGAAACGCATGTTTCTCGAATCCGTCATGCATGTATCATGTACGGAACCCGGAATGCCATGTTGATGGAATTCATGTAAATTAAATATCTATTAGGTTGAATACACTCCAGAAGTATTCTTCTGTGAAAAATGAATGAATTGGAAACTTGTGTTAGGGAAAGCTTGTGAAAATGTGTACACGAGTCTATATGAAATTATTCCTAATATAGAGGATGAAAAATCAGTAATCCACATGCTCACAACTCAGGAATGCATGTATGTCGAATCCGTCATGCATGTAACATGTACGGAACACGGAATATCATGTTGAAGGAATCTATTCAAATTACATATCTCTAGGGTAGAATTCGCTCCAAGAGGGTTTTTCTGGGATCAAAGTGTGATTCTTGAAACTGGTGATGGAGAAGCAACGAAGTCCAAGGAACTATTTCAAAGTGCATAAGTAACTTGTTTGGTGGTTGAAACATCTGTCATGCGCATGTTCACAGCTCAGAAATGCATGTTTGAGGAATCCGTGATGCATGAAACATGTTCGGAATACGGAATGCCATGGTTATGTAAACAATGTAAATTACATGTGTATTGGTGAGAATTCGCTCAAAGAGTGTTTTCTACTGCCAAATGTCCGATTTTAGAACCTGGTGATACAAAAAACATATGAAGTCTGTGTAAGTATTTCAAAGTGTAATATATGCCTTCTTTGGTGGATGAAAGTTCACTAATCCACATGCTCACAACTCAGAAACGCATGTTTCTCGAATCCGTCATGCATGTAGCATGTACGGAACCCGGAATGCCATGTTGATGGAATTCATGTAAATTATATATCTATTAGGTTGAATACACTCCTGAAGTATTCTTCTGTGAAAAATGAACGAATTCGAAACTTGTGTTAGGGAAAGCTTTTGAAAATGTGTACAAGAGTCTATATGAAATTATTCCTTTTATAGAGGATGAAAAATCAGTAATCCACATGCTCACAACTCAGGAATGCATGTTTGTCGAATCCGTCATGCATGTAACATGTACGGAACACGGAATATCATGTTGAAGGAATCTATTCAAATTACATATCTCTAGGGTAGAATTCGCTCCAAGAGGGTTTTTCTGGGATCAAAGTGTGATTCTTGAAACTGGTGATAGGAGAAGCAACGAAGTCCAAGGAACTATTTCAAAGTGCATAAGTAACTTGTTTGGTGGTTGAAACATCTGTCATGCGCATGTTCACAGCTCAGAAATGCATGTTTGAGGAATCTGTGATGCATGAAACATGTTCGGAATACGGAATGCCATGGTGATGTAAACAATGTAAATTACATATGTATTGGTGAGAATTCGCTCAAAGAGTGTTTTCTACTGCCAAATGTCCGATTTTAGAACCTGGTGATACAAAAAAATTATGAAGTCAGAGTAAGTATTTCAAAGTGTAATATATGCCTTCTTTGGTGGATGAAAGTTCACTAATCCACATGCTCACAACTCAGAAACGCATGTTTCTCGAATCCGTCATGCATGTATCATGTACGGAACCCGGAATGCCATGTTGATGGAATTCATGTAAATTAAATATCTATTAGGTTGAATACACTCCAGAAGTATTCTTCTGTGAAAAATGAATGAATTCGAAACTTGTGTTAGGGAAAGCTTGTGAAAATGTGTACACGAGTCTATATGAAATTATTCCTTTTATAGAGGATGAAAAATCAGTAATCCACATGCTCACAACTCAGGAATGCATGTATGTCGAATCCGTCATGCATGTAACATGTACGGAACACGGAATATCATGTTGAAGGAATCTATTCAAATTACATATCTCTAGGGTAGAATTCGCTCCAAGAGGGTTTTTCTGAAATCAAAGTGTGATTCTTGAAACTGGTAATGGAGCAGCAACGAAGTCCAAGGAACTATTTCAAAGTGCATAAGTAACTTGTTTGGTGGTTGAAACATCTGTCATGCGCATGTTCACAGCTCAGAAATGCATGTTTGAGGAATCCGTGATGCATGAAACGTGTTCGGAATACGGAATGCCATGGTTATGTAAACAATGTAAATTACATGTGTATTGGTGAGAATTCGCTCAAAGAGTGTTTTCTACTGCCAAATGTCCGATTTTAGAACCTGGTGATACAAAAAACATATGAAGTCAGAGTAAGTATTTCAAAGTGTAATATATGCCTTTTTTGGTGGATGAAAGTTCACTAATCCACATGCTCACAACTCAGAAACGCATGTTTCTCGAATCCGTCATGCATGTATCATGTACGGAACCCGGAATGCCATGTTGATAGAATTCATGTAAATTATATATCTATTAGGTTGAATACACTCCAGAAGAATTCTTCTGTGAAAAATGAACGAATTCGAAACTTGTGTTAGGGAAAGCTTGTGAAAATGTGTACACGAGTCTATATGAAATTATTCCTTTTATAGAGGATGAAAAATCAGTAATCCACATGCTCACAACTCAGGAATGCATGTTTGTCGAATCCGTCATGCATGTAACATGTACGGAACACGGAATATCATGTTGAAGGAATCTATTCAAATTACATATCTGTAGGGTAGTATTCGCTCCAAGAGGGTTTTTCTGGGATCAAAGTGTGATTCTTGAAACTGGTGATAGGAGAAGCAACGAAGTCCAAGGAACTATTTCAAAGTGCTTAAGTAACTTGTTTGGTGGTTGAAACATCTGTCATGTGCATGTTCACAGCTTAGAAATGCAATTTGAAGAATTCGTGATGCATGAATCATGTTCGGAATACGGAATGCCATGGTTATGTAAACAATGTAAATTACATGTGTATTGGTGAGAATTCGCTCAAAGAGTGTTTTCTACTGCCAAATGTCCAATTTTAGAACCTGGTGATACAAAACACTTATGAAGTCAGAGAAAATATTTCAAAGTGTAATATATGCCTTCTTTGGTGGATGAAAGTTCACTAATCCACATGCTCACAACTCAGAAACGCATGTTTCTCGAATCCGTCATGCATGTATCATGTACGGAACCCGGAATGCCATGTTGATGGAATTCATGTAAATTAAATATCTATTAGGTTGAATACACTCCAGAAGTATTCTTCTGTGAAAAATGAACGAATTCGAAACTTGTGTTAGGGAAAGCTTGTGAAAATGTGTACACGAGTCTATATGAAATTATTCCTTTTATAGAGGGTGAAAAATCAGTAATCCACATGCTCACAACTCAGGAATGCATGTTTGTCGAATCCGTCATGCATGTAACATGTACGGAACACGGAATATCATGTTGAAGGAATCTATTCAAATTACATATCTCTAGGGTAGAATTCGCTCCAAGAGGGTTTTTCTGGGATCAAAGTGTGATTCTTGAAACTGGTGATAGGAGAAGCAACGAAGTCCAAGGAACTATTTCAAAGTGCATAAGTAACTTGTTTGGTGGTTGAAACATCTGTCATGCGCATGTTCACAGCTCAGAAATGCATGTTTGAGGAATCCGTGATGCATGAAACGTGTTCGGAATAAGGAATGCCATGGTTATGTAAACAATGTAAATTACATGTGTATTGGTGAGAATTCGCTCAAAGAGTGTTTTCTACTGCCAAATGTCCGATTTTAGAACCTGGTGATACAAAAAACTTCTGAAGTCAGAGTAAATATTTCAAAGTGTAATATATGCCTTCTTTGGTGGATGAAAGTTCACTAATCCACATGCTCACAACTAAGAAACGCATGTTTCTCGAATCCGTCATGCATGTATCATGTACGGAACCCGGAATGCCATGTTGATGTAATTAATGTAAATTATATATCTATTAGGTTGAATACACTCCTGAAGTATTCTTCTGTGAAAAATGAACGAATTCGAAACTTGTGTTACGGAAAGCTTGTGAAAAAGTGTACACGAGTCTATATGAAATTATTCCTTTTATAGAGGATGAAAAATCAGTAATCCACATGCTCACAACTCAGGAATGCATGTTTGTCGAATCCGTCATGCATGTAACATGTACGGAACACGGAATATCATGTTGAAGGAATCTATTCAAATTACATATCTCTAGGGTAGAATTCGCTCCAAGAGGGTTTTTCTGGGATCAAAGTGTGATTCGTGAAACTGGTGATAGGAGAAGCAACGAAGTCCAAGGAACTATTTCAAAGTGCATAAGTAACTTGTTTGGTGGTTGAAACATCTGTCATGCGCATGTTCACAGCTCAGAAATGCATGTTTGAGGAATCCGTGATGCATGAAACGTGTTCGGAATACGGAATGCCATGGCTATGTAAACAATGTGAATTACATGTGTATTGGTGAGAATTCACTCAAAGAGTGTTTTCTGCTGCCAAATGTCTGATATTAGAACCTGGTGATACAAAAAACTTATGAAGTCAAGTAAATATTTCAAAGTGTAATATATGCCTTCTTTGGTGGATGAAAGTTCACTAATCCACATGCTCACAACTCAGAAACGCATGTTTCTCGAATCCGTCATGCATGTATCATGTACGGAACCCGGAATGCCATGTTGATGGAATTCATGTAAATTATATATCTATTAGGTTGAATACACTCCAGAAGTATTCTTCTGTGAAAAATGAACGAATTCGAAACTTGTGTTAGGGAAAGCTTGTGAAAATGTGTACACGAGTCTATATGAAATTATTCCTTTTATAGAGGATGAAAAATCAGTAATCCACATGCTCACAACTCAGGAACGCATGTTTGTCGAATCCGTCATGCATGTAACATGTACGGAACACGGAATGTCATGTTGAAGGAATCTATTCGAATTACATATCTCTAGGGTAGAATTCGCTCCAAGAGGGTTTTTCTGGGATCAAAGTGTGATTCTTGAAACTGGTGGTAGGAGAAGCAACGAAGTCCAAGGAACTATTTCAAAGTGCATAAGTAACTTGTTTGGTGGTTGAAACATCTGTCATGCGCATGTTCACAGCTCAGAAATGCATGTTTGAGGAATCCGTGATGCATGAAACATGTTGGGAATACGGAATGCCATGGTTATGTAAACAATGTAAATTACATGTGTATTGGTGAGAATTCGCTCAAAGAGTGTTTTCTACTGCCAAATGTCCGATTTTAGAACCTGGTGATACAAAAAACTTATGAAGTCAGAGTAAGTATTTCAAAGTGTAATATATGCCTTCTTTGGTGGATGAAAGTTCACTAGTCCACATGCTCACAACTCAGAAACGCATGTTTCTCGAATCCGTCATGCATGTATCATGTACGGAACCCGGAATGCCATGTTGATGGAATTCATGTAAATTAAATATCTATTAGGTTGAATACACTCCAGAAGTATTCTTCTGTGAAAAATGAACGAATTCGAAACTTGTGTTAGGGAAAGCTTGTGAAAATGTGTACACGAGTCTATATGAAATTATTCCTTTTATAGAGGATGAAAAATCAGTAATCCACATGCTCACAACTCAGGAATGCTTGTATGTCGAATCCGTCATGCATGTAACATGTACGGAACACGGAATATCATGTTGAAGGAATCTATTAAAATTACATATCTCAAGGGTAGAATTCACTCCAAGAGGGTTTTTCTGGGATCAAATTGTGATTCTTGAAACTGGTGATAGGAGAAGCAACGAAGTCCAAGGAACTATTTCAAAGTGCATAAGTAACTTGTTTGGTGGTTGAAACATCTGTCATGCGCATGTTCACAGCTCAGAAATGCATGTTTGAGGAATCCGTGATGCATGAAACATGTTCGGAATACGGAATGCCATGGTTATGTAAACAATGTAAATTACATGGGTATTGGTGAGAATTCGCTCAAAGAGTGTTTTCTACTGCCAAATGTCCGATTTTAGAACCTGGTGATACAAAAAACTTATGAAGTCAGAGTAAATATTTCAAAGTGTAATATATGCCTACTTTGGTGGATGAAAGTTCACTAATCCACATGCTCACAACTCAGAAACGCATGTTTCTCGAATCCGTCATGCATGTATCATGTACGGAACCCGGAATGCCATGTTGATGGAATTCATGTAAATTATATATCTATTAGGTTGAATACACTCCAGAAGTATTCTTCTGTGAAAAATGAACGAATTCGAAACTTGAGTTAGGGAAAGCTTGTGAAAATGTGTACACGAGTCTATATGAAATTATTCCTTTTATAGAGGATGAAAAATCAGTAATCCACATGCTCACAACTCAGGAATGCATGTTTGTCGAATCCGTCATGCATGTTACATGTACGGAACACGGAATATCATGTTGAAGGAATCTATTCAAATTACATATCTCTAGGGTAGAATTCGCTCCAAGAGGGTTTTTCTGGGATCAAAGTGTGATTCTTGAAACTGGTGATAGGAGAAGCAACGAAGTCCATGGAACTATTTCAAAGTGCATAAGTAACTTGTTTGGTGGTTGAAACATCTGTCATGCGCATGTTCACAGCTCAGAAATGCATGTTTGAGGAATCTGTGATGCATGAAACATGTTCGGAATACGGAATGCCATGGTGATGTAAACAATGTAAATTACATATGTGTTGGTGAGAATTCGCTCAAAGAGTGTTTTCTACTGCCAAATGTCCGGTTTTAGAACCTGGTGATACAAAAAACTTATGAAGTCAGAGTAAGTATTTCAAAGTGTAATATATGCCTACTTTGGTGGATGAAAGTTCACTAATCCACATGCTCACAACTCAGAAACGCATGTTTCTCGAATCCGTCATGCATGTACCATGTACGGAACCCGGAATGCCATGTTGATGGAATTCATGTAAATTAAATATCTATTAGGTTGAATACACTCCAGAAGTATTCTTCTGTGAAAAATGAACGAATTCGAAACTTGTGTTAGGGAAAGCTTGTGAGAATGTGTACACGAGTCTATATGAAATTATTCCTTTTATAGAGGGTGAAAAATCAGTAATCCACATGCTCACAACTCAGGAATGCATGTTTGTGGAAACCGTCATGCATGTAACATGTACGGAACACGGAATATCATGTTGAAGGAATCTATTCAAATTACATATCTCTAGGGTAGAATTCGCTCCAAGAGGGTTTTTCTGGGATCAAAGTGTGATTCTTGAAACTGGTGATAGGAGAAGCAACGAAGTCCAAGGAACTATTTCAAAGTGCATAAGTAACTTGTTTGGTGGTTGAAACATCTGTCATGCGCATGTTCACAGCTCAGAAATGCATGTTTGAGGAATCCGTGATGCATGAAACGTGTTCGGAATACGGAATGCCATGGTTATATAAACAATGTAAATTACATGTGTATTGGTGAGAATTCGCTCAAAGAGTGTTTTCTACTGCCAAATGTCCGGTTATAGAACCTGGTGATACAAAAAACTTCTGAAGTCAGAGTAAATATTTCAAAGTGTAATATATGCCTTCTTTGGTGGATGAAAGTTCACTAATCCACATGTTCACAACTCAGAAACGCATGTTTCTCGAATCCGTCATGCATGTATCATGTACGGAACCCGGAATGCCATGTTGATGTAATTCATGTAAATTATATATCTATTAGGATGAATACACTCCTGAAGAATTCTTCTGTGAAAAATGAACGAATTCGAAACTTGTGTTACGGAAAGTTTGTGAAAAAGTGTACACGAGTCTATATGAAATTATTCCTTTTATAGAGGATGAAAAATCAGTAATCCACATGCTCACAACTCAGGAATGCATGTTTGTGGAAACCGTCATGCATGTAACATGTACGGAACACGGAATATCATGTTGAAGGAATCTATTCAAATTACATATCTCTAGGGTAGAATTCGCTCCAAGAGGGTTTTTCTGGGATCAAAGTGTGATTCGTGAAACTGGTGATAGGAGAAGCAACGAAGTCCAAGGAACTATTTCAAAGTGCATAAGTAACTTGTTTGGTGGTTGAAACATCTGTCATGTGCATGTTCACAGCTCAGAAATGCATGTTTGAGGAATTCGTGATGCATGAATCATGTTCGGAATACGGAATGCCATGGTTATGTAAACAATGTAAATTACATGTGTATTGGTGAGAATTTGCTCAAAGAGTGTTTTCTACTGCCAAATGTCCGATTTTAGAACCTGGTGATACAAAAAACTTATGAAGTCAGAGTAAATATTTCAAAGTGTAACATATGCTTTCTTTGGTGGATGAAAGTTCACTAATCCACATGCTCACAACTCAGAAACGCATGTTTCTCGAATCCGTCATGCATGTATCATGTACGGAACCCGGAATGCCATGTTGATAGAATTCATGTAAATTATATATCTATTAGGTTGAATACACTCCAGAAGTATTCTTCTGTGAAAAATGAACGAATTTGAAACTTGTGTTAGGGAAAGCTTGTGAAAATGTGTACACGAGTCTATATGAAATTATTCCTTTTATAGAGGGTGAAAAATCAGTAATCCACATGCTCACAACTCAGGAATGCATGTTTGTGGAAACCGTCATTCATGTAACATGTACGGAACACGGAATATCCTGTTGAAGGAATCTATTCAAATTACATATCTCTAGGGTAGAATTCGCTCCAAGAGGGTTTTTCTGGGATCAAAGTGTGATTCGTGAAACTGGTGATAGGAGAAGCAACGAAGTCCAAGGAACTATTTCAAAGTGCATAAGTAACTTGTTTGGTGGTTGAAACATCTGTCATGCGCATGTTCACAGCTCAGAAATGCATGTTTGAGGAATCCGTGATGCATGAAACGTGTTCGGAATACGGAATGCCATGGTTATGTAAACAATGTAAATTACATGTGTATTGGTGAGAATTCGCTCAAAGAGTGTTTTCTACTGCCAAATGTCCGATTTTAGAACCTGGTGATACAAAAAACTTTTGAAGTCAGAGTAAATATTTCAAAGTGTAATATATGCCTTCTTTGGTGGATGAAAGTTCACTAATCCACATGCTCACAACTCAGAAACGCATGTTTCTCGAATCCGTCATGCATGTATCATGTACGGAACCCGGAATGCCATGTTGATGGAATTCATGTAAATTATATATCTATTAGGTTGAATACACTCCTGAAGTATTCTTCTGTGAGAAATGAACGAATTCGAAACTTGTGTTACGGAAAGCTTGTGAAAAAGTGTACACGAGTCTATATGAAATTATTCCTTTTATAGAGGATGAAAAATCAGTAATCCACATGCTCACAACTCAGGAATGCATGTTTGTGGAAACCGTCATGCATGTAACATGTACGGAACACGGAATATCATGTTGAAGGAATCTATTCAAATTACATATCTCTAGGGTAGAATTCGCTCCAAGAGGGTTTTTCTGGGATCAAAGTGTGATTGGTGAAACTGGTGATAGGAGAAGCAACGAAGTCCAAGGAACTATTTCAAAGTGCATAAGTAAGTTGTTTGGTGGTTGAAACATCTGTCATGCGCATGTTCACAGCTCAGAAATGCATGTTTGAGGAATCCGTGATGCATGAAACGTGTTCGGAATACGGAATGCCATGGTTATATAAACAATGTAAATTACATGTGTATTGGTGAGAATTCGCTCAAAGAGTGTTTTCTACTGCCAAATGTCCGGTTATAGAACCTGGTGATACAAAAAACTTCTGAAGTCAGAGTAAATATTTCAAAGTGTAATATATGCCTTCTTTGGTGGATGAAAGTTCACTAATCCACATGTTCACAACTCAGAAACGCATGTTTCTCGAATCCGTCATGCATGTATCATGTACGGAACCCGGAATGCCATGTTGATGTAATTCATGTAAATTATATATCTATTAGGATGAATACACTCCTGAAGTATTCTTCTGTGAAAAATGAACGAATTCGAAACTTGTGTTACGGAAAGTTTGTGAAAAAGTGTACACGAGTCTATATGAAATTATTCCTTTTATAGAGGATGAAAAATCAGTAATCCACATGCTCACAACTCAGGAATGCATGTTTGTGGAAACCGTCATGCATGTAACATGTACGGAACACGGAATATCATGTTGAAGGAATCTATTCAAATTACATATCTCTAGGGTAGAATTCGCTCCAAGAGGGTTTTTCTGGGATCAAAGTGTGATTCGTGAAACTGGTGATAGGAGAAGCAACGAAGTCCAAGGAACTATTTCAAAGTGCATAAGTAACTTGTTTGGTGGTTGAAACATCTGTCATGTGCATGTTCACAGCTCAGAAATGCAATTTTAGTAATTCGTGATGCATGAATCATGTTCGGGATACGGAATGCCATGGTTATGTAAACAATGTGAATTACATGTGTATTGGTGAGAATTCACTCAAAGAGTGTTTTCTGCTGCCAAATGTCTGATATTAGAACCTGGTGATACAAAAAACTTATGAAGTCAAGTAAATATTTCAAAGTGTAATATATGCCTTCTTTGGTGGATGAAAGTTCTCTAATCCACATGCTCACAACTCAGAAACGCATGTTTCTCGAATCCGTCATGCATGTATCATGTACGGAACCCGGAATGCCATGTTGATGGAATTCATGTAAATTATATATCTATTAGGTTGAATACACTCCAGAAGTATTCTTCTGTGAAAAATGAACGAATTCGAAACTTGTGTTAGGGAAAGCTTGTGAAAATGTGTACACGAGTCTATATGAAATTATTCCTTTTATAGAGGATGAAAAATCAGTAATCCACATGCTCACAACTCAGGAACGCATGTTTGTCGAATCCGTCATGCATGTAACATGTACGGAACACGGAATGTCATGTTGAAGGAATCTATTCGAATTACATATCTCTAGGGTAGAATTCGCTCCAAGAGGGTTTTTCTGGGATCAAAGTGTGATTCTTGAAACTGGTGGTAGGAGAAGCAACGAAGTCCAAGGAACTATTTCAAAGTGCATAAGTAACTTGTTTGGTGGTTGAAACATCTGTCATGCGCATGTTCACAGCTCAGAAATGCATGTTTGAGGAATCCGTGATGCATGAAACATGTTCGGAATACGGAATGCCATGGTTATGTAAACAATGTAAATTACATGTGTATTGGTGAGAATTCGCTCAAAGAGTGTTTTCTACTGCCAAATGTCCAATTTTAGAACCTGGTGATACAAAAAACTTATGAAGTCAGAGTAAGTATTTCAAAGTGTAATATATGCCTTCTTTGGTGGATGAAAGTTCACTAGTCCACATGCTCACAACTCAGAAACGCATGTTTCTCGAATCCGTCATGCATGTATCATGTACGGAACCCGGAATGCCATGTTGATGGAATTCATGTAAATTAAATATCTATTAGGTTGAATACACTCCAGAAGTATTCTTCTGTGAAAAATGAACGAATTCGAAACTTGTGTTAGGGAAAGCTTGTGAAAATGTGTACACGAGTCTATATGAAATTATTCCTTTTATAGAGGATGAAAAATCAGTAATCCACATGCTCACAACTCAGGAATGCATGTATGTCGAATCCGTCATGCATGTAACATGTACGGAACACGGAATATCATGTTGAAGGAATCTATTAAAATTACATATCTCAAGGGTAGAATTCACTCCAAGAAGGTTTTTCTGGGATCAAATTGTGATTCTTGAAACTGGTGATAGGAGAAGCAACGAAGTCCAAGGAACTATTTCAAAGTGCATAAGTAACTTGTTTGGTGGTTGAAACATCTGTCATGCGCATGTTCACAGCTCAGAAATGCATGTTTGAGGAATCCGTGATGCATGAAACATGTTCGGAATACGGAATGCCATGGTTATGTAAACAATGTAAATTACATGTGTATTGGTGAGAATTCGCTCAAAGAGTGTTTTCTACTGCCAAATGTCCGATTTTAGAACCTGGTGATACAAAAAACTTATGAAGTCAGAGTAAATATTTCAAAGTGTAATATATGCCTACTTTGGTGGATGAAAGTTCACTAATCCACATGCTCACAACTCAGAAACGCATGTTTCTCGAATCCGTCATGCATGTTTCATGTACGGAACCCGGAATGCCATGTTGATGGAATTCATGTAAATTATATATCTATTAGGTTGAATACACTCCAGAAGTATTCTTCTGTGAAAAATGAACGAATTCGAAACTTGAGTTAGGGAAAGCTTGTTAAAATGTGTACACGAGTCTATATGAAATTATTCCTTTTATAGAGGATGAAAAATCAGTAATCCACATGCTCACAACTCAGGAATGCATGTTTGTCGAATCCGTCATGCATGTTACATGTACGGAACACGGAATATCATGTTGAAGGAATCTATTCAAATTACATATCTCTAGGGTAGAATTCGCTCCAAGAGGGTTTTTCTGGGATCAAAGTGTGATTCTTGAAACTGGTGACAGGAGAAGCAACGAAGTCCATGGAACTATTTCAAAGTGCATAAGTAACTTGTTTGGTGGTTGAAACATCTGTCATGCGCATGTTCACAGCTCAGAAATGCATGTTTGAGGAATCCGTGATGCATGAAACATGTTGGGAATACGGAATGCCATGGTTATGTAAACAATGTAAATTACATGTGTATTGGTGAGAATTCGCTCAAAGAGTGTTTTCTACTGCCAAATGTCCGATTTTAGAACCTGGTGATACAAAAAACATATGAAGTCAGAGTAAGTATTTCAAAGTGTAATATATGCCTTCTTTGGTGGATGAAAGTTCACTAATCCACATGCTCACAACTCAGAAACGCATGTTTCTCGAATCCGTCATGCATGTATCATGTACGGAACCCGGAATGCCATGTTGATGGAATTCATGTAAATTATATATCTATTAGGTTGAATACACTCCTGAAGTATTCTTCTGTGAGAAATGAACGAATTCGAAACTTGTGTTACGGAAAGCTTGTGAAAAAGTGTACACGAGTCTATATGAAATTATTCCTTTTATAGAGGATGAAAAATCAGTAATCCACATGCTCACAACTCAGGAATGCATGTTTGTGGAAACCGTCATGCATGTAACATGTACGGAACACGGAATATCATGTTGAAGGAATCTATTCAAATTACATATCTCTAGGGTAGAATTCGCTCCAAGAGGGTTTTTCTGGGATCAAAGTGTGATTCGTGAAACTGGTGATAGGAGAAGCAACAAAGTCCAAGGAACTATTTCAAAGTGCATAAGTAACTTGTTTGGTGGTTGAAACATCTGTCATGTGCATGTTCACAGCTCAGAAATGCATGTTTGAGGAATTCGTGATGCATGAATCATGTTCGGAATACGGAATGCCATGGTTATTTAAACAATGTAAATTACATGTGTATTGGTGAGAATTCGCTCAAAGAGTGTTTTCTACTGCCAAATGTCCGATTTTAGAACCTGGTGATACAAAAAACTTATGAAGTCAGAGTAAATATTTCAAAGTGTAACATATGCTTTCTTTGGTGGATGAAAGTTCACTAATCCACATGCTCACAACTCAGAAACGCATGTTTCTCGAATCCGTCATGCATGTATCATGTATGGAACCCGGAATGCCATGTTGATAGAATTCATGTAAATTATATATCTATTAGGTTGAATACACTCCAGAAGAATTCTTCTGTGCAAAATGAACGAATTCGAAACTTGTGTTAGGGAAAGCTTGTGAAAATGTGTACACGAGTCTATATGAAATTATTCCTTTTATAGAGGATGAAAAATCAGTAATCCACATGCTCACAACTCAGGAATGCATGTTTGTCGAATCCGTCATGCATGTAATATGTACGGAACACGGAATATCATGTTGAAGGAATCTATTCAAATTACATATCTCTAGGGTAGAATTCGCTCCAAGAGGGTTTTTCTGGGATCAAAGTGTGATTCTTGAAACTGGTGATAGGAGAAGCAACGAAGTCCAAGGAACTATTTCAAAGTGCATAAGTAACTTGTTTGGTGGTTGAAACATCTGTCATGTGCATGTTCACAGCTTAGAAATGCAATTTGAAGAATTCGTGATGCATGAATCATGTTCGGAATATGGAATGCCATGTTGATGGAATTCATGTAAATTATATATCTATTAGGTTGAATACACTCCAGAAGTATTCTTCTGTGAAAAATGAACGAATTCGAAACTTGTGTTAGGGAAAGCTTGTGAAAATGTGTACACGAGTCTATATGAAATTATTCCTTTTATAGAGG
Organism: Vicugna pacos; assembly: GCF_048564905.1. NCBI lineage: Eukaryota > Metazoa > Chordata > Mammalia > Artiodactyla > Camelidae > Vicugna > Vicugna pacos. Next base: position 49,428,331 of record NW_027328741.1, read on the forward strand.
GTGAAAAATCAGTAATCCACATGCTCACAACTCAGGAATGCATGTTTGTGGAAACCGTCATTCATGTAACATGTACGGAACACGGAATATCCTGTTGAAGGAATCTATTCAAATTACATATCTCTAGGGTAGAATTCGCTCCAAGAGGGTTTTTCTGGGATCAAAGTGTGATTCGTGAAACTGGTGATAGGAGAAGCAACGAAGTCCAAGGAACTATTTCAAAGTGCATAAGTAACTTGTTTGTTGGTTGAAACATCTGTCATGCGCATGTTCACAGCTCAGAAATGCAATTTTAGTAATTCGTGATGCATGAATCATGTTCGGGATACGGAATGCCATTGGTATGTAAACAATGTGAATTAAATGTGTATTGGTGAGAATTCACTCAAAGAGTGTTTTCTACTGCCAAATGTCCGATATTAGAACCTGGTGATACAAAAAAATTATGAAGTCAAGTAAATATTTCAAAGTGTAATATATGCCTTCTTTGGTGGATGAAAGTTCACTAATCCACATGCTCACAACTCAGAAACGCATGTTTCTCGAATCCGTCATGCATGTATCATGTACGGAACCCGGAATGCCATGTTGATGGAATTCATGTAAATTATATATCTATTAGGTAGAATACACTCCAGAAGTATTCTTCTGTGTAAAAAGCACGAATTCGAAACTTGTGTTAGGGAAAGTTTGTGAAAATGTGTACACGAGTCTATATTAAATTATTCCTTTTATAGAGGATGAAAAATCAGTAATCCACATGCTCACAACTCAGGAATGCATGTTTGTCGAATCCGTCATGCATGTAACATGTACGGAACAAGGAATATCATGTTGAAGGAATCTATTCAAATTACAAATCTCTAGGGTAGAATTCGCTCCAAGAGGGTTTTTCTGGGATCAAAGTGTGATTCGTGAAACTGGTGATAGGAGAAGCAACGAAGTCCAAGGAACTATTTCAAAGTGCATAAGTAACTTGTTTGGTGGTTGAAACATCTGTCATGCGCATGTTCACAGCTCAGAAATGCATGTTTGAGGAATCCGTGATGCATGAAACGTGTTCGGAATACGGAATGCCATGGTTATGTAAACAATGTAAATTACATGTGTATTGGTGAGAATTCGCTCAAAGAGTGTTTTCTACTGCCAAATGTCCGATTTTAGAACCTGGTGATACAAAAAACTTCTGAAGTCAGAGTAAATATTTCAAAGTGTAATATATGCCTTCTTTGGTGGATGAAAGTTCACTAATCCACATGCTAACAACTCAGAAACGCATGTTTCTCGAATCCGTCATGCATGTATCATGTACGGAACCCGGAATGCCATGTTGATGGAATTCATGTAAATTATATATCTATTAAGTTGAATACACTCCTGAAGTATTCTTCTGTGAAAAATGAACGAATTCGAAACTTCTGTTACGGAAAGCTTGTGAAAAAGTGTACACGAGTCTATATGAAATTATTCCTTTTATAGAGGATGAAAAATCAGTAATCCACATGCTCACAACTCAGGAATGCATGTTTGTGGAAACCGTCATGCATGTAACATGTACGGAACACGGAATATCATGTTGAAGGAATCTATTCAAATTACATATCTCTAGGGTAGAATTCGCTCCAAGAGGGTTTTTCTGGGATCAAAGTGTGATTCGTGAAACTGGTGATAGGAGAAGCAACGAAGTCCAAGGAACTATTTCAAAGTGCATAAGTAACTTGTTTGGTGGTTGAAACATCTGTCATGTGCATGTTCACAGCTCAGAAATGCATGTTTGAGGAATTCGTGATGCATGAATCATGTTCGGAATACGGAATGCCATGGTTATGTAAACAATGTAAATTACATGTGTATTGGTGAGAATTCGCTCAAAGAGTGTTTTCTACTGCCAGATGACCGATTTTAGAACCTGGTGATACAAAAAACTTATGAAGTCAGAGTAAATATTTCAAAGTGTAATATATGCCTTCTTTGGTGGATGAAAGTTCACTAATCCACATGCTCACAACACAGAAACGCATGTTTCTCGAATCTGTCATGCATGTATCATGTACAGAACCCGGAATGCCATGTTGATGGAATTCATGTAAATTATATATCTATTAGGTTGAATACACTGCAGAAGTATTCTTCTGTGTAAAAAGCAAGAATTCCAAACTTGTGTTAGGGAAAGTTTGTGAAAATGTGTACACGAGTCTATATTAAATTATTCCTTTTATAGAGGATGAAAAATCAGTAATCCACATGCTCACAACTCAGGAATGCATGTTTGTCGAATCCGTCATGCATGTAACATGTACGGAACACGGAATATCATGTTGAAGGAATCTATTCAAATTACATATCTCTAGGGTAGAATTCGCTCCAAGAGGGTTTTTCTGGGATCAAAGTGTGATTCTTGAAACTGGTGATAGGAGAAGCAACGAAGTCCAAGGAACTATTTCAAAGTGCATAAGTAACATCTTTGGTAGTTGAAATATCTGTCATGTGCATGTTCACAGCTCAGAAATGCAATTTTAGTAATTCGTGATGCATGAATCATGTTCGGGATACGGAATGCCATGGTTATGTAAACAATGTGAATTACATGTGTATTGGTGAGAATTCACTCAAAGAGTGTTTTCTACTGCCAAATGTCCGATATTAGAACCTGGTGATACAAAAAACTTATGAAGTCAAGTAAATATTTCAAAGTGTAATATATGCCTTCTTTGGTGGATGAAAGTTCACTAATCCACATGCTCACAACTCAGAAACGCATGTTTCTCGAATCCGTCATGCATGTATCATGTACGGAACCCGGAATGCCATGTTGATGGAATTCATGTAAATTATATATCTATTAGGTTGAATACACTCCAGAAGTATTCTTCTGTGTAAAAAGCACGAATTCGAAACTTGTGTTAGGGAAAGTATGTGAAAATGTGTACACGAGTCTATATTAAATTATTCCTTTTATAGAGGATGAAAAATCAGTAATCCACATGCTCACAACTCAGGAATGCATATTTGTCGAATCCGTCATGCATGTAACATGTACGGAACACGGAATATCATGTTGAAGGAATCTATTCAAATTACATATCTCTAGGGTAGAATTCGCTCCAAGAGGGTTTTTCTGGGATCAAAGTGTGATTCTTGAAACTGGTGATAGGAGAAGCAACGAAGTCCAAGGAACTATTTCAAAGTGCATAAGTAACTTGTTTGGTGGTTGAAACATCTGTCATGCGCATGTTCACAGCTCAGAAATGCATGTTTGAGGAATCCGTGATGCATGAAACATGTTCGGAATACGGAATGCCATGGTTATGTAAACAATGTAAATTACATGTGTATTGGTGAGAATTCGCTCAAAGAGTGTTTTCTACTGCCAAATGTCCGATTTTAGAACCTGGTGATACAAAAAACTTATGAAGTCAGAGTAAGTATTTCAAAGTGTAATATATGCCTTCTTTGGTGGATGAAAGTTCACTAATCCACATGCTCACAACTCAGAAACGCATGTTTCTCGAATCCGTCATGCATGTATCATGTACGGAACCCGGAATGCCATGTTGATGGAATTCATGTAAATTAAATATCTATTAGGTTGAATACACTCCAGAAGTATTCTTCTGTGAAAAATGAACGAATTGGAAACTTGTGTTAGGGAAAGCTTGTGAAAATGTGTACAGGAGTCTATATGAAATTATTCCTTTTATAGAGGGTGAAAAATCAGTAATCCACATGCTCACAACTCAGGAATGCATGTTTGTGGAAACCGTCATGCATGTAACATGTACGGAACACGGAATATCATGTTGAAGGAATCTATTCAAATTACATATCTCTAGGGTAGAATTCGCTCCAAGAGGGTTTTCCTGGGATCAAAGTGTGATTCTTGAAACTGGTGATAGGAGAAGCAACGAAGTCCAAGGATCTATTTCAAAGTGAATAAGTAACTTGTTTGGTGGTTGAAACATCTGTCATGCGCATGTTCACAGCTCAGAAATGCATGTTTGAGGAATCCGTGATGCATGAAACGTGTTCGGAATACGGAATGCCATGGTTATATAAACAATGTAAATTACATGTGTATTGGTGAGAATTCGCTCAAAGAGTGTTTTCTACTGCCAAATGTCCGATTTTAGAACCTGGTGATACAAAAAACTTATGAAGTCAGAGTAAATATTTCAAAGTGTAATATATGCCTTCTTTGGTGGATGAAAGTTCACTAATCCACATGTTCACAACTCAGAAACGCATGTTTCTCGAATCCGTCATGCATGTATCATGTACGGAACCCGGAATGCCATGTTGATGTAACTCATGTAAATTATATATCTATTAGGATGAATACACTCCTGAAGTATTCTTCTGTGAAAAATGAACGAATTCGAAACTTGTGTTACGGAAAGTTTGTGAAAAAGTGTACACGAGTCTATATGAAATTATTCTTTTATAGAGGATGAAAAATCAGTAATCCACATGCTCACAACTCAGGAATGCATGTTTGTGGAAACCGTCATGCATGTAACATGTACGGAACACGGAATATCATGTTGAAGGAATCTATTCAAATTACATATCTCTAGGGTAGAATTCGCTCCAAGAGGGTTTTTCTGGGATCAAAGTGTGATTCGTGAAACTGGTGATAGGAGAAGCAACGAAGTCCAAGGAACTATTTCAAAGTGCATAAGTAACTTGTTTGGTGGTTGAAACATCTGTCATGTGCATGTTCACAGCTCAGAAATGCATGTTTGAGGAATTCGTGATGCATGAATCATGTTCGGAATACGGAATGCCATGGTTAAGTAAACAATGTAAATTACATGTGTATTGGTGAGAATTCGCTCAAAGAGTGTTTTCTACTGCCAGATGACCGATTTTAGAACCTGGTGATACAAAAAACTTATGAAGTCAGAGTAAATATTTCAAAGTGTAATATATGCCTTCTTTGGTGGATGAAAGTTCACTAATCCACATGCTCACAACACAGAAACGCATGTTTCTCGAATCCGTCATGCATGTATCATGTACAGAACCCGGAATGCCATGTTGATGGAATTCATGTAAATTATATATCTATTAGGTTGAATACACTGCAGAAGTATTCTTCTGTGTAAAAAGCAAGAATTCCAAACTTGTGTTAGGGAAAGTTTGTGAAAATGTGTACACGAGTCTATATTAAATTATTCCTTTTATAGAGGATGAAAAATCAGTAATCCACATGCTCACAACTCAGGAATGCATGTTTGTCGAATCCGTCATGCATGTAACATGTACGGAACACGGAATATCATGTTGAAGGAATCTATTCAAATTACATATCTCTAGGGTAGAATTCGCTCCAAGAGGGTTTTTCTGGGATCAAAGTGTGATTCTTGAAACTGGTGATAGGAGAAGCAACGAAGTCCAAGGAACTATTTCAAAGTGCATAAGTAACATCTTTGGTAGTTGAAATATCTGTCATGTGCATGTTCACAGCTCAGAAATGCAATTTTTGTAATTCGTGATGCATGAATCATGTTCGGGATACGGAATGCCATGGTTATGTAAACAATGTGAATTACATGTGTATTGGTGAGACTTCACTCAAAGAGTGTTTTCTCCTGCCAAATGTCCGATATTAGAACCTGGTGATACAAAAAACTTATGAACTCAAGTAAATATTTCAAAGTGTAATATATGCCTTCTTTGGTGGATGAAAGTTCACTAATCCACATGCTCACAACTCAGAAACGCATGTTTCTCGAATCAGTCATGCATGTATCATGTACGGAATCCGGAATGCCATGTTGATGGAATTCATGTAAATTATATATCTATTAGGTTGAATACACTCCAGAAGTATTCTTCTGTGAAAAATGAACGAATTCGAAACTTGTGTTAGGGAAAGCTTGTGAAAATGTGTACACGAGTCTATATGAAATTATTCCTTTTATAGAGGATGAAAAATCAGTAATCCACATGCTCACAACTCAGGAACGCATGTTTGTCGAATCCGTCATGCATGTAACATGTACGGAACACGGAATGTCATGTTGAAGGAATCTATTCGAATTACATATCTCTAGGCTAGAATTCACTCCAAGAGGGTTTTTCTGGGATCAAAGTGTGATTCTTGAAACTGGTGGTAGGAGAAGCAACGAAGTCCAAGGAACTATTTCAAAGTGCATAAGTAACTTGTTTGGTGGTTGAAACATCTGTCATGCGCATGTTCACAGCTCAGAAATGCATGTTTGAGGAATCCGTGATGCATGAAACATGTTCGGAATACGGAATTCCATGGTAATGTAAACAATGTAAGTTACATGTGTATTGGTGAGAATTCGCTCAAAGAGTGTTTTCTACTGCCAAATGTCCAATTTTAGAACCTGGTGATACAAAAAACTTATGAAGTCAGAGTAAGTATTTCAAAGTGTAATATATGCCTTCTTTGGTGGATAAAAGTTCACTAGTCCACATGCTCACAACTCAGAAACGCATGTTTCTCGAATCCGTCATGCATGTATCATGTACGGAACCCGGAATGCCATGCTGATGGAATTCATGTAAATTAAATATCTATTAGGTTGAATACACTCCAGAAGTATTCTTCTGTGAAAAATGAATGAATTCGAAACTTGTGTTAGGGAAAGCTGGTGAAAATGTGTACACGAGTCTATATGAAATTATTCCTTTTATAGAGGATGAAAAATCAGTAATCCACATGCTCACAACTCAGGAATGCATGTATGTCGAATCCGTCATGCATGTAACATGTACGGAACACGGAATATCATGTTGAAGGAATCTATTCAAATTACATATCTCAAGGGTAGAATTCGCTCCAAGAGGGTTTTTCTGGGATCAAATTGTGATTCTTGAAACTGGTGATAGGAGAAGCAACGAAGTCCAAGGAACTATTTCAAAGTGCATAAGTAACTTGTTTGGTGGTTGAAACATCTGTCATGCGTATGATCACAGCTCAGAAATGCATGTTTGAGGAATCCGTGATGCATGAAACATGTTCGGAATACGGAATGCCATGGTTATGTAAACAATGTAAATTACATGTGTATTGGTGAGAATTCGCTCAAAGAGTGTTTTCTACTGCCAAATGTCCGATTTTAGAACCTGGTGATACAAAAAACTTATGAAGTCAGAGTAAGTATTTCAAAGTGTAATATATGACTTCTTTGGTGGATGAAAGTTCACTAATCCACATGCTCACAACTCAGAAACGCATGTTTCTCGAATCCGTCATGCATGTATCATGTACGGAACCCGGAATGCCATGTTGATGGAATTCATGTAAATTAAATATCTATTAGGTTGAATACACTCCAGAAGTATTCTTCTGTGAAAAATGAACGAATTCGAAACTTGTGTTAGGGAAAGCTTGTGAAAATGTGTACACGAGTCTATATGAAATTATTCCTTTTATAGAGGGTGAAAAATCAGTAATCCACATGCTCACAACTCAGGAATGCATGTTTGTGGAAACCGTCATGCATGTAACATGTACGGAACACGGAATATCATGTTGAAGGAATCTATTCAAATTACATATCTCTAGGGTAGAATTCGCTTCAAGAGGGTTTTTCTGGGATCAAAGTGTGATTCTTGAAACTGGTGATAGGAGAAGCAACGAAGTCCAAGGAACTATTTCAAAGTGAATAAGTAACTTGTTTGGTGGTTGAAACATCTGTCATGCGCATGTTCACAGCTCAGAAATGCATGTTTGAGGAATCCGTGATGCATGAAACGTGTTCGGAATACGGAATGCCATGGTTATATAAACAATGTAAATTACATGTGTATTGGTGAGAATTCGCTCAAAGAGTGTTTTCTACTGCCAAATGTCCGATTTTAGAACCTGGTGATACAAAAAACTTCTGAAGTCAGAGTAAATATTTCAAAGTGTAATATATGCCTTCTTTGGTGGATGAAAGTTCACTAATCCACATGTTCACAACTCAGAAACGCATGTTTCTCGAATCCGTCATGCATGTATCATGTACGGAACCCAGAATGCCATGTTGATGTAATTCATGTAAATTATATATCTATTAGGATGAATACACTCCTGAAGTATTCTTCTGTGAAAAATGAACGAATTCGAAACTTGTGTTACGGAAAGTTTGTGAAAAAGTGTACACGAGTCTATATGAAATTATTCCTTTTATAGAGGATGAAAAATCAGTAATCCACATGCTCACAACTCAGGAATGCATGTTTGTGGAAACCGTCATGCATGTAACATGTACGGAACACGGAATATCATGTTGAAGGAATCTATTCAAATTACATATCTCTAGGGTAGAATTCGCTCCAAGAGGGTTTTTCTGGGATCAAAGTGTGATTCGTGAAACTGGTGATAGGAGAAGCAAAGAAGTCCAAGGAACTATTTCAAAGTGCATAGGTAACTTGTTTGGTGGTTGAAACATCTGTCATGCGCATGTTCACAGCTCAGAAATGCATGTTTGAGGAATTCGTGATGCATGAATCATGTTCGGAATACGGAATGCCATGGTTATGTAAACAATGTAAATTACATGTGTATTGGTGAGAATTCGCTCAAAGAGTGTTTTCTACTGCCAAATGTCCGATTTTAGAACCTGGTGATACAAAAAACTTATGAAGTCAGAGTAAATATTTCAAAGTGTAATATATGACTTCTTTGGTGGATGAAAGTTCACTAATCCACATGCTCACAACTCAGAAACGCATGTTTCTCGAATCCGTCATGCATGTATCATGTACGGAACCCGGAATGCCATGTTGATAGAATTCATGTAAATTATATATCTATTAGGTTGAATACACTCCAGAAGAATTCTTCTGTGCAAAATGAACGAATTCGAAACTTGTGTTAGGGAAAGCTTGTGAAAATGTGTACACGAGTCTATATGAAATTATTCCTTTTATAGAGGATGAAAAATCAGTAATCCACATGCTCACAACTCAGGAATGCATGTTTGTCGAATCCGTCATGCATGTAACATGTACGGAACACGGAATATCATGTTGAAGGAATCTATTCAAATTACATATCTCTAGGGTAGAATTCGCTCCAAGAGGGTTTTTCTGGGATCAAAGTGTGATTCTTGAAACTGGTGATAGGAGAAGCAACGAAGTCCAAGGAACTATTTCAAAGTGCATAAGTAACTTGTTTGGTGGTTGAAACATCTGTCATGTGCATGTTCACAGCTTAGAAATGCAATTTGAAGAATTCGTGATGCATGAATCATGTTCGGAACACGGAATGCCATGTTGATGGAATTCATGTAAATTATATATCTATTAGGTTGAATACACTCCAGAAGTATTCTTCTGTGAAAAATGAACGAATTCGAAACTTGTGTTAGGGAAAGCTTGTGAAAATGTGTACACGAGTCTAAATGAAATTATTCCTTTTATAGAGGGTGAAAAATCAGTAATCCACATGCTCACAACTCAGGAATGCATGTTTGTGGAAACCGTCATGCATGTAACATGTACGGAACACGGAATATCATGTTGAAGGAATCTATTCAAATTACATATCTCTAGGGTAGAATTCGCTCCAAGAGTGTTTTTCTGGGATCAAAGTGTGATTCGTGAAACTGGTGATAGGAGAAGCAACGAAGTCCAAGGAAGTATTTCAAAGTGCATAAGTAACTTGTTTGGTGGTTGAAACATCTGTCATGCGCATGTTCACAGCTCAGAAATGCATGTTTGAGGAATCCGTGATGCATGAAACGTGTTCGGAATACGGAATGCCATGGTTATGTAAACAATGTAAATTACATGTGTATTGGTGAGAATTCGCTCAAAGAGTGTTTTCTACTGCCAAATGTCCGATTTTAGAACCTGGTGATACAAAAAACTTCTGAAGTCAGAGTAAATATTTCAAAGTGAAATATATGCCTTCTTTGGTGGATGAAAGTTCACTAATCCACATGCTCACAACTCAGAAACGCATGTTTCTCGAATCCGTCATGCATGTATCATGTACGGAACCCGGAATGCCATGTTGATGGAATTCATGTAAATTATATATCTATTAGGTTGAATACACTCCTGAAGTATTCTTCTGTGAGAAATGAACGAATTCAAACTTGTGTTACGGAAAGCTTGTGAAAAAGTGTACACGAGTCTATATGAAATTATTCCTTTTATAGAGGATGAAAAATCAGTAATCCACATGCTCACAACTCAGGAATGCATGTTTGTGGAAACCGTCATGCATGTAACATGTACGGAACACGGAATATCATGTTGAAGGAATCTATTCAAATTACATATCTCTAGGGTAGAATTCGCTCCAAGAGGGTTTTTCTGGGATCAAAGTGTGATTTGTGAAACTGGTGATAGGAGAAGCAACGAAGTCCAAGGAACTAATTCAAAGTGCATAAGTAACATCTTTGGTAGTTGAAATATCTGTCATGTGCATGTTCACAGCTCAGAAATGCAATTTTAGTAATTCGTGATGCATGAATCATGTTCGGGATACGGAATGCCATGGTTATGTAAACAATGTGAATTACATGTGTATTGGTGAGAATTCACTCAAAGAGTGTTTTCTACTGCCAAATGTCCGATATTAGAACCTGGTGATACAAAAAACTTATGAAGTCAAGTAAATATTTCAAAGTGTAATATATGCCTTCTTTGGTGGATGAAAGTTCACTAATCCACATGTTCACAACTCAGAAACGCATGTTTCTCGAATCCGTCATGCATGTATCATGTACGGAACCCGGAATGCCATGTTGATATAATTCATGTAAATTATATATCTATTAGGATGAATACACTCCTGAAGTATTCTTCTGTGAAAAATGAACGAATTCGAAACTTGTGTTACGGAAAGTTTGTGAAAAAGTGTACACGAGTCTATATGAAATTATTCTTTTATAGAGGATGAAAAATCAGTAATCCACATGCTCACAACTCAGGAATGCATGTTTGTGGAAACCGTCATGCATGTAACATGTACGGAACACGGAATATCATGTTGAAGGAATCTATTCAAATTACATATCTCTAGGGTAGAATTCGCTCCAAGAGGGTTTTTCTGGGATCAAAGTGTGATTCGTGAAACTGGTGATAGGAGAAGCAACGAAGTCCAAGGAACTATTTCAAAGTGCATAGGTAACTTGTTTGGTGGTTGAAACATCTGTCATGTGCATGTTCACAGCTCAGAAATGCATGTTTGAGGAATTCGTGATGCATGAATCATGTTCGGAATACGGAATGCCATGGTTATGTAAACAATGTAAATTACATGTGTATTGGTGAGAATTCGCTCAAAGAGTGTTTTCTACTGCCAAATGTCCGATTTTAGAACCTGGTGATACAAAAAACTTATGAAGTCAGAGTAAATATTTCAAAGTGTAATATATGCCTTCTTTGGTGGATGAAAGTTCACTAATCCACATGCTCACAACTCAGAAACGCATGTTTCTCGAATCCGTCATGCATGTATCATGTACGGAACCCGGAATGCCATGTTGATAGAATTCATGTAAATTATATATCTATTAGGTTGAATACACTCCAGAAGAATTCTTCTGTGCAAAATGAACGAATTCGAAACTTGTGTTAGGGAAAGCTTGTGAAAATGTGTACACGAGTCTATATGAAATTATTCCTTTTACAGAGGAAGAAAAATCAGTAATCCACATGCTCACAACTCAGGAATGCATGTTTGTCGAATCCGTCATGCATGTAACATGTACGGAACACGGAATATCATGTTGAAGGAATCTATTCAAATTACATATCTCTAGGGTAGAATTCGCTCCAAGAGGGTTTTTCTGGGATCAAAGTGTGATTCTTGAAACTGGTGGTAGGAGAAGCAACGAAGTCCAAGGAACTATTTCAAAGTGCATAAGTAACTTGTTTGTGGTTGAAACATCTGTCATGTGCATGTTCTCAGCTTAGAAATGTAATTTGAAGAATTCGTGATGCATGAATCATGTTCGGAATACGGAATGCCATGTTGATGGAATTCATGTAAATTATATATCTATTAGGTTGAATAGACTCCAGAAGTATTCTTCTGTGAAAAATGAACGAATTCGAAACTTCTGTTAGGGAAAGCTTGTGAAAATGTGTACACGAGTCTATATGAAATTATTCCTTTTATAGAGGGTGAAAAATCAGTAATCCACATGCTCACAACTCAGGAATGCATGTTTGTGGAAACCGTCATGCATGTAACATGTACGGAACACGGAATATCATGTTGAAGGAATCTATTCAAATTACATATCTCTAGGGTAGAATTCGCTCCAAGAGGGTTTCTCTGGGATCAAAGTGTGATTCGTGAAACTGGTGATAGGAGAAGCAACGAAGTCCAAGGAACTATTTCAAAGTGCATAAGTAACTTGTTTGGTGGTTGAAACATCTGTCATGCGCATGTTCACAGCTCAGAAATGCATGTTTGAGGAATCCGTGATGCATGAAACGTGTTCGGAATACGGAATGCCATGGTTATGTAAACAATGTAAATTACATGTGTATTGGTGAGAATTCGCTGAAAGAGTGTTTTCTACTGCCAGATGACCGATTTTAGAACCTGGTGATACAAAAAACTTATGAAGTCAGAGTAAATATTTCAAAGTGTAATATATGCCTTCTTTGGTGGATGAAAGTTCACTAATCCACATGCTCACAACACAGAAACGCATGTTTCTCGAATCCGTCATGCATGTATCATGTACAGAACCCGGAATGCCATGTTGATGGAATTCATGTAAATTATATATCTATTAGGTTGAATACACTGCAGAAGTATTCTTCTGTGTAAAAAGCAAGAATTCCAAACTTGTGTTAGGGAAAGTTTGTGAAAATGTGTACACGAGTCTATATTAAATTATTCCTTTTATAGAGGATGAAAAATCAGTAATCCACATGCTCACAACTCAGGAATGCATGTTTGTCGAATCCGTCATGCATGTAACATGTACGGAACACGGAATATCATGTTGAAGGAATCTATTCAAATTACATATCTCTAGGGTAGAATTCGCTCCAAGAGGGTTTTTCTGGGATCAAAGTGTGATTCTTGAAACTGGTGATAGGAGAAGCAACGAAGTCCAAGGAACTATTTCAAAGTGCATAAGTAACATCTTTGGTAGTTGAAATATCTGTCATGTGCATGTTCACAGCTCAGAAATGCAATTTTAGTAATTCGTGATGCATGAATCATGTTCGGGATACGGAATGCCATGGTTATGTAAACAATGTGAATTACATGTGTATTGGTGAGAATTCACTCAAAGAGTGTTTTCTACTGCCAAATGTCCGATATTAGAACCTGGTGATACAAAAAACTTATGAAGTCAAGTAAATATTTCAAAGTGTAATATATGCCTTCTTTGGTGGATGAAAGTTCACTAATCCACATGCTCACAACTCAGAAACGCATGTTTCTCGAATCCGTCATGCATGGATCATGTACGGAACCCGGAATGCCATGTTGATGGAATTCATGTAAATTATATATCTATTAGGTTGAATACACTCCAGAAGTATTCTTCTGTGTAAAAAGCACGAATTCGAAACTTGTGTTAGGGAAAGTATGTGAAAATGTGTACACGAGTCTATATTAAATTATTCCTTTTATAGAGGATGAAAAATCAGTAATCCACATGCTCACAACTCAGGAATGCATATTTGTCGAATCCGTCATGCATGTAACATGTACGGAACACGGAATATCATGTTGAAGGAATCTATTCAAATTACATATCTCTAGGGTAGAATTCGCTCCAAGAGGGTTTTTCTGGGATCAAAGTGTGATTCTTGAAACTGGTGATAGGAGAAGCAACGAAGTCCAAGGAACTATTTCAAAGTGCATAAGTAACTTGTTTGGTGGTTGAAACATCTGTCATGCGCATGTTCACAGCTCAGAAATGCATGTTTGAGGAATCCGTGATGCATGAAACATGTTCGGAATACGGAATGCCATGGTTATGTAAACAATGTAAATTACATGTGTATTGGTGAGAATTCGCTCAAAGAGTGTTTTCTACTGCCAAATGTCCGATTTTAGAACCTGGTGATACAAAAAACTTATGAAGTCAGAGTAAGTATTTCAAAGTGTAATATATGCCTTCTTTGGTGGATGAAAGTTCACTAATCCACATGCTCACAACTCAGAAACGCATGTTTCTCGAATCCGTCATGCATGTATCATGTACGGAACCCGGAATGCCATGTTGATGGAATTCATGTAAATTAAATATCTATTAGGTTGAATACACTCCAGAAGTATTCTTCTGTGAAAAATGAACGAATTGGAAACTTGTGTTAGGGAAAGCTTGTGAAAATGTGTACAGGAGTCTATATGAAATTATTCCTTTTATAGAGGGTGAAAAATCAGTAATCCACATGCTCACAACTCAGGAATGCATGTTTGTGGAAACCGTCATGCATGTAACATGTACGGAACACGGAATATCATGTTGAAGGAATCTATTCAAATTACATATCTCTAGGGTAGAATTCGCTCCAAGAGGGTTTTTCTGGGATCAAAGTGTGATTCTTGAAACTGGTGATAGGAGAAGCAACGAAGTCCAAGGATCTATTTCAAAGTGAATAAGTAACTTGTTTGGTGGTTGAAACATCTGTCATGCGCATGTTCACAGCTCAGAAATGCATGTTTGAGGAATCCGTGATGCATGAAACGTGTTCGGAATACGGAATGCCATGGTTATATAAACAATGTAAATTACATGTGTATTGGTGAGAATTCGCTCAAAGAGTGTTTTCTACTGCCAAATGTCCGATTTTAGAACCTGGTGATACAAAAAACTTATGAAGTCAGAGTAAATATTTCAAAGTGTAATATATGCCTTCTTTGGTGGATGAAAGTTCACTAATCCACATGTTCACAACTCAGAAACGCATGTTTCTCGAATCCGTCATGCATGTATCATGTACGGAACCCGGAATGCCATGTTGATGTAACTCATGTAAATTATATATCTATTAGGATGAATACACTCCTGAAGTATTCTTCTGTGAAAAATGAACGAATTCGAAACTTGTGTTACGGAAAGTTTGTGAAAAAGTGTACACGAGTCTATATGAAATTATTCTTTTATAGAGGATGAAAAATCAGTAATCCACATGCTCACAACTCAGGAATGCATGTTTGTGGAAACCGTCATGCATGTAACATGTACGGAACACGGAATATCATGTTGAAGGAATCTATTCAAATTACATATCTCTAGGGTAGAATTCGCTCCAAGAGGGTTTTTCTGGGATCAAAGTGTGATTCGTGAAACTGGTGATAGGAGAAGCAACGAAGTCCAAGGAACTATTTCAAAGTGCATAAGTAACTTGTTTGGTGGTTGAAACATCTGTCATGTGCATGTTCACAGCTCAGAAATGCATGTTTGAGGAATTCGTGATGCATGAATCATGTTCGGAATACGGAATGCCATGGTTATGTAAACAATGTAAATTACATGTGTATTGGTGAGAATTCGCTCAAAGAGTGTTTTCTACTGCCAGATGACCGATTTTAGAACCTGGTGATACAAAAAACTTATGAAGTCAGAGTAAATATTTCAAAGTGTAATATATGCCTTCTTTGGTGGATGAAAGTTCACTAATCCACATGCTCACAACACAGAAACGCATGTTTCTCGAATCCGTCATGCATGTATCATGTACAGAACCCGGAATGCCATGTTGATGGAATTCATGTAAATTATATATCTATTAGGTTGAATACACTGCAGAAGTATTCTTCTGTGTAAAAAGCAAGAATTCCAAACTTGTGTTAGGGAAAGTTTGTGAAAATGTGTACACGAGTCTATATTAAATTATTCCTTTTATAGAGGATGAAAAATCAGTAATCCACATGCTCACAACTCAGGAATGCATGTTTGTCGAATCCGTCATGCATGTAACATGTACGGAACACGGAATATCATGTTGAAGGAATCTATTCAAATTACATATCTCTAGGGTAGAATTCGCTCCAAGAGGGTTTTTCTGGGATCAAAGTGTGATTCTTGAAACTGGTGATAGGAGAAGCAACGAAGTCCAAGGAACTATTTCAAAGTGCATAAGTAACAACTTTGGTAGTTGAAATATCTGTCATGTGCATGTTCACAGCTCAGAAATGCAATTTTAGTAATTCGTGATGCATGAATCATGTTCGGGATACGGAATGCCATGGTTATGTAAACAATGTGAATTACATGTGTATTGGTGAGAATTCACTCAAAGAGTGTTTTCTCCTGCCAAATGTCCGATATTAGAACCTGGTGATACAAAAAACTTATGAACTCAAGTAAATATTTCAAAGTGTAATATATGCCTTCTTTGGTGGATGA
The DNA here is from genome assembly GCF_048564905.1 of Vicugna pacos. Taxonomy (NCBI): domain Eukaryota; kingdom Metazoa; phylum Chordata; class Mammalia; order Artiodactyla; family Camelidae; genus Vicugna; species Vicugna pacos. Next base: position 49,444,638 of record NW_027328741.1, read on the forward strand.
AAGTTCACTAATCCACATGCTCACAACTCAGAAACGCATGTTTCTCGAATCCGTCATGCATGTATCATGTACGGAATCCGGAATGCCATGTTGATGGAATTCATGTAAATTATATATCTATTAGGTTGAATACACTCCAGAAGTATTCTTCTGTGAAAAATGAACGAATTCGAAACTTGTGTTAGGGAAAGCTTGTGAAAATGTGTACACGAGTCTATATGAAATTATTCCTTTTATAGAGGATGAAAAATCAGTAATCCACATGCTCACAACTCAGGAACGCATGTTTGTCGAATCCGTCATGCATGTAACATGTACGGAACACGGAATGTCATGTTGAAGGAATCTATTCGAATTACATATCTCTAGGCTAGAATTCACTCCAAGAGGGTTTTTCTGGGATCAAAGTGTGATTCTTGAAACTGGTGGTAGGAGAAGCAACGAAGTCCAAGGAACTATTTCAAAGTGCATAAGTAACTTGTTTGGTGGTTGAAACATCTGTCATGCGCATGTTCACAGCTCAGAAATGCATGTTTGAGGAATCCGTGATGCATGAAACATGTTCGGAATACGGAATTCCATGGTAATGTAAACAATGTAAGTTACATGTGTATTGGTGAGAATTCGCTCAAAGAGTGTTTTCTACTGCCAAATGTCCAATTTTAGAACCTGGTGATACAAAAAACTTATGAAGTCAGAGTAAGTATTTCAAAGTGTAATATATGCCTTCTTTGGTGGATAAAAGTTCACTAGTCCACATGCTCACAACTCAGAAACGCATGTTTCTCGAATCCGTCATGCATGTATCATGTACGGAACCCGGAATGCCATGCTGATGGAATTCATGTAAATTAAATATCTATTAGGTTGAATACACTCCAGAAGTATTCTTCTGTGAAAAATGAACGAATTCGAAACTTGTGTTAGGGAAAGCTGGTGAAAATGTGTACACGAGTCTATATGAAATTATTCCTTTTATAGAGGATGAAAAATCAGTAATCCACATGCTCACAACTCAGGAATGCATGTATGTCGAATCCGTCATGCATGTAACATGTACGGAACACGGAATATCATGTTGAAGGAATCTATTCAAATTACATATCTCAAGGGTAGAATTCGCTCCAAGAGGGTTTTTCTGGGATCAAATTGTGATTCTTGAAACTGGTGATAGGAGAAGCAACGAAGTCCAAGGAACTATTTCAAAGTGCATAAGTAACTTGTTTGGTGGTTGAAACATCTGTCATGCGTATGTTCACAGCTCAGAAATGCATGTTTGAGGAATCCGTGATGCATGAAACATGTTCGGAATACGGAATGCCATGGTTATGTAAACAATGTAAATTACATGTGTATTGGTGAGAATTCGCTCAAAGAGTGTTTTCTACTGCCAAATGTCCGATTTTAGAACCTGGTGATACAAAAAACTTATGAAGTCAGAGTAAGTATTTCAAAGTGTAATATATGACTTCTTTGGTGGATGAAAGTTCACTAATCCACATGCTCACAACTCAGAAACGCATGTTTCTCGAATCCGTCATGCATGTATCATGTACGGAACCCGGAATGCCATGTTGATGGAATTCATGTAAATTAAATATCTATTAGGTTGAATACACTCCAGAAGTATTCTTCTGTGAAAAATGAACGAATTCGAAACTTGTGTTAGGGAAAGCTTGTGAAAATGTGTACACGAGTCTATATGAAATTATTCCTTTTATAGAGGGTGAAAAATCAGTAATCCACATGCTCACAACTCAGGAATGCATGTTTGTGGAAACCGTCATGCATGTAACATGTACGGAACACGGAATATCATGTTGAAGGAATCTATTCAAATTACATATCTCTAGGGTAGAATTCGCTTCAAGAGGGTTTTTCTGGGATCAAAGTGTGATTCTTGAAACTGGTGATAGGAGAAGCAACGAAGTCCAAGGAACTATTTCAAAGTGAATAAGTAACTTGTTTGGGGGTTGAAACATCTGTCATGCGCATGTTCACAGCTCAGAAATGCATGTTTGAGGAATCCGTGATGCATGAAACGTGTTCGGAATACGGAATGCCATGGTTATATAAACAATGTAAATTACATGTGTATTGGTGAGAATTCGCTCAAAGAGTGTTTTCTACTGCCAAATGTCCGATTTTAGAACCTGGTGATACAAAAAACTTCTGAAGTCAGAGTAAATATTTCAAAGTGTAATATATGCCTTCTTTGGTGGATGAAAGTTCACTAATCCACATGTTCACAACTCAGAAACGCATGTTTCTCGAATCCGTCATGCATGTATCATGTACGGAACCCAGAATGCCATGTTGATGTAATTCATGTAAATTATATATCTATTAGGATGAATACACTCCTGAAGTATTCTTCTGTGAAAAATGAACGAATTCGAAACTTGTGTTACGGAAAGTTTGTGAAAAAGTGTACACGAGTCTATATGAAATTATTCCTTTTATAGAGGATGAAAAATCAGTAATCCACATGCTCACAACTCAGGAATGCATGTTTGTGGAAACCGTCATGCATGTAACATGTACGGAACACGGAATATCATGTTGAAGGAATCTATTTAAATTACATATCTCTAGGGTAGAATTCGCTCCAAGAGGGTTTTTCTGGGATCAAAGTGTGATTCGTGAAACTGGTGATAGGAGAAGCAAAGAAGTCCAAGGAACTATTTCAAAGTGCATAGGTAACTTGTTTGGTGGTTGAAACATCTGTCATGCGCATGTTCACAGCTCAGAAATGCATGTTTGAGGAATTCGTGATGCATGAATCATGTTCGGAATACGGAATGCCATGGTTATGTAAACAATGTAAATTACATGTGTATTGGTGAGAATTCGCTCAAAGAGTGTTTTCTACTGCCAAATGTCCGATTTTAGAACCTGGTGATACAAAAAACTTATGAAGTCAGAGTAAATATTTCAAAGTGTAATATATGCCTTCTTTGGTGGATGAAAGTTCACTAATCCACATGCTCACAACTCAGAAACGCATGTTTCTCGAATCCGTCATGCATGTATCATGTACGGAACCCGGAATGCCATGTTGATAGAATTCATGTAAATTATATATCTATTAGGTTGAATACACTCCAGAAGAATTCTTCTGTGCAAAATGAACGAATTCGAAACTTGTGTTAGGGAAAGCTTGTGAAAATGTGTACACGAGTCTATATGAAATTATTCCTTTTATAGAGGATGAAAAATCAGTAATCCACATGCTCACAACTCAGGAATGCATGTTTGTCGAATCCGTCATGCATGTAACATGTACGGAACACGGAATATCATGTTGAAGGAATCTATTCAAATTACATATCTCTAGGGTAGAATTCGCTCCAAGAGGGTTTTTCTGGGATCAAAGTGTGATTCTTGAAACTGGTGATAGGAGAAGCAACGAAGTCCAAGGAACTATTTCAAAGTGCATAAGTAACTTGTTTGGTGGTTGAAACATCTGTCATGTGCATGTTCACAGCTTAGAAATGCAATTTGAAGAATTCGTGATGCATGAATCATGTTCGGAACACGGAATGCCATGTTGATGGAATTCATGTAAATTATATATCTATTAGGTTGAATACACTCCAGAAGTATTCTTCTGTGAAAAATGAACGAATTCGAAACTTGTGTTAGGGAAAGCTTGTGAAAATGTGTACACGAGTCTAAATGAAATTATTCCTTTTATAGAGGGTGAAAAATCAGTAATCCACATGCTCACAACTCAGGAATGCATGTTTGTGGAAACCGTCATGCATGTAACATGTACGGAACACGGAATATCATGTTGAAGGAATCTATTCAAATTACATATCTCTAGGGTAGAATTCGCTCCAAGAGTGTTTTTCTGGGATCAAAGTGTGATTCGTGAAACTGGTGATAGGAGAAGCAACGAAGTCCAAGGAAGTATTTCAAAGTGCATAAGTAACTTGTTTGGTGGTTGAAACATCTGTCATGCGCATGTTCACAGCTCAGAAATGCATGTTTGAGGAATCCGTGATGCATGAAACGTGTTCGGAATACGGAATGCCATGGTTATGTAAACAATGTAAATTACATGTGTATTGGTGAGAATTCGCTCAAAGAGTGTTTTCTACTGCCAAATGTCCGATTTTAGAACCTGGTGATACAAAAAACTTCTGAAGTCAGAGTAAATATTTCAAAGTGAAATATATGCCTTCTTTGGTGGATGAAAGTTCACTAATCCACATGCTCACAACTCAGAAACGCATGTTTCTCGAATCCGTCATGCATGTATCATGTACGGAACCCGGAATGCCATGTTGATGGAATTCATGTAAATTATATATCTATTAGGTTGAATACACTCCTGAAGTATTCTTCTGTGAGAAATGAACGAATTCAAACTTGTGTTACGGAAAGCTTGTGAAAAAGTGTACACGAGTCTATATGAAATTATTCCTTTTATAGAGGATGAAAAATCAGTAATCCACATGCTCACAACTCAGGAATGCATGTTTGTGGAAACCGTCATGTATGTAACATGTACGGAACACGGAATATCATGTTGAAGGAATCTATTCAAATTACATATCTCTAGGGTAGAATTCGCTCCAAGAGGGTTTTTCTGGGATCAAAGTGTGATTCGTGAAACTGGTGATAGGAGAAGCAACGAAGTCCAAGGAACTAATTCAAAGTGCATAAGTAACATCTTTGGTAGTTGAAATATCTGTCATGTGCATGTTCACAGCTCAGAAATGCAATTTTAGTAATTCGTGATGCATGAATCATGTTCGGGATACGGAATGCCATGGTTATGTAAACAATGTGAATTACATGTGTATTGGTGAGAATTCACTCAAAGAGTGTTTTCTACTGCCAAATGTCTGATATTAGAACCTGGTGATACAAAAAACTTATGAAGTCAAGTAAATATTTCAAAGTGTAATATATGCCTTCTTTGGTGGATGAAAGTTCACTAATCCACATGCTCACAACTCAGAAACTCATGTTTCTTGAATCCGTCATGCATGTATCATGTACGGAACCCGGAATGCCATGTTGATGGAATTCATGTAAATTATATATCTATTAGGTTGAATACACTCCAGAAGTATTCTTCTGTGTAAAAAGCACGAATTCGAAACTTGTGTTAGGGAGAGCTTGTGAAAATGTGTACACGAGTCTATATGAAATTATTCCGTTTATAGAGGATGAAAAATCAGTAATCCACATGCTCACAACTCAGGAATGCATGTTTGTCGAATCCGTCATGCATGTAACATGTACGGAACACGGAATATCATGTTGAAGGAATCTATTCAAATTACATATCTCTAGGGTAGAATTCGCTCCAAGAGGGTTTTTCTGGGATCAAAGTGTGATTCTTGAAACTGATGGTAGGAGAAGGAACGAAGTCCAAGGAAGTATTTCAAAGTGCATAAGTAACTTGTTTGGTGGTTGAAACATCTGTCATGCGCATCTTCACAGCTCAGAAATGCATGTTTGAGGAATCCGTGATGCATGAAACATGTTGGGAATACGGAATGCCATGGTTATGTAAACAATGTAAATTACATGTGTATTGGTGAGAATTCGCTCAAAGAGTGTTTTCTACTGCCAAATGTCTGATTTTAGAACCTGGTGATACAAAAAACATATGAAGTCAGATTAAGTATTTCAAAGTGTAATATATGCCTTCTTTGGTGGATGAAAGTTCACTAATCCACATGCTCACAACTCAGAAACGCATGTTTCTCGAATCCGTCATGCATGTATCATGTACGGAACCCGGAATTCCATGTTGATGGAATTCATGTAAATTATATATCTATTAGGTTGAATACACTCCATAAGTATTCTTCTGTGAAAAATGAACGAATTCGAAACTTGTGTTAGAGAAAGCTTGTGAAAATGTGTACACGTGTCTATATGAAATTATTCCTTTTATAGAGGGTGAAAAATCAGTAATCCACATGCTCACAACTCAGGAATGCATGTTTGTGGAAACCGTCATGCATGTAACATGTACGGAACACGGAATATCATGTTGAAGGAATCTATTCAAATTACATATCTCTAGGGTAGAATTCGCTCCAAGAGGGTTTTTCTGGGATCAAAGTGTGATTCTTGAAACTGGTGATAGGAGAAGCAACGAAGTCCAAGGAACTATTTCAAAGTGCATAAGTAACTTGTTTGGTGGTTGAAACATCTGTCATGCGCATGTTCACAGCTCAGAAATGCATGTTTGAGGAATCCGTGATGCATGAAACGTGTTCGGAATACGGAATGCCATGGTTATATAAACAATGTAAATTACATGTGTATTGGTGAGAATTCGCTCAAAGAGTGTTTTCTACTGCCAAATGTCCGATTTTAGAACCTGGTGATACAAAAAACTTCTGAAGTCAGAGTAAATATTTCAAAGTGTAATATATGCCTTCTTTGGTGGATGAAAGTTCACTAATCCACATGTTCACAACTCAGAAACGCATGTTTCTCGAATCCGTCATGCATGTATCATGTACGGAACCCGGAATGCCATGTTGATATAATTCATGTAAATTATATATCTATTAGGATGAATACACTCCTGAAGTATTCTTCTGTGAAAAATGAACGAATTCGAAACTTGTGTTACGGAAAGTTTGTGAAAAAGTGTACACGAGTCTATATGAAATTATTCTTTTATAGAGGATGAAAAATCAGTAATCCACATGCTCACAACTCAGGAATGCATGTTTGTGGAAACCGTCATGCATGTAACATGTACGGAACACGGAATATCATGTTGAAGGAATCTATTCAAATTACATATCTCTAGGGTAGAATTCGCTCCAAGAGGGTTTTTCTGGGATCAAAGTGTGATTCGTGAAACTGGTGATAGGAGAAGCAACGAAGTCCAAGGAACTATTTCAAAGTGCATAGGTAACTTGTTTGGTGGTTGAAACATCTGTCATGTGCATGTTCACAGCTCAGAAATGCATGTTTGAGGAATTCGTGATGCATGAATCATGTTCGGAATACGGAATGCCATGGTTATGTAAACAATGTAAATTACATGTGTATTGGTGAGAATTCGCTCAAAGAGTGTTTTCTACTGCCAAATGTCCGATTTTAGAACCTGGTGATACAAAAAACTTCTGAAGTCAGAGTAAATATTTCAAAGTGTAATATATGCCTTCTTTGGTGGATGAAAGTTCACTAATCCACATGTTCACAACTCAGAAACGCATGTTTCTCGAATCCGTCATGCATGTATCATGTACGGAACCCGGAATGCCATGTTGATATAATTCATGTAAATTATATATCTATTAGGATGAATACACTCCTGAAGTATTCTTCTGTGAAAAATGAACGAATTCGAAACTTGTGTTACGGAAAGTTTGTGAAAAAGTGTACACGAGTCTATATGAAATTATTCTTTTATAGAGGATGAAAAATCAGTAATCCACATGCTCACAACTCAGGAATGCATGTTTGTGGAAACCGTCATGCATGTAACATGTACGGAACACGGAATATCATGTTGAAGGAATCTATTCAAATTACATATCTCTAGGGTAGAATTCGCTCCAAGAGGGTTTTTCTGGGATCAAAGTGTGATTCGTGAAACTGGTGATAGGAGAAGCAACGAAGTCCAAGGAACTATTTCAAAGTGCATAGGTAACTTGTTTGGTGGTTGAAACATCTGTCATGTGCATGTTCACAGCTCAGAAATGCATGTTTGAGGAATTCGTGATGCATGAATCATGTTCGGAATACGGAATGCCATGGTTATGTAAACAATGTAAATTACATGTGTATTGGTGAGAATTCGCTCAAAGAGTGTTTTCTACTGCCAAATGTCCGATTTTAGAACCTGGTGATACAAAAAACTTATGAAGTCAGAGTAAATATTTCAAAGTGTAATATATGCCTTCTTTGGTGGATGAAAGTTCACTAATCCACATGCTCACAACTCAGAAACGCATGTTTCTCGAATCCGTCATGCATGTATCATGTACGGAACCCGGAATGCCATGTTGATAGAATTCATGTAAATTATATATCTATTAGGTTGAATACACTCCAGAAGAATTCTTCTGTGCAAAATGAACGAATTCGAAACTTGTGTTAGGGAAAGCTTGTGAAAATGTGTACACGAGTCTATATGAAATTATTCCTTTTACAGAGGAAGAAAAATCAGTAATCCACATGCTCACAACTCAGGAATGCATGTTTGTCGAATCCGTCATGCATGTAACATGTACGGAACACGGAATATCATGTTGAAGGAATCTATTCAAATTACATATCTCTAGGGTAGAATTCGCTCCAAGAGGGTTTTTCTGGGATCAAAGTGTGATTCTTGAAACTGGTGGTAGGAGAAGCAACGAAGTCCAAGGAACTATTTCAAAGTGCATAAGTAACTTGTTTGTGGTTGAAACATCTGTCATGTGCATGTTCTCAGCTTAGAAATGTAATTTGAAGAATTCGTGATGCATGAATCATGTTCGGAATACGGAATGCCATGTTGATGGAATTCATGTAAATTATATATCTATTAGGTTGAATAGACTCCAGAAGTATTCTTCTGTGAAAAATGAACGAATTCGAAACTTCTGTTAGGGAAAGCTTGTGAAAATGTGTACACGAGTCTATATGAAATTATTCCTTTTATAGAGGGTGAAAAATCAGTAATCCACATGCTCACAACTCAGGAATGCATATTTGTCGAATCCGTCATGCATGTAACATGTACGGAACACGGAATATCATGTTGAAGGAATCTATTCAATTTACATATCTCTAGGGTAGAATTCGCTCCAAGAGGGTTTTCCAGTGATCAAAGTGTAATTCTTGAAACTGGTGATAGGAGAAGCAACGAAGTCCAAGGAACTATTTCAAAGTGCATAAGTAACTTGTTTGGTGGTTGAAACATCTGTCATGCGCATGTTCACAGCTCAGAAATTCATGTTTGAGGAATCCGTGATGCATGAAACATGTTCGGAATACGGAATGCCATAGTTATGTAAACAATGTAAATTACATTTGTATTGGTGATAATTCGCTCAAAGAGTGTTTTCTACTGTCAAATGTCCGATTTTAGAACCTGGTGATACAAAAAACTTATGAAGTCTGTGTAAATATTTCAAAGTGTAATATATGCCTTCTTTGGTGGATGAAAGTTCACTAATCCACATGCTCACAACTCAGAAACGCATGTTTCTCGAATCCGTCATGCATGTATTATGTACGGAACCCAGAATGCCATGTTGATGGAATTCATGTAAATTAAATATCTATTAGGTTGAATACACTCCAGAAGTATTCTTCTGTGAAAAATGAACGAATTCGAAACTTGTGTTAGGGAAAGCTTGTGAAAATGTGTACACGAGTCTATATGAAATTATTCCTTTTATAGAGGATGAAAAATCAGTAATCCACATGCTCACAACTCAGGAATGCATGTTTGTCGAATCCGTCATGCATGTAACATGTACGGAACACGGAATATCATGTTGAAGGAATCTATTCAAATTACATATCTCTAGGGTAGAATTCGCTCCAAGAGGGTTTTTCTGGGATCAAAGTGTGATTCTTGAAACTGGTGGTAGGAGAAGCAACGAAGTCCAAGGAACTATTTCAAAGTGCATAAGTAACTTGTTTGGTGGTTGAAACATCTGTCATGCGCATGTTCACACCTCAGAAATGCATGTTTGAGGAATCCGTGATGCATGAAACATGTTCGGAATACGGAATGCCATGGTTATGTAAACAATGTAAATTACATGTGTATTGGTGAGAATTCGCTCAAAGAGTGTTTTCTACTGCCAAATGTCCGATTTTAGAACCTGGTGATACAAAAAACTTATGAAGTCAGAGTAAATATTTCAAAGTGTAATATATGCCTTCTTTGGTGGATGAAAGTTCACTAATCCACATGCTCACAACTCAGAAACGCATGTTTCTCGAATCCGTCATGCATGTATCATGTACGGAACCCGGAATGCCATGTTGATGGAATTCATGTAAATTATATATCTATTAGGTTTAATACACTCCAGAAGTGTTCTTCTGTGAAAAATGAACGAATTCGAAACTTGTGTTAGGGAAAGCTTGTGAAAATGTGTACAAGAGTCTATATGAAATTATTCCTTTTATAGAGGATGAAAAATCAGTAATCCACATGCTCACAACTCAGGAATGCATGTATGTCGAATCCGTCATGCATGTAACATGTACGGAACACGGAATATCATGTTGAAGGAATCTATTCAAATTACATATCTCTAGGGTAGAATTCGCTCCAAGAGGGTTTTTCTGGGATCAAAGTGTGATTCTTGAAACTGGTGATAGGAGAAGCAATGAAGCCCAAGGAACTATTTCAAAGTGCATAAATAACTTGTTTGGTGGTTGAAACATCTGTCATGCGCATGTTCACAGCTCAGAAATGCATGTTTGAGGAATCCGTGATGCATGAAACATGTTCGGAATACGGAATGCCATGGTTATGTAAACAATGTAAATTACATGTGTATTGGTGAGAATTCGCTCAAAGAGTGTTTTCTACTGCCAAATGTCCGATTTTAGAACCTGGTGATACAAAAAACTTATGAAGTCAGAGTAAATATTTCAAAGTGTAATATATGCCTCCTTTGGTGGATGAAAGTTCACTAGTCCACATGCTCACAACTCAGAAACGCATGTTTCTCGAATCCGTCATGCATGTATCATGTATGGAACCCGGAATGCCATGTTGATGGAATTCATGTAAATTATATATCTATTAGGTTGAATACACTCCAGAAGTATTCTTCTGTGAAAAATGAACGAATTCGAAACTTGTGTTAGGGAAAGCTGGTGAAAATGTGTACACGAGTCTATATGAAATTATTCCTTTTATAGAGGATGAAAAATCAGTAATCCACATGCTCACAACTCAGGAATGCATGTTTGTCGAATCCGTCATGCATGTAACATGTACGGAACACGGAATATCATGTTGAAGGAGTCTATTCAAATTACATATCTCTAGGGTAGAATTCGCTCCAAGAGGGTTTTTCTGGGATCAAAGTGTGATACTTGAAACTGGTGATAGGAGAAGCAACGAAGTCCAAGGAACTATTTCAAAGTGCATAAGTAACTTGTTTGGTGGTTGAAACATCTGTCATGCGCATGTTCACAGCTCAGAAATGCATGTTTGAGGAATCCGTGATGCATGAAACATGTTCGGAATACGGAATGCCATGGTGATGTAAACAATGTAAATTACATGTGTATTGGTGAGAATTCACTCAAAGAGTGTTTTCTACTGCCAAATGTCTGCTTTTAGAACCTGGTGATACAAAAAACTTATGAAGTCACAGTAAATATTTCAAAGTGTAATATATGCCTTCTTTGGTGGATGAAAGTTCACTAATCCACATGCTCACAACTCAGAAACGCATGTTTCTCGAAACCGTCATGCATGTATCATGTACGGAACCCGGAATGCCATGTTGATGGAATTCATGTAAATTATATATCTATTAGGTTGAATACACTCCAGAAGTATTCTTCTGTGAAAAATGAACGAATTCGAAACTTGTGTTAGGGAAAGCTTGTGAAAATGTGTACACGAGTCTATATGAAATTATTCCTTTTATAGAGGATGAAAAATCAGTAATCCACATGCTCACAACTCAGGAATGCATGTTTGTCGAATCCGTCATGCATGTAACATGTACGGAACACGGAATATCATGTTGAAGGAATCTATTCAAATTACATATCTCTAGGGTAGAATTCGCTCCAAGAGGGATTTTCTGGGATCAAAGTGTTATTCTTGAAACTGGTGATAGGAGAAGCAACCAAGTCCAAGGAACTATTTCAAAGTGCATAAGTAACTTGTTTGGTGGTTGAAACATCTGTCATGCGCATGTTCACAGCTCAGAAATGCATGTTTGAGGAATCCGTGATGCATGAAACATGTTCGGAATACGGAATGCCATGGTGATGTAAACAATGTAAATTACATGTGTATTGGTGAGAATTCACTCAAAGAGTGTTTTCTACTGCCAAATGTCCGCTTTTAGAACCTGGTGATACAAAAAACTTATGAAGTCAGAGTAAATATTTCAAAGTGTAATATATGCCTTCTTTGGTGGATGAAAGTTCACTAATCCACATGCTCACAACTCAGAAACACATGTTTCTCGAAACCGTCATGCATGTATCATGTACGGAACCCGAAATGCCATGGTGATGGAATTCATGTAAATTAAATATCTATTAGGTTGAATACACTCCAGAAGTATTCTTCTGTGAAAAATGAACGAATTCGAAACTTGTGTTAGGGAAAGCTTGTGAAAATGTGTACACGAGTCTATATGAAATTATTCCTTTTATAGAGGATGAAAAATCAGTAATCCATATGCTCACAACTCAGGAATGCATGTTTGTCGAATCAGTCATGCATGTAACATGTACGGAACACGGAATATCATGTTGAAGGAATCTATTCAAATTACATATCTCTTGGGTAGAATTCGCTCCAAGAGGGTTTTCCTGGGATCAAAGTGTGATTCTTGAAACTGGTGATAGGAGAAGCAACGAAGTCCAAGGAACTATTTCAAAGTGCATAAGTAACTTGTTTGGTGGTTGAAACATCTGTCATGCGCATGTTCACAGCTCAGAAATGCATGTTTGAGGAATCCGTGATGCATGAAACATGTTCGGAATACGGAATGCCATGGTTATGTAAACAATGTAAATTACATGTGTATTGGTGAGAATTCGCTCAAAGAGTGTTTTCTACTGCCAAATGTCCGATTTTAGAACCTGGTGATACAAAAAACTTATGAAGTCAGAGTAAATATTTCAAAGTGTAATATATGCCTTCTTTGGTGGATGAAAGTTCACTAATCCACATGCTCACAACTCAGAAACGCATGTTTCTCGAAACCGTCATGCATGTATCATGTACGGAACCCGGAATGCCATGTTGATGGAATTCATGTAAATTATATATCTATTAGGTTGAATACACTCCAGAAGTATTCTTCTGTGAAAAATGAACGAATTCGAAACTTGTGTTAGGGAAAGCTTGTGAAAATGTGTACACGAGTCTATATGAAATTATTCCTTTTATAGAGGATGAAAAATCAGTAATCCACATGCTCACAACTCAGGAATGCATGTTTGTCGAATCCGTCATGCATGTAACATGTACGGAACACGGAATATCATGTTGAAGGAATCTATTCAAATTACATATCTCTAGGGTAGAATTCGCTCCAAGAGGGTTTTCCTGGGATCAAAGTGTGATTCTTGAAACTGGTGATAGGAGAAGCAACGAAGTCCAGGGAACTCTTTCAAAGTGCATAAGTAACTTGTTTGGTGGTTGAAACATCTGTCATGCGCATGTTCACAGCTCAGAAATGCATGTTTGAGGAATCCGTGATGCATGAAACATGTTCGGAATACGGAATGCCATGGTGATGTAAACAATGTAAATTACATGTGTATTGGTGAGAATTCGCTCAAAGAGTGTTTTCTACTGCCAAATGTCCGATTTTAGAACCTGGTGATACAAAAAACTTATGAAGTCTGTGTAAATATTTCAAAGTGTAATATATGCCTTCTTTGGTGGATGAAAGTTCACTAATCCACATGCTCACAACTCAGAAACGCATGTTTCTTGAATCCGTCATGCCTGTATCATGTACGGAACCCGGAATGCCATGTTGATGGAATTCATGTAAATTAAATATCTATTAGGTTGAATACACTCCAGAAGTGTTCTTCTGTGAAAAATGAACGAATTCGAAACTTGTGTAAGGGAAAGCTTGTGAAAATGTGTACAAGAGTCTATATGAAATTATTCCTTTTATAGAGGATGAAAAATCAGTAATCCACATGCTCACAACTCAGGAATGCATGTATGTCGAATCCGTCATGCATGTAACATGTACGGAACACGGAATATCATGTTGAAGGAATCTATTCAAATTACATATCTCTAGGGTAGAATTCGCTCCAAGAGTGTTTTTCTGGGATCAAATTGTGATTCTTGAAACTGGTGATAGGAGAAGCAATGAAGCCCAAGGAACTATTTCAAAGTGCATAAGTAACTTGTTTGGTGGTTGAAACATCTGTCATGCGCATGTTCACAGCTCAGAAATGCATGTTTGAGGAATCCGTGATGCATGAAACATGTCCGGAATACGGAATGCCATGGTTATGTAAACAATGTAAATTACATGTGTATTGGTGAGAATTCGCTCAAAGAGTGTTTTCTACTGCCAAATGTCCGATTTTAGAACCTGGTGATACAAAAAACTTATGAAGTCAGAGTAAATATTTCAAAGTGTAATATATGCCTTCTTTGGTGGATGAAAGTTCACTAATCCACATGCTCACAACTCAGAAACGCATGTTTCTCGAATCCGTCATGCATGTATCATGTACGGAACCCGGAATGCCATGTTGATGGAATTCATGTAAATTATATATCTATTAGGTTGAATACACTCCAGAAGTATTCTTCTGTGAAAAATGAACGAATTCGAAACTTGTGTTAGGGAAAGCTTGTGAAAATGTGTACATGAGTCTATATGAAATTATTCCTTTTATAGAGGATGAAAAATCAGTAATCCACATGCTCACAACTCAGGAATGCATGTATGTCGAATCCGTCATGCATGTAACATGTACGGAACACGGAATATCATGTTGAAGGAATCTATTCAAATTACATATCTCTAGGGTAGAATTCGCTCCAAGAGGGTTTTTCTGGGATCAAAGTGTGATTCTTGAAACTGGTGAAAGGAGAAGCAATGAAGTCCAAGGAACTATTTCAAAGTGCATAAGTAACTTGTTTGGTGGTTGAAACATCTGTCATGCGAATGTTCACAGCTCAGAAATGCATGTTTGAGGAATCCATGATGCATGAAACATGTTCGGAATACGGAATGCCACGGTTATGTAAACAATGTAAATTACATGTGTATTGGTGAGAATTCGCTCAAAGAGTGTTTTCTACTGCCAAATGTCCGATTTTAGAACCTGGTGATACAAAAAACTTATGAAGTCAGAGTAAATATTTCAAAGTGTAATATATGCCTTCTTTGGTGGATGAAAGTTCACTAATCCACATGCTCACAACTCAGAAACGCATGTTTCTCGAATCCGTCATGCATGTATCATGTACGGAACCCGGAATGCCATGTTGATGGAATTCATGTAAATTATATATCTATTAGGTTGAATAAACTCCAGAAGTGTTCTTCTGTGAAAAATGAACGAATTCGAAACTTGTGTTAGGGAAAGCTTGTGAAAATGTGTACACGAGTCTATATGAAATTATTCCTTTTATAGAGGATGAAAAATCAGTAATCCACATGCTCACAACTCAGGAATGCATGTATGTCGAATCCGTCATGCATGTAACATGTACGGAACACGGAATATCATGTTGAAGGAATCTATTCAAATTACATATCTCTAGGGTAGAATTTGCTCCAAGAGGGTTTTTCTGGGATCAAAGTGTGATTCTTGAAACTGGTGATAGGAGAAGCAATGAAGTCCAAGGAACTATTTCAAAGTGCATAAGTAACTTGTTTGGTGGTTGAAACATCTGTCATGCGAATGTTCACTGCTCAGAAATGCATCTTTGAGGAATCCGTGATGCATGAAACATGTTCGGAATACGGAATGCCATGGTTATGTAAACAATGTAAATTACATGTGTATAGGTGAGAATTCGCTCAAAGAGTGTTTTCTACTGCCAAATGTCCGATTTTAGAACCTGGTGAAACAAAAAAATTATGAAGTCAGAGTAAATATTTCAAAGTGTAATATATGCCTTCTTTGGTGGATGAAAGTTCACTAATCCACATGCTCACAACTCAGAAACGCATGTTTCTCGAATCCGTCATGCATGTATCATGTACGGAACCCGGAATGCCATGTTGATGGAGTTCATGTAAATTATATATCTATTAGGTTGTATACACTCCAGAAGTGTTCTTCTGTGAAAAATGAACGAATTCGAAACTTGTGTTAGGGAAAGCTTGTGAAAATGTGTACACGAGTCTATATGAAATTATTCCTTTTATAGAGGATGAAAAATCAGTAATCCACATGCTCACAACTCAGGAATGCATGTTTGTCGAATCCGTCATGCATGTAAGATGTACGGAACACGGAATATCATGTTGAAGGAATCTATTCAAATTACATATCTCTAGGGTAGAATTCGCTCCAAGAGGGTTTTTCTGGGATCAAAGTGTGATTCTTGAAACTGGTGATAGGAGAAGCAACGAAGTCCAAGGAACTATTTCAAAGTGCATAAGTAACTTGTTTGGTGTTTGAAACATCTGTCATGCGCATGTTCACAGCTCAGAAATGCATGTTTGAGGAATCCGTGATGCATGAAACATGTTCGGAATACGGAATGCCATGGTTATGTAAACAATGTAAATTACATGTGTATAGGTGAGAATTCGCTCAAAGAGTGTTTTCTACTGCCAAATGTCCGATTTTAGAACCTGGTGATACAAAAAACTTATGAAGTCAGAGTAAATATTTCAAAGTGTAATATATGCCTTCTTTGGTGGATGAAAGTTCACTAATCCACATGCTCACAACTCAGAAATGCATGTTTCTCGAATCCGTCATGCATGTATCATGTACGGAACCCGGAATGCCATGTTGATGGAATTCATGTAAATTATATATCTATTAGGTTGAATACACTCCAGAAGTGTTCTTCTGTGAAAAATGAACGAATTCGAAACTTGTGTTAGGGAAAGCTTGTGAAAATGTGTACACGAGTCTATATGAAATTATTCCTTTTATAGAGGAT
The DNA here is from genome assembly GCF_048564905.1 of Vicugna pacos. Taxonomy (NCBI): domain Eukaryota; kingdom Metazoa; phylum Chordata; class Mammalia; order Artiodactyla; family Camelidae; genus Vicugna; species Vicugna pacos. The sequence continues at coordinate 49,461,442 of NW_027328741.1, forward strand.
GAAAAATCAGTAATCCACATGCTCTCAACTCAGGAATGCATGTTTGTCGAATCCGTCATGCATGTAACATGTACGGAACACGGAATATCATGTTGAAGGAGTCTATTCAAATTACATATCTCTAAGTTAGAATTCGCTCCAAGAGGGTTTTTCTGGGATCAAAGTGTGATTCTTGAAACTGGTGGTAGGAGAAGCAACAAAGTCCAAGGAAATATTTCAAAGTGCATAAGTAACTTGTTTGGTGGTTGAAACATCTGTCATGTGCATGTTCACAGCTTAGAAATGCAATTTGAAGAATTCGTGATGCATGAATCATGTTCGGAATACGGAATGCCATGTTGATGGAATTCATGTAAATTATATATCTATTAGGTTGAATACACTCCAGAAGTATTCTTCTGTGAAAAATGAACGAATTCGAAACTTGTGTTAGGGAAAGCTTGTGAAAATGTGTACACGAGTCTATATGAAATTATTCCTTTTATAGAGGGTGAAAAAAGAGTAATCCACATGCTCACAACTCAGGAATGCATGTTTGTGGAAACCGTCATGCATGTAACATGTACGGAACACGGAATATCATGTTGAAGGAATCTATTCAAATTACATATCTCTAGGGTAGAATTCGCTCCAAGAGGGTTTTTCTGGGATCAAAGTGTGATTCGTGAAACTGGTGATAGGAGAAGCAACGAAGTCCAAGGAACTATTTCAAAGTGCATAAGTAACTTGTTTGGTGGTTGAAACATCTGTCATGCGCATGTTCACAGCTCAGAAATGCATGTTTGAGGAATCCGTGATGCATGAAACGTGTTCGGAATACGGAATGCCATGGTTATGTAAACAATGTAAATTACATGTGTATTGGTGAGAATTCGCTCCAAGAGTGTTTTCTACTGCCAAATGTCCGATTTTAGAACCTGGTGATACAAAAAACTTCTGAAGTCAGAGTAAATATTTCAAAGTGTAATATATGCCTTCTTTGGTGGATGAAAGTTCACTAATCCACATGCTCACAACTCAGAAACGCATGTTTCTCGAATCCGTCATGCATGTATCATGTACGGAACCCGGAAAGCCATGTTGATGGAATTCATGTAAATTATATATCTATTAGGTTGAATACACTCCTGAAGTATTCTTCTGTGAGAAATGAACGAATTCGAAACTTGTGTTACGGAAAGCTTGTGAAAAAGTGTACACGAGTCTATATGAAGTTATTCCTTTTATTGAGGATGAAAAATCAGTAATCCACATGCTCACAACTCAGGAATGCATGTTTGTGGAAACCGTCATGCATGTAACATGTACGGAACACGGAATATCATGTTGAAGGAATCTATTCAAATTACATATCTCTAGGGTAGAATTCGCTCCAAGAGGGTTTTTCTGGGATCAAAGTGTGATTCGTGAAACTGGTGATAGGAGAAGCAACGAAGTCCAAGGAACTATTTCAAAGTGCATAAGTAACTTGTTTGGTGGTTGAAACCTCTGTCATGCGCATGTTCACAGCTCAGAAATGCATGTTTGAGGAATCCGTGATGCATGAAACATGTTCGGAATACAGAATGCCATGGTTATGTAAACAATGTAAATTACATGTGTATTGGTGAGAATTCGCTCAAAGAGTGTTTTCTACTGCCAAATGTCCGATTTTAGAACCTGGTGATACAAAAAACTTATGAAGTCAGAGTAAATATTTCAAAGTGTAATATATGCCTTCTTTGGTGGATGAAAGTTCACTAATCCACATGCTCGCAACTCAGAAACGCATGTTTCTCGAATCCGTCATGCATGTATCATGTACGGAACCCGGAATGCCATGTTGATGGAATTCATGTAAATTATATATCTATTAGGTTGAATACACTCCAGAAGTATTCTTCTGTGAAAAATGAACGAATTCGAAACTTGTGTTAGGGAAAGCTTGTGAAAATGTGTACACGAGTCTATATGAAATTATTCCTTTTATAGAGGATGAAAAATCAGTAATCCACATGCTCACAACTCAAGAATGCATGTTTGTCGAATCCGTCATGCATATAACATGTACGGAACACGGAATGTCATGTTGAAGGAATCTATTCGAATTACATATCTCTAGGCTAGAATTCACTCCAAGAGGGTTTTTCAGGGATCAAAGTGTGATTCTTGAAACTGGTAATAGGAGAAGCAACGAAGTCCAAGGAACTATTTCAAAGTGCATAAGTAACTTGTTTGGTGGTTGAAACATCTGTCATGCGCATGTTCACAGCTCAGAAATGCATGTTTGAGGAATCCGTGATGCATGAAACATGTTCGGAATACGGAATGCCATGGTTATGTAAACAATGAAAATTACATGTGTATTGGTGAGAATTCGCTCAAAGAGTGTTTTCTACTGCCAAATGTCCAATTTTAGAACCTGGTGATACAAAAAACTTATGAAGTCAGAGTAAGTATTTCAAAGTGTAATATATGCCTTCTTTGGTGGATGAAAGTTCACTAATCCACATGCTCACAACTCAGAAACGCATGTTTCTCGAATCCGTCATGCATGTATCATGTACCGAACCTGGAATGCCATGTTGATAGAATTCATGTAAATTATATATCTATTAGGTTGAATACACTCCAGAAGTATTCTTCTGTGAAAAATGAACGAATTCGAAACTTGTGTTAGGGAAAGCTTGTGAAAATGTGTACACGAGTCTATATGAAATTATTCCTTTTATAGAGGGTGAAAAATCAGTAATCCACATGCTCACAACTCAGGAATGCATGTTTGTCGAATCCGTCATGCATGTAACATGTACGGAACACGGAATATCATGTTGAAGGAATCTATTCAAATTACATATCTCTAGGGTAGAATTCGCTCCAAGAGGGTTTTCCTGGGATCAAAGTGTGATTCTTGAAACTGGTGATAGGAGAAGCAACGAAGTCCAAGGAACTATTTCAAAGTGCATAAGTAACTTGTTTGGTGGTTGAAACATCTGTCATGCGCATGTTCACAGCTCAGAAATGCATGTTTGAGGAATCCGTGATGCATGAAACATGTTCGGAATACGGAATGCCATGGTTATGTAAACAATGTAAATTACATGTGTATTGGTGAGAATTCGCTCAAAGAGTGTTTTCTACTGCCAAATGTCCGATTTTAGAACCTGGTGATACAAAAAACTTATGAAGACAGAGTAAATATTTCAAAGTGTAATATATGCCTTCTTTGGTGGATGAAAGTTCACTAATCCACATGCTCACAACTCAGAAACGCATGTTTCTCGAAACCGTCATGCATGTATCATGTACGGAACCCGGAATGCCATGTTGATGGAATTCATGTAAATTATATATCTATTAGGTTGAATACACTCCAGAAGTATTCTTCTGTGAAAAATGAACGAATTCGAAACTTGTGTTAGGGAAAGCTGGTGAAAATGTGTACACGAGTCTATATGAAATTATTCCTTTTATAGAGGATGAAAAATCAGTAATCCACATGCTCACAACTCAGGAATGCATGTTTGTCGAATCCGTCATGCATGTAACATGTACGGAACACGGAATATCCTGTTGAAGGAATCTATTCAAATTACATATCTCTAGGGTAGAATTCGCTCCAAGAGGGTTTTTCTGGGATCAAAGTGTGATTCTTGAAACTGGTGATAGGAGAAGCAATGAAGTCCAAGGAAATATTTCAAAGTGCACAAGTAACTTGTTTGGTGGTTGAAACATCTGTCATGCGCATGTTCACAGCTCAGAAATGCATGTTTGAGGAATCGGTGATGCATGAAACATGTTCGGAATACGGAATGCCATGGTGATGTAAACAATGTAAATTACATGTGTATTGGTGAGAATTCGCTCAAAGAGTGTTTTCTACTGCCAAATGTCCGATTTTAGAACCTGGTGATACAAAAAACTTATGAAGTCAGTGTAAATATTTCAAAGTGTAATATATGCCTTCTGTGGTGGATGAAAGTTCACTAATCCACATGCTCACAACTCAGAAACGCATGTTTCTCGAATCCGTCATGCATGTATCATGTACGGAACCCGGAATGCCATGTTGATGGAATTCATGTAAATTATATATCTATTAGGTTGAATACACTCCAGAAGAATTCTTCTGTGAAAAATGAACGAATTCGAAACTTGTGTTAGGGAAAGCTTGTGAAAATGTGTACACGAGTCTATATGAAATTATTCCTTTTATAGAGGATGAAAAATCAGTAATCCACATGCTCACAACTCAGGAATGCATGTTTGTCGAATCCGTCATGCATGTAACATGTACGGAACACGGAATATCATGTTGAAGGGATCTATTCAAATTACATATCTCTAGGGTAGAATTCGCTCCAAGAGGGTTTTCCAGTGATCAAAGTGTGATTCTTGAAACTGGTGATAGGAGAAGCAACGAAGTCCAAGGAAGTATTTCAAAGTGCATAAGTAACTTGTTTGGTGGTTGAAACATCTGTCATGCGCATGTTCACAGCTCAGAAATGCATGTTTGAGGAATCCGTGATGCATGAAACATGTTCGGAATACGGAATGCCATAGTTATGTAAACAATGTAAATTACATGTGTATTGGTGAGAATTCGCTCAAAGAGTGTTTTCTACTGCCAAATGTCCGATTTTAGAACCTGGTGATACAAAAAACTTATGAAGTCTGTGTAAATATTTCAAAGTGTAATATATGCATTCTTTGGTGGATGAAAGTTCACTAATCCACATGCTCACAACTCAGAAACGCATGTTTCTCGAATCCGTCATGCCTGTATCATGTACGGAACCCGGAATGCCATGTTGATGGAATTCATGTAAATTAAATATCTATTAGGTTGAATACACTCCAGAAGTGTTCTTCTGTGAAAAATGAACGAATTCGAAACTTGTGTAAGGGAAAGTTTGTGAAAATGTGTACAAGAGTCTATATGAAATTATTCCTTTTATAGAGGATGAAAAATCAGTAATCCACATGCTCACAACTCAGGAATGCATGTATGTCGAATCCGTCATGCATGTAACATGTACGGAACACGGAATATCATGTTGAAGGAATCTATTCAAATTACATATCTCTAGGGTAGAATTCGCTCCAAGAGTGTTTTTCTGGGATCAAATTGTGATTCTTGAAACTGGTGATAGGAGAAGCAATGAAGCCCAAGGAACTATTTCAAAGTGCATAAATAACTTGTTTGGTGGTTGAAACATCTGTCATGCGCATGTTCACAGCTCAGAAATGCATGTTTGAGGAATCCGTGATGCATGAAACATGTCCGGAACACGGAATGCCATGGTTATGTAAACAATGTAAATTACATGTGTATTGGTGAGAATTCGCTCAAAGAGTGTTTTCTACTGCCAAATGTCCGATTTTAGAACCTGGTGATACAAAAAACTTATGAAGTCAGAGTAAATATTTCAAAGTGTAATATATGCCTTCTTTGGTGGATGAAAGTTCACTAATCCACATGCTCACAACTCAGAAACGCATGTTTCTCGAATCCGTCATGCATGTATCATGTACGGAACCCGGAATGCCATGTTGATGGAATTCATGTAAATTATATATCTATTAGGTTGAATACACTCCAGAAGTATTCTTCTGTGAAAAATGAACGAATTCGAAACTTGTGTTAGGGAAAGCTTGTGAAAATGTGTACATGAGTCTATATGAAATTATTCCATTTATAGAGGATGAAAAATCAGTAATCCACATGCTCACAACTCAGGAATGCATGTATGTCGAATCCGTCATGCATGTAACATGTACGGAACACGGAATATCATGTTGAAGGAATCTATTCAAATTACATATCTCTAGGGTAGAATTCGCTCCAAGAGGGTTTTTCTGGGATCAAAGTGTGATTCTTGAAACTGGTGATAGGAGAAGCAATGAAGTCCAAGGAACTATTTCAAAGTGCATAAGTAACTTGTTTGGTGGTTGAAACATCTGTCATGCGAATGTTCACAGCTCAGAAATGCATGTTTGAGGAATCCATGATGCATGAAACATGTTCGGAATACGGAATGCCATGGTTATTTAAACAATGTAAATTACATGTGTATTGGTGAGAATTCGCTCAAAGAGTGTTTTCTACTGCCAAATGTCCGATTTTAGAACCTGGTGATACAAAAAACTTATGAAGTCAGAGTAAATATTTCAAAGTGTAATATATGCCTTCTTTGGTGGATGAAAGTTCACTAATCCACATGCTCACAACTCAGAAACGCATGTTTCTCGAATCCGTCATGCATGTATCATGTACGGAACCCGGAATGCCATGTTGATGGAATTCATGTAAATTATATATCTATTAGGTTGAATAAACTCCAGAAGTGTTCTTCTGTGAAAAATGAACGAATTCGAAACTTGTGTTAGGGAAATCTTGTGAAAATGTGTACACGAGTCTATATGAAATTATTCCTTTTATAGAGGATGAAAAATCAGTAATCCACATGCTCACAACTCAGGAATGCATGTATGTCGAATCCGTCATGCATGTAACATGTACGGAACACGGAATATCATGTTGAAGGAATCTATTCAAATTACATATCTCTAGGGTAGAATTTGCTCCAAGAGGGTTTTTCTGGGATCAAAGTGTGATTCTTGAAACTGGTGATAGGAGAAGCAATGAAGTCCAAGGAACTATTTCAAAGTGCATAAGTAACTTGTTTGGTGGTTGAAACATCTGTCATGCGAATGTTCACTGCTCAGAAATGCATGTTTGAGGAATCCGTGATGCATGAAACATGTTCGGAATACGGAATGCCATGGTTATGTAAACAATGTAAATTACATGTGTATTGGTGAGAATTCGCTCAAAGAGTGTTTTCTACTGCCAAATGTCCGATTTTAGAACCTGGTGAAACAAAAAAATTATGAAGTCAGAGTAAATATTTCAAAGTGTAATATATGCCTTCTTTGGTGGATGAAAGTTCACTAATCCACATGCTCACAACTCAGAAACGCATGTTTCTCGAATCCGTCATGCATGTATCATGTACGGAACCCGGAATGCCATGTTGATGGAGTTCATGTAAATTATATATCTATTAGGTTGAATACACTCCAGAAGTGTTCTTCTGTGAAAAATGAACGAATTCGAAACTTCTGTTACGGAAAGCTTGTGAAAATGTGTACACGAGTCTATATGAAATTATTCCTTTTATAGAGGATGAAAAATCAGTAATCCACATGCTCACAACTCAGGAATGCATGTTTGTCGAATCCGTCATGCATGTAAGATGTACGGAACACGGAATATCATGTTGAAGGAATCTATTCAAATTACATATCTCTAGGGTAGAATTCGCTCCAAGAGGGTTTTTCTGGGATCAAAGTGTGATTCTTGAAACTGGTGATAGGAGAAGCAACGAAGTCCAAGGAACTATTTCAAAGTGCATAAGTAACTTGTTTGGTGTTTGAAACATCTGTCATGCGCATGTTCAAAGCTCAGAAATGCATGTTTGAGGAATCCGTGATGCATGAAACATGTTCGGAATACGGAATGCCATGGTTATGTAAACAATGTAAATTACATGTGTATAGGTGAGAATTCGCTCAAAGAGTGTTTTCTACTGCCAAATGTCCGATTTTAGAACCTGGTGATACAAAAAACTTATGAAGTCAGAGTAAATATTTCAAAGTGTAATATATGCCTTCTTTGGTGGATGAAAGTTCACTAATCCACATGCTCACAACTCAGAAATGCATGTTTCTCGAATCCGTCATGCATGTATCATGTACGGAACCCGGAATGCCATGTTGATGGAATTCATGTAAATTATATATCTATTAGGTTGAATACACTCCAGAAGTGTTCTTCTGTGAAAAATGAACGAATTCGAAACTTGTGTTAGGGAAAGCTTGTGAAAATGTGTACACGAGTCTATATGAAATTATTCCTTTTATAGAGGATGAAAAATCAGTAATCCACATGCTCTCAACTCAGGAATGCATGTTTGTCGAATCCGTCATGCATGTAACATGTACGGAACACGGAATATCATGTTGAAGGAGTCTATTCAAATTACATATCTCTAAGTTAGAATTCGCTCCAAGAGGGTTTTTCTGGGATCAAAGTGTGATTCTTGAAACTGGTGATAGGAGAAGCAACAAAGTCCAAGGAAATATTTCAAAGTGCATAAGTAACTTGTTTGGTGGTTGAAACATCTGTCATGTGCATGTTCACAGCTTAGAAATGCAATTTGAAGAATTCGTGATGCATGAATCATGTTCGGAATACGGAATGCCATGTTGATGGAATTCATGTAAATTATATATCTATTAGGTTGAATACACTCCAGAAGTATTCTTCTGTGAAAAATGAACGAATTCGAAACTTGTGTTAGGGAAAGCTTGTGAAAATGTGTACACGAGTCTATATGAAATTATTCCTTTTATAGAGGGTGAAAAAAGAGTAATCCACATGCTCACAACTCAGGAATGCATGTTTGTGGAAACCGTCATGCATGTAACATGTACGGAACACGGAATATCATGTTGAAGGAATCTATTCAAATTACATATCTCTAGGGTAGAATTCGCTCCAAGAGGGTTTTTCTGGGATCAAAGTGTGATTCGTGAAACTGGTGATAGGAGAAGCAACGAAGTCCAAGGAACTATTTCAAAGTGCATAAGTAACTTGTTTGGTGGTTGAAACATCTGTCATGCGCATGTTCACAGCTCAGAAATGCATGTTTGAGGAATCCGTGATGCATGAAACGTGTTCGGAATACGGAATGCCATGGTTATGTAAACAATGTAAATTACATGTGTATTGGTGAGAATTCGCTCCAAGAGTGTTTTCTACTGCCAAATGTCCGATTTTAGAACCTGGTGATACAAAAAACTTCTGAAGTCAGAGTAAATATTTCAAAGTGTAATATATGCCTTCTTTGGTGGATGAAAGTTCACTAATCCACATGCTCACAACTCAGAAACGCATGTTTCTCGAATCCGTCATGCATGTATCATGTACGGAACCCGGAAAGCCATGTTGATGGAATTCATGTAAATTATATATCTATTAGGTTGAATACACTCCTGAAGTATTCTTCTGTGAGAAATGAACGAATTCGAAACTTGTGTTACGGAAAGCTTGTGAAAAAGTGTACACGAGTCTATATGAAGTTATTCCTTTTATAGAGGATGAAAAATCAGTAATCCACATGCTCACAACACAGGAATGCATGTTTGTGGAAACCGTCATGCATGTAACATGTACGGAACACGGAATATCATGTTGAAGGAATCTATTCAAATTACATATCTCTAGGGTAGAATTCGCTCCAAGAGGGTTTTTCTGGGATCAAAGTGTGATTCGTGAAACTGGTGATAGGAGAAGCAACGAAGTCCAAGGAACTATTTCAAAGTGCATAAGTAACTTGTTTGGTGGTTGAAACCTCTGTCATGCGCATGTTCACAGCTCAGAAATGCATGTTTGAGGAATCCGTGATGCATGAAACATGTTCGGAATACGGAATGCCATGGTTATGTAAACAATGTAAATTACATGTGTATAGGTGAGAATTCGCTCAAAGAGTGTTTTCTACTGCCAAATGTCCGATTTTAGAACCTGGTGATACAAAAAACTTATGAAGTCAGAGTAAATATTTCAAAGTGTAATATATGCCTTCTTTGGTGGATGAAAGTTCACTAATCCACATGCTCGCAACTCAGAAACGCATGTTTCTCGAATCCGTCATGCATGTATCATGTACGGAACCCGGAATGCCATGTTGATGGAATTCATGTAAATTATATATCTATTAGGTTGAATACACTCCAGAAGTATTCTTCTGTGAAAAATGAATGAATTCGAAACTTGTGTTAGGGAAAGCTTGTGAAAATGTGTACACGAGTCTATATGAAATTATTCCTTTTATAGAGGATGAAAAATCAGTAATCCACATGCTCACAACTCAAGAATGCATGTTTGTCGAATCCGTCATGCATATAACATGTACGGAACACGGAATGTCATGTTGAAGGAATCTATTCGAATTACATATCTCTAGGCTAGAATTCACTCCAAGAGGGTTTTTCAGGGATCAAAGTGTGATTCTTGAAACTCGTAATAGGAGAAGCAACGAAGTCCAAGGAACTATTTCAAAGTGCATAAGTAACTTGTTTGGTGGTTGAAACATCTGTCATGCGCATGTTCACAGCTCAGAAATGCATGTTTGAGGAATCCGTGATGCATGAAACATGTTCGGAATACGGAATGCCATGGTTATGTAAACAATGAAAATTACATGTGTATTGGTGAGAATTCGCTCAAAGAGTGTTTTCTACTGCCAAATGTCCAATTTTAGAACCTGGTGATACAAAAAACTTATGAAGTCAGAGTAAGTATTTCAAAGTGTAATATATGCCTTCTTTGGTGGATGAAAGTTCACTAATCCACATGCTCACAACTCAGAAACGCATGTTTCTCGAATCCGTCATGCATGTATCATGTACCGAACCTGGAATGCCATGTTGATAGAATTCATGTAAATTATATATCTATTTGGTTGAATACACTCCAGAAGTATTCTTCTGTGAAAAATGAACGAATTCGAAACTTGTGTTAGGGAAAGCTTGTGAAAATGTGTACACGAGTCTATATGAAATTATTCCTTTTATAGAGGGTGAAAAATCAGTAATCCACATGCTCACAACTCAGGAATGCATGTTTGTCGAATCCGTCATGCATGTAACATGTACGGAACACGGAATATCATGTTGAAGGAATCTATTCAAATTACATATCTCTAGGGTAGAATTCGCTCCAAGAGGGTTTTCCTGGGATCAAAGTGTGATTCTTGAAACTGGTGATAGGAGAAGCAACGAAGTCCAAGGAAATATTTCAAAGTGCATAAGTAACTTGTTTGGTGGTTGAAACATCTGTCATGCGCATGTTCACAGCTCAGAAATGCATGTTTGAGGAATCCGTGATGCATGAAACATGTTCGGAATACGGAATGCCATGGTGATGTAAACAATGTAAATGACATGTGTATTGGTGAGAATTCGCTCAAAGAGTGTTTTCTACTGCCAAATGTCCGATTTTAGAACCTGGTGATACAAAAAACTTATGAAGTCAGAGTAAATATTTCAAAGTGTAATATATGCCTTCTTTGGTGGATGAAAGTTCACTAATCCACATGCTCACAACTCAGAAACGCATGTTTCTCGAAACCGTCATGCATGTATCATGTACGGAACCCGGAATGCCATGTTGATGGAATTCATGTAAATTATATATCTATTAGGTTGAATACACTCCAGAAGTATTCTTCTGTGAAAAATGAACGAATTCGAAACTTGAGTTAGGGAAAGCTTGTGAAAATGTGTACAGGATTCTATATGAAATTATTCCTTTTATAGAGGATGAAAAATCAGTAATCCACATGCTCACAACTCAGGAATGCATGTTTGTCGAATCCGTCATGCATGTAATATGTACGGAACACGGAATATCATGTTGAAAGGATGTATTCAAATTACATATCTCTAGGGTAGAATTCGCTCCAAGAGGGTTATGCTGGGATCAAAGTGTGTTTCTTGAAACTGGTGATAGGAGAAGCAACGAAGTCCAAGGAACTATTTCAAAGTGCATAAGTAACTTGTTTGGTGGTTGAAACATCTGTCATGCGCATGTTCACAGCTCAGAAATGCATGTTTGAGGAATCCGTGATGCATGAAACATGTTCGGAATACGGAATGCCATGGTTATGTAAACAATGTAAATTACATGTGTATTGGTGAGAATTCGCTCAAAGAGTGTTTTCTACTGCCAAATGTCCGATTTTAGAACCTGGTGATACAAAAAACTTATGAAGTCAGAGTAAATATTTCAAAGTGTAATATATGCCTTCTTTGGTGGATGAAAGTTCACTAATCCACATGCTCACAACTCAGAAACGCATGTTTCTCGAATCCGTCATGCATGTATCATGTACGGAACCCGGAATGCCATGTTGATGGAATTCATGTTAATTATATATCTATTAGGTTGAATACACTCCAGAAGTATTCTTCTGTGAAAAATGAACGAATTCGAAACTTGTGTTAGGGAAAGCTTGTGAAAATGTGTACACGAGTCTATATGAAATTATTCCTTTTATAGAGGATGAAAAATCAGTAATCCACATGCTCTCAACTCAGGAATGCATGTATGTCGAATCCGTCATGCATGTAACATGTACGGAACACGGAATATCATGTTGAAGGAAACTATTCAAATTACACATCTCTAGGGTAGAATTCGCTCCAAGAGGGTTTGCTGGGATCAAAGTGTGATTCTTGAAACTGGTGATAGGAGAAGCAACGAAGTCCAAGGAACTATTTCAAAGTGCATAAGTAACTTGTTTGGTGGTTGAAACATCTGTCATGCGCATGTTCACAGCTCAGAAATGCATGTTTGAGGAATCCGTGATGCATGAAACATGTTCAGAATACGGAATGCCATTTTTATGTAAACAATGTAAATTACATGTGTATTGGTGAGAATTCGCTCAAAGAGTGTTTTCTACTGCCAAATGTCCGATTTTAGAACCTGGTGATACAAAAAACTTATGAAGTCAGAGTAAATATTTCAAAGTGTAATATATGCCTTCTTTGGTGGATGAAAGTTCACTAATCCACATGCTCACAACTCAGAAACGCATGTTTCTCGAATCCGTCATGCATGGATCATGTACGGAACCCGGAATGCCATGTTGATGGAATTCATGTTAATTATATATCTATTAGGTTGAATACACTCCAGGAGAATTCTTCTGTGAAAAATGAACGAATTCGAAACTTGTGTTAGGGAAAGCTTGTGAAAATGTGTACACGAGTCTATATGAAATTATTCCTTTTATAGAGGATGAAAAATCAGTAATCCACATGCTCTCAACTCAGGAATGCATGTATGTCGAATCCGTCATGCATGTAACATGTACGGAACACGGAATATCATGTTGAAGGAAACTATTCAAATTACACATCTCTAGGGTAGAATTCGCTCCAAGAGGGTTTTTCTGGGATCAAAGTGTGATTCTTGAAACTGGTGATAGGAGAAGCAACGAAGTCCAAGGAACTATTTCAAAGTGCATAAGTAACTTGTTTGGTGGTTGAAACATCTGTCATGCGCATGTTCACAGCTCAGAAATGCATGTTTGAGGAATCCGTGATGCATGAAACATGTTCGGAATACGGAATGCCATGGTGATGTAAACAATGTAAATTACATGTGTATTGGTGAGAATTCGCTCAAAGAGTGTTTTCTACTGCCAAATGTCCGATTTTAGAACCTGGTGATACAAAAAACTTATGAAGTCAGAGTAAATATTTCAAAGTGTAATATATGCCTTCTTTGGTGGATGAAAGTTCACTAATCCACATGCTCACAACTCAGAAACGCATATTTCTCAAATCCGTCCTGCATGTAGCATGTATGGAACCCGGAATGTCATGGTGATGGAACTCATGTAAATTATATATCTATTAGTTTGAATACACTCCTGAAGTATTCTTCTGTGAAAAATGAACGAATTCGAAACTTGAGTTAGGGAAAGCTTGTGAAAATGTGTACAGGATTCTATATGAAATTATTCCTTTTATAGAGGATGAAAAATCAGTAATCCACATGCTCACAACTCAGGAATGCATGTTTGTCGAATCCGTCATGCATGTAATATGTACGGAACACGGAATATCATGTTGAAAGAATGTATTCATATTACATATCTCTAGGGTAGAATTCGCTCCAAGAGGGTTATCCTGGGATCAAAGTGTGTTTCTTGAAACTGGTGATAGGAGAAGCAACGAAGTCCAAGGAACTATTTCAAAGTGCATAAGTAACTTGTTTGGTGGTTGAAACATCTGTCATGCGCATGTTCACAGCTCAGAAATGCATGTTTGAGGAATCCGTGATGCATGAAACATGTTCGGAATACGGAATGCCATGGTTATGTAAACAATGTAAATTACATGTGTATTGGTGAGAATTCGCTCAAAGAGTGTTTTCTACTGCCAAATGTCCGATTTTAGAACCTGGTGATACAAAAAACTTATGAAGTCAGAGTAAATATTTCAAAGTGTAATATATGCCTTCTTTGGTGGATGAAAGTTCACTAATCCACATGCTCACAACTCAGAAACGCATGTTTCTCGAATCCGTCATGCATGTATCATGTACGGAACCCGGAATGCCATGTTGATGGAATTCATGTTAATTAAATATCTATTAGGTTGAATACACTCCAGAAGTATTCTGTGAAAAATGAACGAATTCGAAACTTGTGTTAGGGAAAGCTTGTGAAAATGTGTACACGAGTCTATATGAAATTATTCCTTTTATAGAGGATGAAAAATCAGTAATCCACATGCTCTCAACTCAGGAATGCATGTATGTCGAATCCGTCATGCATGTAACATGTACGGAACACGGAATATCATGTTGAAGGAAACTATTCAAATTACACATCTCTAGGGTAGAATTCGCTCCAAGAGGGTTTGCTGGGATCAAAGTGTGATTCTTGAAACTGGTGATAGGAGAAGCAACGAAGTCCAAGGAACTATTTCAAAGTGCATAAGTAACTTGTTTGGTGGTTGAAACATCTGTCATGCGCATGTTCACAGCTCAGAAATGCATGTTTGAGGAATCCGTGATGCATGAAACATGTTCAGAATACGGAATGCCATGGTTATGTAAACAATGTAAATTACATGTGTATTGGTGAGAATTCGCTCAAAGAGTGTTTTCTACTGCCAAATGTCCGATTTTAGAACCTGGTGATACAAAAAACTTATGAAGTCAGAGTAAATATTTCAAAGTGTAATATATGCCTTCTTTGGTGGATGAAAGTTCACTAATCCACATGCTCACAACTCAGAAACGCATGTTTCTCGAATCCGTCATGCATGGATCATGTACGGAACCCGGAATGCCATGTTGATGGAATTCATGTTAATTATATATCTATTAGGTTGAATACACTCCAGGAGAATTCTTCTGTGAAAAATGAACGAATTCGAAACTTGTGTTAGGGAAAGCTTGTGAAAATGTGTACACGAGTCTATATGAAATTATTCCTTTTATAGAGGATGAAAAATCAGTAATCCACATGCTCTCAACTCAGGAATGCATGTATGTCGAATCCGTCATGCATGTAACATGTACGGAACACGGAATATCATGTTGAAGGAAACTATTCAAATTACACATCTCTAGGGTAGAATTCGCTCCAAGAGGGTTTTTCTGGGATCAAAGTGTGATTCTTGAAACTGGTGATAGGAGAAGCAACGAAGTCCAAGGAACTATTTCAAAGTGCATAAGTAACTTGTTTGGTGGTTGAAACATCTGTCATGCGCATGTTCACAGCTCAGAAATGCATGTTTGAGGAATCCGTGATGCATGAAACATGTTCGGAATACGGAATGCCATGGTGATGTAAACAATGTAAATTACATGTGTATTGGTGAGAATTCGCTCAAAGAGTGTTTTCTACTGCCAAATGTCCGATTTTAGAACCTGGTGATACAAAAAACTTATGAAGTCAGAGTAAATATTTCAAAGTGTAATATATGCCTTCTTTGGTGGATGAAAGTTCACTAATCCACATGCTCACAACCCAGAAACGCATGTTTCTCGAATCCGTCATGCATGTATCATGTACGGAACCGGAATGCCATGGTGATGGAATTCATGTAAATTATATATCTATTAGGTTGAATACACTCCAGAAGTATTCTTCTGTGAAAAATGAACGAATTCGAAACTTGTGTTAGGGAAAGCTTGTGAAAATGTGTACACGAGTCTATATGAAATTATTCCTTTTATAGAGGGTGAAAAATCAGTAATCCACATGCTCACAACTCAGGAATGCATGTTTGTGGAAACCGTCATGCATGTAACATGTACGGAACACGGAATATCATGTTGAAGGAATCTATTCAAATTACATATCTCTAGGGTAGAATTCGCTCCAAGAGGGTTTTTCTGGGATCAAAGTGTGATTCTTGAAACTGGTGATAGGAGAAGCATCGAAGTCCAAGGAACTATTTCAAAGTGCATAAGTAACTTGTTTGGTGGTTGAAACATCTGTCATGCGCATGTTCACAGCTCAGAAATGCATGTTTGAGGAATCCGTGATGCATGAAACATGTTCGGAATACGGAATGCCATGGTTATGTAAACAATGTAAATTACATGTGTATTGGTGAGAATTCACTCAAAGAGTGTTTTCTACTGCCAAATGTCCGATTTTAGAACCTGGTGATACAAAAAACTTATGAAGTCAGAGTAAATATTTCAAAGTGTAATATATGCCTTCTTTGGTGGATGAAAGTTCACTAATCCACATGCTCACAACTCAGAAACGCACGTTTCTCGAATCCGTCATGCATGTATAATGTACGGAACCCGGAATGCCATGTTGATGGAATTCATGTAAATTATATATCTATTAGGTTGAATACACTCCAGAAGTATTCTTCTGTGAAAAATGAACGAATTCGAAACTTGTGTTAGGGAAAGCTTGTGAAAATGTGTACACGAGTCTATATGAAATTATTCCTTTTTTAGAGGGTGAAAAATCAGTAATCCACATGCTCACAACTCAGGAATGCATGTTTGTGGAAACCGTCATGCATGTAACATGTACGGAACATGGAATATCATGTTGAAGGAATCTATTCAAATTACATATCTCTAGGGTAGAATTCGCTCCAAGAGGGTTTTTCTGGGATCAAAGTGTGATTCGTGAAACTGGTGATAGGAAAAGCAACGAAGTCCAAGGAACTATTTCAAAGTGCATAAGTAACTTGTTTGGTGGTTGAAACATCTGTCATGCGCATGTTCACAGCTCAGAAATGCATGTTTGAGGAATCCGTGATGCATGAAACATGTTCGGAATACGGAATGCCATGGTTATGTAAACAATGTAAATTACATGTGTATTGGTGAGAATTCGCTCAAAGCGTGTTTTCTAGTGACAAATGTCCGATTTTACAACCTGGTGATACAAAAAACTTATGAAGTCAGAGTAAATATTTCAAAGTGTAATATATGCCTTCTTTGGTGGATGAAGGTTCACTAATCCACATGCTCACAACTCAGAAACGCATGTTTCTCGAATCTGTCATGCATGTATCATGTACGGAACCCGGAATGCCATGTTGATGGAATTCATGTAAATTATATATCTATTAGGATGAATACACTCCAGAAGTATTCTTCTGTGAAAAATGAACGAATTCGAAACTTGTGTTAGGGAAAGCTTGTGAAAATGTGTACACGAGTCTATATGAAATTATTCCTTTTATAGAGGATGAAAAATCAGTAATCCACATGCTCACAACTCAGGAATGTATGTATGTCGAATCCTTCATGCATGTAACATGTACGGAACACGGAATATCTTGTTGAAGGAATCTATTCAAATTACATATCTCTAGGGTAGAATTCGCTCCAAGAGGGTTTTTCTGGGATCAAAGTGTGATTCTTGAAACTGGTGATAGGAGAAGCAACGAAGTCCAAGGAACTATTTCAAAGTGCATAAGTAACTTGTTTGGTGGTTGAAATATCTGTCATGCGCATGATCACAGCTCAGAAATGCATGTTTGAGGAATCCGTGATGCATGAAACATGTTCGGAATACGGAATGCCATGGTTATGTAAACAATGTAAATTACATGTGTATTGGTGAGAATTCGCTCAAAGAGTGTTTTCTACTGCCAAATGTCCGATTTTAGAACCTGGTGATACAAAAAACTTATGAAGTCAGAGTAAATATTTCAAAGTGTAATATATGCCTTCTTTGGTGGATGAAAGTTCACTAATCCACATGCTCACAACTCAGAAACGCATGTTTCTCGAATAAGTCATGCATGTATCATGTACGGAACCCGAAATGCCATGTTGATAGAATTCATGAAAATTAAATATCTATTAGGTTGAATACACTCCAGAAGTATTCTTCTGTGAAAAATGAACGAATTCGAAACTTGTGTTAGGGAAAGCTTGTGAAAATGTGTACACGAGTCTATATGAAATTATTCCTTTTATAAAGGATGAAAAATCAGTAATCCACATGCTCACAACTCAGAAATGCATGTTTGTCGAATCCGTCATGCATGTAACATGTACGGAACACGGAATATCATGTTGAAGGAATCTATTCAAATTACATATCTCTAGGGTAGAATTCGCTCCAAGAGGGTTTTTCAGGGATCAAAGTGTGATTCTTGAAACTGGTAATAGGAGAAGCAACGAAGTCCAAGGAACTATTTCAAAGTGCATAAGTAACTTGTTTGGTGGTTGAAACATCTGTCATGCGCATGTTCACAGCTCAGAAATGCATGTTTGAGGAATCCGTGATGCATGAAACATGTTCGGAATACGGAATGCCATGGTTATGTAAACAATGAAAATTACATGTGTATTGGTGAGAATTCGCTCAAAGAGTGTTTTCTACTGCCAAATGTCCAATTTTAGAACCTGGTGATACAAAAAACTTATGAAGTCAGAGTAAGTATTTCAAAGTGTAATATATGCCTTCTTTGGTGGATGAAAGTTCACTAATCCACATGCTCACATCTCAGAAACGCATGTTTCTCGAATCCGTCATGCATGTATCATGTACCGAACCTGGAATGCCATGTTGATAGAATTCATGTAAATTATATATCTATTAGGTTGAATACACTCCAGAAGTATTCTTCTGTGAAAAATGAACGAATTCGAAACTTGTGTTAGGGAAAGCTTGTGAAAATGTGTACACGAGTCTATATGAAATTATTCCTTTTATAGAGGGTGAAAAATCAGTTATCCACATGCTCACAACTCAGGAATGCATGTTTGTCGAATCCGTCATGCATGTAACATGTACGGAACACGGAATATCATGTTGAAGGAATCTATTCAAATTACATATCTCTAGGGTAGAATTCGCTCCAAGAGGGTTTTCCTGGGATCAAAGTGTGATTCTTGAAACTGGTGATAGGAGAAGCAACGAAGTCCAAGGAACTATTTCAAAGTGCATAAGTAACTTGTTTGGTGGTTGAAACATCTGTCATGCGCATGTTCACAGCTCAGAAATGCATGTTTGAGGAATCCGTGATGCATGAAACATGTTCGGAATACGGAATGCCATGGTTATGTAAACAATGTAAATTACATGTGTATTGGTGAGAATTCGCTCAAAGAGTGTTTTCTACTGCCAAATGTCCGATTTTAGAACCTGGTGATACAAAAAACTTATGAAGACAGAGTAAATATTTCAAAGTGTAATATATGCCTTCTTTGGTGGATGAAAGTTCACTAATCCACATGCTCACAACTCAGAAACGCATGTTTCTCGAAACCGTCATGCATGTATCATGTACGGAACCCGGAATGCCATGTTGATGGAATTCATGTAAATTATATATCTATTAGGTTGAATACACTCCAGAAGTATTCTTCTGTGAAAAATGAACGAATTCGAAACTTGTGTTAGGGAAAGCTGGTGAAAATGTGTACACGAGTCTATATGAAATTATTCCTTTTATAGAGGATGAAAAATCAGTAATCCACATGCTCACAACTCAGGAATGCATGTTTGTCGAATCCGTCATGCATGTAACATGTACGGAACACGGAATATCCTGTTGAAGGAATCTATTCAAATTACATATCTCTAGGGTAGAATTCGCTCCAAGAGGGTTTTTCTGGGATCAAAGTGTGATTCTTGAAACTGGTGATAGGAGAAGCAATGAAGTCCAAGGAAATATTTCAAAGTGCACAAGTAACTTGTTTGGTGGTTGAAACATCTGTCATGCGCATGTTCACAGCTCAGAAATGCATGTTTGAGGAATCGGTGATGCATGAAACATGTTCGGAATACGGAATGCCATGGTGATGTAAACAATGTAAATTACATGTGTATTGGTGAGAATTCGCTCAAAGAGTGTTTTCTACTGCCAAATGTCCGATTTTAGAACCTGGTGATACAAAAAACTTATGAAGTCAGTGTAAATATTTCAAAGTGTAATATATGCCTTCTGTGGTGGATGAAAGTTCACTAATCCACATGCTCACAACTCAGAAACGCATGTTTCTCGAATCCGTCATGCATGTATCATGTACGGAACCCGGAATGCCATGTTGATGGAATTCATGTAAATTATATATCTATTAGGTTGAATACACTCCAGAAGAATTCTTCTGTGAAAAATGAACGAATTCGAAACTTGTGTTAGGGAAAGCTTGTGAAAATGTGTACACGAGTCTATATGAAATTATTCCTTTTATAGAGGATGAAAAATCAGTAATCCACATGCTCACAACTCAGGAATGCATGTTTGTCGAATCCATCATGCATGTAACATGTACGGAACACGGAATATCATGTTGAAGGGATCTATTCAAATTACATATCTCTAGGGTAGAATTCGCTCCAAGAGGGTTTTCCAGTGATCAAAGTGTGATTCTTGAAACTGGTGATAGGAGAAGCAACGAAGTCCAAGGAAGTATTTCAAAGTGCATAAGTAACTTGTTTGGTGGTTGAAACATCTGTCATGCGCATGTTCACAGCTCAGAAATGCATGTTTGAGGAATCCGTGATGCATGAAACATGTTCGGAATACGGAATGCCATAGTTATGTAAACAATGTAAATTACATGTGTATTGGTGAGAATTCGCTCAAAGAGTGTTTTCTACTGCCAAATGTCCGATTTTAGAACCTGGTGATACAAAAAACTTATGAAGTCTGTGTAAATATTTCAAAGTGTAATATATGCCTTCTTTGGTGGATGAAAGTTCACTAATCCACATGCTCACAACTCAGAAACGCATGTTTCTCGAATCCGTCATGCCTGTATCATGTACGGAACCCGGAATGCCATGTTGATGGAATTCATGTAAATTAAATATCTATTAGGTTGAATACACTCCAGAAGTGTTCTTCTGTGAAAAATGAACGAATTCGAAACTTGTGTAAGGGAAAGCTTGTGAAAATGTGTACACGAGTCTATATGAAATTATTCCTTTTATAGAGGATGAAAAATCAGTAATCCACATGCTCACAACTCAGGAATGCATGTATGTCGAATCCGTCATGCATGTAACATGTACGGAACACGGAATATCATGTTGAAGGAATCTATTCAAATTACATATCTCTAGGGTAGAATTCGCTCCAAGAGTGTTTTTCTGGGATCAAATTGTGATTCTTGAAACTGGTGATAGGAGAAGCAATGAAGCCCAAGGAACTATTTCAAAGTGCATAAATAACTTGTTTGGTGGTTGAAACATCTGTCATGCGCATGTTCACAGCTCAGAAATGCATGTTTGAGGAATCCGTGATGCATGAAACATGTCCGGAATACGGAATGCCATGGTTATGTAAACAATGTAAATTACATGTGTATTGGTGAGAATTCGCTCAAAGAGTGTTTTCTACTGCCAAATGTCCGATTTTAGAACCTGGTGATACAAAAAACTTATGAAGTCAGAGTAAATATTTCAAAGTGTAATATATGCC
Source organism: Vicugna pacos (assembly GCF_048564905.1). Taxonomy (NCBI): domain Eukaryota; kingdom Metazoa; phylum Chordata; class Mammalia; order Artiodactyla; family Camelidae; genus Vicugna; species Vicugna pacos. The sequence continues at coordinate 49,482,937 of NW_027328741.1, forward strand.
TTCTTTGGTGGATGAAAGTTCACTAATCCACATGCTCACAACTCAGAAACGCATGTTTCTCGAATCCGTCATGCATGTATCATGTACGGAACCCGGAATGCCATGTTGATGGAATTCATGTAAATTATATATCTATTAGGTTGAATACACTCCAGAAGTATTCTTCTGTGAAAAATGAACGAATTCGAAACTTGTGTTAGGGAAAGCTTGTGAAAATGTGTACACGAGTCTATATGAAATTATTCCTTTTATAGAGGATGAAAAATCAGTAATCCACATGCTCTCAACTCAGGAATGCATGTTTGTCGAATCCGTCATGCATGTAACATGTACGGAACACGGAATATCATGTTGAAGGAGTCTATTCAAATTACATATCTCTAAGTTAGAATTCGCTCCAAGAGGGTTTTTCTGGGATCAAAGTGTGATTCTTGAAACTGGTGGTAGGAGAAGCAACAAAGTCCAAGGAAATATTTCAAAGTGCATAAGTAACTTGTTTGGTGGTTGAAACATCTGTCATGTCCATGTTCACAGCTTAGAAATGCAATTTGAAGAATTCGTGATGCATGAATCATGTTCGGAATACGGAATGCCATGTTGATGGAATTCATGTAAATTATATATCTATTAGGTTGAATACACTCCAGAAGTATTCTTCTGTGAAAAATGAACGAATTCGAAACTTGTGTTAGGGAAAGCTTGTGAAAATGTGTACACGAGTCTATATGAAATTATTCCTTTTATAGAGGGTGAAAAAAGAGTAATCCACATGCTCACAACTCAGGAATGCATGTTTGTGGAAACCGTCATGCATGTAACATGTACGGAACACGGAATATCATGTTGAAGGAATCTATTCAAATTACATATCTCTAGGGTAGAATTCGCTCCAAGAGGGTTTTTCTGGGATCAAAGTGTGATTCTTGAAACTGGTGATAGGAGAAGCAATGAAGTCCAAGGAACTATTTCAAAGTGCATAAGTAACTTGTTTGGTGGTTGAAACATCTGTCATGCGAATGTTCACAGCTCAGAAATGCATGTTTGAGGAATCCATGATGCATGAAACATGTTCGGAATACGGAATGCCATGGTTATTTAAACAATGTAAATTACATGAGTATTGGTGAGAATTCGCTCAAAGAGTGTTTTCTACTGCCAAATGTCCGATTTTAGAACCTGGTGATACAAAAAACTTATGAAGTCAGAGTAAATATTTCAAAGTGTAATATATGCCTTCTTTGGTGGATGAAAGTTCACTAATCCACATGCTCACAACTCAGAAACGCATGTTTCTCGAATCCGTCATGCATGTATCATGTACGGAACCCGGAATGCCATGTTGATGGAATTCATGTAAATTATATATCTATTAGGTTGAATAAACTCCAGAAGTGTTCTTCTGTGAAAAATGAACGAATTCGAAACTTGTGTTAGGGAAAGCTTGTGAAAATGTGTACACGAGTCTATATAAAATTATTCCTTTTATAGAGGATGAAAAATCAGTAATCCACATGCTCACAACTCAGGAATGCATGTTTGTCGAATCCGTCATGCATGTAAGATGTACGGAACACGGAATATCATGTTGAAGGAATCTATTCAAATTACATATCTCTAGGGTAGAATTCGCTCCAAGAGGGTTTTTCTGGGATCAAAGTGTGATTCTTGAAACTGGTGATAGGAGAAGCAACGAAGTCCAAGGAACTATTTCAAAGTGCATAAGTAACTTGTTTGGTGTTTGAAACATCTGTCATGCGCATGTTCACAGCTCAGAAATGCATGTTTGAGGAATCCGTGATGCATGAAACATGTTCGGAATACGGAATGCCATGGTTATGTAAACAATGTAAATTACATGTGTATAGGTGAGAATTCGCTCAAAGAGTGTTTTCTACTGCCAAATGTCCGATTTTAGAACCTGGTGTTACAAAAAACTTATGAAGTCAGAGTAAATATTTCAAAGTGTAATATATGCCTTCTTTGGTGGATGAAAGTTCACTAATCCACATGCTCACAACTCAGAAATGCATGTTTCTCGAATCCGTCATGCATGTATCATGTACGGAACCCGGAATGCCATGTTGATGGAATTCATGTAAATTATATATCTATTAGGTTGAATACACTCCAGAAGTGTTCTTCTGTGAAAAATGAACGAATTCGAAACTTGTGTTAGGGAAAGCTTGTGAAAATGTGTACACGAGTCTATATGAAATTATTCCTTTTATAGAGGATGAAAAATCAGTAATCCACATGCTCTCAACTCAGGAATGCATGTTTGTCGAATCCGTCATGCATGTAACATGTACGGAACACGGAATATCATGTTGAAGGAGTCTATTCAAATTACATATCTCTAAGTTAGAATTCGCTCCAAGAGGGTTTTTCTGGGATCAAAGTGTGATTCTTGAAACTGGTGGTAGGAGAAGCAACAAAGTCCAAGGAAATATTTCAAAGTGCATAAGTAACTTGTTTGGTGGTTGAAACATCTGTCATGTGCATGTTCACAGCTTAGAAATGCAATTTGAAGAATTCGTGATGCATGAATCATGTTCGGAATACGGAATGCCATGTTGATGGAATTCATGTAAATTATATATCTATTAGGTTGAATACACTCCAGAAGTATTCTTCTGTGAAAAATGAACGAATTCGAAACTTGTGTTAGGGAAAGCTTGTGAAAATGTGTACACGAGTCTATATGAAATTATTCCTTTTATAGAGGGTGAAAAAAGAGTAATCCACATGCTCACAACTCAGGAATGCATGTTTGTGGAAACCGTCATGCATGTAACATGTACGGAACACGGAATATCATGTTGAAGGAATCTATTCAAATTACATATCTCTAGGGTAGAATTCGCTCCAAGAGGGTTTTTCTGGGATCAAAGTGTGATTCGTGAAACTGGTGATAGGAGAAGCAACGAAGTCCAAGGAACTATTTCAAAGTGCATAAGTAACTTGTTTGGTGGTTGAAACATCTGTCATGCGCATGTTCACAGCTCAGAAATGCATGTTTGAGGAATCCGTGATGCATGAAACGTGTTCGGAATACGGAATGCCATGGTTATGTAAACAATGTAAATTACATGTGTATTGGTGAGAATTCGCTCCAAGAGTGTTTTCTACTGCCAAATGTCCGATTTTAGAACCTGGTGATACAAAAAACTTCTGAAGTCAGAGTAAATATTTCAAAGTGTAATATATGCCTTCTTTGGTGGATGAAAGTTCACTAATCCACATGCTCACAACTCAGAAACGCATGTTTCTCGAATCCGTCATGCATGTATCATGTACGGAACCCGGAAAGCCATGTTGATGGAATTCATGTAAATTATATATCTATTAGGTTGAATACACTCCTGAAGTATTCTTCTGTGAGAAATGAACGAATTCGAAACTTGTGTTACGGAAAGCTTGTGAAAAAGTGTACACGAGTCTATATGAAGTTATTCCTTTTATAGAGGATGAAAAATCAGTAATCCACATGCTCACAACTCAGGAATGCATGTTTGTGGAAACCGTCATGCATGTAACATGTACGGAACACGGAATATCATGTTGAAGGAATCTATTCAAATTACATATCTCTAGGGTAGAATTCGCTCCAAGAGGGTTTTTCTGGGATCAAAGTGTGATTCGTGAAACTGGTGATAGGAGAAGCAACGAAGTCCAAGGAACTATTTCAAAGTGCATAAGTAACTTGTTTGGTGGTTGAAACCTCTGTCATGCGCATGTTCACAGCTCAGAAATGCATGTTTGAGGAATCCGTGATGCATGAAACATGTTCGGAATACGGAATGCCATGGTTATGTAAACAATGTAAATTACATGTGTATTGGTGAGAATTCGCTCAAAGAGTGTTTTCTACTGCCAAATGTCCGATTTTAGAACCTGGTGATACAAAAAACTTATGAAGTCAGAGTAAATATTTCAAAGTGTAATATATGCCTTCTTTGGTGGATGAAAGTTCACTAATCCACATGCTCGCAACTCAGAAACGCATGTTTCTCGAATCCGTCATGCATGTATCATGTACGGAACCCGGAATGCCATGTTGATGGAATTCATGTAAATTATATATCTATTAGGTTGAATACACTCCAGAAGTATTCTTCTGTGAAAAATGAACGAATTCGAAACTTGTGTTAGGGAAAGCTTGTGAAAATGTGTACACGAGTCTATATGAAATTATTCCTTTTATAGAGGATGAAAAATCAGTAATCCACATGCTCACAACTCAAGAATGCATGTTTGTCGAATCCGTCATGCATATAACATGTACGGAACACGGAATGTCATGTTGAAGGAATCTATTCGAATTACATATCTCTAGGCTAGAATTCACTCCAAGAGGGTTTTTCAGGGATCAAAGTGTGATTCTTGAAACTGGTAATAGGAGAAGCAACGAAGTCCAAGGAACTATTTCAAAGTGCATAAGTAACTTGTTTGGTGGTTGAAACATCTGTCATGCGCATGTTCACAGCTCAGAAATGCATGTTTGAGGAATCCGTGATGCATGAAACATGTTCGGAATACGGAATGCCATGGTTATGTAAACAATGAAAATTACATGTGTATTGGTGAGAATTCGCTCAAAGAGTGTTTTCTACTGCCAAATGTCCAATTTTAGAACCTGGTGATACAAAAAACTTATGAAGTCAGAGTAAGTATTTCAAAGTGTAATATATGCCTTCTTTGGTGGATGAAAGTTCACTAATCCACATGCTCACAACTCAGAAACGCATGTTTCTCGAATCCGTCATGCATGTATCATGTACCGAACCTGGAATGCCATGTTGATAGAATTCATGTAAATTATATATCTATTAGGTTGAATACACTCCAGAAGTATTCTTCTGTGAAAAATGAACGAATTCGAAACTTGTGTTAGGGAAAGCTTGTGAAAATGTGTACACGAGTCTATATGAAATTATTCCTTTTATAGAGGGTGAAAAATCAGTAATCCACATGCTCACAACTCAGGAATGCATGTTTGTCGAATCCGTCATGCATGTAACATGTACGGAACACGGAATATCATGTTGAAGGAATCTATTCAAATTACATATCTCTAGGGTAGAATTCGCTCCAAGAGAGTTTTCCTGGGATCAAAGTGTGATTCTTGAAACTGGTGATAGGAGAAGCAACGAAGTCCAAGGAACTATTTCAAAGTGCATAAGTAACTTGTTTGGTGGTTGAAACATCTGTCATGCGCATGTTCACAGCTCAGAAATGCATGTTTGAGGAATCCGTGATGCATGAAACATGTTCGGAATATGGAATGCCATGGTTATGTAAACAATGTAAATTACATGTGTATTGGTGAGAATTCGCTCAAAGAGTGTTTTCTACTGCCAAATGTCCGATTTTTGAACCTGGTGATACAAAAAACTTATGAAGTCAGAGTAAATATTTCAAAGTGTAATATATGCCTTCTTTGGTGGATGAAAGTTCACTAATCCACATGCTCACAACTCAGAAACGCATGTTTCTCGAATCCGTCATGCATGTATCATGTACGGAACCCGGAATGCCATGTTGATGGAATTCATGTAAATTATATATCTATTAGGTTGAATACACTCCAGAAGTATTCTTCTGTGAAAAATGAACGAATTCGAAATTTGTGTTAGGGAAAGCTTGTGAAAATGTGTACACGAGTCTATATGAAATTATTCCTTTTATAGAGGATGAAAAATCAGTAATCCACATGCTCACAACTCAGGAATGCATTTTTGTCGAATCCGTCATGCATGTAACATGTACGGAACACGGAAAATCATGTTGAAGGAATCTATTCAAATTACATATCTCTAGGGTAGAATTCGCTCCAAGAGGGTTTTTCTGGGATCAAAGTGTGATTCTTGAAACTGGTGATAGGAGAAGCAACGAAGTCCAAGGAACTATTTCAAAGTGCATAAGTAACATGTTTGGTGGTTGAAACATCTGTCATGCATATGTTCACAGCTCAGAAATGCATGTTTGAGGAATCCGTGATGCATGAAACATGTTCGAAATACGGAATGCCATGGTGATGTAAACAATGTAAATGACATGTGTATTGGTGAGAATTCGCTCAAAGAGTGTTTTCTACTGCCAAATGTCCGATTTTAGAACCTGGTGATACAAAAAACTTATGAAGTCAGAGTAAATATTTCAAAGTGTAATATATGCCTTCTTTGGTGGATGAAAGTTCACTAATCCACATGCTCACAACTCAGAAACGCATATTTCTCAAATCCGTCCTGCATGTAGCATGTATGGAACCCGGAATGTCATGGTGATGGAACTCATGTAAATTATATATCTATTAGTTTGAATACACTCCTGAAGTATTCTTCTGTGAAAAATGAACGAATTCGAAACTTGAGTTAGGGAAAGCTTGTGAAAATGTGTACAGGATTCTATATGAAATTATTCCTTTTATAGAGGATGAAAAATCAGTAATCCACATGCTCACAACTCAGGAATGCATGTTTGTCGAATCCGTCATGCATGTAATATGTACGGAACACGGAATATCATGTTGAAAGGATGTATTCAAATTACATATCTCTAGGGTAGAATTCGCTCCAAGAGGGTTATCCTGGGATCAAAGTGTGTTTCTTGAAACTGGTGATAGGAGAAGCAACGAAGTCCAAGGAACTATTTCAAAGTGCATAAGTAACTTGTTTGGTGGTTGAAACATCTGTCATGCGCATGTTCACAGCTCAGAAATGCATGTTTGAGGAATCCGTGATGCATGAAACATGTTCGGAATACGGAATGCCATGGTTATGTAAACAATGTAAATTACATGTGTATTGGTGAGAATTCGCTCAAAGAGTGTTTTCTACTGCCAAATGTCCGATTTTAGAACCTGGTGATACAAAAAACTTATGAAGTCAGAGTAAATATTTCAAAGTGTAATATATGCCTTCTTTGGTGGATGAAAGTTCACTAATCCACATGCTCACAACTCAGAAACGCATGTTTCTCGAATCCGTCATGCATGTATCATGTACGGAACCCGGAATGCCATGTTGATGGAATTCATGTTAATTATATATCTATTAGGTTGAATACACTCCAGAAGTATTCTTCTGTGAAAAATGAACGAATTCGAAACTTGTGTTAGGGAAAGCTTGTGAAAATGTGTACACGAGTCTATATGAAATTATTCCTTTTATAGAGGATGAAAAATCAGTAATCCACATGCTCTCAACTCAGGAATGCATGTATGTCGAATCCGTCATGCATGTAACATGTACGGAACACGGAATATCATGTTGAAGGAATCTATTGAAATTACACATCTCTAGGGTAGAATTCGCTCCAAGAGGGTTTGCTGGGATCAAAGTGTGATTCTTGAAACTGGTGATAGGAGAAGCAACGAAGTCCAAGGAACTATTTCAAAGTGCATAAGTAACTTGTTTGGTGGTTGAAACATCTGTCATGCGCATGTTCACAGCTCAGAAATGCATGTTTGAGGAATCCGTGATGCATGAAACATGTTCGGAATACGGAATGCCATGGTTATGTAAACAATGTAAATTACATGTGTATTGGTGAGAATTCGCTCAAAGAGTGTTTTCTACTGCCAAATGTCCGATTTTAGAACCTGGTGATACAAAAAACTTATGAAGTCAGAGTAAATATTTCAAAGTGTAATATATGCCTTCTTTGGTGGATGAAAGTTCACTAATCCACATGCTCACAACTCAGAAACGCATGTTTCTCGAATCCGTCATGCATGGATCATGTACGGAACCCGGAATGCCATGTTGATGGAATTCATGTTAATTATATATCTATTAGGTTGAATACACTCCAGGAGAATTCTTCTGTGAAAAATGAACGAATTCGAAACTTGTGTTAGGGAAAGCTTGTGAAAATGTGTACACGAGTCTATATGAAATTATTCCTTTTATAGAGGATGAAAAATCAGTAATCCACATGCTCTCAACTCAGGAATGCATGTATGTCGAATCCGTCATGCATGTAACATGTACGGAACACGGAATATCATGTTGAAGGAAACTATTCAAATTACACATCTCTAGGGTAGAATTCGCTCCAAGAGGGTTTTTCTGGGATCAAAGTGTGATTCTTGAAACTGGTGATAGGAGAAGCAACGAAGTCCAAGGAACTATTTCAAAGTGCATAAGTAACTTGTTTGGTGGTTGAAACATCTGTCATGCGCATGTTCACAGCTCAGAAATGCATGTTTGAGGAATCCGTGATGCATGAAACATGTTCGGAATACGGAATGCCATCGTGATGTAAACAATGTAAATTACATGTGTATTGGTGAGAATTCGCTCAAAGAGTGTTTTCTACTGCCAAATGTCCGATTTTAGAACCTGGTGATACAAAAAAATTATGAAGTCAGAGTAAATATTTCAAAGTGTAATATATGCCTTCTTTGGTGGATGAAAGTTCACTAATCCACATGCTCACAACTCAGAAACGCATATTTCTCAAATCCGTCCTGCATGTAGCATGTATGGAACCCGGAATGTCATGGTGATGGAACTCATGTAAATTATATATCTATTAGTTTGAATACACTCCTGAAGTATTCTTCTGTGAAAAATGAACGAATTCGAAACTTGAGTTAGGGAAAGCTTGTGAAAATGTGTACAAGATTCTATATGAAATTATTCCTTTTATAGAGGATGAAAAATCAGTAATCCACATGCTCACAACTCAGGAATGCATGTTTGTCGAATCCGTCATGCATGTAATATGTACGGAACACGGAATATCATGTTGAAAGGATGTATTCAAATTACATATCTCTAGGGTAGAATTCGCTCCAAGAGGGTTATCCTGGGATCAAAGTGTGTTTCTTGAAACTGGTGATAGGAGAAGCAACGAAGTCCAAGGAACTATTTCAAAGTGCATAAGTAACTTGTTTGGTGGTTGAAACATCTGTCATGCGCATGTTCACAGCTCAGAAATGCATGTTTGAGGAATCCGTGATGCATGAAACATGTTCGGAATACGGAATGCCATGGTTATGTAAACAATGTAAATTACATGTGTATTGGTGAGAATTCGCTCAAAGAGTGTTTTCTACTGCCAAATGTCCGATTTCAGAACCTTGTGATACAAAAAACTTATGAAGTCAGAGTAAATATTTCAAAGTGTAATATATGCCTTCTTTGGTGGATGAAAGTTCACTAATCCACATGCTCACAACTCAGAAACGCATGTTTCTCGAATCCGTCATGCATGTATCATGTACGGAACCCGGAATGCCATGTTGATGGAATTCATGTAAATTATATATCTATTAGGTTGAATACACTCCAGAAGTATTCTGCTGTGAAAAATGAACGAATTCGAAACTTGTGTTAGGGAAAGCTTGTGAAAATGTGTACACGAGTCTATATGAAATTATTCCTTTTATAGAGGATGAAAAATCAGTAATCCACATGCTCTCAACTCAGGAATGCATGTATGTCGAATCCGTCATGCATGTAACATGTACGGAACACGGAATATCATGTTGAAGGAAACTATTCAAATTACACATCTCTAGGGTAGAATTCGCTCCAAGAGGGTTTGCTGGGATCAAAGTGTGATTCTTGAAACTGGTGATAGGAGAAGCAACGAAGTCCAAGGAACTATTTCAAAGTGCATAAGTAACTTGTTTGGTGGTTGAAACATCTGTCATGCGCATGTTCACAGCTCAGAAATGCATGTTTGAGGAATCCGTGATGCATGAAACATGTTCAGAATACGGAATGCCATGGTTATGTAAACAATGTAAATTACATGTGTATTGGTGAGAATTTGCTCAAAGAGTGTTTTCTACTGCCAAATGTCCGATTTTAGAACCTGGTGATACAAAAAACTTATGAAGTCAGAGTAAATATTTCAAAGTGTAATATATGCCTTCTTTGGTGGATGAAAGTTCACTAATCCACATGCTCACAACTCAGAAACGCATGTTTCTCGAATCCGTCATGCATGGATCATGTACGGAACCCGGAATGCCATGTTGATGGAATTCATGTTAATTATATATCTATTAGGTTGAATACACTCCAGGAGAATTCTTCTGTGAAAAATGAACGAATTCGAAACTTGTGTTAGGGAAAGCTTGTGAAAATGTGTACACGAGTCTATATGAAATTATTCCTTTTATAGAGGATGAAAAATCAGTAATCCACATGCTCTCAACTCAGGAATGCATGTATGTCGAATCCGTCATGCATGTAACATGTACGGAACACGGAATATCATGTTGAAGGAAACTATTCAAATTACACATCTCTAGGGTAGAATTCGCTCCAAGAGGGTTTTTCTGGGATCAAAGTGTGATTCTTGAATCTGGTGATAGGAGAAGCATCGAAGTCCAAGGAACTATTTCAAAGTGCATAAGTAACTTGTTTGGTGGTTGAAACATCTGTCATGCGCATGTTCACAGCTCAGAAATGCATGTTTGAGGAATCCGTGATGCATGAAACATGTTCGGAATACGGAATGCCATGGTTATGTAAACAATGTAAATTACATGTGTATTGGTGAGAATTCGCTCAAAGCGTGTTTTCTAGTGACAAATGTCCGATTTTACAACCTGGTGATACAAAAAACTTATGAAGTCAGAGTAAATATTTCAAAGTGTAATATATGCCTTCTTTGGTGGATGAAGGTTCACTAATCCACATGCTCACAACTCAGAAACGCATGTTTCTCGAACCCGTCATGCATGTATCATGTATGGAACCCGGAATGCCATGTTGATGGAATTCATGTAAATTATATATCTATTAGGTTGAATAAACTCCAGAAGTATTCTTCTGTGAAAAATGAACGAATTCGAAACTTGTGTTAGGGAAAGCTTGTGAAAATGTGTACACGAGTCTATATGAAATTATTCCTTTTATAGAGGATGAAAAATCAGTAATCCACATGCTCACAACTCAGGAATGTATGTATGTCGAATCCGTGATGCATGTAACATGTACGGAACACGGAATATCATGTTGAAGGAATCTATTCAAATTACATATCTCTAGGGTAGAATTCGCTCCAAGAGGGTTTTTCTGGGATCAAAGTGTGATTCTTGAAACTGGTGATAGGAGAAGCAACGAAGTCCAAGGAACTATTTCAAAGTGCATAAGTAACTTGTTTGGTGGTTGAAACATCTGTCATGCGCATGTTCACAGCTCAGAAATGCATGTTTGAGGAATCCGTGATGCATGAAACATGTTCGGAATACGGAATGCCATGGTTATGTGAACAATGTAAATTACATGTGTATTGGTGAGAATTCGCTCAAAGAGTGTTTTCTACTGCCAAATGTCCGATTTTAGAACCTGGTGATACAAAAAACTTATGAAGTCAGAGTAAATATTTCAAAGTGTAATATATGCCTTCTTTGGTGGATGAAAGTTCACTAATCCACATGCTCACAACTCAGAAACGCATGTTTCTCGAATCCGTCATGCATGTATCATGTACGGAACCCGGAATGCCATGTTGATGGAATTCATGTAAATTATATATCTATTAGTTTGAATACACTCCAGAAGTATTCTTCTGTGAAAAATGAACGAATTCGAAACTTGTGTTATGGAAAGCTGGTGAAAATGTGTACACGAGTCTATATGAAATTATTCCTTTTATAGAGGATGAAAAATCAGTTATCCACATGCTCACAACTAAGGAATGCATGTTTGTCGAATCCATCATGCATGTAACATGTACGGGACACGAAATGTCATGTTGAAGGAATCTATTCAAATTACATATCTCTAGGGTAGAATTCGCTCCAAGAGGGTTTTTCTGGGATCAAAGTGTGATTCTTGAAACTGGTGATAGGAGAAGCAACGAAGTCCAAGGAAATATTTCAAAGTGCATAAGTAACTTGTTTGGTGGTTGAAACATCTGTCATGCGCATGTTCACAGCTCAGAAATGCATGTTTGAAGAATCCGTGATGCATGAAACATGTTCGGAATACGGAATGCCATGGTTATGTAAACAATGTAAATTACATGTGTATTGGTGAGAATTCGCTCAAAGAGTGTTTTCTACTGCCAAATGTCCGATTTTAGAACCTGGTGATACAAAAAAATTATGAAGTCAGAGTAAATATTTCAAAGTGTAATATATGACTTCTTTGGTGGATGAAAGTTCACTAATCCACATGCTCACAACTCAGAAACGCATGTTTCTCGAATCCGTCATGCATGGATCATGTACGGAACCCGGAATGCCATGTTGACGGAATTCATGTAAATTATATATCTATTAGGTTGAATACACTCCAGAAGTATTCTTCTGTGAAAAATGAACGAATTCGAAACTTGTGTTAGGGAAAGCTTGTGAAAATGTGTACACGAGTCTATATGAAATTATTCCTTTTATAGTGGATGAAAAATCAGTAATCCACATGCTCACAACTCAGGAATGTATGTATGTCGAATCCGTGATGCATGTAACATGTACGGAACACGGAATATCATGTTGAAGGAATCTATTCAAATTACATATCTCTAGGGTAGAATTCGCTCCTAGAGTGTTTTTCTGGGATCAAATTGTGATTCTTGAAACTGGTGTTAGGAGAAGCAACGAAGTCCAAGGAACTATTACAAAGTGCATAAGTAACTTGTTTGGTGGTTGAAACATCTGTCATGCGCATGTTCACAGCTCAGAAATGCATGTTTGAGGAATCCATGATGCATGAAACATGTTCGGGATACGGAATGCCATGGTTATGTAAACAATGTAAATTACATGTGTATTGGTGAGAATTCGCTCAAAGAGTGTTTTCTACTGCCAAATGTCCGATTTTAGAACCTGGTGATACAAAAAACTTATGAAGTCAGAGTAAATATTTCAAAGTGTAATATATGACTTCTTTGGTGGATGAAAGTTCACTAATCCACATGCTCACAACTCAGAAATGCATGTTTCTCGAATCCGTCATGCATGTATCATGTACGGAACCCGGAATGCCATGTTGATGGAATTCTTGTAAATTAAATATCTATTAGGTTGAATACACTCCAGAAGTATTCTTCTGTGAAATAAGAACGAATTCGAAACTTGTGTTAGGGAAAGCTTGTGAAAATGTGTACACGAGTCTATATGAAATTATTCCTTTTATAGAGGATGAAAAATCAGTAATCCACATGCTCACAACTCAGGAATGCATGTTTGTCGAATCCGTCATGCATGTAACATGTACGGAACACGGAAAATCATGTTGAAGGAATCTATTCAAATTACATATCTCTAGGGTAGAATTCGCTCCAAGAGGGTTTTTCTGGGATCAAAGTGTGATTCTTGAAACTGGTGATAGGAGAAGCAACGAAGTCCAATGAACTATTTCAAAGTGCATAAGTAACTTGTTTGGTGGTTGAAACATCTGTCATGCGCATGTTCACAGCTCAGAAATGCATGTTTGAGGAATCCGTGATGCATGAAACATGTTCGGAATACGGAATGCCATGGTTATGTAAACAATGTAAATTACATGTGTATTGGTGAGAATTCGCTCAAAGAGAGTTTTCTACTGCCAAATGTCCGATTTTAGAACCTGGTGATACAAAAAACTTATGAAGTCAGAGTAAATAATTCAAAGTGTAATATATGCCTTCTTTGGTGGATGAAAGTTCACTAATCCACATGCTCACAACTCAGAAACGCATGTTTCTCGAACCCGTCATGCATGTATCATGTATGGAACCCGGAATGCCATGTTGATGGAATTCATGTAAATTATATATCTATTAGGTTGAATACACTCCAGAAGTATTCTTCTGTGAAAAATGAACGAATTCGAAACTTGTGTTAGGGAAAGCTTGTGAAAATGTGTACACGAGTCTATATGAAATTATTCCTTTTATAGAGGATGAAAAATCAGTAATCCACATGCTCACAACTCAGGAATGTATGTATGTCGAATCCGTGATGCATGTAACATGTACGGAACACGGAATATCATGTTGAAGGAATCTATTCAAATTACATATCTCTAGGGTAGAATTCGCTCCAAGAGGGTTTTTCTGGGATCAAAGTGTGATTCTTGAAACTGGTGATAGGAGAAGCAACGAAGTCCAAGGAACTATTTCAAAGTGCATAAGTAACTTGTTTGGTGGTTGAAACATCTGTCATGTGCATGTTCGCAGCTCAGAAATGCATGTTTGAGGAATCCGTGATGCATGAAACATGTTCGGAATACGGAATGCCATGGTTATGTAAACAATGTAAATTACATGTGTATTGGTGAGAATTCGCTCAAAGAGAGTTTTCTACTGCCAAATGTCCGATTTTAGAACCTGGTGATACAAAAAACTTATGAAGTCAGAGTAAATATTTCAAAGTGTAATATATGCCTTCTTTGGTGGATGAAAGTTCACTAATCCACATGCTCACAACTCAGAAACTCATGTTTCTCGAACCCGTCATGCATGTATCATGTATGGAACCCGGAATGCCATGTTGATGGAATTCATGTAAATTATATATCTATTAGGTTGAATACACTCCAGAAGTATTCTTCTGTGAAAAATGAACGAATTCGAAACTTGTGTTAGGGAAAGCTTGTGAAAATGTGTACACGAGTCTATATGAAATTATTCCTTTTATAGAGGATGAAAAATCAGTAATCCACATGCTCACAACTCAGGAATGTATCTATGTCGAATCCGTGATGCATGTAACATGTACGGAACACGGAATATCATGTTGAAGGAATCTATTCAAATTACATATCTCTAGGGTAGAATTCGCTCCAAGAGGGTTTTTCTGGGATCAAAGTGTGATTCTTGAAACTGGTGATAGGAGAAGCAACGAAGTCCAAGGAACTATTTCAAAGTGCATAAGTAACTTGTTTGGTGGTTGAAACATCTGTCATGCGCATGTTCACTGCTCAGAAATGCATGTTTGAGGAATCCGTGATGCATGAAACATGTTCGGAATACGGAATGCCATGGTTATGTGAACAATGTAAATTACATGTGTATTGGTGAGAATTCGCTCAAAGAGTGTTTTCTACTGCCAAATGTCCGATTTTAGAACCTGGTGATACAAAAAACTTATGAAGTCAGAGTAAATATTTCAAAGTGTAATATATGCCTTCTTTGGTGGATGAAAGTTCACTAATCCACATGCTCACAACTCAGAAACGCATGTTTCTCGAATCCGTCATGCATGTATCATGTACGGAACCCGGAATGCCATGTTGATGGAATTCATGTAAATTATATATCTATTAGTTTGAATACACTCCAGAAGTATTCTTCTGTGAAAAATGAACGAATTCGAAACTTGTGTTATGGAAAGCTGGTGAAAATGTGTACACGAGTCTATATGAAATTATTCCTTTTATAGAGGATGAAAAATCAGTTATCCACATGCTCACAACTAAGGAATGCATGTTTGTCGAATCCATCATGCATGTAACATGTACGGGACACGAAATGTCATGTTGAAGGAATCTATTCAAATTACATATCTCTAGGGTAGAATTCGCTCCAAGAGGGTTTGCTGGGATCAAAGTGTGATTCTTGAAACTGGTGATAGGAGAAGCAACGAAGTCCAAGGAACTATTTCAAAGTGCATAAGTAACTTGTTTGGTGGTTGAAACATCTGTCATGCGCATGTTCACAGCTCAGAAATGCATGTTTGAGGAATCCGTGATGCATGAAACATGTTCGGAATACGGAATGCCATGGTTATGTAAACAATGTAAATTACATGTGTATTGGTGAGAATTCGCTCAAAGAGTGTTTTCTACTGCCAAATGTCCGATTTTAGAACCTGGTGATACAAAAAACTTATGAAGTCAGAGTAAATATTTCAAAGTGTAATATATGCCTTCTTTGGTGGATGAAAGTTCACTAATCCACATGCTCACAACTCAGAAACGCATGTTTCTCGAATCCGTCATGCATGGATCATGTACGGAACCCGGAATGCCATGTTGATGGAATTCATGTTAATTATATATCTATTAGGTTGAATACACTCCAGGAGAATTCTTCTGTGAAAAATGAACGAATTCGAAACTTGTGTTAGGGAAAGCTTGTGAAAATGTGTACACGAGTCTATATGAAATTATTCCTTTTATAGAGGATGAAAAATCAGTAATCCACATGCTCTCAACTCAGGAATGCATGTATGTCGAATCCGTCATGCATGTAACATGTACGGAACACGGAATATCATGTTGAAGGAAACTATTCAAATTACACATCTCTAGGGTAGAATTCGCTCCAAGAGGGTTTTTCTGGGATCAAAGTGTGATTCTTGAAACTGGTGATAGGAGAAGCAACGAAGTCCAAGGAACTATTTCAAAGTGCATAAGTAACTTGTTTGGTGGTTGAAACATCTGTCATGCGCATGTTCACAGCTCAGAAATGCATGTTTGAGGAATCCGTGATGCATGAAACATGTTCGGAATACGGAATGCCATGGTTATGTAAACAATGTAAATTACATGTGTATTGGTGAGAATTCGCTCAAAGAGTGTTTTCTACTGCCAAATGTCCGATTTTAGAACCTGGTGATACAAAAAAATTATGAAGTCAGAGTAAATATTTCAAAGTGTAATATATGCCTTCTTTGGTGGATGAAAGTTCACTAATCCACATGCTCACAACTCAGAAACGCATATTTCTCAAATCCGTCCTGCATGTAGCATGTATGGAACCCGGAATGTCATGGTGATGGAACTCATGTAAATTATATATCTATTAGTTTGAATACACTCCTGAAGTATTCTTCTGTGAAAAATGAACGAATTCGAAACTTGAGTTAGGGAAAGCTTGTGAAAATGTGTACAGGATTCTATATGAAATTATTCCTTTTATAGAGGATGAAAAATCAGTAATCCACATGCTCACAACTCAGGAATGCATGTTTGTCGAATCCGTCATGCATGTAATATGTACGGAACACGGAATATCATGTTGAAAGGATGTATTCAAATTACATATCTCTAGGGTAGAATTCGCTCCAAGAGGGTTATCCTGGGATCAAAGTGTGTTTCTTGAAACTGGTGATAGGAGAAGCAACGAAGTCCAAGGAACTATTTCAAAGTGCATAAGTAACTTGTTTGGTGGTTGAAACATCTGTCATGCGCATGTTCACAGCTCAGAAATGCATGTTTGAGGAATCCGTGATGCATGAAACATGTTCGGAATACGGAATGCCATGATTATGTAAACAATGTAAATTACATGTGTATTGGTGAGAATTCGCTCAAAGAGTGTTTTCTACTGCCAAATGTCCGATTTTAGAACCTGGTGATACAAAAAACTTATGAAGTCAGAGTAAATATTTCAAAGTGTAATATATGCCTTCTTTGGTGGATGAAAGTTCACTAATCCACATGCTCACAACTCAGAAACGCATGTTTCTCGAATCCGTCATGCATGTATCATGTACGGAACCCGGAATGCCATGTTGATGGAATTCATGTAAATTATATATCTATTAGGTTGAATACACTCCAGAAGTATTCTGCTGTGAAAAATGAACGAATTCGAAACTTGTGTTAGGGAAAGCTTGTGAAAATGTGTACACGAGTCTATATGAAATTATTCCTTTTATAGAGGATGAAAAATCAGTAATCCACATGCTCTCAACTCAGGAATGCATGTATGTCGAATCCGTCATGCATGTAACATGTACGGAACACGGAATATCATGTTGAAGGAAACTATTCAAATTACACATCTCTATGGTAGAATTCGCTCCAAGAGGGTTTGCTGGGATCAAAGTGTGATTCTTGAAACTGGTGATAGGAGAAGCAACGAAGTCCAAGGAACTATTTCAAAGTGCATAAGTAACTTGTTTGGTGGTTGAAACATCTGTCATGCGCATGTTCACAGCTCAGAAATGCATGTTTGAGGAATCCGTGATGCATGAAACATGTTCAGAATACGGAATGCCATGGTTATGTAAACAATGTAAATTACATGTGTATTGGTGAGAATTTGCTCAAAGAGTGTTTTCTACTGCCAAATGTCCGATTTTAGAACCTGGTGATACAAAAAACTTATGAAGTCAGAGTAAATATTTCAAAGTGTAATATATGCCTTCTTTGGTGGATGAAAGTTCACTAATCCACATGCTCACAACTCAGAAACGCATGTTTCTCGAATCCGTCATGCATGGATCATGTACGGAACCCGGAATGCCATGTTGATGGAATTCATGTTAATTATATATCTATTAGGTTGAATACACTCCAGGAGAATTCTTCTGTGAAAAATGAACGAATTCGAAACTTGTGTTAGGGAAAGCTTGTGAAAATGTGTACACGAGTCTATATGAAATTATTCCTTTTATAGAGGATGAAAAATCAGTAATCCACATGCTCTCAACTCAGGAATGCATGTATGTCGAATCCGTCATGCATGTAACATGTACGGAACACGGAATATCATGTTGAAGGAAACTATTCAAATTACACATCTCTAGGGTAGAATTCGCTCCAAGAGGGTTTTTCTGGGATCAAAGTGTGATTCTTGAAACTGGTGATAGGAGAAGCAACGAAGTCCAAGGAACTATTTCAAAGTGCATAAGTAACTTGTTTGGTGGTTGAAACATCTGTCATGCGCATGTTCACAGCTCAGAAATGCATGTTTGAGGAATCCGTGATGCATGAAACATGTTCGGATTACGGAATGCCATGGTGATGTAAACAATGTAAATTACATGTGTATTGGTGAGAATTCGCTCAAAGAGTGTTTTCTACTGCCAAATGTCCGATTTTAGAACCTGGTGATACAAAAAACTTATGAAGTCAGAGTAAATATTTCAAAGTGTAATATATGCCTTCTTTGGTGGATGAAAGTTCACTAATCCACATGCTCACAACCCAGAAACGCATGTTTCTCGAATCCGTCATGCATGTATCATGTACGGAACCGGAATGCCATGGTGATGGAATTCATGTAAATTATATATCTATTAGGTTGAATACACTCCAGAAGTATTCTTCTGTGAAAAATGAACGAATTCGAAACTTGTGTTAGGGAAAGCTTGTGAAAATGTGTACACGAGTCTATATGAAATTATTCCTTTTATAGAGGGTGAAAAATCAGTAATCCACATGCTCACAACTCAGGAATGCATGTTTGTGGAAACCGTCATGCATGTAACATGTACGGAACACGGAATATCATGTTGAAGGAATCTATTCAAATTACATATCTCTAGGGTAGAATTTGCTCCAAGAGGGTTTTTCTGGGATCAAAGTGTGATTCTTGAAACTGGTGATAGGAGAAGCATCGAAGTCCAAGGAACTATTTCAAAGTGCATAAGTAACTTGTTTGGTGGTTGAAACATCTGTCATGCGCATGTTCACAGCTCAGAAATGCATGTTTGAGGAATCCGTGATGCATGAAACATGTTCGGAATACGGAATGCCATGGTTATGTAAACAATGTAAATTACATGTGTATTGGTGAGAATTCGCTCAAAGCGTGTTTTCTAGTGACAAATGTCCGATTTTACAACCTGGTGATACAAAAAACTTATGAAGTCAGAGTAAATATTTCAAAGTGTAATATATGCCTTCTTTGGTGGATGAAGGTTCACTAATCCACATGCTCACAACTCAGAAACGCATGTTTCTCGAATCTGTCATGCATGTATCATGTACGGAACCCGGAATGCCATGTTGATGGAATTCATGTAAATTATATATCTATTAGGATGAATACACTCCAGAAGTATTCTTCTGTGAAAAATGAACGAATTCGAAACTTGTGTTAGGGAAAGCTTGTGAAAATGTGTACACGAGTCTATATGAAATTATTCCTTTTATAGAGGATGAAAAATCAGTAATCCACATGCTCACAACTCAGGAATGTATGTATGTCGAATCCGTGATGCATGTAACATGTACGGAACACGGAATATCATGTTGAAGGAATCTATTCAAATTACATATCTCTAGGGTAGAATTCGCTCCTAGAGGGTTTTTCTGGGATCAAATTGTGATTCTTGAAACTGGTGTTAGGAGAAGCAACGAAGTCCAAGGAACTATTACAAAGTGTATAAGTAACTTGTTTGGTGGTTGAAACATCTGTCATGCGCATGTTCACAGCTCAGAAATGCATGTTTGAGGAATCCATGATGCATGAAACATGTTCGGGATACGGAATGCCATGGTTATGTAAACAATGTAAATTACATGTGTATTGGTGAGAATTCGCTCAAAGAGAGTTTTCTACTGCCAAATGTCCGATTTTAGAACCTGGTGATACAAAAAACTTATGAAGTCAGAGTAAATAATTCAAAGTGTAATATATGCCTTCTTTGGTGGATGAAAGTTCACTAATCCACATGCTCACAACTCAGAAACGCATGTTTCTCGAACCCGTCATGCATGTATCATGTATGGAACCCGGAATGCCATGTTGAAGGAATTCATGTAAATTATATATCTATTAGGTTGAATAAACTCCAGAAGTATTCTTCTGTGAAAAATGAACGAATTCGAAACTTGTGTTAGGGAAAGCTTGTGAAAATGTGTACACGAGTCTATATGAAATTATTCCTTTTATAGAGGATGAAAAATCAGTAATCCACATGCTCACAACTCAGGAATGTATGTATGTCGAATCCGTGATGCATGTAACATGTACGGAACACGGAATATCATGTTGAAGGAATCTATTCAAATTACATATCTCTAGGGTAGAATTCGCTCCAAGAGGGTTTTTCTGGGATCAAATTGTGATTCTTGAAACTGGTGATAGGAGAAGCAACGAAGTCCAAGGAACTATTTCAAAGTGCATAAGTAACTTGTTTGGTGGTTGAAACATCTGTCATGCGCATGTTCACAGCTCAGAAATGCATGTTTGAGGAATCCGTGATGCATGAAACATGTTCGGAATACGGAATGCCATGGTTATGTGAACAATGTAAATTACATGTGTATTGGTGAGAATTCGCTCAAAGAGTGTTTTCTACTGCCAAATGTCCGATTTTAGAACCTGGTGATACAAAAAACTTATGAAGTCAGAGTAAATATTTCAAAGTGTAATATATGCCTTCTTTGGTGGATGAAAGTTCACTAATCCACATGCTCACAACTCAGAAACGCATGTTTCTCGAATCCGTCATGCATGTATCATGTACGGAACCCGGAATGCCATGTTGATGGAATTCATGTAAATTATATATCTATTAGTTTGAATACACTCCAGAAGTATTCTTCTGTGAAAAATGAACGAATTCGAAACTTGTGTTATGGAAAGCTGGTGAAAATGTGTACACGAGTCTATATGAAATTATTCCTTTTATAGAGGATGAAAAATCAGTTATCCACATGCTCACAACTAAGGAATGCATGTTTGTCGAATCCATCATGCATGTAACATGTACGGGACACGAAATGTCATGTTGAAGGAATCTATTCAAATTACATATCTCTAGGGTAGAATTCGCTCCAAGAGGGTTTTTCTGGGATCAAAGTGTGATTCTTGAAACTGGTGATAGGAGAAGCAACGAAGTCCAAGGAAATATTTCAAAGTGCATAAGTAACTTGTTTGGTGGTTGAAACATCTGTCATGCGCATGTTCACAGCTCAGAAATGCATGTTTGAAGAATCCGTGATGCATGAAACATGTTCGGAATACGGAATGCCATGGTTATGTAAACAATGTAAATTACATGTGTATTGGTGAGAATTCGCTCAAAGAGTGTTTTCTACTGCCAAATGTCCGATTTTAGAACCTGGTGATACAAAAAAATTATGAAGTCAGAGTAAATATTTCAAAGTGTAATATATGACTTCTTTGGTGGATGAAAGTTCACTAATCCACATGCTCACAACTCAGAAACGCATGTTTCTCGAATCCGTCATGCATGGATCATGTACGGAACCCGGAATGCCATGTTGACGGAATTCATGTAAATTATATATCTATTAGGTTGAATACACTCCAGAAGTATTCTTCTGTGAAAAATGAACGAATTCGAAACTTGTGTTAGGGAAAGCTTGTGAAAATGTGTACACGAGTCTATATGAAATTATTCCTTTTATAGTGGATGAAAAATCAGTAATCCACATGCTCACAACTCAGGAATGTATGTATGTCGAATCCGTGATGCATGTAACATGTACGGAACACGGAATATCATGTTGAAGG
This sequence comes from Vicugna pacos, assembly GCF_048564905.1. NCBI lineage: Eukaryota > Metazoa > Chordata > Mammalia > Artiodactyla > Camelidae > Vicugna > Vicugna pacos. The sequence goes on from NW_027328741.1 coordinate 49,505,050, forward strand.
AATCTATTCAAATTACATATCTCTAGGGTAGAATTCGCTCCTAGAGTGTTTTTCTGGGATCAAATTGTGATTCTTGAAACTGGTGTTAGGAGAAGCAACGAAGTCCAAGGAACTATTACAAAGTGCATAAGTAACTTGTTTGGTGGTTGAAACATCTGTCATGCGCATGTTCACAGCTCAGAAATGCATGTTTGAGGAATCCATGATGCATGAAACATGTTCGGGATACGGAATGCCATGGTTATGTAAACAATGTAAATTACATGTGTATTGGTGAGAATTCGCTCAAAGAGTGTTTTCTACTGCCAAATGTCCGATTTTAGAACCTGGTGATACAAAAAACTTATGAAGTCAGAGTAAATATTTCAAAGTGTAATATATGACTTCTTTGGTGGATGAAAGTTCACTAATCCACATGCTCACAACTCAGAAATGCATGTTTCTCGAATCCGTCATGCATGTATCATGTACGGAACCCGGAATGCCATGTTGATGGAATTCTTGTAAATTAAATATCTATTAGGTTGAATACACTCCAGAAGTATTCTTCTGTGAAATAAGAACGAATTCGAAACTTGTGTTAGGGAAAGCTTGTGAAAATGTGTACACGAGTCTATATGAAATTATTCCTTTTATAGAGGATGAAAAATCAGTAATCCACATGCTCACAACTCAGGAATGCATGTTTGTCGAATCCGTCATGCATGTAACATGTACGGAACACGGAAAATCATGTTGAAGGAATCTATTCAAATTACATATCTCTAGGGTAGAATTCGCTCCAAGAGGGTTTTTCTGGGATCAAAGTGTGATTCTTGAAACTGGTGATAGGAGAAGCAACGAAGTCCAAGGAACTATTTCAAAGTGCATAAGTAACTTGTTTGGTGGTTGAAACATCTGTCATGCGCATGTTCACAGCTCAGAAATGCATGTTTGAGGAATCCGTGATGCATGAAACATGTTCGGAATACGGAATGCCATGGTTATGTAAACAATGTAAATTACATGTGTATTGGTGAGAATTCGCTCAAAGAGAGTTTTCTACTGCCAAATGTCCGATTTTAGAACCTGGTGATACAAAAAACTTATGAAGTCAGAGTAAATAATTCAAAGTGTAATATATGCCTTCTTTGGTGGATGAAAGTTCACTAATCCACATGCTCACAACTCAGAAACGCATGTTTCTCGAACCCGTCATGCATGTATCATGTATGGAACCCGGAATGCCATGTTGATGGAATTCATGTAAATTATATATCTATTAGGTTGAATACACTCCAGAAGTATTCTTCTGTGAAAAATGAACGAATTCGAAACTTGTGTTAGGGAAAGCTTGTGAAAATGTGTACACGAGTCTATATGAAATTATTCCTTTTATAGAGGATGAAAAATCAGTAATCCACATGCTCACAACTCAGGAATGTATGTATGTCGAATCCGTGATGCATGTAACATGTACGGAACACGGAATATCATGTTGAAGGAATCTATTCAAATTACATATCTCTAGGGTAGAATTCGCTCCAAGAGGGTTTTTCTGGGATCAAAGTGTGATTCTTGAAACTGGTGATAGGAGAAGCAACGAAGTCCAAGGAACTATTTCAAAGTGCATAAGTAACTTGTTTGGTGGTTGAAACATCTGTCATGTGCATGTTCGCAGCTCAGAAATGCATGTTTGAGGAATCCGTGATGCATGAAACATGTTCGGAATACGGAATGCCATGGTTATGTAAACAATGTAAATTACATGTGTATTGGTGAGAATTCGCTCAAAGAGAGTTTTCTACTGCCAAATGTCCGATTTTAGAACCTGGTGATACAAAAAACTTATGAAGTCAGAGTAAATAATTCAAAGTGTAATATATGCCTTCTTTGGTGGATGAAAGTTCACTAATCCACATGCTCACAACTCAGAAACTCATGTTTCTCGAACCCGTCATGCATGTATCATGTATGGAACCCGGAATGCCATGTTGATGGAATTCATGTAAATTATATATCTATTAGGTTGAATACACTCCAGAAGTATTCTTCTGTGAAAAATGAACGAATTCGAAACTTGTGTTAGGGAAAGCTTGTGAAAATGTGTACACGAGTCTATATGAAATTATTCCTTTTATAGAGGATGAAAAATCAGTAATCCACATGCTCACAACTCAGGAATGTATCTATGTCGAATCCGTGATGCATGTAACATGTACGGAACACGGAATATCATGTTGAAGGAATCTATTCAAATTACATATCTCTAGGGTAGAATTCGCTCCAAGAGGGTTTTTCTGGGATCAAAGTGTGATTCTTGAAACTGGTGATAGGAGAAGCAACGAAGTCCAAGGAACTATTTCAAAGTGCATAAGTAACTTGTTTGGTGGTTGAAACATCTGTCATGCGCATGTTCACTGCTCAGAAATGCATGTTTGAGGAATCCGTGATGCATGAAACATGTTCGGAATACGGAATGCCATGGTTATGTGAACAATGTAAATTACATGTGTATTGGTGAGAATTCGCTCAAAGAGTGTTTTCTACTGACAAATGTCCGATTTTAGAACCTGGTGATACAAAAAACTTATGAAGTCAGAGTAAATATTTCAAAGTGTAATATATGCCTTCTTTGGTGGATGAAAGTTCACTAATCCACATGCTCACAACTCAGAAACGCATGTTTCTCGAATCCGTCATGCATGTATCATGTACGGAACCCGGAATGCCATGTTGATGGAATTCATGTAAATTATATATCTATTAGTTTGAATACACTCCAGAAGTATTCTTCTGTGAAAAATGAACGAATTCGAAACTTGTGTTATGGAAAGCTGGTGAAAATGTGTACACGAGTCTATATGAAATTATTCCTTTTATAGAGGATGAAAAATCAGTTATCCACATGCTCACAACTAAGGAATGCATGTTTGTCGAATCCATCATGCATGTAACATGTACGGGACACGAAATGTCATGTTGAAGGAATCTATTCAAATTACATATCTCTAGGGTAGAATTCGCTCCAAGAGGGTTTTTCTGGGATCAAAGTGTGATTCTTGAAACTGGTGATAGGAGAAGCAACGAAGTCCAAGGAAATATTTCAAAGTGCATAAGTAACTTGTTTGGTGGTTGAAACATCTGTCATGCGCATGTTCACAGCTCAGAAATGCATGTTTGAAGAATCCGTGATGCATGAAACATGTTCGGAATACGGAATGCCATGGTTATGTAAACAATGTAAATTACATGTCTATTGGTGAGAATTCGCTCAAAGAGTGTTTTCTACTGCCAAATGTCCGATTTTAGAACCTGGTGATACAAAAAACTTATGAAGTCAGAGTAAATATTTCAAAGTGTAATATATGACTTCTTTGGTGGATGAAAGTTCACTAATCCACATGCTCACAACTCAGAAACGCATGTTTCTCGAATCCGTCATGCATGGATCATGTACGGAACCCGGAATGCCATGTTGACGGAATTCATGTAAATTATATATCTATTAGGTTGAATACACTCCAGAAGTATTCTTCTGTGAAAAATGAACGAATTCGAAACTTGTGTTAGGGAAAGCTTGTGAAAATGTGTACACGAGTCTATATGAAATTATTCCTTTTATAGTGGATGAAAAATCAGTAATCCACATGCTCACAACTCAGGAATGTATGTATGTCGAATCCGTGATGCATGTAACATGTACGGAACACGGAATATCATGTTGAAGGAATCTATTCAAATTACATATCTCTAGGGTAGAATTCGCTCCTAGAGGGTTTTTCTGGGATCAAATTGTGATTCTTGAAACTGGTGTTAGGAGAAGCAACGAAGTCCAAGGAACTATTACAAAGTGCATAAGTAACTTGTTTGGTGGTTGAAACATCTGTCATGCGCATGTTCACAGCTCAGAAATGCATGTTTGAGGAATCCATGATGCATGAAACATGTTCGGGATACGGAATGCCATGGTTATGTAAACAATGTAAATTACATGTGTATTGGTGAGAATTCGCTCAAAGAGTGTTTTCTACTGCCAAATGTCCGATTTTAGAACCTGGTGATACAAAAAACTTATGAAGTCAGAGTAAATATTTCAAAGTGTAATATATGACTTCTTTGGTGGATGAAAGTTCACTAATCCACATGCTCACAACTCAGAAATGCATGTTTCTCGAATCCGTCATGCATGTATCATGTACGGAACCCGGAATGCCATGTTGATGGAATTCTTGTAAATTAAATATCTATTAGGTTGAATACACTCCAGAAGTATTCTTCTGTGAAATAAGAACGAATTCGAAACTTGTGTTAGGGAAAGCTTGTGAAAATGTGTACACGAGTCTATATGAAATTATTCCTTTTATAGAGGATGAAAAATCAGTAATCCACATGCTCACAACTCAGGAATGCATGTTTGTCGAATCCGTCATGCATGTAACATGTACGGAACACGGAAAATCATGTTGAAGGAATCTATTCAAATTACATATCTCTAGGGTAGAATTCGCTCCAAGAGGGTTTTTCTGGGATCAAAGTGTGATTCTTGAAACTGGTGATAGGAGAAGCAACGAAGTCCAAGGAACTATTTCAAAGTGCATAAGTAACTTGTTTGGTGGTTGAAACATCTGTCATGCGCATGTTCACAGCTCAGAAATGCATGTTTGAGGAATCCGTGATGCATGAAACATGTTCGGAATACGGAATGCCATGGTTATGTAAACAATGTAAATTACATGTGTATTGGTGAGAATTCGCTCAAAGAGAGTTTTCTACTGCCAAATGTCCGATTTTAGAACCTGGTGATACAAAAAACTTATGAAGTCAGAGTAAATAATTCAAAGTGTAATATATGCCTTCTTTGGTGGATGAAAGTTCACTAATCCACATGCTCACAACTCAGAAACGCATGTTTCTCGAACCCGTCATGCATGTATCATGTATGGAACCCGGAATGCCATGTTGATGGAATTCATGTAAATTATATATCTATTAGGTTGAATACACTCCAGAAGTATTCTTCTGTGAAAAATGAACGAATTCGAAACTTGTGTTAGGGAAAGCTTGTGAAAATGTGTACACGAGTCTATATGAAATTATTCCTTTTATAGAGGATGAAAAATCAGTAATCCACATGCTCACAACTCAGGAATGTATGTATGTCGAATCCGTGATGCATGTAACATGTACGGAACACGGAATATCATGTTGAAGGAATCTATTCAAATTACATATCTCTAGGGTAGAATTCGCTCCAAGAGGGTTTTTCTGGGATCAAAGTGTGATTCTTGAAACTGGTGATAGGAGAAGCAACGAAGTCCAAGGAACTATTTCAAAGTGCATAAGTAACTTGTTTGGTGGTTGAAACATCTGTCATGTGCATGTTCGCAGCTCAGAAATGCATGTTTGAGGAATCCGTGATGCATGAAACATGTTCGGAATACGGAATGCCATGGTTATGTAAACAATGTAAATTACATGTGTATTGGTGAGAATTCGCTCAAAGAGAGTTTTCTACTGCCAAATGTCCGATTTTAGAACCTGGTGATACAAAAAACTTATGAAGTCAGAGTAAATAATTCAAAGTGTAATATATGCCTTCTTTGGTGGATGAAAGTTCACTAATCCACATGCTCACAACTCAGAAACGCATGTTTCTCGAACCCGTCATGCATGTATCATGTATGGAACCCGGAATGCCATGTTGATGGAATTCATGTAAATTATATATCTATTAGGTTGAATACACTCCAGAAGTATTCTTCTGTGAAAAAAGAACGAATTCGAAACTTGTGTTAGGGAAAGCTTGTGAAAATGTGTACACGAGTCTATATGAAATTATTCCTTTTATAGAGGATGAAAAATCAGTAATCCACATGCTCACAACTCAGGAATGTATCTATGTCGAATCCGTGATGCATGTAACATGTACGGAACACGGAATATCATGTTGAAGGAATCTATTCAAATTACATATCTCTAGGGTAGAATTCGCTCCAAGAGGGTTTTTCTGGGATCAAAGTGTGATTCTTGAAACTGGTGATAGGAGAAGCAACGAAGTCCAAGGAACTATTTCAAAGTGCATAAGTAACTTGTTTGGTGGTTGAAACATCTGTCATGCGCATGTTCACTGCTCAGAAATGCATGTTTGAGGAATCCGTGATGCATGAAACATGTTCGGAATACGGAATGCCATGGTTATGTGAACAATGTAAATTACATGTGTATTGGTGAGAATTCGCTCAAAGAGTGTTTTCTACTGCCAAATGTCCGATTTTAGAACCTGGTGATACAAAAAACTTATGAAGTCAGAGTAAATATTTCAAAGTGTAATATATGCCTTCTTTGGTGGATGAAAGTTCACTAATCCACATGCTCACAACTCAGAAACGCATGTTTCTCGAATCCGTCATGCATGTATCATGTACGGAACCCGGAATGCCATGTTGATGGAATTCATGTAAATTATATATCTATTAGTTTGAATACACTCCAGAAGTATTCTTCTGTGAAAAATGAACGAATTCGAAACTTGTGTTATGGAAAGCTGGTGAAAATGTGTACACGAGTCTATATGAAATTATTCCTTTTATAGAGGATGAAAAATCAGTTATCCACATGCTCACAACTAAGGAATGCATGTTTGTCGAATCCATCATGCATGTAACATGTACGGGACACGAAATGTCATGTTGAAGGAATCTATTCAAATTACATATCTCTAGGGTAGAATTCGCTCCAAGAGGGTTTTTCTGGGATCAAAGTGTGATTCTTGAAACTGGTGATAGGAGAAGCAACGAAGTCCAAGGAACTATTTCAAAGTGCATAAGTAACTTGTTTGGTGGTTGAAACATCTGTCATGCGCATGTTCACAGCTCAGAAATGCATGTTTGAAGAATCCGTGATGCATGAAACATGTTCGGAATACGGAATGCCATGGTTATGTAAACAATGTAAATTACATGTGTATTGGTGAGAATTCGCTCAAAGAGTGTTTTCTACTGCAAAATGTCCGATTTTAGAACCTGGTGATACAAAAAACTTATGAAGTCAGAGTAAATATTTCAAAGTGTAATATATGACTTCTTTGGTGGATGAAAGTTCACTAATCCACATGCTCACAACTCAGAAACGCATGTTTCTCGAATCCGTCATGCATGGATCATGTACGGAACCCGGAATGCCATGTTGACGGAATTCATGTAAATTATATATCTATTAGGTTGAATACACTCCAGAAGTATTCTTCTGTGAAAAATGAACGAATTCGAAACTTGTGTTAGGGAAAGCTTGTGAAAATGTGTACACGAGTCTATATGAAATTATTCCTTTTATAGAGGATGAAAAATCAGTAATCCACATGCTCACAACTCAGGAATGTATGTATGTCGAATCCGTGATGCATGTAACATGTACGGAACACGGAATATCATGTTGAAGGAATCTATTCAAATTACATATCTCTAGGGTAGAATTCGCTCCTAGAGGGTTTTTCTGGGATCAAATTGTGATTCTTGAAACTGGTGTTAGGAGAAGCAACGAAGTCCAAGGAACTATTACAAAGTGCATAAGTAACTTGTTTGGTGGTTGAAACATCTGTCATGCGCATGTTCACAGCTCAGAAATGCATGTTTGAGGAATCCATGATGCATGAAACATGTTCGGGATACGGAATGCCATGGTTATGTAAACAATGTAAATTACATGTGTATTGGTGAGAATTCGCTCAAAGAGTGTTTTCTACTGCCAAATGTCCGATTTTAGAACCTGGTGATACAAAAAACTTATGAAGTCAGAGTAAATATTTCAAAGTGTAATATATGACTTCTTTGGTGGATGAAAGTTCACTAATCCACATGCTCACAACTCAGAAATGCATGTTTCTCGAATCCGTCATGCATGTATCATGTACGGAACCCGGAATGCCATGTTGATAGAATTCTTGTAAATTAAATATCTATTAGGTTGAATACACTCCAGAAGTATTCTTCTGTGAAATAAGAACGAATTCGAAACTTGTGTTAGGGAAAGCTTGTGAAAATGTGTACACGAGTCTATATGAAATTATTCCTTTTATAGAGGATGAAAAATCAGTAATCCACATGCTCACAACTCAGGAATGCATGTTTGTCGAATCCGTCATGCATGTAACATGTACGGAACACGGAAAATCATGTTGAAGGAATCTATTCAAATTACATATCTCTAGGGTAGAATTCGCTCCAAGAGGGTTTTTCTGGGATCAAAGTGTGATTCTTGAAACTGGTGATAGGAGAAACAATGAAGTCCAAGGAACTATTTCAAAGTGCATAAGTAACTTGTTTGGTGGTTGAAACATCTGTCATGCGCATGTTCACAGCTCAGAAATGCATGTTTGAGGAATCGGTGATGCATGAAACATGTTCGGAATACGGAATGCCATGGTGATGTAAACAATGTAAATTACATGTGTATTGGTGAGAATTCGCTCAAAGAGTGTTTTCTACTGCCAAATGTCCGATTTTAGAACCTGGTGATACAAAAAACTTATGAAGTCAGTGTAAATATTTCAAAGTGTAATATATGACTTCTTTGGTGGATGAAAGTTCACTAATCCACATGCTCACAACTCAGAAACGCATGTTTCTCGAATCCGTCATGCATGTTCATGTACGGAACCCGGAAAGCCATGTTGATGGAATTCATGTAAATTATATATCTATTAGGTTGAATACACTCCAGAAGTATTCTTCTGTGAAAAATGAACGAATTCGAAACTTGTGTTAGGGAAAGCTTGTGAAAATGTGTACACGAGTCTATATGAAATTATTCCTTTTATAGAGGATGAAAAATCAGTAATCCACATGCTCACAACTCAGGAATGCATGTTTGTCGAATCCGTCATGCATGTAACATGTACGGAACACGGAATATCATGTTGAAGGAATCTATTCAAATTACATATCTCTAGGGTAGAATTCGCTCCAAGAGGGTTTTCCAGTGATCAAAGTGTGATTCTTGAAACTGGTGATAGTAGAAGCAACGAAGTCCAAGGAAGAATTTCAAAGTGCATAAGTAACTTGTTTGGTGGTTGAAACATCTGTCATGCGCATGTTCACAGCTCAGAAATGCATGTTTGAGGAATCCGTGATGCATGAAACATGTTCGGAATACGGAATGCCATAGTTATGTAAACAATGTAAATTACATTTGTATTGGTGAGAATTCGCTCAAAGAGTGTTTTGTACTGCCAAATGTCCGATTTTAGAACCTGGTGATACAAAAAACTTATGAAGTCAGAGTAAATATTTCAAAGTGTAATATATGCCTACTTTGGTGGATGAAAGTTCACTAATCCACATGCTCACAACTCAGAAACGCATGTTTCTCGAATCCGTCATGCATGGATCATGTACGGAACCCGGAATGCCATGTTGACGGAATTCATGTAAATTATATATCTATTAGGTTGAATACACTCCAGAAGTATTCTTCTGTGAAAAATGAACGAATTCGAAACTTGTGTTAGGGAAAGCTTGTGAAAATGTGTACACGAGTCTATATGAAATTATTCCTTTTATAGAGGATGAAAAATCAGTAATCCACATGCTCACAACTCAGGAATGCATGTATGTCGAATCCGTGATGCATGTAACATGTACGGAACACGGAATATCATGTTGAAGGAATCTATTCAAATTACATATCTCTAGGGTAGAATTCGCTCCAAGAGGGTTATCCTGGGATCAAAGTGTGATTCTTGAAACTGGTGATAGGAGAAGCAACGAAGTCCAAGGAACTATTTCAAAGTGCATAAGTAACTTGTTTGGTGGTTGAAACATCTGTCATGCGCATGTTCACAGCTCAGAAATGCATGTTTGAGGAATCCGTGATGCATGAAACATGTTCGGAATACGGAATGCCATGGTTATGTAAACAATGTAAATTACATGTGTATTGGTGAGAATTCGCTCAAAGAGTGTTTTCTACTGCCAAATGTCCGATTTTAGAACCTGGTGATACAAAAACTTTATGAAGTCAGAGTAAATATTTCAAAGTGTAATATATGCCTTCTTTGGTGGATGAAAGTTCACTAATCCACATGCTCACAACTCAGAAACGCATGTTTCTCGAATCCGTCATGCATGTATCATGTACGGAACCCGGAATGCCATGTTGATGTAATTCATGTAAATTAAATATCTATTAGGTTGAATACACTCCAGAAGTATTCTTCTGTGAAAAATGAACGAATTCGAAACTTGTGTTAGGGAAAGGTTGTGAAAATGTGTACACGAGTCTATATGAAATTATTCCTTTTATAGAGGATGAAAAATTAGTAATCCACATGCTCACAACTCAGGAATGCATGTTTGTCGAATCCGTCATGCATGTAACATGTACGGAACACGGAATATCATGTTGAAGGAATCTATTCAAATTACATATCTCTAGGGTAGAATTCGCTCCAAGAGGGTTTTTATGGGATCAAAGTGTGATTCTTGAAACTGGTGGTAGGAGAAGCAACGAAGTCCAAGGAACTATTTCAAAGTGCATAAGTATCTTTTTTGGTGGTTGAAACATCTGTCATGCGCATGTTCACAGCTCAGAAATGCATGTTTGAGGAATCCGTGATGCATGAAACATGTTCGGAATACGGAATGCCATGGTTATGTAAACAATGTAAATTACATGTGTATTGGTGAGAATTCGCTCAAAGAGTGTTTTCTACTGCCAAATGTCCGATTTTAGAACCTGGTGATACAAAAAACTTATGAAGTCAGAGTAAATATTTCAAAGTGTAATATATGCCTTCTTTGGTGGATGAAAGTTCACTAATCCACATGCTCACAACTCAGAAACGCATGTTTCTCGAATCCGTCATGCATGTATCATGTACGGAACCCGGAATGCCATGTTGATGGAATTCATGTAAATTATATATCTATTAGGTTGAATACACTCCAGAAGTGTTCTTCTGTGAAAAATGAACGAATTCGAAACTTGTGTTAGGGAAAGATTGTGAAAATGTGTACAAGAGTCTATATGAAATTATTCCTTTTATAGAGGATGAAAAATCAGTAATCCACATGCTCACAACTCAGGAATGCATGTATGTCGATTCCGTCATGCATGTAACATGTACGGAACACGGAATATCATGTTGAAGGAATCTATTCAAATTATATATCTCTAGGGTAGAATTCGCTCCAAGAGGGTTTTTCTGGGATCAAAGTGTGATTCTTGAAACTGGTGATAGGAGAAGCAATGAAGCCCAAGGAACTATTTCAAAGTGCATAAATAACTTGTTTGGTGGTTGAAACATCTGTCATGCGAATGTTCACAGCTCAGAAATGCATGTTTGAGGAATCCGTGATGCATGAAACATGTTCGGAATACGGAATGCCATGGTTATGTAAACAATGTAAATTACATGTGTATTGGTGAGAATTCGCTCAAAGAGTGTTTTCTACTGCCAAATGTCCGATTTTAGAACCTGGTGATACAAAAAACTTATGAAGTCAGAGTAAATATTTCAAAGTGTAATATATGCCTTCTTTGGTGGATGAAAGTTCACTAATCCACATGCTCACAACTCAGAAACGCATGTTTCTCGAATCCGTCATGCATGTATCATGTACGGAACCCGGAATGCCATGTTGATGGAATTCATGTAAATTATATATCTGTTAAGTTGAATAAACTCCAGAAGTGTTCTTCTGTGAAAAATGAACGAATTCGAAACTTGTGTTAGGGAAAGCTTGTGAAAATGTGTACACGAGTCTATATGAAATTATTCCTTTTATAGAGGATGAAAAATCAGTAATCCACATGATCACAACTCAGGAATGCATGTATGTCGAATCCGTCATGCATGTAACATGTACGGAACACGGAATATCATGTTGAAGGAATCTATTCAAATTACATATCTCTAGGGTAGAATTTGCTCCAAGAGGGTTTTTCTGGGATCAAAGTGTGATTCTTGAAACTGGTGATAGGAGAAGCAACGAAGTCCAAGGAAGTATTTCAAAGTGCATAAGTAACTTGTTTGGTGGTTGAAACATCTGTCATGCGCATGTTCACAGCTCAGAAATGCATGTTTGAGGAATCCGTGATGCATGAAACATGTTCGGAATACGGAATGCCATGGTGATGTAAACAATGTAAATTACATGTCTATTGGTGAGAATTCGCTCAAAGAGTGTTTTCTACTGCCAAATGTCCGATTTTAGAACCTGGTGATACAAAAAACTTATGAAGTCAGAGTAAATATTTCAAAGTGTAATATATGCCTTCTTTGGTGGATGAAAGTTCACTAATCCACATGCTCACAACTCAGAAACGCATGTTTCTCGAATCCGTCATGCATGTATCATATACGGAACCCGGAATGCCATGTTGATGGAATTCATGTAAATTATATCTATTAGGTTGAATACACTCCAGAAGTATTCTTCGGTGAAAAATGAACGAATTCCAAACTTGTGTTAGGGAAAGCTTGTGAAAATGTGTACACGAGTCTATATGAAATTATTCCTTTTATAGAGGATGAAAAATCAGTAATCCACATGCTCTCAACTCAGGAATGCATGTTTTTCGAATCCGTCATGCATGTAACATGTACGGAACACGGAATATCATGTTGAAGGAGTCTATTCAAATTACATATCTCTAAGGTAGAATTCGTTCCAAGAGGGTTTTTCTGGGATCAAAGTGTGATTCTTGAAACTGGTGGTAGGAGAAGCAACGAAGTCCAAGGAACTAATTCAAAGTGCATAAGTAACATGTTTGGTGGTTGAAACATCTGTCATGCGCATGTTCACAGCTCAGAAATGCATGTTTGAGGAATCCATGATGCATGAAACATGTTCGGAATACGGAATGCCATGGTTATGTGAACAATTTAAATTACATGTGTATTGGTGAGAATTCGCTCAAAGCGTGTTTTCTACTGCCAAATGTCCGATTTTAGAACCTGGTGATACAAAAAACTTATGAAGTCAGAGTAAATATTTCAAAGTGTAATATATACCTTCTTTGGTGGATGAAAGTTCACTAATCCACATGCTCACAACTCAGAAACGCATGTTTCTCGAATCCGTCATGCATGTATCATGTACGGAACCTGGAATGCCATGTTGATGGAATTCATGTAAATTATATATCTATTAGGTTGAATACACTCCAGAAGTATTCTTCTGTGAAAAATGAACGAATTCGAAACTTGTGTTACGGAAAGCTTGTGAAAATGTGTACACGAGTCTATATGAAATTATTCCTTTTATAGAGGATGAAAAATCAGTAATCCACATGCTCACAACTCAGGAATGCATGTTTGTCGAATCCGTCATGCATGTAACATGTACGGAACACGGAATATCATGTTGAAGGAATCTATTCAAATTACATATCTCTAGGGTAGAATTCGCTCCAAGAGGGTTTTTCTGGGATCAAAGTGTGATTCTTGAAACTGGTGGTAGGAGAAGCAACGAAGTCCAAGGAACTATTTCAAAGTGCATAAGTAACTTGTTTGGTGGTTGAAACATCTGTCATGCGCATGTTCACAGCTCAGAAATGCATGTTTGAGGAATCCGTGATGCATGAAACATGTTCGGAATACGGAATGCCATGGTTATGTAAACAATGTAAATTACATGTGTATTGGTGAGAATTCGCTCAAAGAGTGTTTTCTACTGCCAAATGTCCGATTTTAGAACCTGGTGATACAAAAAACTTATGAAGTCAGAGTAAATATTTCAAAGTGTAATATATGCCTTCTTTGGTGGATGAAAGTTCACTAATCCACATGCTCACAACTCAGAAACGCATGTTTCTCGAATCCGTCATGCATGTATCATGTACGGAACCCGGAATGCCATGTTGATGGAATTCATGTTAATTATATATCTATTAGGTTGAATACACTCCAGAAGTATTCTTCTGTGAAAAATGAACGAATTCGAAACTTGTGTTAGGGAAAGCTTGTGAAAATGTGTACACGAGTCTATATGAAATTATTCCTTTTATAGAGGATGAAAAATCAGTAATCCACATGCTCACAACTCAGGAATGCATGTTTGTCGAATCCGTCATGCATGTAACATGTACGGAACACGGAATATCATGTTGAAGGAATCTATTCAAATTACATATCTCTAGGGTAGAATTCGCTCCAAGAGGGTTTTTCTGGGATCAAAGTGTGATTCTTGAAACTGGTGATAGGAAAAGCAATGAAGTCCAAGGAACTATTTCAAAGTGCATAAGTAACTTGTTTGGTGGTTGAAACATCTGTCATGCGCATGTTCACAGCTCAGAAATGCATGTTTGAGGAATCGGTGATGCATGAAACATGTTCGGAATTCGGAATCCCATGGTGATGTAAACAATGTAAATTACATGTGTATTGGTGAGAATTCGCTCAAAGAGTGTTTTCTACTGCCAAATGTCCGATTTTAGAACCTGGTGATACAAAAAACTTATGAAGTCAGTGTAAATATTTCAAAGTGTAATATATGCCTTTTTGGTGGATGAAAGTTCACTAATCCACATGCTCACAACTCAGAAACGCATGTTTCTCGAATCCGTCATGCATGTATCATGTACGGAACCCGGAATGCCATGTTGATGGAATTCATGTAAATTATATATCTATTAGGTTGAATACACTCCAGAAGTATTCTTCTGTGAAAAATGAACGAATTCGAAACTTGTGTTAGGGAAAGCTTGTGAAAATGTGTACACGAGTCTATATGAAATTATTCCTTTTATAGAGGATGAAAAATCAGTAATCCACATGCTCACAACTCAGGAATGCATGTTTGTCGAATCCGTCATGCATGTAACATGTACGGAACACGGAATATCATGTTGAAGGAATCTATTCAAATTACATATCTCTAGGGTAGAATTCGCTCCAAGAGGGTTTTCCAGTGATCAAAGTGTGATTCTTGAAACTGGTGGTAGGAGAAGCAACGAAGTCCAAGGAACTATTTCAAAGTGCATAAGTAACTTGTTTGGTGGTTGAAACATCTGTCATGCGCATGTTCACAGCTCAGAAATGCATGTTTGAGGAATCCGTGATGCATGAAACATGTTCGGAATACGGAATGCCATGGTGATGTAAACAATGTAAATTACATGTGTATTGGTGAGAATTCGCTCAAAGAGTGTTTTCTACTGCCAAATGTCCGATTTTAGAACCTGGTGATACAAAAAACTTATGAAGTCAGAGTAAATATTTCAAAGTGTAATATATGCCTTCTTTGGTGGATGAAAGTTCACTAATCCACATGCTCACAACTCAGAAACGCATGTTTCTCGAATCCGTCATGCATGTATCATATACGGAACCCGGAATGCCATGTTGATGGAATTCATGTAGATTATATATCTATTAGGTTGAATACACTCCAGAAGTGTTCTTCTGTGAAAAATGAACGAATTGGAAACTTGTGTTACGGAAAGCTTGTGAAAATGTGTACACGAGTCTATATGAAATTATTCCTTTTATAGAGGATGAAAAATCAGTAATCCACATGCTCACAACTCAGGAATGCATGTTTGTCGAATCCGTCATGCATGTAACATGTACGGAACACGGAATATCATGTTGAAGGAATCTATTCAAATTACATATCTCTAGGGTAGAATTCGCACCAAGAGGGTTTTTCTGGGATCAAAGTGTGATTCTTGAAACTGGTGATAGGAGAAGCAACGAAGTCCAAGGAACTATTTCAAAGTGCATAAGTAACTTGTTTGGTGGTTGAAACATCTGTCATGCGCATGTTCACAGCTCAGAAATGCATGTTTGAGGAATACGTGATGCATGAAACATGTTCGAAATACGGAATGCCATGGTTATGTAAACAATGTAAATTACATGTGTATTGGTGAGAATTCGCTCAAAGAGTGTTTTCTACTGCCAAATGTCCGATTTTAGAACCTGGTGATACAAAAAACTTATGAAGTCAGAGTAAATATTTCAAAGTGTAATATATGCATTCTTTGGTGGATGAAAGTTCACTAATCCACATGCTCACAACTCAGAAATGCATGTTTCTCGAATCAGTCATGTGTGTATCATGTACGGAACCCGGAATGCCATGTTGATGGAATTCATGTAAATTATATCTATTAGGTTGAATACACTCCAGAAGTATTCTTCGGTGAAAAATGAACGAATTCCAAACTTGTGTTAGGGAAAGCTTGTGAAAATGTGTACACGAGTCTATATGAAATTATTCCTTTTATAGAGGATGAAAAATCAGTAATCCACATGCTCTCAACTCAGGAATGCATGTTTTTCGAATCCGTCATGCATGTAACATGTACGGAACACGGAATATCATGTTGAAGGAGTCTATTCAAATTACATATCTCTAAGGTAGAATTCGTTCCAAGAGGGTTTTTCTGGGATCAAAGTGTGATTCTTGAAACTGGTGGTAGGAGAAGCAACGAAGTCCAAGGAACTAATTCAAAGTGCATAAGTAACTTGTTTGGTGGTTGAAACATCTGTCATGCGCATGTTCACAGCTCAGAAATGCATGTTTGAGGAATCCATGATGCATGAAACATGTTCGGAATACGGAATGCCATGGTTATGTGAACAATTTAAATTACATGTGTATTGGTGAGAATTCGCTCAAAGCGTGTTTTCTACTGCCAAATGTCCGATTTTAGAACCTGGTGATACAAAAAACTTATGAAGTCAGAGTAAATATTTCAAAGTGTAATATATACCTTCTTTGGTGGATGAAAGTTCACTAATCCACATGCTCACAACTCAGAAACGCATGTTTCTCGAATCCGTCATGCATGTATCATGTACGGAACCTGGAATGCCATGTTGATGGAATTCATGTAAATTATATATCTATTAGGTTGAATACACTCCAGAAGTATTCTTCTGTGAAAAATGAACGAATTCGAAACTTGTGTTACGGAAAGCTTGTGAAAATGTGTACACGAGTCTATATGAAATTATTCCTTTTATAGAGGATGAAAAATCAGTAATCCACATGCTCACAACTCAGGAATGCATGTTTGTCGAATCCGTCATGCATGTAACATGTACGGAACACGGAATATCATGTTGAAGGAATCTATTCAAATTACATATCTCTAGGGTAGAATTCGCTCCAAGAGGGTTTTTCTGGGATCAAAGTGTGATTCTTGAAACTGGTGGTAGGAGAAGCAATGAAGCCCTAGGAACTATTTCAAAGTGCATAAGTAACTTGTTTGGTGGTTGAAACATCTGTCATGCGCATGTTCACAGCTCAGAAATGCATGTTTGAGGAATCCGTGATGCATGAAACATGTTCGGAATACGGAATGCCATGGTTATGTAAACAATGTAAATTACATGTGTATTGGTGAGAATTCGCTCAAAGAGTGTTTTCTACTGCCAAATGTCCGATTTTAGAACCTGGTGATACAAAAAACTTATGAAGTCAGAGTAAATATTTCAAAGTGTAATATATGCCTTCTTTGGTGGATGAAAGTTCACTAATCCACATGCTCACAACTCAGAAACGCATGTTTCTCGAATCCGTCATGCATGTATCATGTACGGAACCCGGAATGCCATGTTGATGGAATTCATGTTAATTATATATCTATTAGGTTGAATACACTCCAGAAGTATTCTTCTGTGAAAAATGAACGAATTCGAAACTTGTGTTAGGGAAAGCTTGTGAAAATGTGTACACGAGTCTATATGAAATTATTCCTTTTTAGAGGATGAAAAATCAGTAATCCACATGCTCACAACTCAGGAATGCATGTTTGTCGAATCCGTCATGCATGTAACATGTACGGAACACGGAATATCATGTTGAAGGAATCTATTCAAATTACATATCTCTAGGGTAGAATTCGCTCCAAGAGGGTTTTTCTTGGATCAAAGTGTGATTCTTGAAACTGGTGATAGGAAAAGCAATGAAGTCCAAGGAACTATTTCAAAGTGCATAAGTAACTTGTTTGGTGGTTGAAACATCTGTCATGCGCATGTTCACAGCTCAGAAATGCATGTTTGAGGAATCGGTGATGCATGAAACATGTTCGGAATTCGGAATCCCATGGTGATGTAAACAATGTAAATTACATGTGTATTGGTGAGAATTCGCTCAAAGAGTGTTTTCTACTGCCAAATGTCCGATTTTAGAACCTGGTGATACAAAAAACTTATGAAGTCAGTGTAAATATTTCAAAGTGTAATATATGCCTTTTTGGTGGATGAAAGTTCACTAATCCACATGCTCACAACTCAGAAACGCATGTTTCTCGAATCCGTCATGCATGTATCATGTACGGAACCCGGAATGCCATGTTGATGGAATTCATGTAAATTATATATCTATTAGGTTGAATACACTCCAGAAGTATTCTTCTGTGAAAAATGAACGAATTCGAAACTTGTGTTACGGAAAGCTTGTGAAAATGTGTACACGAGTCTATATGAAATTATTCCTTTTATAGAGGATGAAAAATCAGTAATCCACATGCTCACAACTCAGGAATGCATGTTTGTCGAATCCGTCATGCATGTAACATGTACGGAACACGGAATATCATGTTGAAGGAATCTATTCAAATTACATATCTCTAGGGTAGAATTCGCTCCAAGAGGGTTTTCCAGTGATCAAAGTGTGATTCTTGAAACTGGTGATAGGAGAAGCAACGAAGTCCAAGGAAGAATTTCAAAGTGCATAAGTAACTTGTTTGGTGGTTGAAACATCTGTCATGCGCATGTTCACAGCTCAGAAATGCATGTTTGAGGAATCCGTGATGCATGAAACATGTTCGGAATACGGAATGCCATAGTTATGTAAACAATGTAAATTACATTTGTATTGGTGAGAATTCGCTCAAAGAGTGTTTTCTACTGCCAAATGTCCGATTTTAGAACCTGGTGATACAAAAAACTTATGAAGTCTGTGTAAATATTTCAAAGTGTAATATATGCCTCCTTTGGTGGATGAAAGTTCACTAATCCACATGCTCACAACTCAGAAACGCATGTTTCTCGAATCCGTCATGCATGTATCATGTACGGAACCCGGAATGCCATGTTGATGTAATTCATGTAAATTAAATATCTATTAGGTTGAATACACTCCAGAAGTATTCTTCTGTGAAAAATGAACGAATTCGAAACTTGTGTTAGGGAAAGGTTGTGAAAATGTGTACACGAGTCTATATGAAATTATTCCTTTTATAGAGGATGAAAAATCAGTAATCCACATGCTCACAACTCAGGAATGCATGTATGTCGATTCCGTCATGCATGTAACATGTACGGAACACGGAATATCATGTTGAAGGAATCTATTCAAATTATATATCTCTAGGGTAGAATTCGCTCCAAGAGGGTTTTTCTGGGATCAAAGTGTGATTCTTGAAACTGGTGATAGGAGAAGCAATGAAGCCCTAGGAACTATTTCAAAGTGCATAAATAACTTGTTTGGTGGTTGAAACATCTGTCATGCGAATGTACACAGCTCAGAAATGCATGTTTGAGGAATCCGTGATGCATGAAACATGTTCGGAATACGGAATGCCATGGTTATGTAAACAATGTAAATTACATGTGTATTGGTGAGAATTCGCTCAAAGAGTGTTTTCTACTGCCAAATGTCCGATTTTAGAACCTGGTGATACAAAAAACTTATGAAGTCAGAGTAAATATTTCAAAGTGTAATATATGCCTTCTTTGGTGGATGAAAGTTCACTAATCCACATGCTCACAACTCAGAAACGCATGTTTCTCGAATCCGTCATGCATGTATCATGTACGGAACCCGGAATGCCATGTTGATGGAATTCATGTAAATTATATATCTGTTAAGTTGAATAAACTCCAGAAGTGTTCTTCTGTGAAAAATGAACGAATTCGAAACTTGTGTTAGGGAAAGCTTGTGAAAATGTGTACACGAGTCTATATGAAATTATTCCTTTTATAGAGGATGAAAAATCAGTAATCCACATGATCACAACTCAGGAATGCATGTATGTCGAATCCGTCATGCATGTAACATGTACGGAATACGGAATATCATGTTGAAGGAATCTATTCAAATTACATATCTCTAGGGTAGAATTCGCACCAAGAGGGTTTTTCTGGGATCAAAGTGTGATTCTTGAAACTGGTGATAGGAGAAGCAACGAAGTCCAAGGAACTATTTCAAAGTGCATAAGTAACTTGTTTGGTGGTTGAAACATCTGTCATGCGCATGTTCACAGCTCAGAAATGCATGTTTGAGGAATACGTGATGCATGAAACATGTTCGAAATACGGAATGCCATGGTTATGTAAACAATGTAAATTACATGTGTATTGGTGAGAATTCGCTCAAAGAGTGTTTTCTACTGCCAAATGTCCGATTTTAGAACCTGGTGATACAAAAAACTTATGAAGTCAGAGTAAATATTTCAAAGTGTAATATATGCATTCTTTGGTGGATGAAAGTTCACTAATCCACATGCTCACAACTCAGAAATGCATGTTTCTCGAATCAGTCATGTGTGTATCATGTACGGAACCCGGAATGCCATGTTGATGGAATTCATGTAAATTATATCTATTAGGTTGAATACACTCCAGAAGTATTCTTCGGTGAAAAATGAACGAATTCCAAACTTGTGTTAGGGAAAGCTTGTGAAAATGTGTACACGAGTCTATATGAAATTATTCCTTTTATAGAGGATGAAAAATCTGTAATCCACATGCTCACAACTCAGGAATGCATGTATGTCGAATCCGTCATGCATGTAACATGTACGGAACACGGAATATCATGTTGAAGGAGTCTATTCAAATTACATATCTCTAAGGTAGAATTCGTTCCAAGAGGGTTTTTCTGGGATCAAAGTGTGATTCTTGAAACTGGTGGTAGGAGAAGCAACGAAGTCCAAGGAACTATTTCAAAGTGCATAAGTAACTTGTTTGGTGGTTGAAACATCTGTCATGCGCATGTTCACAGCTCAGAAATGCATGTTTGAGGAATCCATGATGCATGAAACATGTTCGGAATACGGAATGCCATGGTTATGTGAACAATTTAAATTACATGTGTATTGGTGAGAATTCGCTCAAAGCGTGTTTTCTACTGCCAAATGTCCGATTTTAGAACCTGGTGATACAAAAAACTTATGAAGTCAGAGTAAATATTTCAAAGTGTAATATATACCTTCTTTGGTGGATGAAAGTTCACTAATCCACATGCTCACAACTCAGAAACGCATGTTTCTCGAATCCGTCATGCATGTATCATGTACGGAACCTGGAATGCCATGTTGATGGAATTCATGTAAATTATATATCTATTAGGTTGAATACACTCCAGAAGTATTCTTCTGTGAAAAATGAACGAATTCGAAACTTGTGTTACGGAAAGCTTATGAAAATGTGTACACGAGTCTATATGAAATTATTCCTTTTATAGAGGATGAAAAATCAGTAATCCACATGCTCACAACTCAGGAATGCATGTTTGTCGAATCCGTCATGCATGTAACATGTACGGAACACGGAATATCATGTTGAAGGAATCTATTCAAATTACATATCTCTAGGGTAGAATTCGCTCCAAGAGGGTTTTTCTGGGATCAAAGTGTGATTCTTGAAACTGGTGGTAGGAGAAGCAACGAAGTCCAAGGAACTATTTCAAAGTGCATAAGTAACTTGTTTGGTGGTTGAAACATCTGTCATGCGCATGTTCACAGCTCAGAAATGCATGTTTGTGGAATCCGTGATGCATGAAACATGTTCGGAATACGGAATGCCATGGTTATGTAAACAATGTAAATTACATGTGTATTGGTGAGAATTCGCTCAAAGAGTGTTTTCTACTGCCAAATGTCCGATTTTAGAACCTGGTGATACATAAAACTTATGAAGTCAGAGTAAATATTTCAAAGTGTAATATATGCCTTCTTTGGTGGATGAAAGTTCACTAATCCACATGCTCACAACTCAGAAATGCATGTTTCTAGAATTCGTCATGCATGTATCATGTACGGAAACCGGAATGCCATGTTGATGGAATTCATGTAAATTATATATCTATTAGGTTGAATACACTCCAGAAGTATTCTTCTGTGAAAAATGAACGAATTCGAAACTTGTGTTAGGGAAAGCTTGTGAAAATGTGTACACGAGTCTATATGAAATTATTCCTTTTATAGAGGATGAAAAATCAGTAATCCACATGCTCTCAACTCAGGAATGCATGTTTGTCGAATCCGTCATGCATGTAACATGTACGGAACACGGAATATCATGTTGAAGGAATCTATTCAAATTACATATCTCTAGGGTAGAATTCGCTCCAAGAGGGTTTTTCTGGGATCAAATTGTGATTCTTGAAACTGATGGTAGGAGAAGCAACGAAGTCCAAGGAAATATTTCAAAGTGCATAAGTAACTTGTTTGGTGGTTGAAACATCTGTCATGTGCATGTTCACAGCTCAGAAATGCATGTTTGAGGAATCCGTGATGGATGAAACATGTTCGGAATACGGAATGCCATGGTTATGTGAACAATGTAAATTACATGTGTATTGGTGAGAATTCGCTCAAAGAGTGATTTCTACTGCCAAATGTCCGATTTTAGAACCTGGTGATACAAAAAACTTATGAAGTCAGAGTAAATATTTCAAAGTGTAATATATGCCTTCTTTGGTGGATGAAAGTTCACTAATCCACATGCTCACAACTCAGAAACGCATGTTTCTCGAATCCGTCATGCATGTAGCATGTACGGAACCCGGAATGCCATGTTGATGGAATTCATGTAAATTATATATCTATTAGGTTGAATACACTCCAGAAGTGTTCTTCTGTGAAAAATGAACGAATTCGAAACTTGTGTTAGGGAAAGCTTGTGAAAATGTGTACACGAGTCTATATGAAATTATTCCTTTTATAGAGGATGAAAAATCAGTAATCCACATGCTCACAACTCAGGAATGCATGTTTGTCGAATCCGTCATGCATGTAACATGTACGGAACACGGAATATCATGTTGAAGAAATGTATTCAAATTAAATATCTCTAGGGTAGAATTCGCTCCAAGAGGGTTTTTCTGGGATCAAAGTGTGATTCTTGAAACTGGTGATAGGAGAAGCAACGAAGTCCAAGGAACTATTTCAAAGTGCATAAGTAACATGTTTGGTGGTTGAAACATCTGTCATGCATATGTTCACAGCTCAGAAATGCATGTTTGAGGAATCCGTGATGCATGAAACATGTTCGAAATACGGAATGCCATGGTGATGTAAACAATGTAAATTACATGTGTATTGGTGAGAATTCGCTCAAAGTGTGTTTTCTACTGCCAAATGTCCGATTTTAGAACCTGGTGATACAAAAAACTTATGAAGTCAGAGTAAATATTTCAAAGTGTAATATATGACTTCTTTGGTGGATGAAAGTTCACTAATCCACATGCTCACAACTCAGAAACGCATGTTTCTCGAATCCGTCATGCATGTATCATTTACGGAACCCGGAATGCCATGTTGATGGAATTCATGTAAATTATATATCTATTAGGTTGAATACACTCCAGAAGTATTCTTCTGTGAAAAATGAACGAATTCGAAACTTGTGTTAGGGAAAGCTTGTGAAAATGTGTACACGAGTCTATATGAAATTATTCCTTTTATAGAGGATGAAAAATCTGTAATTCACATGCTCACAACTCAGGAATGCATGTATGTCGAATCCGTCATGCATGTAACATGTACGGAACACGGAATATAATGTTGAAGGAATCTATTGAAATTACACATCTCTAGGGTAGAATTCGCTCCAAGAGGGTTTTTCTGGGATCAAAGTGTGATTCTTGAAACTGGTGATAGGAGAAGCAACGAAGTCCAAGGAACTATTTCAAAGTGCATAAGTAACTTGTTTGGTGGTTGAAACATCTGTCATGCGCATGTTCACAGCTCAGAAATGCATGTTTGAGGAATCCGTGATGCATGAAACATGTTCGGGATACGGAATGCCATGGTTATGTAAACAATGTAAATTACATGTGTATTGGTGAGAATTCGCTCAAAGAGTGTTTTCTACTGCCAAATGTCCGATTTTAGAACCTGGTGATACAAAAAACTTATGAAGTCAGAGTAAATATTTCAAAGTGTAATATATGCCTTCTTTGGTGGATGAAAGTTCACTAATCCACATGCTCACAACTCAGAAATGCATGTTTCTCGAATCCGTCATGCATGTATCATGTACGGAACCCGGAATGCCATGTTGATGGAATTCATGTAAATTATATATCTATTAGGTTGAATACACTCCAGAAGTATTCTTCTGTGAAAAATGAACGAATTCGAAACTTGTGTTAGGGAAAGCTTGTGAAAATGTGTACAAGAGTCTATATGAAATTATTCCTTTTATAGAGGATGAAAAATCAGTAATCCACATGCTCTCAACTCAGGAATGCATGTTTGTCGAATCCGTCATGCATGTAACATGTACGGAACACGGAATATCATGTTGAAGGAATCTATTCAAATTACACATCTCTAGGGTAGAATTCGCTCCAAGAGGGTTTTTCTGGGATCAAAGTGTGATTCTTGAAACTGGTGATAGGAGAAGCAACGAAGTCCAAGGAACTATTTCAAAGTGCATAAGTAACTTGTTTGGTGGTTGAAACATCTGTCATGCGCATGTTCACAGCTCAGAAATGCATGTTTGAGGAATCCGTGATGCATGAAACCTGTTCGGGATACGGAATGCCATAGTTATGTGAACAATGTAAATTATATGTGTATTGGTGAGAATTCGCTCAAAGAGTGTTTTCTACTGCCAAATGTCCGATTTTAGAACCTGGTGATACAAAAAACTTATGAAGTCAGAGTAAATATTTCAAAGTGTAATATATGCCTTCTTTGGTGGATGAAAGTTCACTAATCCACATGCTCACAACTCAGAAACGCATGTTTCTCAAATCCGTCCTGCATGTATCATGTACGGAACCCGGAATGTCATGGTGATGGAATTCATGTAAATTATATATCTATTAGTTTCAATACACTCCTGAAGTATTCTTCTGTGAAAAATGAACGAATTCGAAACTTGAGTTAGGGAAAGCTTGTGAAAATGTGTACACGATTCTATATGAAATTATTCCTTTTATAGAGGATGAAAAATCAGTAATCCACATGCTCACAACTCAGGAATGCATGTTTGTCGAATCCGTCATGCATGTAATACGTACGGAACACGGAATATTATGTTGAAGGAATGTATTCAAATTACATATCTCTAGGGTAGAATTCGCTCCAAGAGGGTTATCCTGGGATCAAAGTGTGATTCTTGATACTGGTGATAGGAGAAGCAACGAAGTACAAGGAACTATTTCAAAGTGCATAAGTAACATGTTTGGTGGTTGAAACATCTGTCATGCATATGTTCACAGCTCAGAAATGCATGTTTGAGGAATCCGTGATGCATGAAACATGTTCGAAATACGGAATGCCATGGTGATGTAAACAATGTAAATTACATGTGTATTGGTGAGAATTCGCTCAAAGAGTGTTTTCTACTGCCAAATGTCCGATTTTAGAACCTGGTGATACAAAAAACTTATGAAGTCAGAGTAAATATTTCAAAGTGTAATATATGCCTTCTTTGGTGGATGAAAGTTCACTAATCCACATGCTCACAACACAGAAACGCATGTTTCTCGAATCCGTCATGCATGTTTCATTTACGGATCCCGGAATGCCATGTTGATGGAATTCATGTAAATTATATATCTATTAGGTTGAATACACTCCAGAAGTATTCTTCTGTGAAAAATTAACGAATTCGAAACTTCTGTTAGGGAAAGCTTGTGAAAATGTGTACACGAGTCTATGTGAAATTATTCCTTTTATAGAGGATGAAAAATCAGTAATCCACATGCTCACAACTCAGGAATGCATGTATGTCGAATCCGTCATGCATGTAACATGTACGGAACACGGAATATCATGTTGAAGGAATCTATTCAAATTACACATCTCTAGGGTAGAATTCGCTCCAAGAGGGTTTTTCTGGGATCAAAGTGTGATTCTTGAAACTGGTGATAGGAGAAGCAACGAAGTCCAAGGAACTATTTCAAAGTGCATAAGTAACTTGTTTGGTGGTTGAAACATCTGTCATGCGCATGTTCACAGCTCAGAAATGCATGTTTGAGGAATCCGTGATGCATGAAACATGTTCGGGATACGGAATGCCATAGTTATGTGAACAATGTAAATTATATGTGTATTGGTGAGAATTCGCTCAAAGAGTGTTTTCTACTGACAAATGTCCGATTTTAGAACCTGGTGATACAAAAAACTTATGAAGTCAGAGTAAATATTTCAAAGTGTAATATATGCCTTCTTTGGTGGATGAAAGTTCACTAATCCACATGCTCACAACTCAGAAACGCATGTTTCTCAAATCCGTCCTGCATGTAGCATGTACGGAACCCGGAATATCATGGTGATGGAATTCATGTAAATTATATATCTATTAGTTTGAATACACTCCTGAAGTATTCTTCTGTGAAAAATGAACGAATTCGAAACTTGAGTTAGGGAAAGCTTGTGAAAATGTGTACACGATTCTATATGAAATTATTCCTTTTATAGAGGATGAAAAATCAGTAATCCACATGCTCACAACTCAGGAATGCATGTTTGTCGAATCCGTCATGCATGTAACATGTACGGAACACGGAATATCATGTTGAAGGAAACTATTCAAATTACACATCTCTAGGGTAGAATTCGCTCCAAGAGGGTTTTTCTGGGATCAAAGTGTGATTCTTGAAACTGGTGATAGGAGAAGCAACGAAGTCCAAGGAACTATTTCAAAGTGCATAAGTAACTTGTTTGGTGGTTGAAACATCTGTCATGCGCATGTTCACAGCTCAGAAATGCATGTTTGAGGAATCCGTGATGCATGAAACATGTTCGGAATACGGAATGCCATGGTGATGTAAACAATGTAAATTACATGTGTATTGGTGAGAATTCGCTCAAAGAGTGTTTTCTACTGCCAAATGTCCGATTTTAGAACCTGGTGATACAAAAAACTTATGAAGTCAGAGTAAATATTTCAAAGTGTAATATATGCCTTCTTTGGTGGATGAAAGTTCACTAATCCACATGCTCACAACTCAGAAACGCATGTTTCTCGAATCCGTCATGCATGTATCATGTATGGAACCGGAATGCCATGGTGATGGAATTCATGTAAATTATATATCTATTAGGTTGTATACACTCCAGAAGTATTCTTCTGTGAAAAATGAACGAATTCGAAACTTGTGTTAGGGAAAGCTTGTGAAAATGTGTACACGAGTCTATATGAAATTATTCCTTTTATAGAGGATGAAAAATCAGTAATCCACATGCTCTCAACTCAGGAATGCATGTTTTTCGAATCCGTCATGCATGTAACATGTACGGAACACGGAATATCATGTTGAAGGAGTCTATTCAAATTACATATCTCTAAGGTAGAATTCGTTCCAAGAGGGTTTTTCTGGGATCAAAGTGTGATTCTTGAAACTGGTGGTAGGAGAAGCAACGAAGTCCAAGGAAATATTTCAAAGTGCATAAGTTACTTGTTTGGTGGTTGAAACATCTGTCATGCGCATGTTCACAGCTCAGAAATGCATGTTTGAGGAATCCGTGATGCATGAAACATGTTCGGGATACGGAATGCCATGGTTATGTAAACAATGTAAATTACATGTGTATTGGTGAGAATTCGCTCAAAGAGTGTTTTCTACTGCCAAATGTCCGATTTTAGAACCTGGTGATACAAAAAACTTATGAAGTCAGAGTAAATATTTCAAAGTGTAATATATGCCTTCTTTGGTGGATGAAAGTTCACTAATCCACATGCTCACAACTCAGAAATGCATGTTTCTCGAATCCGTCATGCATGTATCATGTACGGAACCCGGAATGCCATGTTGATGGAATTCATGTAAATTATATATCTATTAGGTTGAATACACTCCAGAAGTATTCTTCTGTGAAAAATGAACGAATTCGAAACTTGTGTTAGGGAAAGCTTGTGAAAATGTGTACAAGAGTCTATATGAAATTATTCCTTTTATAGAGGATGAAAAATCAGTAATCCACATGCTCTCAACTCAGGAATGCATGTTTCTCGAATCCGTCATGCATGTAACATGTACGGAACACGGAATATCATGTTGAAGGAATCTATTGAAATTACACATCTCTAGGGTAGAATTCGCTCCAAGAGGGTTTTTCTGGGATCAAAGTGTGATTCTTGAAACTGGTGATAGGAGAAGCAACGAAGTCCAAGGAACTATTTCAAAGTGCATAAGTAACTTGTTTGGTGGTTGAAATATCTGTCATGCGCATGTTCACAGCTCAGAAATGCATGTTTGAGGAATCCGTGATGCATGAAACATGTTCGAAATACGGAATGCCATGGTGATGTAAACAATGTAAATTACATGTGTATTGGTGAGAATTCGCTCAAAGAGTGTTTTCTACTGCCAAATGTCCGATTTTAGAACCTGGTGATACAAAAAACTTATGAAGTCAGAGTAAATATTTCAAAGTGTAATATATGCCTTCTTTGGTGGATGAAAGTTCACTAATCCACATGCTCACAACTCAGAAACGCATGTTTCTCGAATCCGTCATGCATGTATCATTTACGGATCCCGGAATGCCATGTTGATGGAATTCATGTA
The DNA here is from genome assembly GCF_048564905.1 of Vicugna pacos. NCBI lineage: Eukaryota > Metazoa > Chordata > Mammalia > Artiodactyla > Camelidae > Vicugna > Vicugna pacos. The sequence continues at coordinate 49,533,741 of NW_027328741.1, forward strand.
AATTATATATCTATTAGGTTGAATACACTCCAGAAGTATTCTTCTGTGAAAAATGAACGAATTCGAAACTTGTTTTAGGGAAAGCTTGTGAAAATGTGTACACGTGTCTATGTGAAATTATTCCTTTTATAGAGGATGAAAAATCAGTAATCCACATGCTCACAACTCAGGAATGCATGTATGTCGAATCCGTCATGCATGTAACATGTACGGAACACGGAATATCATGTTGAAGGAATCTATTCAAATTACACATCTCTAGGGTAGAATTCGCTCCAAGAGGGTTTTTCTGGGATCAAAGTGTGATTCTTGAAACTGGTGATAGGAGAAGCAACGAAGTCCAAGGAACTATTTCAAAGTGCATAAGTAACTTGTTTGGTGGTTGAAACATCTGTCATGCGCATGTTCACAGCTCAGAAATGCATGTTTGAGGAATCCGTGATGCATGAAACATGTTCGGGATACGGAATGCCATAGTTATGTGAACAATGTAAATTATATGTGTATTGGTGAGAATTCGCTCAAAGAGTGTTTTCTACTGCCAAATGTCCGATTTTAGAACCTGGTGATACAAAAAACTTATGAAGTCAGAGTAAATATTTCAAAGTGTAATATATGCCTTCTTTGGTGGATGAAAGTTCACTAATCCACATGCTCACAACTCAGAAACGCATGTTTCTCAAATCCGTCCTGCATGTATCATGTACGGAACCCGGAATGTCATGGTGATGGAATTCATGTAAATTATATATCTATTAGTTTCAATACACTCCTGAAGTATTCTTCTGTGAAAAATGAACGAATTCGAAACTTGAGTTAGGGAAAGCTTGTGAAAATGTGTACACGATTCTATATGAAATTATTCCTTTTATAGAGGATGAAAAATCAGTAATCCACATGCTCACAACTCAGGAATGCATGTTTGTCGAATCCGTCATGCATGTAATACGTACGGAACACGGAATATTATGTTGAAGGAATGTATTCAAATTACATATCTCTAGGGTAGAATTCGCTCCAAGAGGGTTATCCTGGGATCAAAGTGTGATTCTTGATACTGGTGATAGGAGAAGCAACGAAGTACAAGGAACTATTTCAAAGTGCATAAGTAACATGTTTGGTGGTTGAAACATCTGTCATGCATATGTTCACAGCTCAGAAATGCATGTTTGAGGAATCCGTGATGCATGAAACATGTTCGAAATACGGAATGCCATGGTGATGTAAACAATGTAAATTACATGTGTATTGGTGAGAATTCGCTCAAAGAGTGTTTTCTACTGCCAAATGTCCGATTTTAGAACCTGGTGATACAAAAAACTTATGAAGTCAGAGTAAATATTTCAAAGTGTAATATATGCCTTCTTTGGTGGATGAAAGTTCACTAATCCACATGCTCACAACTCAGAAACGCATGTTTCTCGAATCCGTCATGCATGTTTCATTTACGGATCCCGGAATGCCATGTTGATGGAATTCATGTAAATTATATATCTATTAGGTTGAATACACTCCAGAAGTATTCTTCTGTGAAAAATTAACGAATTCGAAACTTCTGTTAGGGAAAGCTTGTGAAAATGTGTACACGAGTCTATGTGAAATTATTCCTTTTATAGAGGATGAAAAATCAGTAATCCACATGCTCACAACTCAGGAATGCATGTATGTCGAATCCGTCATGCATGTAACATGTACGGAACACGGAATATCATGTTGAAGGAATCTATTCAAATTACACATCTCTAGGGTAGAATTCGCTCCAAGAGGGTTTTTCTGGGATCAAAGTGTGATTCTTGAAACTGGTGATAGGAGAAGCAACGAAGTCCAAGGAACTATTTCAAAGTGCATAAGTAACTTGTTTGGTGGTTGAAACATCTGTCATGCGCATGTTCACAGCTCAGAAATGCATGTTTGAGGAATCCGTGATGCATGAAACATGTTCGGGATACGGAATGCCATAGTTATGTGAACAATGTAAATTATATGTGTATTGGTGAGAATTCGCTCAAAGAGTGTTTTCTACTGCCAAATGTCCGATTTTAGAACCTGGTGATACAAAAAACTTATGAAGTCAGAGTAAATATTTCAAAGTGTAATATATGCCTTCTTTGGTGGATGAAAGTTCACTAATCCACATGCTCACAACTCAGAAACGCATGTTTCTCAAATCCGTCCTGCATGTAGCATGTACGGAACCCGGAATATCATGGTGATGGAATTCATGTAAATTATATATCTATTAGTTTGAATACACTCCTGAAGTATTCTTCTGTGAAAAATGAACGAATTCGAAACTTGAGTTAGGGAAAGCTTGTGAAAATGTGTACACGATTCTATATGAAATTATTCCTTTTATAGAGGATGAAAAATCAGTAATCCACATGCTCACAACTCAGGAATGCATGTTTGTCGAATCCGTCATGCATGTAACATGTACGGAACACGGAATATCATGTTGAAGGAAACTATTCAAATTACACATCTCTAGGGTAGAATTCGCTCCAAGAGGGTTTTTCTGGGATCAAAGTGTGATTCTTGAAACTGGTGATAGGAGAAGCAACGAAGTCCAAGGAACTATTTCAAAGTGCATAAGTAACTTGTTTGGTGGTTGAAACATCTGTCATGCGCATGTTCACAGCTCAGAAATGCATGTTTGAGGAATCCGTGATGCATGAAACATGTTCGGAATACGGAATGCCATGGTGATGTAAACAATGTAAATTACATGTGTATTGGTGAGAATTCGCTCAAAGAGTGTTTTCTACTGCCAAATGTCCGATTTTAGAACCTGGTGATACAAAAAACTTATGAAGTCAGAGTAAATATTTCAAAGTGTAATATATGCCTTCTTTGGTGGATGAAAGTTCACTAATCCACATGCTCACAACTCAGAAACGCATGTTTCTCGAATCCGTCATGCATGTATCATGTATGGAACCGGAATGCCATGGTGATGGAATTCATGTAAATTATATATCTATTAGGTTGTATACACTCCAGAAGTATTCTTCTGTGAAAAATGAACGAATTCGAAACTTGTGTTAGGGAAAGCTTGTGAAAATGTGTACACGAGTCTATATGAAATTATTCCTTTTATAGAGGATGAAAAATCAGTAATCCACATGCTCTCAACTCAGGAATGCATGTTTTTCGAATCCGTCATGCATGTAACATGTACGGAACACGGAATATCATGTTGAAGGAGTCTATTCAAATTACATATCTCTAAGGTAGAATTCGTTCCAAGAGGGTTTTTCTGGGATCAAAGTGTGATTCTTGAAACTGGTGGTAGGAGAAGCAACGAAGTCCAAGGAACTATTTAAAAGTGCATAAGTAATTTGGTGGTTGAAACATCTGTCATGCGCATGTTCACAGCTCAGAAATGCATGTTTGAGGAATCCATGATGCATGAAACATGTTCGGAATACGGAATGCCATGGTTATGTGAACAATGTAAATTACATGTGTATTGGTGAGAATTCGCTCAAAGCGTGTTTTCTACTGCCAAATGTGCGATTTTAGAACCTGGTGATACAAAAAGCTTATGAAGTCAGAGTAAATATTTCAAAGTGTAATATATACCTTCTTTGGTGGATGAAAGTTCACTAATCCACATGCTCACAACTCAGAAACGCATGTTTCTCGAATCCGTCATGCATGAATCATGTACGGAACCTGGAATGCCATGTTGATGGAATTCATGTAAATTATATATCTATTAGGTTGAATACACTCCAGAAGTATTCTTCTGTGAAAAATGAACGAATTCGAAACTTGTGTTAGGGAAAGCTTGTGAAAATGTGTACACGAGTCTATATGAAATTATTCCTTTTATAGAGGATGAAAAATCTGTAATTCACATGCTCACAACTCAGGAATGCATGTATGTCGAATCCGTCATGCATGTAACATGTACGGAACACGGAATATCATGTTGAAGGAATCTATTCAAATTACACATCTCTAGGGTAGAATTCGCTCCAAGAGGGTTTTTCTGGGATCAAAGTGTGATTCTTGAAACTGGTGATAGGAGAAGCAACGAAGTCCAAGGAACTATTTCAAAGTGCATAAGTAACTTGTTTGGTGGTTGAAACATCTGTCATGCGCATGTTCACAGCTCAGAAATGCATGTTTGAGGAATCCGTGATGCATGAAACATGTTCGGGATACGGAATGCCATGGTTATGTAAACAATGTAAATTACATGTGTATTGGTGAGAATTCGCTCAAAGAGTGTTTTCTACTGCCAAATGTCCGATTTTAGAACCTGGTGATACAAAAAACTTATGAAGTCAGAGTAAATATTTCAAAGTGTAATATATGCCTTCTTTGGTGGATGAAAGTTCACTAATCCACATGCTCACAACTCAGAAATGCATGTTTCTCGAATCCGTCATGCATGTATCATTTACGGATCCCGGAATGCCATGTTGATGGAATTCATGTAAATTATATATCTATTAGGTTGAATACACTCCAGAAGTATTCTTCTGTGAAAAATGAACGAATTCGAAACTTGTTTTAGGGAAAGCTTGTGAAAATGTGTACACGTGTCTATGTGAAATTATTCCTTTTATAGAGGATGAAAAATCAGTAATCCACATGCTCACAACTCAGGAATGCATGTATGTCGAATCCGTCATGCATGTAACATGTACGGAACACGGAATATCATGTTGAAGGAATCTATTCAAATTACACATCTCTAGGGTAGAATTCGCTCCAAGAGGGTTTTTCTGGGATCAAAGTGTGATTCTTGAAACTGGTGATAGGAGAAGCAACGAAGTCCAAGGAACTATTTCAAAGTGCATAAGTAACTTGTTTGGTGGTTGAAACATCTGTCATGCGCATGTTCACAGCTCAGAAATGCATGTTTGAGGAATCCGTGATGCATGAAACATGTTCGGGATACGGAATGCCATAGTTATGTGAACAATGTAAATTATATGTGTATTGGTGAGAATTCGCTCAAAGAGTGTTTTCTACTGCCAAATGTCCGATTTTAGAACCTGGTGATACAAAAAACTTATGAAGTCAGAGTAAATATTTCAAAGTGTAATATATGCCTTCTTTGGTGGATGAAAGTTCACTAATCCACATGCTCACAACTCAGAAACGCATGTTTCTCAAATCCGTCCTGCATGTAGCATGTACGGAACCCGGAATGTCATGGTGATGGAATTCATGTAAATTATATATCTATTAGTTTGAATACACTCCTGAAGTATTCTTCTGTGAAAAATGAACGAATTCGAAACTTGAGTTAGGGAAAGCTTGTGAAAATGTGTACACGATTCTATATGAAATTATTCCTTTTATAGAGGATGAAAAATCAGTAATCCACATGCTCACAACTCAGGAATGCATGTTTGTCGAATCCGTCATGCATGTAACATGTACGGAAAACGGAATATCATGTTGAAGGAAACTATTCAAATTACACATCTCTAGGGTAGAATTCGCTCCAAGAGGGTTTTTCTGGGATCAAAGTGTGATTCTTGAAACTGGTGATAGGAGAAGCAACGAAGTCCAAGGAAATATTTCAAAGTGCATAAGTAACTTGTTTGGTGGTTGAAACATCTGTCATGCGCATGTTCACAGCTCAGAAATGCATGTTTGAGGAATCCGTGATGCATGAAACATGTTCGGAATACGGAATGCCATGGTGATGTAAACAATGTAAATTACATGTGTATTGGTGAGAATTCGCTCAAAGAGTGTTTTCTACTGCCAAATGTCCGATTTTAGAACCTGGTGATACAAAAAACTTATGAAGTCAGAGTAAATATTTCAAAGTGTAATATATGCCTTCTTTGGTGGATGAAAGTTCACTAATCCACATGCTCACAACTCAGAAACGCATGTTTCTCGAATCCGTCATGCATGTATCATTTACGGATCCCGGAATGCCATGTTGATGGAATTCATGTAAATTATATATCTATTAGGTTGAATACACTCCAGAAGTATTCTTCTGTGAAAAATGAACGAATTCGAAACTTGTTTTAGGGAAAGCTTGTGAAAATGTGTACACGTGTCTATGTGAAATTATTCCTTTTATAGAGGATGAAAAATCAGTAATCCACATGCTCACAACTCAGGAATGCATGTATGTCGAATCCGTCATGCATGTAACATGTACGGAACACGGAATATCATGTTGAAGGAATCTATTCAAATTACACATCTCTAGGGTAGAATTCGCTCCAAGAGGGTTTTTCTGGGATCAAAGTGTGATTCTTGAAACTGGTGATAGGAGAAGCAACGAAGTCCAAGGAACTATTTCAAAGTGCATAAGTAACTTGTTTGGTGGTTGAAACATCTGTCATGCGCATGTTCACAGCTCAGAAATGCATGTTTGAGGAATCCGTGATGCATGAAACATGTTCGGGATACGGAATGCCATAGTTATGTGAACAATGTAAATTATATGTGTATTGGTGAGAATTCGCTCAAAGAGTGTTTTCTACTGCCAAATGTCCGATTTTAGAACCTGGTGATACAAAAAACTTATGAAGTCAGAGTAAATATTTCAAAGTGTAATATATGCCTTCTTTGGTGGATGAAAGTTCACTAATCCACATGCTCACAACTCAGAAACGCATGTTTCTCAAATCCGTCCTGCATGTAGCATGTACGGAACCCGGAATGTCATGGTGATGGAATTCATGTAAATTATATATCTATTAGTTTGAATACACTCCTGAAGTATTCTTCTGTGAAAAATGAACGAATTCGAAACTTGAGTTAGGGAAAGCTTGTGAAAATGTGTACACGATTCTATATGAAATTATTCCTTTTATAGAGGATGAAAAATCAGTAATCCACATGCTCACAACTCAGGAATGCATGTTTGTCGAATCCGTCATGCATGTAACATGTACGGAACACGGAATATCATGTTGAAGGAAACTATTCAAATTACACATCTCTAGGGTAGAATTCGCTCCAAGAGGGTTTTTCTGGGATCAAAGTGTGATTCTTGAAACTGGTGATAGGAGAAGCAACGAAGTCCAAGGAACTATTTCAAAGTGCATAAGTAACTTGTTTGGTGGTTGAAACATCTGTCATGCGCATGTTCACAGCTCAGAAATGCATGTTTGAGGAATCCGTGATGCATGAAACATGTTCGGAATACGGAATGCCATGGTGATGTAAACAATGTAAATTACATGTGTATTGGTGAGAATTCGCTCAAAGAGTGTTTTCTACTGCCAAATGTCCGATTTTAGAACCTGGTGATACAAAAAACTTATGAAGTCAGAGTAAATATTTCAAAGTGTAATATATGCCTTCTTTGGTGGATGAAAGTTCACTAATCCACATGCTCACAACTCAGAAACGCATGTTTCTCGAATCCGTCATGCATGTATCATGTATGGAACCGGAATGCCATGGTGATGGAATTCATGTAAATTATATATCTATTAGGTTGTATACACTCCAGAAGTATTCTTCTGTGAAAAATGAACGAATTCGAAACTTGTGTTAGGGAAAGCTTGTGAAAATGTGTACACGAGTCTATATGAAATTATTCCTTTTATAGAGGATGAAAAATCAGTAATCCACATGCTCTCAACTCAGGAATGCATGTTTTTCGAATCCGTCATGCATGTAACATGTACGGAACACGGAATATCATGTTGAAGGAGTCTATTCAAATTACATATCTCTAAGGTTGAATTCGTTCCAAGAGGGTTTTTCTGGGATCAAAGTGTGATTCTTGAAACTGGTGGTAGGAGAAGCAACGAAGTCCAAGGAACTATTTCAAAGTGCATAAGTAATTTGGTGGTTGAAACATCTGTCATGCGCATGTTCACAGCTCAGAAATGCATGTTTGAGGAATCCATGATGCATGAAACATGTTCGGAATACGGAATGCCATGGTTATGTGAACAATGTAAATTACATGTGTATTGGTGAGAATTCGCTCAAAGCGTGTTTTCTACTGCCAAATGTGCGATTTTAGAACCTGGTGATACAAAAAGCTTATGAAGTCAGAGTAAATATTTCAAAGTGTAATATATACCTTCTTTGGTGGATGAAAGTTCACTAATCCACATGCTCACAACTCAGAAACGCATGTTTCTCGAATCCGTCATGCATGAATCATGTACGGAACCTGGAATGCCATGTTGATGGAATTCATGTAAATTATATATCTATTAGGTTGAATACACTCCAGAAGTATTCTTCTGTGAAAAATGAACGAATTCGAAACTTGTGTTAGGGAAAGCTTGTGAAAATGTGTACACGAGTCTATATGAAATTATTCCTTTTATAGAGGATGAAAAATCTGTAATTCACATGCTCACAACTCAGGAATGCATGTATGTCGAATCCGTCATGCATGTAACATGTACGGAACACGGAATATCATGTTGAAGGAATCTATTCAAATTACACATCTCTAGGGTAGAATTCGCTCCAAGAGGGTTTTTCTGGGATCAAAGTGTGATTCTTGAAACTGGTGATAGGAGAAGCAACGAAGTCCAAGGAACTATTTCAAAGTGCATAAGTAACTTGTTTGGTGGTTGAAACATCTGTCATGCGCATGTTCACAGCTCAGAAATGCATGTTTGAGGAATCCGTGATGCATGAAACATGTTCGGGATACGGAATGCCATGGTTATGTAAACAATGTAAATTACATGTGTATTGGTGAGAATTCGCTCAAAGAGTGTTTTCTACTGCCAAATGTCCGATTTTAGAACCTGGTGATACAAAAAACTTATGAAGTCAGAGTAAATATTTCAAAGTGTAATATATGCCTTCTTTGGTGGATGAAAGTTCACTAATCCACATGCTCACAACTCAGAAATGCATGTTTCTCGAATCCGTCATGCATGTATCATTTACGGATCCCGGAATGCCATGTTGATGGAATTCATGTAAATTATATATCTATTAGGTTGAATACACTCCAGAAGTATTCTTCTGTGAAAAATGAACGAATTCGAAACTTGTTTTAGGGAAAGCTTGTGAAAATGTGTACACGTGTCTATGTGAAATTATTCCTTTTATAGAGGATGAAAAATCAGTAATCCACATGCTCACAACTCAGGAATGCATGTATGTCGAATCCGTCATGCATGTAACATGTACGGAACACGGAATATCATGTTGAAGGAATCTATTCAAATTACACATCTCTAGGGTAGAATTCGCTCCAAGAGGGTTTTTCTGGGATCAAAGTGTGATTCTTGAAACTGGTGATAGGAGAAGCAATGAAGTCCAAGGAACTATTTCAAAGTGCATAAGTAACTTGTTTGGTGGTTGAAACATCTGTCATGCGCATGTTCACAGCTCAGAAATGCATGTTTGAGGAATCCGTGATGCATGAAACATGTTCGGGATACGGAATGCCATAGTTATGTGAACAATGTAAATTATATGTGTATTGGTGAGAATTCGCTCAAAGAGTGTTTTCTACTGCCAAATGTCCGATTTTAGAACCTGGTGATACAAAAAACTTATGAAGTCAGAGTAAATATTTCAAAGTGTAATATATGCCTTCTTTGGTGGATGAAAGTTCACTAATCCACATGCTCACAACTCAGAAACGCATGTTTCTCAAATCCGTCCTGCATGTAGCATGTACGGAACCCGGAATGTCATGGTGATGGAATTCATGTAAATTATATATCTATTAGTTTGAATACACTCCTGAAGTATTCTTCTGTGAAAAATGAACGAATTCGAAACTTGAGTTAGGGAAAGCTTGTGAAAATGTGTACACGATTCTATATGAAATTATTCCTTTTATAGAGGATGAAAAATCAGTAATCCACATGCTCACAACTCAGGAATGCATGTTTGTCGAATCCGTCATGCATGTAACATGTACGGAAAACGGAATATCATGTTGAAGGAAACTATTCAAATTACACATCTCTAGGGTAGAATTCGCTCCAAGAGGGTTTTTCTGGGATCAAAGTGTGATTCTTGAAACTGGTGATAGGAGAAGCAACGAAGTCCAAGGAAATATTTCAAAGTGCATAAGTAACTTGTTTGGTGGTTGAAACATCTGTCATGCGCATGTTCACAGCTCAGAAATGCATGTTTGAGGAATCCGTGATGCATGAAACATGTTCGGAATACGGAATGCCATGGTGATGTAAACAATGTAAATTACATGTGTATTGGTGAGAATTCGCTCAAAGAGTGTTTTCTACTGCCAAATGTCCGATTTTAGAACCTGGTGATACAAAAAACTTATGAAGTCAGAGTAAATATTTCAAAGTGTAATATATGCCTTCTTTGGTGGATGAAAGTTCACTAATCCACATGCTCACAACTCAGAAACGCATGTTTCTCGAATCCGTCATGCATGTATCATTTACGGATCCCGGAATGCCATGTTGATGGAATTCATGTAAATTATATATCTATTAGGTTGAATACACTCCAGAAGTATTCTTCTGTGAAAAATGAACGAATTCGAAACTTGTTTTAGGGAAAGCTTGTGAAAATGTGTACACGTGTCTATGTGAAATTATTCCTTTTATAGAGGATGAAAAATCAGTAATCCACATGCTCACAACTCAGGAATGCATGTATGTCGAATCCGTCATGCATGTAACATGTACGGAACACGGAATATCATGTTGAAGGAATCTATTCAAATTACACATCTCTAGGGTAGAATTCGCTCCAAGAGGGTTTTTCTGGGATCAAAGTGTGATTCTTGAAACTGGTGATAGGAGAAGCAACGAAGTCCAAGGAACTATTTCAAAGTGCATAAGTAACTTGTTTGGTGGTTGAAACATCTGTCATGCGCATGTTCACAGCTCAGAAATGCATGTTTGAGGAATCCGTGATGCATGAAACATGTTCGGGATACGGAATGCCATAGTTATGTGAACAATGTAAATTATATGTGTATTGGTGAGAATTCGCTCAAAGAGTGTTTTCTACTGCCAAATGTCCGATTTTAGAACCTGGTGATACAAAAAACTTATGAAGTCAGAGTAAATATTTCAAAGTGTAATATATGCCTTCTTTGGTGGATGAAAGTTCACTAATCCACATGCTCACAACTCAGAAACGCATGTTTCTCAAATCCGTCCTGCATGTAGCATGTACGGAACCCGGAATGTCATGGTGATGGAATTCATGTAAATTATATATCTATTAGTTTGAATACACTCCTGAAGTATTCTTCTGTGAAAAATGAACGAATTCGAAACTTGAGTTAGGGAAAGCTTGTGAAAATGTGTACACGATTCTATATGAAATTATTCCTTTTATAGAGGATGAAAAATCAGTAATCCACATGCTCACAACTCAGGAATGCATGTTTGTCGAATCCGTCATGCATGTAACATGTACGGAACACGGAATATCATGTTGAAGGAAACTATTCAAATTACACATCTCTAGGGTAGAATTCGCTCCAAGAGGGTTTTTCTGGGATCAAAGTGTGATTCTTGAAACTGGTGATAGGAGAAGCAACGAAGTCCAAGGAACTATTTCAAAGTGCATAAGTAACTTGTTTGGTGGTTGAAACATCTGTCATGCGCATGTTCACAGCTCAGAAATGCATGTTTGAGGAATCCGTGATGCATGAAACATGTTCGGAATACGGAATGCCATGGTGATGTAAACAATGTAAATTACATGTGTATTGGTGAGAATTCGCTCAAAGAGTGTTTTCTACTGCCAAATGTCCGATTTTAGAACCTGGTGATACAAAAAACTTATGAAGTCAGAGTAAATATTTCAAAGTGTAATATATGCCTTCTTTGGTGGATGAAAGTTCACTAATCCACATGCTCACAACTCAGAAACGCATGTTTCTCGAATCCGTCATGCATGTATCATGTATGGAACCGGAATGCCATGGTGATGGAATTCATGTAAATTATATATCTATTAGGTTGTATACACTCCAGAAGTATTCTCCTGTGAAAAATGAACGAATTCGAAACTTGTGTTAGGGAAAGCTTGTGAAAATGTGTACACGAGTCTATATGAAATTATTCCTTTTATAGAGGATGAAAAATCAGTAATCCACATGCTCTCAACTCAGGAATGCATGTTTTTCGAATCCGTCATGCATGTAACATGTACGGAACACGGAATATCATGTTGAAGGAGTCTATTCAAATTACATATCTCTAAGGTTGAATTCGTTCCAAGAGGGTTTTTCTGGGATCAAAGTGTGATTCTTGAAACTGGTGGTAGGAGAAGCAACGAAGTCCAAGGAACTATTTCAAAGTGCATAAGTAATTTGGTGGTTGAAACATCTGTCATGCGCATGTTCACAGCTCAGAAATGCATGTTTGAGGAATCCATGATGCATGAAACATGTTCGGAATACGGAATGCCATGGTTATGTGAACAATGTAAATTACATGTGTATTGGTGAGAATTCGCTCAAAGCGTGTTTTCTACTGCCAAATGTGCGATTTTAGAACCTGGTGATACAAAAAGCTTATGAAGTCAGAGTAAATATTTCAAAGTGTAATATATACCTTCTTTGGTGGATGAAAGTTCACTAATCCACATGCTCACAACTCAGAAACGCATGTTTCTCGAATCCGTCATGCATGAATCATGTACGGAACCTGGAATGCCATGTTGATGGAATTCATGTAAATTATATATCTATTAGGTTGAATACACTCCAGAAGTATTCTTCTGTGAAAAATGAACGAATTCGAAACTTGTGTTACGGAAAGCTTGTGAAAATGTGTACACGAGTCTATATGAAATTATTCCTTTTATAGAGGATGAAAAATCAGTAATCCACATGCTCACAACTCAGGAATGCATTTTTGTCGAATCCGTCATGCATGTAACATGTACGGAACACGGAATATCATGTTGAAGGAATCTATTCAAATTACATATCTCTAGGGTAGAATTCGCTCCAAGAGGGTTTTTCTGGGATCAAAGTGTGATTCTTGAAAATGGTGGTAGGAGAAGCAACGACGTCCAAGGAACTATTTCAAAGTGCATAAGTAACTTGTTTGGTGGTTGAAACTTCTGTCATGCGCATGTTCACAGCTCAGAAATGCATGTTTGAGGAATCCGTGATGGATGAAACATGTTCGGAATACGGAATGCTATGGTTATGTGAACAATGTAAGTTACATGGGTATTGGTGAGAATTCGCTCAAAGAGTGATTTCTACTGCCAAATGTCCGATTTTAGAACCTGGTGATACAAAAAACTTATGAAGTCAGAGTAAATATTTCAAAGTGTAATATATGCCTTCTTTGGTGGATGAAAGTTCACTAATCCACATGCTCACAACTCAGAAACGCATGTTTCTCAAATCCGTCCTGCATGTAGCATGTACGGAACCCGGAATGTCATGGTGATGGAATTCATGTAAATTATATATCTATTAGTTTGAATACACTCCTGAAGTATTCTTCTGTGAAAAATGAACGAATTCGAAACTTGAGTTAGGGAAAGCTTGTGAAAATGTGTACACGATTCTATATGAAATTATTCCTTTTATAGAGGATGAAAAATCAGTAATCCACATGCTCACAAGTCAGGAATGCATGTTTGTCGAATCCGTCATGCATGTAACATGTACGGAACACGGAATATCTTGTTGAAGGATACTATTCAAATTACACATCTCTAGGGTAGAATTCGCTCCAAGAGGGTTTTTCTGGGATCAAAGTGTGATTCTTGAAACTGGTGATAGGAGAAGCAACGAAGTCCAAGGAACTATTTCAAAGTGCATAAGTAACTTGTTTGGTGGTTGAAACATCTGTCATGCGCATGTTCACAGCTCAGAAATGCATGTTTGAGGAATCCGTGATGCATGAAACATGTTCGGAATACGGAATGCCATGGTGATGTAAACAATGTAAATTACATGTGTATTGGTGAGAATTCGCTCAAAGAGTGTTTTCTACTGCCAAATGTCCGATTTTAGAACCTGGTGATACAAAAAACTTATGAAGTCAGAGTAAATATTTCAAAGTGTAATATATGCCTTCTTTGGTGGATGAAAGTTCACTAATCCACATGCTCACAACTCAGAAACGCATGTTTCTCGAATCCGTCATGCATCTATCATGTACGGAACCCGGAATGCCATGTTGATGGAATTCATGTAAATTATATATCTGTTAGGTAGAATACACTCCAGAAGTATTCTTCTGTGAAAAATGAACGAATTCGAAACTTGTGTTAGGGAAAGCTTGTGAAAATGTGTACACGAGTCTATATGAAATTATTCCTTTTATAGAGGATGAAAAATCAGTAATCCACATGCTCACAACTCAGGAATGCATGTTTGTCGAATCCGTCATGCATGTAACATGTACGGAACACGGAATATCATGTTGAAGGAAACTATTCAAATTACACATCTCTAGGGTAGAATTCGCTCCAAGAGGGTTTTTCTGGGATCAAAGTGTGATTCTTGAAACTGGTGATAGGAGAAGCAACGAAGTCCAAGGAACTATTTCAAAGTGCATAAGTAACTTGTTTGGTGGTTGAAACATCTGTCATGCGCATGTTCACAGCTCAGAAATGCATGTTTGAGGAATCCGTGATGCATGAAACATGTTCGGGATACGGAATGCCATAGTTATGTGAACAATGTAAATTACATGTGTATTGGTGAGAATTCGCTCAAAGAGTGTTTTCTACTGCCAAATGTCCGATTTTAGAACCTGGTGATACAAAAAACTTATGAAGTCAGAGTAAATATTTCAAAGTGTAATATATGCCTTCTTTGGTGGATGAAAGTTCACTAATCCACATGCTCACAACTCAGAAACGCATGTTTCTCAAATACGTCATGCATGTAGCATGTACGGAACCCGGAATGCCATGGTGATGGAATTCATGTAAATTATATATCTATTAGGTTGAATACATTCCTGAAGTATTCTTCTGTGAAAAATGAACGAATTCGAAACTTGTGTTAGGGAAAGCTTGTGAAAATGTGTACACGAGTATATATGAAATTATTCCTTTTATAGAGGATGAAAAATCAGTAATCCACATGCTCACAACTCAGGAATGCATGTATGTCGAATCCGTCATGCATGTAACATGTACGGAACACGGAATATCATGTTGAAGGAATCTATTCAAATTACATATCTCTAGGGTAGAATTCGCTCCAAGAGTGTTTTTCTGGGATCAAAGTGTGATTCTTGAAACTGGTGATAGGAGAAGCAACGAAGTCCAAGGAACTATTTCAAAGTGCATAAGTAACATGTTTGGTGGTTGAAACATCTGTCATGCGCATGTTCACAGCTCAGAAATGCATGTTTGAGGAATCCGTGATGCATGAAACATGTACGGAATACGGAATGCCATGGTTATGTAAACAATGTAAATTACATGTGTATTGGTGAGAATTCGCTCAAAGAGTGTTTTCTACTGCCAAATGTCCGATTTTAGAACCTGGTGATACAAAAAACTTATGAAGTCAGAGTAAATATTTCAAAGTGTAATATATGCCTTCTTTGGTGGATGAAAGTTCACTAATCCACATGCTCACAACTCAGAAACGCATGTTTCTCGAATCCGTCATGCATCTATCATGTACGGAACCCGGAATGCCATGTTGATGGAATTCATGTAAATTATATATCTATTAGGTAGAATACACTCCTGAAGAATTCTTCTGTGAAAAATGAACGAATTCGAAACTTGTGTTAGGGAAAGCTTGTGAAAATGTGTACACGAGTCTATATGAAATTATTCCTTTTATAGAGGATGAAAAATCTGTAATCCACATGCTCACAACTCAGGAATGCATGTTTGTCGAATCCGTCATGCATGTAACATGTACGGAACACGGAATATCATGTTGAAGAAATCTATTCAAATTACATATCTTTCGGGTTGAATTTGCTCCAAGAGGGTTTTTCTGGGATCAAAGTGTGATTCTTGAAACTGGTGATAGGAGAAGCAACAAAGTCCAAGGAAGTATTTCAAAGTGCATAAGTAACTTGTTTGGTGGTTGAAACATCTGTCATGCGCATGTTCACAGCTCAGAAATGCATGTTTGAGGAATCCGTGATGCATGAAATATGTTCGGAATACGGAATGCCATGGTGATGTAAACAATGTAAATTACCTTTGTATTGGTGAGAATTCGCTCAAAGAGTGTTTTCTACTGCCAAATGTCCGATTTTAGAACCTGGTGATACACAAAACTTATGAAGTCAGAGTAAATATTTCAAAGTGTAATATATGCCTTCTTTGGTGGATGAAAGTTCACTAATCCACATGCTCACAACTCAGAAACGCATGTTTCTCGAATCCGTCATGCATGTATCATGTACGGAACCCGGAATGCCATGGTGATGGAATTCATGTAAATTATATATCTATTAGGTTGAATACACTCCAGAAGTATTCTTCTGTGAAAAATAAACGAATTCGAAACTTGTGTTAGGGAAAGCTTGTGAAAATGTGTACACGAGTCTATATGAAATTATTCCTTTTATAGAGGATGAAAAATCTGTAATTCACATGCTCACAACTCAGGAATGCATGTATGTCGAATCCGTCATGCATGTAACATGTACGGAACACGGAATATCATGTTGAAGGAATCTGTTGAAATTACACATCTCTAGGGTAGAATTCGCTCCAAGAGGGTTTTTCTGGGATCAAAGTGTGATTCTTGAAACTGGTGATAGGAGAAGCAACGAAGTCCAAGGAACTATTTCAAAGTGCATAAGTAACTTGTTTGGTGGTTGAAACATCTGTCATGCGCATGTTCACAGCTCAGAAATGCATGTTTGAGGAATCCGTGATGCATGAAACATGTTCGGGATACGGAATGCCATAGTTATGTAAACAATGTAAATTATATGTGTATTGGTGAGAATTCGCTCAAAGAGAGTTTTCTACTGCCAAATGTCCGATTTTAGAACCTGGTGATACAAAAAACTTATGAAGTCAGAGTAAATATTTCAAAGTGTAATATATGCCTTCTTTGGTGGACGAAAGTTCACTAATCCACATGCTCACAACTCAGAAACGCATGTTTCTCGAATCCGTCATGCATGTAGCATGTACGGAACCCGGAATGTCATGGTGATGGAATTCATGTAAATTATATATCTATTAGGTTGAATACACTCCAGAAGAATTCTTCTGTGTAAAATGATCGAATTCGAAACTTGTGTTAGGGAAAGATTGTGAAAATCAGTACACGAGTCTCTATGAAATTATTCCGTTTATAGAGGATGAAAAATTAGTAATCCGCATGCTCACAAGTCAGGAATGCATGTTTGTCGAAACCGTCATGCATGTAACATGTACGGAACACGGAATATCATGTTGAAGGAATCTATTGAAATTACACATCTCTAGGGTAGAATTCGCTCCAAGAGGGTTTTTCTGGGATCAAAGTGTGATTCTTGAAACTGGTGATAGGAGAAGCAACGAAGTCCAAGGAACTATTTCAAAGTGCATAAGTAACTTGTTTGGTGGTTGAAACATCTGTCATGCGCATGTTCACAGCTCAGAAATGCATGTTTGAGGAATCCGTGATGCATGAAACATGTTCGGAATACGGAATGCCATGGTGATGTAAACAATGTAAATTACATGTGTATTGGTGAGAATTCGCTCAAAGAGTGTTTTCTACTGCCAAATGTCCGATTTTAGAACCTGGTGATACAAAAAACTTATGAAGTCAGAGTAAGTATTTCAAAGTGTAATATATGCCTTCTTTGGTGGATGAAAGTTCACTAATCCACATGCTCACAACTCAGAAACGCATGTTTCTCAAATCCGTCATGCATGTAACATGTACGGAACCCCGAATGCCATGATGATGGAATTCATGTAAATTATATATCTATTAGGTTGAATACACCCCTGAAGTATTCTTCTGTGAAAAATGAACGAATTCGAAACTTGTGTTAGGGAAAGCTTGTGAAAATGTGTACACGAGTCTATATGAAATTATTCCTTTTATAGAAGATGAAAAGTCAGTAATAGACATGGTCACAACTCAGGAATGCATGTATGTCGATTCCGTCATGCATGTTACATGTACAGAACACGGAATATCATGTTGAAGGAATGTATTCAAATTACATATCTCTAGGGTAGAATTCACTCCAAGAGGGTTTTTCTGGGATCAAAGTGTGATTCTTGAAACTGGTGATAGGAGAAGCAACGAAGTCCAAGGAACTATTTCAAAGTGCATAAGTAACATGTTTGGTGGTTGAAATATCTGTCATGCACATGTTCACATCTCAGAAATGCATGTTTGAGGAATCCGTGATGCATGAAACATGTTCGGAATACGGAATGCCATGGTGATGTAAACAATGTAAATTACATGTGTATTGGTGAGAATTCGCTCAAAGAGTGTTTTCTACTGCCAAATGTCCGATTTTAGAACCTGGTGATACAAAAAACTTATGAAGTCAGAGTAAATATTTCAAAGTGTAATATATGCCCTCTTTGGTGGATGAAAGTTCACTAATCCACATGCTCACAACTCAGAAACGCATGTTTCTCGAATCCGTCATGCATGTATCATGTACGGAACCCGGAATGTCATGGTGATGGAATTCATGTAAATTATATATCTATTAGGTTGAATACACTCCAGAAGTATTCTTCTGTGAAAAATGAACGAATTCAAAACTTGTGTTAGGGGAAGCTTGTGAAAATGTGTACACGAGTCTATATGAAATTATTCCTTTTATAGAGGATGAAAAATCAGTAATATGCATGCTCACAACTCAGGAATGCATGTTTGTCGAAACCGTCATGCATGTAACATGTACGGAACACGGAATATCATGTTGAAGGAATCTATTCAAATTACACATCTCTAGGGTAGAATTCGCTCCAAGAGGGTTTTTCTGGGATCAAAGTGTGATTCTTGAAACTGGTGATAGGAGAAGCAACGAAGTCCAAGGAACTATTTCAAAGTGCATAAGTAACTTGTTTGGTGGTTGAAACATCTGTCATGCGCATGTTCACAGCTCAGAAATGCATGTTTGAGGAATCCGTGATGCATGAAACATGTTCGGGATACGGAATGCCATAGTTATGTGAACAATGTAAATTATATGTGTATTGGTGAGAATTCGCTCAAAGAGTGTTTTCTACTGCCAAATGTCCGATTTTAGAACCTGGTGATACAAAAAACTTATGAAGTCAGAGTAAATATTTCAAAGTGTAATATATGCCTTCTTTGGTGGATGAAAGTTCACTAATCCACATGCTCACAACTCAGAAACGCATGTTTCTTAAATCCGTCCTGCATGTAGCATGTACGGAACCCGGAATGTCATGGTGATGGAATTCATGTAAATTATATATCTATTAGGTTGAATACACTCCAGAAGTATTCTTCTGTGAAAAATGAACGAATTCGAAACTTGTGTTAGGGAAAGCTTGTGAAAATGGGTACACGAGTCTATATGAAATTATTCCATTTATAGAGGATGAAAAATCAGTAATCCACATGCTCCCAACTCAGGAATGCATGTATGTCGAATCCGTCATGCATGTAACATGTACGGAACACGGAATATCATGTTGAAGGAATCTATTGAAATTACACATCTCTAGGGTAGAATTCGCTCCAAGAGGGTTTTTCTGGGATCAAAGTGTGATTCTTGAAACTGGTGATAGGAGAAGCAACGAAGTCCAAGGAACTATTTCAAAGTGCATAAGTAACTTGTTTGGTGGTTGAAACATCTGTCATGCGCATGTTCACAGCTCAGAAATGCATGTTTGAGGAATCCGTGATGCATGAAACATGTTCGGGATACGGAATGCCATAGTTATGTGAACAATGTAAATAACTTGTGTATTGGTGAGAATTCGCTCAAAGAGTGTTTTCTACTGCCAAATGTCCGATTTTAGAACCTGGTGATACAAAAAACTTATGAAGTCAGAGTAAATATTTCAAAGTGTAATATATGCCTTCTTTGGTGGATGAAAGTTCACTAATCCACATGCTCACAACTCAGAAACGCATGTTTCTCAAATCCGTCATGCATGTAGCATGTACGGAACCCGGAATGCCATGGTGATGGAATTCATGTAAATTATATATCTATTAGGTTGAATACATTCCTGAAGTATTCTTCTGTGAAAAATGAACGAATTCGAAACTTGTGTTAGGGAAAGCTTGTGAAAATGTGTACATGAGTCTATATGAAATTATTCCTTTTATAGAGGATGAAAAATCAGTAATCCACATGCTCACAACTCAGGAATGCATGTATGTCGAATCCGTCATGCATGTTACATGTACAGAACACGGAATATCATGTTGAAGGAATCTATTCAAATTACATATCTCTAGGGTAGAATTCGCTCCAAGAGGGTTTTTCTGGGATCAAAGTGTGATTCTTGAAACTGGTGATAGGAGAAGCAACGAAGTCCAAGGAACTATTTCAAAGTGCATAAGTAACATGTTTGGTGGTTGAAACTTCTGTCATGCGCATGTTCACAGCTCAGAAATGCATGTTTGAGGAATCCGTGATGCATGAAACATGTACGGAATACGGAATGCCATGGTTATGTAAACAATGTAAATTACATGTGTATTGGTGAGAATTCGCTCAAAGAGTGTTTTCTACTGCCAAATGTCCGATTTTAGAACCTGGTGATACAAAAAACTTATGAAGTCAGAGTAAATATTTCAAAGTGTAATATATGCCTTCATTGGTGGATGAAAGTTCACTAATCCACATGCTCACAACTCAGAAACGCATGATTCACGAATCCGTCATGCATCTATCATGTACGGAACCCGGAATGCCATGTTGATGGAATTCATGTAAATTATATATCTATTAGGTAGAATACACTCCAGAAGTATTCTTCTGTGAAAAATGAACGAATTCGAAACTTGTGTTAGGGAAAGCTTGTGAAAATGTGTACACGAGTCTATATGAAATTATTCCTTTTATAGAGGATGAAAAATCTGTAATCCACATGCTCACAACTCAGGAATGCATGTATGTCGAATCCGTCATGCATGTAACATGTACGGAACACGTAATATCATGTTGAAGGAAACTATTCAAATTACACATCTCTAGGGTAGAATTCGCTCCAAGAGGGTTTGCTGGGATCAAAGTGTGATTCTTGAAACTGGTGATAGGAGAAGCAACGAAGTCCAAGGAACTATTTCAAAGTGCATAAGTAACTTGTTTGGTGGTTGAAACATCTGTCATGCGCATGTTCACAGCTCAGAAATGCATGTTTGAGGAATCCGTGATGCATGAAACATGTTCGGGATACGGAATGCCATAATTATGTGAACAATGTAAATTACATGTGTATTGGTGAGAATTCGCTCAAAGAGTGTTTTCTACTGCCAAATGTCCGATTTTAGAACCTGGTGATACAAAAAACTTATGAAGTCAGAGTAAATATTTCAAAGTGTAATATATGCCTTCTTTGGTGGATGAAAGTTCACTAATCCACATGCTCACAACTCAGAAACGCATGTTTCTCAAATCCGTCATGCATGTAGCATGTACGGAACCCGGAATGCCATGGTGATGGAATTCATGTAAATTATATATCTATTAGGTTGAATACATTCCTGAAGTATTCTTCTGTGAAAAATGAACGAATTCGAAACTTGTGTTAGGGAAAGATTGTGAAAATGTGTACACGAGTCTATATGAAATTATTCCTTTTATAGAGGATGAAAAATCAGTAATCCACATGCTCACAACTCAGGAATGCATGTATGTCGAATCCGTCATGCATGTAACATGTACGGAACACGGAATATCATGTTGAAGGAATCTATTCAAATTACATATCTCTAGGGTAGAATTCGCTCCAAGAGTGTTTTTCTGGGATCAAAGTGTGATTCTTGAAACTGGTGATAGGAGAAGCAACGAAGTCCAAGGAACTATTTCAAAGTGCATAAGTAACATGTTTGGTGGTTGAAACATCTGTCATGCGCATGTTCACAGCTCAGAAATGCATGTTTGAGGAATCCGTGATGCATGAAACATGTTCGGAATACGGAATGCCATGGTTATGTAAACAATGTAAATTACATGTGTATTGGTGAGAATTCGCTCAAAGAGTGTTTTCTACTGCCAAATGTCCGATTTTAGAACCTGGTGATACAAAAAACTTATGAAGTCAGAGTAAATATTTCAAAGTGTAATATATGCCTTCTTTGGTGGATGAAAGTTCACTAATCCACATGCTCACAACTCAGAAACGCATGTTTCTCGAATCCGTCATGCATGTATCATGTACGGAACCCGGAATGCCATGTTGATGGAATTCATGTAAATTATATATCTATTAGGTTGAATACACTCCAGAAGTGTTCTTCTGTGAAAAATGAACGAATTCGAAACTTGTGTTAGGGAAAGATTGTGAAAATGTGTACAAGAGTCTATATGAAATTATTCCTTTTATAGAGGATGAAAAATCAGTAATCCACATGCTCACAACTCAGGAATGCATGTATGTCGATTCCGTAATGCATGTAACATGTACGGAACACGGAATATCATGTTGAAGGAATCTATTCAAATTATATATCTCTAGGGTAGAATTCGCTCCAAGAGGGTTTTTCTGGGATCAAAGTGTGATTCTTGAAACTGGTGATAGGAGAAGCAATGAAGCCCAAGGAACTATTTCAAAGTGCATAAATAACTTGTTTGGTGGTTGAAACATCTGTCATGCGAATGTTCACAGCTCAGAAATGCATGTTTGAGGAATCCGTGATGCATGAAACATGTTCGGAATACGGAATGCCATGGTTATGTAAACAATGTAAATTACATGTGTATTGGTGAGAATTCGCTCAAAGAGTGTTTTCTACTGCCAAATGTCTGATTTTAGAACCTGGTGATACAAAAAACTTATGAAGTCAGAGTAAATATTTCAAAGTGTAATATATGCCTTCTTTGGTGGATGAAAGTTCACTAATCCACATGCTCACAACTCAGAAACGCATGTTTCTCGAATCCGTCATGCATGTATCATGTACGGAACCCGGAATGCCATGTTGATGGAATTCATGTAAATTATATATCTGTTAAGTTGAATAAACTCCAGAAGTGTTCTTCTGTGAAAAATGAACGAATTCGAAACTTGTGTTAGGGAAAGCTTGTGAAAATGTGTACACGAGTCTATATGAAATTATTCCTTTTATAGAGGATGAAAAATCAGTAATCCACATGATCACAACTCAGGAATGCATGTATGTCGAATCCGTCATGCATGTAACATGTACGGAACACGGAATATCATGTTGAAGGAATCTATTCAAATTACATATCTCTAGGGTAGAATTTGCTCCAAGAGGGTTTTTCTGGGATCAAAGTGTGATTCTTGAAACTGGTGATAGGAGAAGCAACGAAGTCCAAGGAACTATTTCAAAGTGCATAAGTAACTTGTTTGGTGGTTGAAACATCTGTCATGCGAATGTTCACAGCTCAGAAATGCATGTTTGAGGAATCCGTGATGCATGAAATATGTTCGGAATACGGAATGCCATGGTTATATAAACAAGGTAAATTACATGTGTATTGGTGAGAATTCGCTCAAAGAGTGTTTTCTACTGCCAAATGTCCGATTTTAGAACCTGGTGATACAAAAAAATTATGAAGTCAGAGTAAATATTTCAAAGTGTAATATATGCCTTCTTCGGTGGATGAAAGTTCACTAATCCACATGCTCACAACTCAGAAACTCATGTTTCTCGAATCCGTCATGCATGTATCATGTACGGAACCCGGAATGCCATGTTGATGGAGTTCATGTAAATTATATATCTATTAGGTTGAATACACTCCAGAAGTATTCTTCTGTGAAAAATGAACGAATTCGAAACTTGTGTTTGGGAAAGCTTGTGAAAATGTGTACACGAGTCTATATGAAATTATTCCTTTTATAGAGGATGAAAAATCAGTAATCCACATGCTCACAACTCAGGAATGCATGTTTGTCGAATCCGTCATGCATGTAACATGTACGGAACACAGAATATCATGTTGAAGGAATCTATTCAAATTACATATCTCTAGGGTAGAATTCGCTCCAAGAGGGTTTTTCTGGGATCAAAGTGTGATTCTTGAAACTGGTGATAGGAGAAGCAACGAAGTCCAAGGAAGTATTTCAAAGTGCATAAGTAACTTGTTTGGTGGTTGAAACATCTGTCATGCGCATGTTCACAGCTCAGAAATGCATGTTTGAGGAATCCGTGATGCATGAAACATGTTCGGAATACGGAATGCCATGGTGATGTAAACAATGTAAATTACATGTCTATTGGTGAGAATTCGCTCAAAGCGTGTTTTCTACTGCCAAATGTGCGATTTTAGAACCTGGTGATACAAAAAACTTATGAAGTCAGAGTAAATATTTCAAAGTGTAATATATACCTTCTTTGGTGGATGAAAGTTCACTAATCCACATGCTCACAACTCAGAAATGCATGTTTCTCGAATCCGTCATGCATGTATCATGTACGGAAACCGGAATGCCATGTTGATGGAATTCATGTAAATTATATATCTATTAGGTTGAATACACTCCAGAAGTATTCTTCTGTGAAAAATGAACGAATTCGAAACTTGTGTTAGGGAAAGCTTGTGAAAATGTGTACACGAGTCTATATGAAATTATTCCTTTTATAGAGGATGAAAAATCAGTAATCCACATGCTCTCAACTCAGGAATGCATGTTTGTCGAATCCGTCATGCATGTAACATGTACGGAACACGGAATATCATGTTGAAGGAATCTATTCAAATTACATATCTCTTGGGTAGAATTCGCTCCAAGAGGGTTTTTCTGGGATCAAAGTGTGATTCTTGAAACTGGTGGTAGGAGAAGCAACGAAGTCCAAGGAACTATTTCAAAGTGCATAAGTAACTTGTTTGGTGGTTGAAACATCTGTCATGCGCATGTTCACAGCTCAGAAATGCATGTTTGAGGAATCCGTGATGGATGAAACATGTTCGGAATACGGAATGCCATGGTTATGTGAACAATGTAAATTACATGTGTATTGGTGAGAATTCGCTCAAAGAGTGATTTCTACTGCCAAATGTCCGATTTTAGAACCTGGTGATACAAAAAACTTATGAACTCAGAGTAAATATTTCAAAGTGTAATATATGCCTTCTTTGGTGGATGAAAGTTCACTAATCCACATGCTCACAACTCAGAAACTCATGTTTCTCGAATCCGTCATGCATGTATCATGTACGGAACCCGGAATGCCATGTTGATGGAGTTCATGTAAATTATATATCTATTAGGTTGAATACACTCCAGAAGTATTCTTCTGTGAAAAATGAACGAATTCGAAACTTGTGTTTGGGAAAGCTTGTGAAAATGTGTACACGAGTCTATATGAAATTATTCCTTTTATAGAGGATGAAAAATCAGTAATCCACATGCTCACAACTCAGGAATGCATGTTTGTCGAATCCGTCATGCATGTAACATGTACGGAACACAGAATATCATGTTGAAGGAATCTATTCAAATTACATATCTCTAGGGTAGAATTCGCTCCAAGAGGGTTTTTCTGGGATCAAAGTGTGATTCTTGAAACTGGTGATAGGAGAAGCAACGAAGTCCAAGGAAGTATTTCAAAGTGCATAAGTAACTTGTTTGGTGGTTGAAACATCTGTCATGCGCATGTTCACAGCTCAGAAATGCATGTTTGAGGAATCCGTGATGCATGAAACATGTTCGGAATACGGAATGCCATGGTGATGTAAACAATGTAAATTACATGTCTATTGGTGAGAATTCGCTCAAAGCGTGTTTTCTACTGCCAAATGTGCGATTTTAGAACCTGGTGATACAAAAAACTTATGAAGTCAGAGTAAATATTTCAAAGTGTAATATATACCTTCTTTGGTGGATGAAAGTTCACTAATCCACATGCTCACAACTCAGAAATGCATGTTTCTCGAATCCGTCATGCATGTATCATGTACGGAAACCGGAATGCCATGTTGATGGAATTCATGTAAATTATATATCTATTAGGTTGAATACACTCCAGAAGTATTCTTCTGTGAAAAATGAACGAATTCGAAACTTGTGTTAGGGAAAGCTTGTGAAAATGTGTACACGAGTCTATATGAAATTATTCCTTTTATAGAGGATGAAAAATCAGTAATCCACATGCTCTCAACTCAGGAATGCATGTTTGTCGAATCCGTCATGCATGTAACATGTACGGAACACGGAATATCATGTTGAAGGAATCTATTCAAATTACATATCTCTTGGGTAGAATTCGCTCCAAGAGGGTTTTTCTGGGATCAAAGTGTGATTCTTGAAACTGGTGGTAGGAGAAGCAACGAAGTCCAAGGAACTATTTCAAAGTGCATAAGTAACTTGTTTGGTGGTTGAAACATCTGTCATGCGCATGTTCACAGCTCAGAAATGCATGTTTGAGGAATCCGTGATGGATGAAACATGTTCGGAATACGGAATGCCATGGTTATGTGAACAATGTAAATTACATGTGTATTGGTGAGAATTCGCTCAAAGAGTGATTTCTACTGCCAAATGTCCGATTTTAGAACCTGGTGATACAAAAAACTTATGAACTCAGAGTAAATATTTCAAAGTGTAATATATGCCTTCTTTGGTGGATGAAAGTTCACTAATCCACATGCTCACAACTCAGAAACGCATGTTTCTCGAATCCGTCATGCATGTATCATGTACGGAACCCGGAATGCCATGTTGATGGAATTCATGTAAATTATATATCTATTAGGTTGAATACACTCCAGAAGTGTTCTTCTGTGAAAAATGAACGAATTCGAAACTTGTGTTAGGGAAAGCTTGTGAAAATGTGTACACGATTCTATATGAAATTATTCCTTTTATAGAGGATGAAAAATCAGTAATCCACATGCTCACAACTCAGGAATGCATGTTTGTCGAATCCGTCATGCATGTAATATGTACGGAACACGGAATATTATGTTGAAGGAATGTATTCAAATTACATATCTCTAGGGTAGAATTCGCTCCAAGAGGGTTATCCTGGGATCAAAGTGTGATTCTTGATACTGGTGATAGGAGAAGCAACGAAGTCCAAGGAACTATTTCAAAGTGCATAAGTAAAATGTTTGGTGGTTGAAACATCTGTCATGCATATGTTCACAGCTCAGAAATGCATGTTTGAGGAATCCGTGATGCATGAAACATGTTCGAAATACGGAATGCCATGGTGATGTAAACAATGTAAATTACATGTGTATTGGTGAGAATTCGCTCAAAGAGTGTTTTCTACTGCCAAATGTCCGATTTTAGAACCTGGTGATACAAAAAACTTATGAAGTCAGAGTAAATATTTCAAAGCGTAATATATGCCTTCTTTGGTGGATGAAAGTTCACTAATCCACATGCTCACAACTCAGAAACGCATGTTTCTCGAATCCGTCATGCATGTATCATTTACGGATCCCGGAATGCCATGTTGATGGAATTCATGTAAATTATATATCTATTAGGTTGAATACACTCCAGAAGTATTCTTCTGTGAAAAATGAACGAATTCGAAACTTGTGTTAGGGAAAGCTTGTGAAAATGTGTACACGAGTCTATGTGAAATTATTCCTTTTATAGAGGATGAAAAATCAGTAATCCACATGCTCACAACTCAGGAATGCATGTATGTCGAATCCGTCATGCATGTAACATGTACGGAACACGGAATATCATGTTGAAGGAATCTATTCAAATTACACATCTCTAGGGTAGAATTCGCTCCAAGAGGGTTTTTCTGGGATCAAAGTGTGATTCTTGAAACTGGTGATAGGAGAAGCAACGAAGTCCAAGGAACTATTTCAAAGTGCATAAGTAACTTGTTTGGTGGTTGAAACATCTGTCATGCGCATGTTCACAGCTCAGAAATGCATGTTTGAGGAATCCGTGATGCATGAAACATGTTCGGGATACGGAATGCCATAGTTATGTGAACAATGTAAATTATATGTGTATTGGTGAGAATTCGCTCAAAGAGTGTTTTCTACTGCCAAATGTCCGATTTTAGAACCTGGAGATACAAAAAACTTATGAAGTCAGAGTAAATATTTCAAAGTGTAATATATGCCTTCTTTGGTGGATGAAAGTTCACTAATCCACATGCTCACACTCAGAAACGCATGTTTCTCAAATCCGTCCTGCATGTAGCATGTACGGAACCCGGAATGTCATGGTGATGGAATTCATGTAAATTATATATCTATTAGTTTCAATACACTCCTGAAGTATTCTTCTGTGAAAAATGAACGAATTCGAAACTTGAGTTAGGGAAAGCTTGTGAAAATGTGTACACGATTCTATATGAAATTATTCCTTTTATAGAGGATGAAAAATCAGTAATCCACATGCTCACAACTCAGGAATGCATGTTTGTCGAATCCGTCATGCATGTAATATGTACGGAACACGGAATATTATGTTGAAGGAATGTATTCAAATTACATATCTCTAGGGTAGAATTCGCTCCAAGAGGGTTATCCTGGGATCAAAGTGTCATTCTTGATACTGGTGATAGGAGAAGCAACGAAGTCCAAGGAACTATTTCAAAGTGCATAAGTAACATGTTTGGTGGTTGAAACATCTGTCATGCATATGTTCACAGCTCAGAAATGCATGTTTGAGGAATCCGTGATGCATGAAACATGTTCGAAATACGGAATGCCATGGTGATGTAAACAATGTAAATTACATGTGTATTGGTGAGAATTCGCTCAAAGAGTGTTTTCTACTGCCAAATGTCCGATTTTAGAACCTGGAGATACAAAAAACTTATGAAGTCAGAGTAAATATTTCAAAGTGTAATATATGCCTTCTTTGGTGGATGAAAGTTCACTAATCCACATGCTCACAACTCAGAAACGCATGTTTCTCGAATCCGTCATGCATGTATCATTTACGGATCCCGGAATGCCATGTTGATGGAATTCATGTAAATTATATATCTATTAGGTTGAATACACTCCAGAAGTATTCTTCTGTGAAAAATGAACGAATTCGAAACTTGTGTTAGGGAAAGCTTGTGAAAATGTGTACACGAGTCTATGTGAAATTATTCCTTTTATAGAGGATGAAAAATCAGTAATCCACATGATCACAACTGAGGAATGCATGTATGTCGAATCCGTCATGCATGTAACATGTACGGAACACGGAATATCATGTTGAAGGAATCTATTCAAATTACACATCTCTAGGGTAGAATTCGCTCCAAGAGGGTTTTTCTGGGATCAAAGTGTGATTCTTGAAACTGGTGATAGGAGAAGCAACGAAGTCCAAGGAACTATTTCAAAGTGCATAAGTAACTTGTTTGGTGGTTGAAACATCTGTCATGCGCATGTTCACAGCTCAGAAATGCATGTTTGAGGAATCCGTGATGCATGAAACATGTTCGGGATACGGAATGCCATAGTTATGTGAACAATGTAAATTATATGTGTATTGGTGAGAATTCGCTCAAAGAGTGTTTTCTACTGCCAAATGTCCGATTTTAGAACCTGGTGATACAAAAAACTTATGAAGTCAGAGTAAATATTTCAAAGTGTAATATATGCCTTCTTTGGTGGATGAAAGTTCACTAATCCACATGCTCACAACTCAGAAACGCATGTTTCTCAAATCCGTCCTGCATGTAGCATGTACGGAACCCAGAATGTCATGGTGATGGAATTCATGTAAATTATATATCTATTAGTTTGAATACACTCCTGAAGTATTCTTCTGTGAAAAATGAACGAATTCGAAACTTGAGTTAGGGAAAGCTTGTGAAAATGTGTACACGATTCTATATGAAATTATTCCTTTTATAGAGGATGAAAAATCAGTAATCCACATGCTCACAACTCAGGAATGCATGTTTGTCGAATCCGTCATGCATGTAACATGTACGGAACACGGAATATCATGTTGAAGGAAACTATTCAAATTACACATCTCTAGGGTAGAATTCGCTCCAAGAGGGTTTTTCTGGGATCAAAGTGTGATTCTTGAAACTGGTGATAGGAGAAGCAACGAAGTCCAAGGAACTATTTCAAAGTGCATAAGTAACTTGTTTGGTGGTTGAAACATCTGTCATGCGCATGTTCACAGCTCAGAAATGCATGTTTGAGGAATCCGTGATGCATGAAACATGTTCGGAATACGGAATGCCATGGTGATGTAAACAATGTAAATTACATGTGTATTGGTGAGAATTCGCTCAAAGAGTGTTTTCTACTGCCAGATGTCCGATTTTAGAACCTGGTGATACAAAAAACTTATGAAGTCAGTGTAAATATTTCAAAGTGTAATATATGCCTACTTTGGTGGATGAAAGTTCACTAATCCACATGCTCACAACTCAGAAACGCATGTTTCTCGAATCCGTCATGCATGTATCATGTATGGAACCGGAATGCCATGGTGATGGAATTCATGTAAATTATATATCTATTAGGTTGTATACACTCCAGAAGTATTCTTCTGTGAAAAATGAACGAATTCGAAACTTGTGTTAGGGAAAGCTTGTGAAAATGTGTACACGAGTCTATATGAAATTATTCCTTTTATAGAGGATGAAAAATCCGTAATCCACATGCTCTCAACTCAGGAATGCATGTTTTTCGAATCCGTCATGCATGTAACATGTACGGAACACGGAATATCATGTTGAAGGAGTCTATTCAAATTACATATCTCTAAGGTAGAATTCGTTCCAAGAGGGTTTTTCTGGGATCAAAGTGTGATTCTTGAAACTGGTGGTAGGAGAAGCAACGAAGTCCAAGGAACTATTTCAAAGTGCATAAGTAATTTGGTGGTTGAAACATCTGTCATGCGCATGTTCACAGCTCAGAAATGCATGTTTGAGGAATCCATGATGCATGAAACATGTTCGGAATACGGAATGCCATGGTTATGTGAACAATGTAAATTACATGTGTATTGGTGAGAATTCGCTCAAAGCGTGTTTTCTACTGCCAAATGTGCGATTTTAGAACCTGGTGATACAAAAAACTTATGAAGTCAGAGTAAATATTTCAAAGTGTAATATATACCTTCTTTGGTGAATGAAAGTTCACTAATCCACATGCTCACAACTCAGAAACGCATGTTTCTCGAATCCGTCATGCATGTATCATGTACGGAACCTGGAATGCCATGTTGATGGAATTCATGTAAATTATATATCTATTAGGTTGAATACACTCCAGAAGTATTCTTCTGTGAAAAATGAACGAATTCGAAACTTGTGTTACGGAAAGCTTGAGAAAATGTGTACACGAGTCTATATGAAATTATTCCTTTTATAGAGGATGAAAAATCAGTAATCCACATGCTCACAACTCAGGAATGCATTTTTGTCGAATCCGTCATGCATGTAACATGTACGGAACACGGAATATCATGTTGAAGGAATCTATTCAAATTACATATCTCTAGGGTAGAATTCGCTCCAAGAGGGTTTTTCTGGGATCAAAGTGTGATTCTTGAAACTGGTGGTAGGAGAAGCAACGAAGTCCAAGGAACTATTATAAAGTGCATAAGTAACTTGTTTGGTGGTTGAAACATCTGTCATGCGCATGTTCACAGCTCAGAAATGCATGTTTGAGGAATCCGTGATGCATGAAACATGTTCGGAATACGGAATGCCATGGTTATGTAAACAATGTAAATTACATGTGTATTGGTGAGAATTCGCTCAAAGAGTGTTTTCTACTGCCAAATGTCCGATTTTAGAACCTGGTGATACAAAAAACTTATGAAGTCAGAGTAAATATTTCAAAGTGTAATATATGCCTTCTTTGGTGGATGAAAGTTCACTAATCCACATGCTCACAACTCAGAAATGCATGTTTCTCGAATCCGTCATGCATGTATCATGTACGGAACCCGGAATGCCATGTTGATGGAATTCATGTAAATTATATATCTATTAGGTTGAATACACTCCAGAAGTATTCTTCTGTGAAAAATGAACGAATTCGAAACTTGTGTTAGAGAAAGCTTGTGAAAATGTGTACACGAGTCTATATGAAATTATTCCTTTTATAGAGGATGAAAAATCAGTAATCCACATGCTCACAACTCAGGAATGCATGTATGTCGAATCCGTCATGCATGTAACATGTACGGAACACGGAATATCATGTTGAAGGAATCTATTCAAATTACATATCTCTAGGGTAGAATTCGCTCCAAGAGTGTTTTTCTGGGATCAAAGTGTGATTCTTGAAACTGGTGATAGGAGAAGCAACGAAGTCCAAGGAACTATTTCAAAGTGCATAAGTAACATGTTTGGTGGTTGAAACATCTGTCATGCGCATGTTCACAGCTCAGAAATGCATGTTTGAGGAATCCGTGATGCATGAAACATGTACGGAATACGGAATGCCATGGTTATGTAAACAATGTAAATTACATGTGTATTGGTGAGAATTCGCTCAAAGAGTGTTTTCTACTGCCAAATGTCCGATTTTAGAACCTGGTGATACAAAAAACTTATGAAGTCAGAGTAAATATTTCAAAGTGTAATATATGCCTTCTTTGGTGGATGAAAGTTCACTAATCCACATGCTCACAACTCAGAAACGCATGTTTCTCGAATCCGTCATGCATCTATCATGTACGGAACCCGGAATGCCATGTTGATGGAATTCATGTAAATTATATATCTATTAGGTAGAATACACTCCTGAAGTATTCTTCTGTGAAAAATGAACGAATTCGAAACTTGTGTTAGGGAAAGCTTGTGAAAATGTGTACACGAGTCTATATGAAATTATTCCTTTTATAGAGGATGAAAAATCTGTAATCCACATGCTCACAACTCAGGAATGCATGTTTGTCGAATCCGTCATGCATGTAACATGTACGGAACACGGAATATCATGTTGAAGAAATCTATTCAAATTACATATCTTTCGGGTTGAATTTGCTCCAAGAGGGTTTTTCTGGGAGCAAAGTGTGATTCTTGAAACTGGTGATAGGAGAAGCAACGAAGTCCAAGGAACTATTTCAAAGTGCATAAGTAACTTGTTTGGTGGTTGGAACATCTGTCATGCGCATGTTCACAGCTCAGAAATGCATGTTTGAGGAATCCGTGATGCATGAAACATGTTCGGAATACGGAATGCCATGGTGATGTAAACAATGTAAATTACCTTTGTATTGGTGAGAATTCGCTCAAAGAGTGTTTTCTACTGCCAAATGTCCGATTTTAGAACCTGGTGATACACAAAACTTATGAAGTCAGAGTAAATATTTCAAAGTGTAATATATGCCTTCTTTGGTGGATGAAAGTTCACTAATCCACATGCTCACAACTCAGAAACGCATGTTTCTCGAATCCGTCATGCATGTATCATGTACGGAACCCGGAATGCCATGGTGATGGAATTCATGTAAATTATATATCTATTAGGTTGAATACACTCCAGAAGTATTCTTCTGTGAAAAATAAACGAATTCGAAACTTGTGTTAGGGAAAGCTTGTGAAAATGTGTACACGAGTCTATATGAAATTATTCCTTTTATAGAGGATGAAAAATCTGTAATTCACATGCTCACAACTCAGGAATGCATGTATGTCGAATCCGTCATGCATGAAACATGTACGGAACACGGAATATCATGTTGAAGGAATCTATTGAAATTACACATCTCTAGGGTAGAATTCGCTCCAAGAGGGTTTTTCTGGGATCAAAGTGTGATTCTTGAAACTGGTGATAGGAGAAGCAACGAAGTCCAAGGAACTATTTCAAAGTGCATAAGTAACTTGTTTGGTGGTTGAAACATCTGTCATGCGCATGTTCACAGCTCAGAAATGCATGTTTGAGGAATCCGTGATGCATGAATCATGTTCGGAATACGGAATGCCATAGTTATGTGAACAATGTAAATTACATGTGTATTGGTGAGAATTCGCTCAAAGAGTGTTTTCTACTGCCAAATGTCCGATTTTAGAACCTGGTGATACAAAAAACTTATGAAGTCAGAGTAAATATTTCAAAGTGTAATATATGCCTTCTTTGGTGGATGAAAGTTCACTAATCCACATGCTCACAACTCAGAAACGCATGTTTCTCGAATCCGTCATGCATGTAGCATGTACGGAACCCGGAATGTCATGGTGATGGAATTCATGTAAATTATATATCTATTAGGTTGAATACACTCCAGAAGAATTCTTCTGTGAAAAATGAACGAATTCGAAACTTGTGTTAGGGAAAGCTTGTGAAAATCAGTACACGAGTCTATATGAAATTATTCCTTTTATAGAGGATGAAAAATCAGCAATCCGCATGCTCACAAGTCAGGAATGCATGTTTGTCGAAACCGTCATGCATGTAACATGTACGGAACACGGAATATCATGTTGAAGGAATCTATTGAAATTACATATCTCTAGGGTAGAATTCGCTCCAAGAGGGTTTTTCTGGGATCAAAGTGTGATTCTTGAAACTGGTGATAGGAGAAGCAACGAAGTCCAAGGAACTATTTCAAAGTGCATAAGTAACTTGTTTGGTGGTTGAAACATCTGTCATGCGCATGTTCACAGCTCAGAAATGCATGTTTGAGGAATCCGTGATGCATGAAACATGTTCGGAATACGGAATGCCATGGTGATGTAAACAATGTAAATTACATGTGTATTGGTGAGAATTCGCTCAAAGAGTGTTTTCTACTGCCAGATGTCCGATTTTAGAACCTGGTGATACAAAAAATTTATGAAGTCAGAGTAAATATTTCAAAGTGTAATATATGCCTTCTTTGGTGGATGAAAGTTCACTAATCCACATGCTCACAACTCAGAAACGCATGTTTCTCAAATCCGTCATGCATGTAACATGTACGGAACCCCGAATGCCATGATGATGGAATTCATGTAAATTATATATCTATTAGGTTGAATACACTCCTGAAGTATTCTTCTGTGAAAAATGAACGAATTCGAAACTTGTGTTAGGGAAAGCTTGTGAAAATGTGTACACGAGTCTATATGAAATTATTCCTTTTATAGAGGATGAAAAGTCAGTAATAGACATGGTCACAACTCAGGAATGCATGTATGTCGATTCCGTCATGCATGTTACATGTACAGAACACGGAATATCATGTTGAAGGAATGTATTCAAATTACATATCTCTAGGGTAGAATTCGCTCCAAGAGGGTTTTTCTGGGATCAAAGTGTGATTCTTGAAACTGGTGATAGGAGAAGCAACGAAGTCCAAGGAACTATTTCAAAGTGCATAAGTAACATGTTTGGTGGTTGAAATATCTGTCATGCACATGTTCACAGCTCAGAAATGCATGTTTGAGGAATCCGTGATGCATGAAACATGTTCGGAATACGGAATGCCATGGTGATGTAAACAATGTAAATTACATGTGTATTGGTGAGAATTCGCTCAAAGAGTGTTTTCTACTGCCAAATGTCCGATTTTAGAACCTGGTGATACAAAAAACTTATGAAGTCAGAGTAAATATTTCAAAGTGTAATATATGCCTTCTTTGGTGGATGAAAGTTCACTAATCCACATGCTCACAACTCAGAAACGCATGTTTCTCGAATCCGTCATGCATGTATCATGTACGGAACCGGAATGCCATGGTGATGGAATTCATGTAAATTATATATCTATTAGGTTGAATACACTCCAGAAGTATTCTTCTGTGAAAAATGAACGAATTCGAAACTTGTGTTAGGGAAAACTTGTGAAAATGGGTACACGAGTCTATATGAAATTATTCCTTTTATAGAGGATGAAAAATCAGTAATCCACATGCTCCCAACTCAGGAATGCATGTTTGTCGAATCCGTCATGCATGTAACATGTACGGAACACGGAATATCATGTTGAAGGAAACTATTCAAATTACACATCTCTAGGGTAGAATTCGCTCCAAGAGGGTTTTTCTGGGATCAAAGTGTGATTCTTGAAACTGGTGATAGGAGAAGCAACGAAGTCCAAGGAACTATTTCAAAGTGCATAAGTAACTTGTTTGGTGGTTGAAACATCTGTCATGCGCATGTTCACAGCTCAGAAATGCATGTTTGAGGAATCCGTGATGCATGAAACATGTTCGGGATACGGAATGCCATAGTTATGTGAACAATGTAAATAACTTGTGTATTGTTGAGAATTCGCTCAAAGAGTGTTTTCTACTGCCAAATGTCCGATTTTAGAACCTGGTGATACAAAAAACTTATGAAGTCAGAGTAAATATTTCAAAGTGTAATATATGCCTTCTTTGGTGGATGAAAGTTCACTAATCCACATGCTCACAACTCAGAAACGCATGTTTCTCAAATCCGTCATGCATGTAGCATGTACGGAACCCGGAATGCCATGGTGATGGAATTCATGTAAATTATATATCTATTAGGTTGAATACATTCCTGAAGTATTCTTCTGTGAAAAATGAACGAATTCGAAACTTGTGTTAGGGAAAGCTTGTGAAAATGTGTACACGAGTCTATATGAAATTATTCCTTTTATAGAGGATGAAAAATCAGTAATCCACATGCTCACAACTCAGGAATGCATGTATGTCGAATTCGTCATGCATGTTACATGTACAGAACACGGAATATCATGTTGAAGGAATATATTCAAATTACACATCTCTAGGGTAGAATTCGCTCCAAGAGGGTTTTTCTGGGATCAAAGTGTGATTCTTGAAACTGGTGATAGGAGAAGCAACGAAGTCCAAGAAACTATTTCAAAGTGCATAAGTAACTTGTTTGGTGGTTGAAACATCTGTCATGCGCATGTTCACAGCTCAGAAATGCATGTTTGAGGAATCCGTGATGCATGAAACATGTTCGGAATACGGAATGCCATGGTTATGTAAACAATGTAAATTACATGTGTATTGGTGAGAATTCGCTCAAAGAGTGTTTTCTACTGCCAAATGTCCGATTTTAGAACCTGGTGATACAAAAAACTTATGAAGTCAGAGTAAATATTTCAAAGTGTAATATATGCCTTCTTTGGTGGATGAAAGTTCACTAATCCACATGCTCACAACTCAGAAACGCATGTTTCACGAATCCGTCATGCATCTATCATGTACGGAACCCGGAATGCCATGTTGATGGAATTCATGTAAATTATATATCTATTAGGTAGAATACACTCCAGAAGTATTCTTCTGTGAAAAATGAACGAATTCGAAACTTGTGTTAGGGAAAGCTTGTGAAAATGTGTACACGAGTCTATATGAAATTATTCCTTTTATAGAGGATGAAAAATCTGTAATCCACATGCTCACAACTCAGGAATGCATGTATGTCGAATCCGTCATGCATGTAACATGTACGGAACACGGAATATCATGTTGAAGGAAACTATTCAAATTACACATCTCTAGGGTAGAATTCGCTCCAAGAGAGTTTGCTGGGATCAAAGTGTGATTCTTGAAACTGGTGATAGGAGAAGCAACGAAGTCCAAGGAACTATTTCAAAGTGCATAAGTAACTTGTTTGGTGGTTGAAACATCTGTCATGCGCATGTTCACAGCTCAGAAATGCATGTTTGAGGAATCCGTGATGCATTAAACATGTTCGGGATACGGAATGCCATAGTTATGTGAACAATGTAAATTACATGTGTATTGGTGAGAATTCGCTCAAAGAGTGTTTTCTACTGCCAAATGTCCGATTTTAGAACCTGGTGATACAAAAAACTTATGAAGTCAGAGTAAATATTTCAAAGTGTAATATATGCCTTCTTTGGTGGATGAAAGTTCACTAATCCACATGCTCACAACTCAGAAACGCATGTTTCTCAAATCCGTCATGCATGTAGCATGTACGGAACCCGGAATGCCATGTTGATGGAATTCATGTAAATTATATATCTATTAGGTAGAATACACTCCTGAAGTATTCTTCTGTGAAAAATGAACGAATTCGAAACTTGTGTTAGGGAAAGCTTGTGAAAATGTGTACACGAGTCTATATGAAATTATTCCTTTTATAGAGGATGAAAAATCTGTAATCCACATGCTCACAACTCAGGAATGCATGTTTGTCGAATCCGTCATGCATGTAACATGTACGGAACACGGAATATCATGTTGAAGAAATCTATTCAAATTACATATCTTTCGGGTTGAATTTGCTCCAAGAGGGTTTTTCTGGGAGCAAAGTGTGATTCTTGAAACTGGTGATAGGAGAAGCAACGAAGTCCAAGGAACTATTTCAAAGTGCATAAGTAACTTGTTTGGTGGTTGGAACATCTGTCATGCGCATGTTCACAGCTCAGAAATGCATGTTTGAGGAATCCGTGATGCATGAAACATGTTCGGAATACGGAATGCCATGGTGATGTAAACAATGTAAATTACCTTTGTATTGGTGAGAATTCGCTCAAAGAGTGTTTTCTACTGCCAAATGTCCGATTTTAGAACCTGGTGATACACAAAACTTATGAAGTCAGAGTAAATATTTCAAAGTGTAATATATGCCTTCTTTGGTGGATGAAAGTTCACTAATCCACATGCTCACAACTCAGAAACGCATGTTTCTCGAATCCGTCATGCATGTATCATGTACGGAACCCGGAATGCCATGGTGATGGAATTCATGTAAATTATATATCTATTAGGTTGAATACACTCCAGAAGTATTCTTCTGTGAAAAATAAACGAATTCGAAACTTGTGTTAGGGAAAGCTTGTGAAAATGTGTACACGAGTCTATATGAAATTATTCCTTTTATAGAGGATGAAAAATCTGTAATTCACATGCTCACAACTCAGGAATGCATGTATGTCGAATCCGTCATGCATGAAACATGTACGGAACACGGAATATCATGTTGAAGGAATCTATTGAAATTACACATCTCTAGGGTAGAATTCGCTCCAAGAGGGTTTTTCTGGGATCAAAGTGTGATTCTTGAAACTGGTGATAGGAGAAGCAACGAAGTCCAAGGAACTATTTCAAAGTGCATAAGTAACATGTTTGGTGGTTGAAATATCTGTCATGCACATGTTCACAGCTCAGAAATGCATGTTTGAGGAATCCGTGATGCATGAAACATGTTCGGAATACGGAATGCCATGGTGATGTAAACAATGTAAATTACATGTGTATTGGTGAGAATTCGCTCAAAGAGTGTTTTCTACTGCCAAATGTCCGATTTTAGAACCTGGTGATACAAAAAACTTATGAAGTCAGAGTAAATATTTCAAAGTGTAATATATGCCTTCTTTGGTGGATGAAAGTTCACTAATCCACATGCTCACAACTCAGAAACGCATGTTTCTCAAATCCGTCATGCATGTAGCATGTACGGAACCCGGAATGCCATGGTGATGGAATTCATGTAAATTATATATCTATTAGGTTGAATACATTCCTGAAGTATTCTTCTGTGAAAAATGAACGAATTCGAAACTTGTGTTAGGGAAAGCTTGTGAAAATGTGTACACGAGTCTATATGAAATTATTCCTTTTATAGAGGATGAAAAATCAGTAATCCACATGCTCACAACTCAGGAATGCATGTATGTCGAATTCGTCATGCATGTTACATGTACAGAACACGGAATATCATGTTGAAGGAATATATTCAAATTACACATCTCTAGGGTAGAATTCGCTCCAAGAGGGTTTTTCTGGGATCAAAGTGTGATTCTTGAAACTGGTGATAGGAGAAGCAACGAAGTCCAAGAAACTATTTCAAAGTGCATAAGTAACTTGTTTGGTGGTTGAAACATCTGTCATGCGCATGTTCACAGCTCAGAAATGCATGTTTGAGGAATCCGTGATGCATGAAACATGTTCGGAATACGGAATGCCATGGTTATGTAAACAATGTAAATTACATGTGTATTGGTGAGAATTCGCTCAAAGAGTGTTTTCTACTGCCAAATGTCCGATTTTAGAACCTGGTGATACAAAAAACTTATGAAGTCAGAGTAAATATTTCAAAGTGTAATATATGCCTTCTTTGGTGGATGAAAGTTCACTAATCCACATGCTCACAACTCAGAAACGCATGTTTCACGAATCCGTCATGCATCTATCATGTACGGAACCCGGAATGCCATGTTGATGGAATTCATGTAAATTATATATCTATTAGGTAGAATACACTCCAGAAGTATTCTTCTGTGAAAAATGAACGAATTCGAAACTTGTGTTAGGGAAAGCTTGTGAAAATGTGTACACGAGTCTATATGAAATTATTCCTTTTATAGAGGATGAAAAATCTGTAATCCACATGCTCACAACTCAGGAATGCATGTATGTCGAATCCGTCATGCATGTAACATGTACGGAACACGGAATATCATGTTGAAGGAAACTATTCAAATTACACATCTCTAGGGTAGAATTCGCTCCAAGAGAGTTTGCTGGGATCAAAGTGTGATTCTTGAAACTGGTGATAGGAGAAGCAACGAAGTCCAAGGAACTATTTCAAAGTGCATAAGTAACTTGTTTGGTGGTTGAAACATCTGTCATGCGCATGTTCACAGCTCAGAAATGCATGTTTGAGGAATCCGTGATGCATTAAACATGTTCGGGATACGGAATGCCATAGTTATGTGAACAATGTAAATTACATGTGTATTGGTGAGAATTCGCTCAAAGAGTGTTTTCTACTGCCAAATGTCCGATTTTAGAACCTGGTGATACAAAAAACTTATGAAGTCAGAGTAAATATTTCAAAGTGTAATATATGCCTTCTTTGGTGGATGAAAGTTCACTAATCCACATGCTCACAACTCAGAAACGCATGTTTCTCAAATCCGTCATGCATGTAGCATGTACGGAACCCGGAATGCCATGGTGATGGAATTCATGTAAATTATATATCTACTAGTTTGAATACATTCCTGAAGTATTCTTCTGTGAAAAATGAACGAATTCGAAACTTGTGTTAGGGAAAGCTTGTGAAAATGTGTACACGAGTCTATATGAAATTATTCCTTTTATAGAGGATGAAAAATCAGTAATCCACATGCTCACAACTCAGGAATGCATGTATGTCGAATCCGTCATGCATGTAACATGTACTGAACACGGAATATCATGTTGAAGGAATCTATTCAAATTACATATCTCTAGGGTAGAATTCGCTCCAAGAGTGTTTTTCTGGGATCAAAGTGTGATTCTTGAAACTGGTGATAGGAGAATCAACGAAGTCCAAGGAACTATTTCAAAGTGCATAAGTAACATGTTTGGTGGTTGAAACATCTGTCATGCGCATGTTCACAGCTCAGAAATGCATGTTTGAGGAATCCGTGATGCATGAAACATGTACGGAATACGGAATGCCATGGTTATGTAAACAATGTAAATTACATGTGTATTGGTGAGAATTCGCTCAAAGAGTGTTTTCTACTGCCAAATGTCCGATTTTAGAACCTGGTGATACAAAAAACTTATGAAGTCAGAGTAAATATTTCAAAGTGTAATATATGCCTTCTTTGGTGGATGAAAGTTCACTAATCCACATGCTCACAACTCAGAAACGCATGTTTCTCGAATCCGTCATGCATCTATCATGTACGGAACCCGGAATGCCATGTTGATGGAATTCATGTAAATTATATATCTATTAGGTAGAATACACTCCAGAAGTATTCTTCTGTGAAAAATGAACGAATTCGAAACTTGTGTTAGGGAAAGCTTGTGAAAATGTGTACACGAGTCTATATGAAATTATTCCTTTTATAGAGGATGAAAAATCTGTAATCCACATGCTCACAACTCAGGAATGCATGTATGTCGAATCCGTCATGCATGTAACATGTACGGAACACGGAATATCATGTTGAAGAAATCTATTCAAATTACATATCTTTCGGGTTGAATTTGCTCCAAGAGGGTTTTTCTGGGATCAAAGTGTGATTCTTGAAACTGGTGATAGGAGAAGCAACGAAGTCCAAGGAAGTATTTCAAAGTGCATAAGTAACTTGTTTGGTGGTTGAAACATCTGTCATGCGCATGTTCACAGCTCAGAAATGCATGTTTGAGGAATCCGTGATGCATGAAACATGTTCGGAATACGGAATGCCATGGTGATGTAAACAATGTAAATTACATTTGTATTGGTGAGAATTCGCTCAAAGAGTGTTTTCTACTGCCAAATGTCCGATTTTAGAACCTGGTGATACACAAAACTTATGAAGTCAGAGTAAATATTTCAAAGTGTAATATATGCCTTCTTTGGTGGATGAAAGTTCACTAATCCACATGCTCACAACTCAGAAACGCATGTTTCTCGAATCCGTCATGCATGTATCATGTACGGAACCCGGAATGCCATGGTGATGGAATTCATGTAAATTATATATCTATTAGGTTGAATACACTCCAGAAGTATTCTTCTGTGAAAAATAAACGAATTCGAAACTTGTGTTAGGGAAAGCTTGTGAAAATGTATACACGAGTCTATATGAAATTATTCCTTTTATAGAGGATGAAAAATCTGTAATTCACATGCTCACAACTCAGGACAGCATGTATGTCGAATCCGTCATGCATGTAACATGTACGGAACACGGAATATCATGTTGAAGGAATCTATTGAAATTACACATCTCTAGGGTAGAATTCGCTCCAAGAGGGTTTTTCTGGGATCAAAGTGTGATTCTTGAAACTGGTGATAGGAGAAGCAACGAAGTCCAAGGAACTATTTCAAAGTGCATAAGTAACTTGTTTGGTGGTTGAAACATCTGTCATGCACATGTTCACAGCTCAGAAATGCATGTTTGAGGAATCCGTGATGCATGAAACATGTTCGGGAT
The DNA here is from genome assembly GCF_048564905.1 of Vicugna pacos. Lineage (NCBI taxonomy): Eukaryota > Metazoa > Chordata > Mammalia > Artiodactyla > Camelidae > Vicugna > Vicugna pacos. Next base: position 49,576,473 of record NW_027328741.1, read on the forward strand.
ACGGAATGCCATAGTTATGTAAACAATGTAAATTATATGTGTATTGGTGAGAATTCGCTCAAAGAGTGTTTTCTACTGCCAAATGTCCGATTTTAGAACCTGGTGATACAAAAAACTTATGAAGTCAGAGTAAATATTTCAAAGTGTAATATATGCCTTCTTTGGTGGACGAAAGTTCACTAATCCACATGCTCACAACTCAGAAACGCATGTTTCTCGAATCCGTCATGCATGTAGCATGTACGGAACCCGGAATGTCATGGTGATGGAATTCATGTAAATTATATATCTATTAGGTTGAATACACTCCAGAAGAATTCTTCTGTGAAAAATGAACGAATTCGAAACTTGTGTTAGGGAAAGCTTGTGAAAATCAGTACACGAGTCTATATGAAATTATTCCTTTTATAGAGGATGAAAAATCAGTAATCCGCATGCTCACAAGTCAGGAATGCATGTTTGTCGAAACCGTCATGCATGTAACATGTACGGAACACGGAATATCATGTTGAAGGAATCTATTGAAATTACACATCTCTAGGGTAGAATTCGCTCCAAGAGGGTTTTTCTGGGATCAAAGTGTGATTCTTGAAACTGGTGATAGGAGAAGCTACGAAGTCCAAGGAACTATTTCAAAGTGCATAAGTAACTTGTTTGGTGGTTGAAACATCTGTCATGCGCATGTTCACAGCTCAGAAATGCATGTTTGAGGAATCCGTGATGCATGAAACATGTTCGGAATACGGAATGCCATGGTGATGTAAACAATGTAAATTACATGTGTATTGGTGAGAATTCGCTCAAAGAGTGTTTTCTACTGCCAGATGTCCGATTTTAGAACCTGGTGATACAAAAAACTTATGAAGTCAGAGTAAATATTTCAAAGTGTAATATATGCCTTCTTTGGTGGATGAAAGTTCACTAATCCACATGCTCACAACTCAGAAACTCATGTTTCTCAAATCCGTCATGCATGTAACATGTACGGAACCCCGAATGCCATGATGATGGAATTCATGTAAATTATATATCTATTAGGTTGAATACACTCCTGAAGTATTCTTCTGTGAAAAATGAACGAATTCGAAACTTGTGTTAGGGAAAGCTTGTGAAAATGTGTACACGAGTCTATATGAAATTATTCCTTTTATAGAGGATGAAAAGTCAGTAATAGACATGGTCACAACTCAGGAATGCATGTATGTCGATTCCGTCATGCATGTTACATGTACAGAACACGGAATATCATGTTGAAGGAATGTATTCAAATTACATATCTCTAGGGTAGAATTCGCTCCAAGAGGGTTTTTCTGGGATCAAAGTGTGATTCTTGAAACTGGTGATAGGAGAAGCAACGAAGTCCAAGGAACTATTTCAAAGTGCATAAGTAACATGTTTGGTGGTTGAAATATCTGTCATGCACATGTTCACAGCTCAGAAATGCATGTTTGAGGAATCCGTGATGCATGAAACATGTTCGGAATACGGAATGCCATGGTGATGTAAACAATGTAAATTACATGGGTATTGGTGAGAATTCGCTCAAAGAGTGTTTTCTACTGCCAAATGTCCGATTTTAGAACCTGGTGATACAAAAAACTTATGAAGTCAGAGTAAATATTTCAAAGTGTAATATATGCCCTCTTTGGTGGATGAAAGTTCACTAATCCACATGCTCACAACTCAGAAACGCATGTTTCTCGAATCCGTCATGCATGTATCATGTACGGAACCCGGAATGTCATGGTGATGGAATTCATGTAAATTATATATCTATTAGGTTGAATACACTCCAGAAGTATTCTTCTGTGAAAAATGAACGAATTCAAAACTTGTGTTAGGGAAAGCTTGTGAAAATGTGTACACGAGTCTATATGAAATTATTCCTTTTATAGAGGATGAAAAATCAGTAATATGCATGCTCACAACTCAGGAATGCATGTTTGTCGAAACCGTCATGCATGTAACTTGTACGGAACACGGAATATCATGTTGAAGGAATCTATTCAAATTACACATCTCTAGGGTAGAATTCGCTCCAAGAGGGTTTTTCTGGGATCAAAGTGTGATTCTTGAAACTGGTGATAGGAGAAGCAACGAAGTCCAAGGAACTATTTCAAAGTGCATAAGTAACATGTTTGGTGGTTGAAACATCTGTCATGCGCATGTTCACAGCTCAGAAATGCATGTTTGAGGAATCCGTGATGCATGAAACATGTTCGGAATACGGAATGCCATGGTGATGTAAACAATGTAAATTACATGTGTATTGGTGAGAATTCGCTAAAAGAGTGTTTTCTACTGCCAAATGTCCGATTTTAGAACCTGGTGATACAAAAAACTTATGAAGTCAGAGTAAATATTTCAAAGTGTAATATATGCCTTCTTTGGTGGATGAAAGTTCACTAATCCACATGCTCACAACTCAGAAACGCATGTTTCTCAAATCCGTCATGCATGTAACATGTACGGAACCCGGAATGCCATGATGATGGAATTCATGTAAATTATATATCTATTAGGTTGAATACACTCCAGAAGTATTCTTCTGTGAAAAATGAACGAATTCGAAACTTGTGTTAGGGAAAGCTTGTAAAAATGTGTACACGAGTCTGTATGAAATTATTCCTTTTATAGAGGATGAAAAGTCAGTAATAGACATGGTCACAACTCAGGAATGCATGTATGTCGATTCCGTCATGCATGTTACATGTACAGAACACGGAATATCATGTTGAAGGAATGTATTCAAATTACATATCTCTAGGGTAGAATTCGCTCCAAGAGGGTTTTTCTGGGATCAAAGTGTGATTCTTGAAACTGGTGATAGGAGAAGCAACGAAGTCCAAGGAACTATTTCAAAGTGCATAAGTAACATGTTTGGTGGTTGAAATATCTGTCATGCACATGTTCACAGCTCAGAAATGCATGTTTGAGGAATCCGTGATGCATGAAACATGTTCGGAATACGGAATGCCATGGTGATGTAAACAATGTAAATTACATGGGTATTGGTGAGAATTCGCTCAAAGAGTGTTTTCTACTGCCAAATGTCCGATTTTAGAACCTGGTGATACAAAAAACTTATGAAGTCAGAGTAAATATTTCAAAGTGTAATATATGCCCTCTTTGGTGGATGAAAGTTCACTAATCCACATGCTCACAACTCAGAAACGCATGTTTCTCGAATCCGTCATGCATGTATCATGTACGGAACCCGGAATGTCATGGTGATGGAATTCATGTAAATTATATATCTATTAGGTTGAATACACTCCAGAAGTATTCTTCTGTGAAAAATGAACGAATTCAAAACTTGTGTTAGGGAAAGCTTGTGAAAATGTGTACACGAGTCTATATGAAATTATTCCTTTTATAGAGGATGAAAAATCAGTAATATGCATGGTCACAACTCAGGAATGCATGTTTGTCGAAACCGTCATGCATGTAACTTGTACGGAACACGGAATATCATGTTGAAGGAATCTATTCAAATTACACATCTCTAGGGTAGAATTCGCTCCAAGAGGGTTTTTCTGGGATCAAAGTGTGATTCTTGAAACTGGTGATAGGAGAAGCAACGAAGTCCAAGGAACTATTTCAAAGTGCATAAGTAACATGTTTGGTGGTTGAAACATCTGTCATGCGCATGTTCACAGCTCAGAAATGCATGTTTGAGGAATCCGTGATGCATGAAACATGTTCGGAATACGGAATGCCATGGTGATGTAAACAATGTAAATTACATGTGTATTGGTGAGAATTCGCTAAAAGAGTGTTTTCTACTGCCAAATGTCCGATTTTAGAACCTGGTGATACAAAAAACTTATGAAGTCAGAGTAAATATTTCAAAGTGTAATATATGCCTTCTTTGGTGGATGAAAGTTCACTAATCCACATGCTCACAACTCAGAAACGCATGTTTCTCAAATCCGTCATGCATGTAACATGTACGGAACCCGGAATGCCATGGTAATGGAATTCATGTAAATTATATATCTATTAGGTTGAATACACTCCAGAAGTATTCTTCTGTGAAAAATGAACGAATTCGAAACTTGTGTTAGGTAAAGCTTGTGAAAATGTGTACACGAGTCTATATGAAATTATTCCTTTTATAGAGGATGAAAAGTCAGTAATCCACATGCTCACAACTCAGGAATGCATGTATGTCAAATCCGTCATGCATGTAACATGTACGGAACACGGAATATAATGTTGAAGGAATCTATTCAAATTACATATCTCTAGGGTAGAATTCGCTCCAAGAGGGTTTTTCTGGGATCAAAGTGTGATTCTTGAAACTGGTGATAGGAGAAGCAACGAAGTCCAAGGAACTATTTCAAAGTGCATAAGTAACTTGTTTGGTGGTTGAAACATCTGTCATGCGCATGTTCACAGCTCAGAAATGCATGTTTGAGGAATCCGTGATGCATGAAACATGTTCGGAATATGGAATGCCATGGTTATGTAAACAATGTAAATTACATGTGTATTGGTGAGAATTCGCTCAAAGAGTGTTTTCTACTGCCAAATGTCCGATTTTAGAACCTGGTGACACAAAAAAATTATGAAGTCAGAGTAAATATTTCAAAGTGTAATATATGCCTTCTTTGGTGGATGAAAGTTCACTAATCCACATGCTCACAACTCAGAAACGCATGTTTCTCGAATCCGTCATGCATGTATCATGTACGGAACCCAGAATGCCATGTTGATGGAATTCATGTAAATTATATATCTATTAGGTTGAATACACTCCAGAAGTGTTCTTCTGTGAAAAATGAACGAATTCGAAACTTGTGTTAGGGAAAGCTTGTGAAAATGTGTACAAGAGTCTATATGAAATTATTCCTTTTATAGAGGATGAAAAATCAGTAATCCACATGCTCACAACTCAGGAATGCATGTTTGTCGAATCCGTCATGCATGTAACATGTACGGAACACGGAATATCATGTTGAAGGAATGTATTCAAATTACATATCTCTAGGGTAGAATTCTCTCCAAGAGGGTTTTTCTGGGATCAAAGTGTGATTCTGGAAACTGGTGATAGGAGAAGCAACGAAGTCCAAGGAACTATTTCAAAGTGCATAAGTAACTTGTTTGGTGGTTGAAACATCTGTCATGCGCATGTTCACAGCTCAGAAATGCATGTTTGAGGAATCCGTGATGCATGAAACATGTTCGGAATACGGAATGCCATGGTTATGTAAACAATGTAAATTACATGTGTATTGGTGAGAATTCGCTCAAAGAGTGTTTTCCACTGCTAAATGTCCGATTTTAGAACCTGGTGATACAAAAAACTTATGAAGTCTGAGTAAATATTTCAAAGTGTAATATATGCCTTCTTTGGTGGATGAAAGTTCACTAATCCACATGTTCACAACTCAGAAACGCATGTTTCTCGAATCCGTCATGCATGTAGCATGTACGGAACCCGGAATGTCATGGTGATGGAATTCATGTAAATTATATATCTATTAGGTTGAATACACTCCAGAAGTATTCTTCTGTGAAAAATGAACGAATTCAAAACTTGTGTTAGGGGAAGCTTGTGAAAATGTGTACACGAGTCTATATGAAATTATTCCTTTTATAGAGGATGAAAAATCAGTAATATGCATGCTCACAACTCAGGAATGCATGTTTGTCGAAACCGTCATGCATGTAACATGTACGGAACACGGAATATCATGTTGAAGGAATCTATTGAAATTACACATCTCTAGGGTAGAATTCGCTCCAAGAGGGTTTTTCTGGGATCAAAGTGTGATTCTTGAAACTGGTGATAGGAGAAGCAACGAAGTCCAAGGAACTATTTCAAAGTGCATAAGTAACTTGTTTGGTGGTTGAAACATCTGTCATGCGCATGTTCACAGCTCAGAAACGCATGTTTGAGGAATCCGTGATGCATGAAACATGTTCGGAATACGGAATGCCATGGTGATATAAACAATGTAAATTACATGTGTATTGGTGAGAATTCGCTCAAAGAGTGTTTTCTACTGCCAAATGTCCGATTTTAGAACCTGGTGATACAAAAAACTTATGAAGTCAGAGTAAATATTTCAAAGTGTAATATATGCCTTCTTTGGTGGATGAAAGTTCACTAATCCACATGCTCACAACTCAGAAACGCATGTTTCTCAAATCCGTCATGCATGTAACATGTACGGAACCCGGAATGCCATGGTAATGGAATTCATGTAAATTATATATCTATTAGGTTGAATTCACTCCTGAAGTATTCTTCTGTGAAAAATGAACGAATTCGAAACTTGTGTTAGGTAAAGCTTGTGAAAATGTGTACACGAGTGTATATGAAATTATTCCTTTTATAGAGGATGAAAAGTCAGTAATAGACATGGTCACAACTCAGGAATGCATGTATGTCGAATCCGTCATGCATGTTACATGTACAGAACACGGAATATCATGTTGAAGGAATGTATTCAAATTACATATCTCTAGGGTAGAATTCGCTCCAAGAGGGTTTTTCTGGGATCAAAGTGTGATTCTTGAAACTGGTGATAGGAGAAGCAACGAAGTCCAAGGAACTATTTCAAAGTGCATATGTAACTTGTTTGGTGGTTGAAACATCTGTCATGCACATGTTCACAGCTCAGAAATGCATGTTTGAGGAATCCGTGATGCATGAAACATGTTCGGAATACGGAATGCCATGGTGATGTAAACAATGTAAATTACATGTGTATTGGTGAGAATTCGCTCAAAGAGTGTTTTCTACTGCCAAATGTCCGATTTTAGAACCTGGTGATACAAAAAACTTATGAAGTCAGAGTAAATATTTCAAAGTGTAATATATGCCCTCTTTGGTGGATGAAAGTTCACTAATCCACATGCTCACAACTCAGAAACGCATGTTTATCGAATCCGTCATGCATGTATCATGTACGGAACCCGGAATGCCATGTTGATGGAATTCATGTAAATTATATATCTATTAGGTTGAATACACTCCAGAAGTGTTCTTCTGTGAAAAATGAACGAATTCGAAACTTGTGTTAGGGAAAGCTTGTGAAAATGTGTACAAGAGTCTATATGAAATTATTCCTTTTATAGAGGATGAAAAATCAGTAATCCACATGCTCACAACTCAGGAATGCATGTATGTCGAATCCGTCATGCATGTAACATGTACGGAACACGGAATATCATGTTCAAGGAATCTATTCAAATTACATATCTCTAGGGTAGAATTCGCTCCAAGAGGGTTTTTCTGGGATCAAAGTGTGATTCTTGAAACTGGTGATAGGAGAAGCAATGAAGTCCAAGGAACTATTTCAAAGTGCATAAATAACTTGTTTGGTGGTTGAAACATCTGTCATGCGAATGTTCACAGCTCACAAATGCATGTTTGAAGAATCCGTGATGCATGAAACATGTTCGGAATACGGAATGCCATGGTTATGTAAACAATGTAAATTACATGTGTATTGGTGAGAATTCGCTCAAAGAGAGTTTTCTACTGCCAAATGTCCGATTTTAGAACCTGGTGATACAAAAAACTTATGAAGTCAGAGTAAATATTTCAAAGTGTAATATATGCCTTCTTTGGTGGATGAAAGTTCACTAATCCACATGCTCACAACTCAGAAACGCATGTTTCTCGAATCCGTCATGCATGTATCATGTACGGAACCCGGAATGCCATGTTGATGGAATTCATGTAAATTATATATCTATTAGGTTGAATACACTCCAGAAGTGTTCTTCTGTGAAAAATGAACGAATTCGAAACTTGTGTTAGGGAAAGCTTGTGAAAATGTGTACACAAGTCTATATGAAATTATTCCTTTTATAGAGGATGAAAAATCAGTAATCCACATGCTCACAACTCAGGAATGCATGTATGTCGAATCCGTCATGCATGTAACATGTACGGAACACGGAATACCGTGTTGAAGGAATCTATTCAAATTACATATCTCTAGGGTAGAATTCGCTCCAAGATTTTTTTTCTGGGATCAAAGTGTGATTCTTGAAACTGGTGATAGGAGAATCAATGAAGTCCAAGGAACTATTTCAAAGTGCATAAGTAACTTGTTTGGTGGTTGAAACATCTGTCATGCGAATGTTCACAGCTCAGAAATGCATATTTGAGGAATCCGTGATGCATGAAACATGTTCGGAATACGGAATGCCATGGTTATGTAAACAATGTAAATTACATGTGTATTGGTGAGAATTCGCTCAAAGAGTGTTTTCTACGGCCAAATGTCCGATTTTAGAACCTGGTGATACAAAAAGCTTATGAAGTCAGAGTAAATATTTCAAAGTGTAATATATGCCTTCTTTGGTGGATGAAAGTTCACTAATCCACATGCTCACAACTCAGAAACGCATGTTTTTCGAATCCGTCATGCATGTATAATGTACGGAACCCGGAATGCCATGTTGATGGAATTCATGTAAATTATATATCTATTCGGTTGAATACACTCCAGAAGTGTTCTTCTGTGAAAAATGAACGAATTCGAAACTTGTGTTACGGAAAGCTTGTGAAAATGTGTACACGAGTCTATATGAAATTATTCCTTTTATAGAGGATGAAAAATCAGTAATCCACATGCTCACAACTCAGGAATGCATGTATGTCGAATCCGTCATGCATGTAACATGTACGGAACACGGAATATCATGTTGAAGGAATCTATTCAAATTACATATCTCTAGGGTAGAATTCGCTCCAAGAGGGTTTTCTGGGATCAAAGTGTGATTCTTGAAACTGGTGATAGGAGAATCAATGAAGTCCAAGGAACTATTTCAAAGTGCATAAGTAACTTGTTTGGTGGTTGAAACATCTGTCATGCGAATGTTCACAGCTCAGAAATGCATGTTTGAGGAATCCGTGATGCATGAAACATGTTCGGAATACGGAATGCCATGGTTATGTAAACAATGTAAATTACATGTGTATTGGTGAGAATTCGCTCAAAGAGTGTTTTCTACTGCCAAATGTCCGATTTTAGAACCTGGTGATACAAAAAATTATGAAGTCAGAGTAAATATTTCAAAGTGTAATATATGCCTTCTTTGGTGGATGAAAGTTCACTAATCCACATGCTCACAACTCAGAAACGCATGTTTCTCGAATCCGTCATGCATGTATCATGTACGGAACCCGGAATGCCATGTTGATGGAATTCATGTAAATTATATATCTATTAGGTTGAATACACTCCAGAAGTGTTCTTCTGTGAAAAATGAACGAATTCGAAACTTGTGTTAGGGAAAGCTTGTGAAAATGTGTACACAAGTCTATATGAAATTATTCCTTTTATAGAGGATGAAAAATCAGTAATCCACATGCTCACAACTCAGGAATGCATGTATGTCGAATCCGTCATGCATGTAACATGTACGGAACACGGAATACCATGTTGAAGGAATCTATTCAAATTACATATCTCTAGGGTAGAATTCGCTCCAAGATTGTTTTTCTGGGATCAAAGTGTGATTCTTGAAACTGGTGATAGGAGAATCAATGAAGTCCAAGGAACTATTTCAAAGTGCATAAGTAACTTGTTTGGTGGTTGAAACATCTGTCATGCGAATGTTCACAGCTCAGAAATGCATATTTGAGGAATCCGTGATGCATGAAACATGTTCGGAATACGGAATGCCATGGTTATGTAAACAATGTAAATTACATGTGTATTGGTGAGAATTCGCTCAAAGAGTGTTTTCTACGGCCAAATGTCCGATTTTAGAACCTGGTGATACAAAAAGCTTATGAAGTCAGAGTAAATATTTCAAAGTGTAATATATGCCTTCTTTGGTGGATGAAAGTTCACTAATCCACATGCTCACAACTCAGAAACGCATGTTTTTCGAATCCGTCATGCATGTATCATGTACGGAACCCGAAATGCCATGTTGATGGAATTCATGTAAATTATATATCTATTCGGTTGAATACACTCCAGAAGTGTTCTTCTGTGAAAAATGAACGAATTCGAAACTTGTGTTACGGAAAGCTTGTGAAAATGTGTACACGAGTCTATATGAAATTATTCCTTTTATAGAGGATGAAAAATCAGTAATCCACATGCTCACAACTCAGGAATGCATGTATGTCGAATCCGTCATGCATGTAACATGTACGGAACACGGAATATCATGTTGAAGGAATCTATTCAAATTACATATCTCTAGGGTAGAATTCGCTCCAAGAGGGTTTTCTGGGATCAAAGTGTGATTCTTGAAACTGGTGATAGGAGAATCAATGAAGTCCAAGGAACTATTTCAAAGTGCATAAGTAACTTGTTTGGTGGTTGAAACATCTATCATGCGAATGTTCACAGCTCAGAAATGCATGTTTGAGGAATCCGTGATGCATGAAACATGTTCGGAATACGGAATGCCATGGTTATGTAAACAATGTAAATTACATGTGTATTGGTGAGAATTCGCTCAAAGAGTGTTTTCTACTGCCAAATGTCCGATTTTAGAACCTGGTGATACAAAAAATTATGAAGTCAGAGTAAATATTTCAAAGTGTAATATATGCCTTCTTTGGTGGATGAAAGTTCACTAATCCACATGCTCACAACTCAGAAACGCATGTTTCTCGAATCCGTCATGCATGTATCATGTACGGAACCCAGAATGCCATGTTGATGGAATTCATGTAAATTATATATCTATTAGGTTGAATAACTCCAGAAGTATTCTTCTGTGAAAAATGAACGAATTCGAAACTTGTGTTAGGGAAAGCTTGTGAAAATGTGTACACGAGTCTATATGAAGTTATTCCTTTAATAGAGGATGAAAAATCAGTAATCCACATGCTCACAACTCAGGAATGCATGTTTGTCGAATCCGTCATGCATGTAACATGTACGGAACTCGGAATATCATGTTGAAGGAATCTATTCAAATTACATATCTCTAGGGTAGAATTCGCTCCAAGAGGGTTTTTCTGGGATCAAAGTGTGATTCTTGAAACTGGTGGTAGGAGAAGCAACGAAGTCCAAAGAACTATTTCAAAGTGCATAAGTAACTTGTTTGGTGGTTGAAACATCTGTCATGCGCATGTTCACAGCTCAGAAATGCATGTTTGAGGAATCCGTGATGCATGAAACATGTTCGAAATACGGAATGCCATGGTTATGTAAACAATGTAAATTACATGTGTATTGGTGAGAATTCGCTCAAAGAGTGTTTTCTACTGCCAAATGTCCGATTTTAGAACCTGGTGATACAAAAAACTTATGAAGTCAGAGTAAATATTTCAAAGTGTAATATATGCCTTCTTTGGTGGATGAAAGTTCACTAATCCACATGCTCACAACTCAGAAACGCATGTTTCTCGAATCCGTCATGCATGTATCATGTACGGAACCCGGAATGCCATGTTGATGGAATTCATGTAAATTATATATCTATTAGGTTGAATACACTCCAGAAGTATTCTTCTGTGAAAAATGAACGAATTCGAAACTTGTGTTAGGGAAAGCTTGTGAAAATGTGTACACGAGTCTATATGAAATTATTCCTTTTAAAGAGGATGAAAAATCAGTAATCCACATGCTCTCAACTCAGGAATGCATGTTTGTCGAATCCGTCATGCATGTAACATGTACGGAACACGGAATATCATGTTGAAGGAATGTATTCAAATTACATATCTCTAGGGTAGAATTCGCTCCAAGAGGGTTTTTCTGGGATCAAAGTGTGATTCTTGAAACTGGTGATAGGAGAAGCAACGAAGTCCAAGGAACTATTTCAAAGTGCATAAGTAACTTGTTTGGTGGTTGAAACATCTGTCATGCGCATGTTCACAGCTCAGAAATGCATGTTTGAGGAATCCGTGATGCATGAAACATGTTCGGAATACGGAATGCCATGGTGATGTAAACAATGTAAATTACATGTGTATTGGTGAGAATTCGCTCAAAGAGTGTTTTCTACTGCCAAATGTCCGATTTTAGAACCTGGTGATACAAAAAACTTATGAAGTCAGAGTAAATATTTCAAAGTGTAATATATGCCTTCTTTGGTGGATGAAAGTTCACTAATCCACATGCTCACAACTCAGAAACGCATGTTTCTCAAATCCGTCATGCATGTAACATGTACGGAACCCGGAATGCCATGGTGATGGAATTCATGTAAATTATATATCTATTAGGTTGAATACACTCCTGAAGTATTCTTCTGTGAAAAATGAACGAATTCGAAACTTGTGTTAGGTAAAGCTTGTGAAAATGTGTACACGAGTCTATATGAAATTATTCCTTTTATAGAGGATGAAAAGTCAGTAATAGACATGGTCACAACTCAGGAATGCATGTATGTCGAATCCGTCATGCATGTAACATGTACGGAACACGGAATATCATGTTGAAGGAATGTATTCAAATTACATATCTTTCGGGTAGAATTCGCTCCAAGAGGGTTTTTCTGGGATCAAAGTGTGATTCTTGAAACTGGTGATAGGAGAAGCAACGAAGTCCAAGGAACTATTTCAAAGTGCATAAGTAACTTGTTTGGTGGTTGAAACATCTGTCATGCGCATGTTCACAGCTCAGAAATGCATGTTTGAGGAATCCGTGATGCATGAAACATGTTCGGAATACGGAATGCCATGGTGATGTAAACAATGTAAATTACATGTGTATTGGTGAGAATTCGCTCAAAGAGTGTTTTCTACTGCCAAATGTCCGATTTTAGAACCTGGTGATACAAAAAACTTATGAAGTCAGAGTAAATATTTCAAAGTGTAATATATGCCCTCTTTGGTGGATGAAAGATCACTAATATACATGCTCACAACTCAGAAACGCATGTTTCTCGAATCCGTCATGCATGTATCATGTATGGAACCCGGAATGCCATGTTGATCGAATTCATGTAAATTATATATCTAATAGGTTGAATACACTCCAGAAGTATTCTTCTGTGAAAAATGAACGGATTCGAAACTTGTGTTAGGGAAAGCTTTTGAAAATGTGTACACGAGTCTATATGAAATTATTCCTTTTATAGAGGATGAAAAATCAGTAATCCACATGCTCACAACTCAGGAATGCATGTTTGTCGAATCCGTCATGCATGTAACATGTACGGAACACGGAAAATCATGTTGAAGGAATCTATTCAAATTACATATCTCTAGGGTAGAATTCGCTCCAAGAGGGTTTTTCTGGGATCAAAGTGTGATTCTTGAAACTGGTGATAGGAGAAGCAACGAAGTCCAAGGAACTATTTCAAAGTGCATAAGTAACTTGTTTGGTGGTTGAAACATCTGTCATGCGCATGTTCACAGCTCAGAAATGCATGTTTGAGGAATCCGTGATGCATGAAACATGTTCGGAATACGGAATGCCATGGTGATGTAAACAATGTAAATAACATGTGTATTGGTGAGAATTCGCTCAAAGAGTGTTTTCTACTGCCAAATGTCCGATTTTAGAACCTGGTGATACAAAAAACTTATGAAGTCAGAGTAAATATTTCAAAGTGTAATATATGCCTTCTTTGGTGGATGAAAGTTCACTAATCCACATGCTCACAACTCAGAAACGCATGTTTCTCGAATCCGTCATGCATGTATCATGTACGGAACCCGGAATGCCATGTTAATGGAATTCATGTAAATTATATATCTATTAGGTTGAATACACTCCAGAAGCGTTCTTCTGTGAAAAATGAACGAATTCGAAACTTGTGTTAGGGAAAGCTTGTGAAAATGTGTACACGAGTCTATATGAAATTATTCCTTTTATAGAGGATGAAAAATCAGTAATCCACATGCTCACAACTCAGTAATGCATGTATGTCGAATCCGTCATGCATGTAACATGTACGGAACACGGAATATCATGTTGAAGGAATCTATTCAAATTACATATCTCTAGGGTAGAATTCGCTCCAAGAGGGTTTTTCTGGGATCAAAGTGTGATTCTTGAAACTGGTGGTAGGAGAAGCAACGAAGTCCAAGGAACTATTTCAAAGTGCATAAGTAACTTGTTTGGTTGTTGAAACATCTGTCATGCGCATGTTCACAGCTCAGAAATGCATGTTTGAGGAATCCGTGATGCATGAAACATGTTCGGAATACGGAATGCCATGGTGATGTAAACAATGTAAATTACATGTGTATTGGTGAGAATTCGCTCAAAGAGTGTTTTCTACTGCCAAATGTCCGATTTTAGAACCTGGTGATACAAAAAACTTATGAAGTCAGAGTAAATATTTCAAAGTGTAATATATGCCTTCTTTGGTGGATGAAAGTTCACTAATCCACATGCTCACAACTCAGAAATGCATGTTTCTCGAATCCTTCATGCATGTATCATGTACGGAACCCGGAATGCCATGGTGATGGAATTCATGTAAATTATATATCTATTAGGTTGAATACACTCCAGAAGTATTCTTCTGTGAAAAATGAACGAATTCGAAACTTGTGTTAGGGAAAGCTTGTGAAAATGTGTACACGAGTCTATATGAAATTATTCCTTTTATAGAGGATGAAAAATCAGTAATCCACATGCTCTCAACTCAGGAATGCATGTTTGTCGAATCCGTCATGCATGTAACATGTACGGAACACGGAATATCATGTTGAAGGAATCTATTCAAATTACATATCTCTAGGGTAGAATTCGCTCCAAGAGGGTTTTTCTGGGATCAAAGTGTGATTCTTGAAACTGGTGGTAGGAGAAGCAACGAAGTCCAAGGAACTATTTCAAAGTGCATAAGTAACTTGTTTGGTGGTTGAAACATCTGTCATGCGCATGTTCACAGCTCAGAAATGCATGTTTGAGGAATCCGTGATGCATGAAACATGTTCGGAATACGGAATGCCATGGTTATGTGAACAATGTAAATTACATGTGTATTGGTGAGAATTCGCTCAAAGAGTGTTTTCTACTGCCAAATGTCCGATTTTAGAACCTGGTGATACAAAAAACTTATGAAGTCAGAGTAAATATTTCAAAGTGTAATATATGCCTTCTTTGGTGGATGAAAGTTCACTAATCCACATGCTCACAACTCAGAAACGCATGTTTCTCAAATCCGTCATGCATGTAACATGTACGGAACCCGGAATGCCATGGTGATGGAATTCATGTAAATTATATATCTATTAGGTTGAATACACTCCAGAAGAATTCTTCTGTGAAAAATGAACGAATTCGAAACTTGTGTTAGGGAAAGCTTGTGAAAATGTGTACACGAGTCTATATGAAATCATTCCTTTTATAGAGGATGAAAAATCTGTAATACACATGCTCACAACTCAGGAATGCATGTATGTCGAATCCGGCATGCATGTAACATGTACGGAACACGGAATATCATGTTGAAGGAATCTATTGAAATTACACATCTCTAGGGTAGAATTCGCTCCAAGAGGGTTTTTCTGGGATCAAAGTGTGATTCTTGAAACTGGTGATAGGAGAAGCAACGAAGTCCAAGGAACTATTTCAAAGTGCATAAGTAACTTGTTTGGTGGTTGAAACATCTGTCATGCGCATGTTCACAGCTCAGAAATGCATGTTTGAGGAATCCGTGATGCATGAAACATGTTCAGGATACGGAATGCCATAGTTATGTAAACAATGTAAATTATATGTGTATTGGTGAGAATTCGCTCAAAGAGTGTTTTCTACTGCCAAATGTCCGATTTTAGAACCTGGTGATACAAAAAACTTATGAAGTCAGAGTAAATATTTCAAAGTGTAATATATGCCTTCTTTGGTGGATGAAAGTTCACTAATCCACATGCTCACAACTCAGAAACGCATGTTTCTCAAATCCGTCATGCATGTAACATGTACGGAACCCGGAATGCCATGTTGATGGAATTCATGTAAATTATATATCTATTAGGTTGAATAAACTCCAGAAGTGTTCTTCTGTGAAAAATGAACGAATTCGAAACTTGTGTTAGGGAAAGCTTGTGAAAATGTGTACACGAGTCTATATGAAATTATTCCTTTTATAGAGGATGAAAAATCAGTAATCCACATGCTCTCAACTCAGGAATGCATGTTTGTCGAATCCGTCATGCATGTAACATGTACGGAACACGGAATATCATGTTGAAGGAATCTATTCAAATTACATATCTTTCGGGTAGAATTCGCTCCAAGAGGGTTTTTCTGGGATCAAAGTGTGATTCTTGAAACTGGTGATAGGAGAAGCAACGAAGTCCAAGGAACTATTTCAAAGTGCATAAGTAACTTGTTTGGTGGTTGAAACATCTGTCATGCGCATGTTCACAGCTCAGAAATGCATGTTTGAGGAATCCGTGATGCATGAAACATGTTCGGAATACGGAATGCCATGGTGATGTAAACAATGTAAATTACATGTGTATTGGTGAGAATTGGCTCAAAGAGTGTTTTCTACTGCCAAATGTCCGATTTAAGAACCTGGTGATACAAAAAACTTATGAAGTCAGAGTAAATATTTCAAAGTGTAATATATGCATTCTTTGGTGGATGAAAGTTCACTAATCCACATGCTCACAACTCAGAAACGCATGTTTCTCGAATCCGTCATGCATGTATCATGTACGGAACCCGGAATGCCATGTTGATGGAATTCATGTAAATTATATATCTAATAGGTTGAATACACTCCAGAAGTATTCTTCTGTGAAAAATGAACGAATTCGAAACTTGTGTTAGGGAAAGCTTGTGAAAATGTGTACACGAGTCTATATGAAATTATTCCTTTTATAGAGGATGAAAAATCAGTAATCCACATGCTCACAACTCAGGAATGCATGTTTGTCGAATCCGTCATGCATGTAACATGTACGGAACACGGAATATCATGTTGAAGGAATCTATTCAAATTACATATCTCTAGGGTAGAATTTTTCCAAGAGGGTTTTTCTGGGATCAAAGTGTGATTCTTGAAACTGGTGATAGGAGAAGCAACGAAGTCCAAGGAACTATTTCAAAGTGCATAAGTAACTTTTTTGGTGGTTGAAACATCTGTCATGCGCATGTTCACAGCTCAGAAATGCATGTTTGAGGAATCCGTGATGCATGAAACATGTTCGGAATACGGAATGCCATGGTGATGTAAACAATGTAAATTACATTAGTATTGGTGAGAATTCGCTCAAAGAGTGTTTTCTACTGCCAAATGTCCGATTTTAGTACCTGGTGATACAAAAAACTTATGAAGTCAGTGTAAATATTTCAAAGTGTAATATATGCCTTCTTTGGTGGATGAAAGTTCACTAATCCACATGCTCACAACTCAGAAACGCATGTTTCTCGGATCCGTCATGCATGTATCATGTACGGAACCCGGAATGCCATGTTGATGGAATTCATGTAAATTATATATCTATTAGGTTGAATACACTCCAGAAGTGTTCTTCTGTGAAAAATGAACGAATTCGAAACTTGTGTTAGGGAAAGCTTGTGAAAATGTGTACACGAGACTATATGAAATTATTCCTTTTATAGAGGATGAAAAATCAGTAATCCACATGCTCACAACTCAGGAATGCATGTTTGTCGAATCCGTCATGCATGTAACATGTACGGAACACGGAATATCATGTTGAAGGAATCTAATCAAATTACATATCTCTAGGGTAGAATTCGCTCCAAGAGGGTTTTTCTGGGATCAAAGTGTGATTCTTGAAACTGGTGATAGGAGAAGCAACGAAGTCCAAGGAACTATTTCAAAGTGCATAAGTAACTTGTTTGGTGGTTGAAACATCTGTCATGCGCATGTTCACAGCTCAGAAATGCATGTTTGAGGAATCCGTGATGCATGAAACATGTTCGGAATACGGAATGCCATGGTTATGTAAACAATGTAAATTACATGTGTATTGGTGAGAATTCGCTCAAAGAGTGTTTTCTACTGCCAAATGTCCGATTTTAGAAGCTGGTGATACAAAAAACTTATGAAGTCAGAGTAAATATTTCAAAGTGTAATATATGCCTTCTTTGGTGGATGAAAGTTCACTAATCCACATGCTCACAACTCAGAAACACATGTTTCTCGAATCCGTCATGCATGTATCATGTACGGAACCCGGAATGCCATGTTGATGGAATTCATGTAAATTATATATCTATTAGGTTGAATACACTCCAGAAGTGTTCTTCTGTGAAAAATGAACAAATTCGAAACTTGTGTTAGGGAAAGCTTTTGAAAATGTGTACAAGAGTCTATATGAAATTATTCCTTTAATAGAGGATGAAAAATCAGTAATCCACATGCTCACAACTCAGGAATGCATGTATGTCGAATCCGTCATGCATGTAACATGTACGGAACACGGAATATCATGTTGAAGGAATCTATTCAAATTAAATATCTCTAGGGTAGAATTCGCTCCAAGAGGGTTTTTCTGGGATCAAAGTGTGATTCTTGAAACTGGTGATAGGAGAAGCAATGAAGTCCAAGGAACTATTTCAAAGTGCATAAATAACTTGTTTGGTGGTTGAAACATCTGTCATGCGCATGTTCACAGCTCAGAAATGCATGTTTGATGAATCCGTGATGCATGAAACATGTTCGGAATACGGAATGCCATGGTGATGTAAACAATGTAAATTACATGTGTATTGGTGAGAATTCGCTCAAAGAGTGTTTTCTACTGCCAAATGTCCGATTTTAGAACCTGGTGATACAAAAAACTTATGAAGTCAGAGTAAATATTTCAAAGTGTAATATATGCCTTCTTTGGTGGATGAAAGTTCACTAATCCACATGCTCACAACTCAGAAACGCATGTTTCTCGAATCCGTCATGCATGTATCATGTACGGAACCGGAATGCCATGTTGATGGAATTCATGTAAATTATATATCTATTAGGTTGAATACACTCCAGAAGTGTTCTTCTGTGAAAAATGAACGAATTCGAAACTTGTGTTAGGGAAAGCTTGTGAAAATGTGTACACGAGTCTATATGAAATTATTCCTTTTATAGAGGATGAAAAATCAGTAATCCACATGCTCACAACTCAGGAATGCATGTATGTCGAATCCGTCATGCATGTAACATGTACGGAACACGGAATATCATGTTGAAGGAATCTATTCAAATTACATATCTCTAGGGTAGAATTCGCTCCAAGAGGGTTTTTCTGGGATCAAAGTGTGATTCTTGAAACTGGTGATAGGAGAAGCAACGAAGTCCAAGGAACTATTTCAAAGTGCATAAGTAACTTGTTTGGTGGTTGAAACATCTGTCATGCGCATGTTCACAGCTCAGAAATGCATGTTTGAGGAATCCGTGATGCATGAAACATGTTCGAAATACGGAATGCCATGGTTATGTAAACAATGTAAATTACATGTGTATTGGTGAGAATTCGCTCAAAGAGTGTTTTCTACTGCCAAATGTCCGATTTTAGAACCTGGTGATACAAAAATCTTATGAAGTCAGAGTAAATATTTCAAAGTGTAATATATGCATTCTTTGGTGGATGAAAGTTCACTAATCCACATGCTCACAACTCAGAAATGCATGTTTCTCGAATCGGTCATGCATGTATCATGTACGGAACCCGGAATGCCATGTTGATGGAATTCATGTAAATTATATCTATTAGTTTGAATACACTCCAGAAGTATTCTTCTGTGAAAAATGAACGAATTCGAAACTTGTGTTAGGGAAAGCTTGTGAAAATGTGTACACGAGTCTATATGAAATTATTCCTTTTAAAGAGGATGAAAAATCAGTAATCCACATGCTCTAAACTCAGGAATGCATGTTTGTCGAATCCGTCATGCATGTAACATGTACGGAACACGGAATATCATGTTGAAGGAGTCTATTCAAATTACATATCTCTAGGGTAGAATTCGCTCCAAGAGGGTTTTTCTGGGATCAAAGTGTGATTCTTGAAACTGGTGGTAGGAGAAGCAACGAAGTCCAAGGAACTATTTCAAAGTGCATAAGTAACTTGTTTGGTGGTTGAAACATCTGTCATGCGCATGTTCACAGCTCAGAAATGCATGTTTGAGGAATCCGTGATGTATGAAACATGTTCGGAATACGGAATGCCATGGTTATGTAAACAATGTAAATTACATGTGTATTGGTGAGAATTCGCTCAAAGAGTGTTTTCTACTGCCAAATGTCCGATTTTAGAACCTGGTGATACAAAAAACTTATGAAGTCAGAGTAAATATTTCAAAGTGGAATATATGCCTTCTTTGGTGGATGAAAGTTCACTAATCCACATGCTCACAACTCAGAAACGCATGTTTCTCGAATCCGTCATGCATGTATCATGTACGGAACCCGGAATGCCATGTTGATGGAATTCATGTAAATTATATATCTATTAGGTTGAATAACTCCAGAAGTATTCTTCTGTGAAAAATGAACGAATTCGAAACTTGTGTTAGGGAAATCTTGTGAAAATGTGTACACGAGTCAATATGAAGTTATTCCTTTTATAGAGGATGAAAAATCAGTAATCCACATGCTCACAACTCAGGAATGCATGTTTGTCGAATCCGTCATGCATGTAACATGTACGGAACACGGAATATCATGTTGAAGGAATCTATTCAAATTACATATCTCTAGGGAAGAATTCGCTCCAAGAGGGTTTTTCTGGGATCAAAGTGTGATTCTTGAAACTGGTGGTAGGAGAAGCAACGAAGTCCAAGGAACCATTCAAAGTGCATAAGTAACTTGTTTGGTGGTTGAAACATCTGTCATGCGCATGTTCACAGCTCAGAAATGCATGTTTGAGGAATCCGTGATGCATGAATCATGTTCGGAATACGGAATGCCATGGTGATGTAAACAATGTAAATTACATGTGTATTGGTGAGAATTCGCTCAAAGAGTGTTTTCTACTGCCAAATGTCCGATTTTAGAACCTGGTGATACAAAAAACTTATGAAGTCAGAGTAAATATTTCAAAGTGTAATATATGCCTTCTTTGGTGGATGAAAGTTCACTAATCCACATGCTCACAACTCAGAAACGCATGTTTCTCGAATCCGTCATGCATGTATCATGTACGGAACCCGGAATGCCATGTTGATGGAATTCATGTAAATTATATATCTATTAGGTTGAATACACTCCAGAAGTGTTCTTCTGTGAAAAATGAACGAATTCGAAACTTGTGTTAGGGAAAGCTTGTGAAAATGTGTACACGAGTCTATATGAAATTATTCCTTTTATAGAGGATGAAAAATCAGTAATCCACATGCTCACAACTCAGGAATTCATGTATGTCGAATCCGTCATGCATGTAACATGTACGGAACACGGAATACCATGTTGAAGGAATCTATTCAAATTACATATCTCTAGGGTAGAATTCGCTCCAAGAGGGTTTTTCTGGGATCAAAGTGTGATTCTTGAAACTGGTGGTAGGAGAAGCAACGAAGTCCAAGGAACTATTTCAAAGTGCATAAGTAACTTGTTTGGTGGTTGAAACATCTGTCATGCGCATGTTCACAGCTCAGAAATGCATGTTTGAGGAATCCGTGATGCATGAAACATGTTCGGAATACGGAATGCCATGGTGATGTAAACAATGTAAATTACATGTGTATTGGTGAGAATTCGCTCAAAGAGTGTTTTCTACTGCCAAATGTCCGATTTTAAAACCTGGTGATACAAAAAAATTATGAAGTCAGAGTAAATATTTCAAAGTGTAATATATACATTCTTTGGTGGATGAAAGTTCACTAATCCACATGCTCACAACTCAGAAATGCATGTTTCTCGAATCGGTCATGCATGTATCATGTACGGAACCCGGAATGCCATGTTGATGGAATTCATGTAAATTATATCTATTAGTTTGAATACACTCCAGAAGTATTCTTCTGTGAAAAATGAACGAATTCGAAACTTGTGTTAGGGAAAGCTTGTGAAAATGTGTACACGAGTCTATATGAAATTATTCCTTTTATAGAGGATGAAAAATCAGTAATCCACATGCTCTCAACTCAGGAATGCATGTTTGTCGAATCCGTCATGCATGTAACATGTACGGAACACGGAATATCATGTTGAAGGAGTCTATTCAAATTACATATCTCTAGGGAAGAATTCGCTCCAAGTGGGTTTTTCTGGGATCAAAGTGTGATTCTTGAAACTGGTGGTAGGAGAAGCAACGAAGTCCAAGGAACCATTCAAAGTGCATAAGTAACTTGTTTGGTGGTTGAAACATCTGTCATGCACATGTTCACAGCTCAGAAATGCATGTTTGAGGAATCCGTGATGCATGAAGCATGTTCGGAATACGGAATGCCATGGTTATGTGAACAATGTAAATTACATGTGTATTGGTGAGAATTCGCTCAAAGAGTGTTTTCTACTGCCAAATGTCCGATTTTAGAACCTGGTGATACAAAAAACTTATGAAGTCAGAGTAAATATTTCAAAGTGTAATGTATGCCTTCTTTGGTGGATGAAAGTTCACTAATCCACATGCTCACAACTCAGAAACGCATGTTTATCGAATCCGTCATGCATGTATCATGTACGGAACCCGGAATGCCATGTTGATGGAATTCATGTAAATTATATATCTATTAGGTTGAATAACTCCAGAAGTATTCTTCTGTGAAAAATGAACGAATTCGAAACTTGTGTTAGGGAAAGCTTGTGAAAATGTGTACACGAGTCTATATGAAGTTATTCCTTTTATAGAGGATGAAAAATTAGTAATCCACATGCTCACAACTCAGGAATGCATGTTTGTCGAATCCGTCATGCATGTAACATGTACGGAACACGGAATATCATGTTGAAGGAGTCTATTCAAATTACATATCTCTAGGGAAGAATTCGCTCCAAGAGGGTTTTTCTGGGATCAAAGTGTGATTCTTGAAACTGGTGGTAGGAGAAGCAACGAAGTCCAAGGAACCATTCAAAGTGCATAAGTAACTTGTTTGGTGGTTGAAACATCTGTCATGCACATGTTCACAGCTCAGAAATGCATGTTTGAGGAATCCGTGATGCATGAAACATGTTCGGAATACGGAATGCCATGGTGATGTAAACAATGTAAATTACATGTGTATTGGTGAGAATTCGCTCAAAGAGTGTTTTCCACTGCCGAATGTCCGATTTTAGAACCTGGTGATACAAAAAACTTATGAAGTCAGAGTAAATATTTCAAAGTGTAATATATGCCTTCTTTGGTGGATGAAAGTTCACTAATCCACATGCTCACAACTCAGAAATGCATGTTTCTCGAATCCATCATGCATGTATCATGTACGGAACCCGGAATGCCATGGTGATGGAATTCATATAAATTATATATCTATTAGGTTGAATACACTCCAGAAGTATTCTTCTGTGAAAAATGAACGAATTCGAAACTTGTGTTATGGAAAGCTTGTGAAAATGTGTACACGAGTCTATATGAAATTATTCCTTTTATAGAGGATGAAAAATCAGTAATCCACATGCTCTCAACTCAGGAATGCATGTTTGTCGAATCCGTCATGCATGTAACATGTACGGAACACGGAATATCATGTTGATGGAATCTATTCAAATTACATATCTCTAGGGTAGAATTCGCTCCAAGAGGGTTTTTCTGGGATCAAAGTGTGATTCTTGAAACTGGTGGTAGGAGAAGCAACGAAGTCCAAGGAACTATTTCAAAGTGCATAAGTAACTTGTTTGGTGGTTGAAACATCTGTCATGCGCATGTTCACAGCTCAGAAATGCATGTTTGAGGAATCCGTGATGAATGAAACATGTTCGGAATACGGAATGCCATGGTTATGTGAACAATGTAAATTACATGTGTATTGGTGAGAATTCGCTCAAAGAGTGTTTTCTACTGCCAAATGTCCGATTTTAGAACCTGGTGATACAAAAAGCTTATGAAGTCAGAGTAAATATTTCAAAGTGTAATATATGCCTTCTTTGGTGGATGAAAGTTCACTAATCCACATGCTCACAACTCAGAAACGCATGTTTTTCGAATCCGTCATGCATGTATCATGTACGGAACCCGGAATGCCATGTTGATGGAATTCATGTAAATTATATATCTATTAGGTTGAATACACTCCAGAAGTGTTCTTCTATGAAAAATGAACGAATTCGAAACTTGTGTTAGGGAAACCTTGTGAAAATGAGTACACGAGTCTATATGAAATTATTCCTTTTATAGAGGATGAAAAATCAGTAATCCACATGCTCACAACTCAGGAATGCATGTATGTCGAATCCGTTATGCATGTAACATGTACGGAACACGGAATATCATGTTGAAGGAATCTATTCAAATTACATATCTGTAGGGTAGAATTCGCTCCAAGAGGGTTTTTCTGGGATCAAAGTGTGATTCTTGAAACTGTTGATAGGAGAAGCAATGAAGTCCAAGGAACTATTTCAAAGTGCATAAGTAACTTGTTTGGTGGTTGAAACATCTGTCATGCGAATGTTCACAGCTCAGAAATGCATGTTTGAGGAATCCGTGATGTATGAAACATGTTCGGAATACGGAATGCCATGGTTATGTAAACAATGTAAATTACATGTGTATTGGTGAGAATTCGCTCAAAGAGTGTTTTCTACTGCCAAATGTCCGATTTTAGAACCTGGTGATACAAAAAACTTATGAAGTCAGAGTAAATATTTCAAAGTGTAATATATGCCTTCTTTGGTGGATGAAAGTTCAGTAATCCACATGCTCACAACTCAGAAACGCATGTTTCTCGA
The DNA here is from genome assembly GCF_048564905.1 of Vicugna pacos. NCBI lineage: Eukaryota > Metazoa > Chordata > Mammalia > Artiodactyla > Camelidae > Vicugna > Vicugna pacos. Next base: position 49,601,163 of record NW_027328741.1, read on the forward strand.
ATCCGTCATGCATGTATCATGTACGGAACCCGGAATGCCATGTTGATGGAATTCATGTAAATTATATATCTATTAGGTTGAATAACTCCAGAAGTATTCTTCTGTGAAAAATGAACGAATTCGAAACTTGTGTTAGGGAAAGCTTGTGAAAATGTGTACACGAGTCTATATGAAGTTATTCCTTTTATAGAGGATGAAAAATCAGTAATCCACATGCTCACAACTCAGGAATGCATGTTTGTCGAATCCGTCATGCATGTAACATGTACGGAACACGGAATATCATGTTGAAGGAATCTATTCAAATTACATATCTCTAGGGTAGAATTCGCTCCAAGAGGGTTTTTCTGGGATCAAAGTGTGATTCTTGAAACTGGTGGTAGGAGAAGCAACGAAGTCCAAGGAACTATTTCAAAGTGCATAAGTAACTTGTTTGGTGGTTGAAACATCTGTCATGCGCATGTTCACAGCTCAGAAATGCATGTTTGAGGAATCCGTGATGCATGAAACATGTTCGGAATACGGAATGCCATGGTTATGTAAACAATGTAAATTACATGTGTATTGGTGAGAATTCGCTCAAAGAGTGTTTTCTACTGCCAAATGTCCGATTTTAAAACCTGGTGATACAAAAAAATTATGAAGTCAGAGTAAATATTTCAAAGTGTAACATATGCATTCTTTGGTGGATGAAAGTTCACTAATCCACATGCTCACAACTCAGAAATGCATGTTTCTCGAATCGGTGATGCATGTATCATGTACAGAACCCGGAATGCCATGTTGATGGAATTCATGTAAATTATATCTATTAGTTTGAATACACTCCAGAAGTATTCTTCTGTGAAAAATGAACGAATTCGAAACTTGTGTTAGGGAAAGCTTGTGAAAATGTGTACACGAGTCTATATGAAATTATTCCTTTTATAGAGGATGAATAATCAGTAATCCACATGCTCACAACTCAGGAATGCATGTTTGTCGAATCCGTCATGCATGTAACATGTACGGAACACGGAATATCATGTTGAAGGAGTCTATTCAAATTACACATCTCTAGGGAAGAATTCGCTCCAAGAGGGTTTTTCTGGGATCAAAGTGTGATTCTTGAAACTGGTGGTAGGAGAAGCAACGAAGTCCAAGGAACCATTCAAAGTGCATAAGTAACTTGTTTGGTGGTTGAAACATCTGTCATGCACATGTTCACAGCTCAGAAATGCATGTTTGAGGAATCCGTGATGCATGAAACATGTTCGGAATACGGAATGCCATGGTTATGTGAACAATGTAAATTACATGTGTATTGGTGAGAATTCGCTCAAAGAGTGTTTTCTACTGCCAAATGTCCGATTTTAAAACCTGGTGATACAAAAAAATTATGAAGTCAGAGTAAATATTTCAAAGTGTAATATATGCATTCTTTGGTGGATGAAAGTTCACTAATCCACATGCTCACAACTCAGAAATGCATGTTTCTCGAATCGGTCATGCATGTATCATGTACGGAACCCGGAATGCCATGTTGATGGAATTCATGTAAATTATATATCTATTAGGTTGAATACACTCCAGAAGTATTCTTCTGTGAAAAATGAACGAATTCGAAACTTGTGTTACGGAAAGCTTGTGAAAATGTGTACACGAGTCTATATGAAATTATTCCTTTTAAAGAGGATGAAAAATCCATTAATCCACATGCTCTCAACTCAGGAATGCATGTTTGTCGAATCCGTCATGCATGTAACATGTACAGAACACGGAATATCATGTTGAAGGAATCTATTTAAATTACATATCTCTAGGGTAGAATTCGCTCCAAGAGGGTTTTTCTGGGATCAAAATGTGATTCTTGAAACTGGTGATAGGAGAAGCAACGAAGTCCAAGGAACTATTTCAAAGTGCATAAGTAACTTGTTTGGTGGTTGAAACATCTGTCATGCGCATGTTCACAGCTCAGAAATGCATGTTTGAGGAATCCGTGATGCATGAAACATGTTCGGAATACGGAATGCCATGGTTATGTAAACAATGTAAATTACATGTGTATTGGTGAGAATTCGCTCAAAGAGTGTTTTCTACTGCCAAATGTCCGATTTTAGAACCTGGTGATACAAAAAACTTATGAAGTCAGAGTAAATATTTCAAAGTGTAATATATGCCTTCTTTGGTGGATGAAAGTTCACTAATCCACATACTCACAACTCAGAAATGCATGTTTCTCGAATCCGTCATGCATGTATCATGTACGGAACCCGGAATGCCATGGTGATGGAATTCATATAAATTATATATCTATTAGGTTGAATACACTCCAGAAGTATTCTTCTGTGAAAAATGAACGAATTCGAAACTTGTGTTATGGAAAGCTTGTGAAAATGTGTACACGAGTCTATATGAAATTATTCCTTTTATAGAGGATGAAAAATCAGTAATCCACATGCTCTCAACTCAGGAATGCATGTTTGTGGAATCCGTCATGCATGTAACATGTACGGAACACGGAATATCATGTTGAAGGAATCTATTCAAATTACATATCTCTAGGGTAGAATTCGCTCCAAGAGGGTTTTTCTGGGATCAAAGTGTGATTCTTGAAACTGGTGGTAGGAGAAGCAACGAAGTCCAAGGAACTATTTCAAAGTGCATAAGTAACTTGTTTGGTGGTTGAAACATCTGTCATGCGCATGTTCACAGCTCAGAAATGCATGTTTGAGGAATCCGTGATGCATGAAACATGTTCGGAATACGGAATGCCATGGTTATGTGAACAATGTAAATTACATGTGTATTGGTGAGAATTCGCTCAAAGAGTGTTTTCTACTGCCAAATGTCCGATTTTAGAAGCTGGTGATACAAAAAACTTATGAAGTCAGAGTAAATATTTCAAAGTGTAATATATGCCTTCTTTGGTGGATGAAAGTTCACTAATCCACATGCTCACAACTCAGAAACGCATGTTTCTCGAATCCGTCATGCATGTATCATGTACGGAACCCGGAATGCCATGTTGATGGAATTCATGTAAATTATATATCTATTAGGTTGAACACACTCCAGAAGTATTCTTCTGTGAAAAATGAACGAATTCGAAACTTGTGTTAGGGAAAGCTTGTGAAAATGTGTACACGAGTCTATATGAAATTATTCCTTTTATAGAGGATGAAAAATCAGTAATCCACATGCTCACAACTCAGGAATGCATGTTTGTCGAATCCGTCATGCATGTAACATGTACGGAACACGGAATATCATGTTGAAGGAATGTATTCAAATTACATATCTCTAGGGTAGAATTCGTTCCAAGAGGGTTTTTCTGGGATCAAAGTGTGATTCTTGAAACTGGTGATAGGAGAAGCAACGAAGTCCAAGGAACTATTTCAAAGTGCATAAGTAACTTGTTTGGTGGTTGAAACATCTGTCATGCACATGTTCACAGCTCAGAAATGCATGTTTGAGGAATCCGTGATGCATGAAACATGTTCGAAATACGGAATGCCATGGTGATGTAAACAATGTAAATTACATGTGTATTGGTGAGAATTCGCTCAAAGAGTGTTTTCTACTGCCAAATGTCCGATTTTAGAACCTGGTGATACAAAAAACTTATGAAGTCAGAGTAAATATTTCAAAGTGTAATATATGCCTTCTTTGGTGGATGAAAGTTCACTAATCCACATGCTCACAACTCAGAAACGCATGTTTCTCGAATCCGTCATGCATGTATCATGTACGGAACCCGGAATGCCATGTTGATGGAATTCATGTAAATTATATATCTATTAGGTTGAATAACTCCAGAAGTATTCTTCTGTGAAAAATGAACGAATTCGAAACTTGTGTTAGGGAAAGTTTGTGAAAATGTGTACACGAGTCTATATGAAGTTATTCCTTTTATAGAGGATGAAAAATCAGTAATCCACATGCTCACAACTCAGGAATGCATGTTTGTCGAATACGTCATGCATGTAACATGTACGGAACACGGAATATCATGTTGAAGGAATCTATTCAAATTACATATCTCTAGGGTAGAATTCGCTCCAAGAGGGTTTTTCTGGGATCAAAGTGTGATTCTTGAAACTGGTGATAGGAGAAGCAACGAAGTCCAAGGAACTATTTCAAAGTGCATAATTAACTTGTTTGGTGGTTGAAACATGTGTCATGCGCATGTTCACAGCTCAGAAATGCATGTTTGAGGAATCCGTGATGCATGAAACATGTTCGGAATACGGAATGCCATGGTTATGTAAACAATGTAAATTACATGTGTATTGGTGAGAATTCGCTCAAAGAGTGTTTTCTACTGCCAAATGTCCGATTTTAAAACCTGGTGATACAAAAAAATTATGAAGTCAGAGTAAATATTTCAAAGTGTAATATATACATTCTTTGGTGGATGAAAGTTCACTAATCCACATGCTCACAACTCAGAAACGCATGTTTATCGAATCCGTCATGCATGTATCATGTACGGAACCCGGAATCCCATGTTGATGGAATTCATGTAAATTATATATCTATTAGGTTGAATAACTCCAGAAGTATTCTTCTGTGAAAAATGAACGAATTCGAAACTTGTGTTAGGGAAAGCTTGTGAAAATGTGTACACGAGTCTATATGAAGTTATTCCTTTTATAGAGGATGAAAAATCAGTAATCCACATGCTCACAACTCAGGAATGCATGTTTGTCGAATCCGTCATGCATGTAACATGTACGGAACACGGAATATCATGTTGAAGGAATCTATTCAAATTACATATCTCTAGGGTAGAATTCGCTCCAAGAGGGTTTTTCTGGGATCAAAGTGTGATTCTTGAAACTGGTGGTAGGAGAAGCAACGAAGTCCAAGGAACTATTTCAAAGTGCATAAGTAACTTGTTTGGTGGTTGAAACATCTGTCATGCGCATGTTCACAGCTCAGAAATGCATGTTTGAGGAATCCGTGATTCATGAAACATGTTCGGAATACGGAATGCCATGGTTATGTAAACAATGTAAATTACATGTGTATTGGTGAGAATTCGCTCAAAGAGTGTTTTCTACTGCCAAATGTCCGATTTTAAAACCTGGTGATACAAAAAACTTATGAAGTCAGAGTAAATATTTCAAAGTGTAATATATGCATTCTTTGGTGGATGAAAGTTCACTAATCCACATGCTCACAACTCAGAAATGCATGTTTCTCGAATCGGTCATGCATGTATCATGTACGGAACCCGGAATGCCATGTTGATGGAATTCATGTAAATTATATCTATTAGTTTGAATACACTCCAGAAGTATTCTTCTGTGAAAAATGAACGAATTCGAAACTTGTGTTAGGGAAAGCTTGTGAAAATGTGTACACGAGTCTATATGAAATTATTCCTTTTATAGAGGATGAAAAATCAGTAATCCACATGCTCTCAACTCAGGAATGCATGTTTGTCGAATCCGTCATGCATGTAACATGTACGGAACACGGAATATCATGTTGAAGGAGTCTATTCAAATTACATATCTCTAGGGAAGAATTCGCTCCAAGAGGGTTTTTCTGGGATCAAAGTGTGATTCTTGAAACTGGTGGTAGGAGAAGCAACGAAGTCCAAGGAACCATTCAAAGTGCATAAGTAACTTGTTTGGTGGTTGAAACATCTGTCATGCACATGTTCACAGCTCAGAAATGCATGTTTGAGGAATCCATGATGCATGAAACATGTTCGGAATACGGAATGCCATGGTTATGTGAACAATGTAAATTACATGTGTATTGGTGAGAATTCGCTCAAAGAGTGTTTTCTACTGCCAAATGTCCGATTTTAGAACCTGGTGATACAAAAAGCTTATGAAGTCAGAGTAAATATTTCAAAGTGTAATATATGCCTTCTTTGGTGGATGAAAGTTCACTAATCCACATGCTCACAACTCAGAAACGCATGTTTTTCGAATCCGTCATGCATGTATCATGTACGGAACCCGGAATGCCATGTTGATGGAATTCATGTAAATTATATATCTATTAGGTTGAATACACTCCAGAAGTGTTCTTCTGTGAAAAATGAACGAATTCGAAACTTGTGTTAGGGAAACCTTATGAAAATGTGTACACGAGTCTATATGAAATTATTCCTTTTATAGAGGATGAAAAATCAGTAATCCACATGCTCACAACTCAGGAATGCATGTATGTCGAATCCGTCATGCATGTAACATGTACGGAACACGGAATATCATGTTGAAGGAATCTATTCAAATTACATATCTCTAGGGTAGAATTCGCTCCAAGAGGGTTTTTCTGGGATCAAAGTGTGATTCTTGAAACTGGTGATAGGAGAAGCAATGAAGTCCAAGGAACTATTTCAAAGTGCATAAGTAACTTGTTTGGTGGTTGAAACATCTGTCATGCGAATGTTCACAGCTCAGAAATGCATGTTTGAGGAATCCGTGATGTATGAAACATGTTCGGAATACGGAATGCCATGGTTATGTAAACAATGTAAATTACATGTGTATTGGTGAGAATTCGCTCAAAGAGTGTTTTCTACTGCCAAATGTCCGATTTTAGAACCTGGTGATACAAAAAACTTATGAAGTCAGAGTAAATATTTCAAAGTGTAATATATGCCTTCTTTGGTGGATGAAAGTTCACTAATCCACATGCTCACAACTCAGAAACGCATGTTTCTCGAATCCGTCATGCATGTATCATGTACGGAACCCGGAATGCCATGTTGATGGAATTCATGTAAATTATATATCTATTAGGTTGAATAACTCCAGAAGTATTCTTCTGTGAAAAATGAACGAATTCGAAACTTGTGTTAGGGAAAGCTTGTGAAAATGTGTACACGAGTCTATATGAAGTTATTCCTTTTATAGAGGATGAAAAATCAGTAATCCACATGCTCACAACTCAGGAATGCATGTTTGTCGAATCCGTCATGCATGTAACATGTACGGAACACGGAATATCATGTTGAAGGAATCTATTCAAATTACATATCTCTAGGGTAGAATTCGCTCCAAGAGGGTTTTTCTGGGATCAAAGTGTGATTCTTGAAACTGGTGGTAGGAGAAGCAACGAAGTCCAAGGAACTATTTCAAAGTGCATAAGTAACTTGTTTGGTGGTTGAAACATCTGTCATGCGCATGTTCACAGCTCAGAAATGCATGTTTGAGGAATCCGTGATTCATGAAACATGTTCGGAATACGGAATGCCATGGTTATGTAAACAATGTAAATTACATGTGTATTGGTGAGAATTCGCTCAAAGAGTGTTTTCTACTGCCAAATGTCCGATTTTAAAACCTGGTGATACAAAAAAATTATGAAGTCAGAGTAAATATTTCAAAGTGTAATATATGCATTCTTTGGTGGATGAAAGTTCACTAATCCACATGCTCACAACTCAGAAATGCATGTTTCTCGAATCGGTCATGCATGTATCATGTACGGAACCCGGAATGCCATGTTGATGGAATTCATGTAAATTATATCTATTAGTTTGAATACACTCCAGAAGTATTCTTCTGTGAAAAATGAACGAATTCGAAACTTGTGTTAGGGAAAGCTTGTGAAAATGTGTACACGAGTCTATATGAAATTATTCCTTTTATAGAGGATGAAAAATCAGTAATCCACATGCTCTCAACTCAGGAATGCATGTTTGTCGAATCCGTCATGCATGTAACATGTACGGAACACGGAATATCATGTTGAAGGAGTCTATTCAAATTACATATCTCTAGGGAAGAATTCGCTCCAAGAGGGTTTTTCTGGGATCAAAGTGTGATTCTTGAAACTGGTGGTAGGAGAAGCAACGAAGTCCAAGGAACCATTCAAAGTGCATAAGTAACTTGTTTGGTGGTTGAAACATCTGTCATGCACATGTTCACAGCTCAGAAATGCATGTTTGAGGAATCCATGATGCATGAAACATGTTCGGAATACGGAATGCCATGGTTATGTGAACAATGTAAATTACATGTGTATTGGTGAGAATTCGCTCAAAGAGTGTTTTCTACTGCCAAATGTCCGATTTTAGAACCTGGTGATACAAAAAACTTATGAAGTCAGAGTAAATATTTCAAAGTGTAATATATGCCTTCTTTGGTGGATGAAAGTTCACTAATCCACATGCTCACAACTCAGAAATGCATGTTTCTCGAATCGGTCATTCATGTATCATGTACGGAACCCGGAATGCCATGGTGATGGAATTCATATAAATTATATATCTATTAGGTTGAATACACTCCAGAAGTATTCTTCTGTGAAAAATGAACGAATTCGAAACTTGTGTTATGGAAAGCTTGTGAAAATGTGTACACGAGTCTATATGAAATTATTCCTTTTATAGAGGATGAAAAATCAGTAATCCACATGCTCTCAACTCAGGAATGCATGTTTGTCGAATCCGTCATGCATGTAACATGTACGGAACACGGAATATCATGTTGAAGGAATCTATTCAAATTACATATCCCTAGGGTAGAATTCGCTCCAAGAGGGTTTTTCTGGGATCAAAGTGTGATTCTTGAAACTGGTGGTAGGAGAAGCAACGAAGTCCAAGGAACTATTTCAAAGTGCATAAGTAACTTGTTTGGTGGTTGAAACATCTGTCATGCGCATGTTCACAGCTCAGAAATGCATGTTTGAGGAATCCGTGATGCATGAAACATGTTCGGAATACGGAATGCCATGGTTATGTGAACAATGTAAATTACATGTGTATTGGTGAGAATTCGCTCAAAGAGTGTTTTCTACTGCCAAATGTCCGATTTTAGAACCTGGTGATACAAAAAGCTTATGAAGTCAGAGTAAATATTTCAAAGTGTAATATATGCCTTCTTTGGTGGATGAAAGTTCACTAATCCACATGCTCACAACTCAGAAACGCATGTTTTTCGAATCCGTCATGCATGTATCATGTACGGAACCCGGAATGCCATGTTGATGGAATTCATGTAAATTATATATCTATTAGGTTGAATACACTCCAGAAGTGTTCTTCTGTGAAAAATGAACGAATTCGAAACTTGTGTTAGGGAAACCTTATGAAAATGTGTACACGAGTCTATATGAAATTATTCCTTTTATAGAGGATGAAAAATCAGTAATCCACATGCTCACAACTCAGGAATGCATGTATGTCAAATCCGTCATGCATGTAACATGTACGGAACACGGAATATCATGTTGAAGGAATCTATTCAAATTACATATCTCTAGGGTAGAATTCGCTCCAAGAGGGTTTTTCTGGGATCAAAGTGTGATTCTTGAAACTGGTGATAGGAGAAGCAATGAAGTCCAAGGAACTATTTCAAAGTGCATAAGTAACTTGTTTGGTGGTTGAAACATCTGTCATGCGAATGTTCACAGCTCAGAAATGCATGTTTGAGGAATCCGTGATGTATGAAACATGTTCGGAATACGGAATGCCATGGTTATGTAAACAATGTAAATTACATGTGTATTGGTGAGAATTCGCTCAAAGAGTGTTTTCTACTGCCAAATGTCCGATTTTAGAACCTGGTGATACAAAAAACTTATGAAGTCAGAGTAAATATTTCAAAGTGTAATATATGCCTTCTTTGGTGGATGAAAGTTCACTAATCCACATGCTCACAACTCAGAAACGCATGTTTCTCGAATCCGTCATGCATGTATCATGTACGGAACCCGGAATGCCATGTTGATGGAATTCATGTAAATTATATATCTATTAGGTTGAATAACTCCAGAAGTATTCTTCTGTGAAAAATGAACGAATTCGAAACTTGTGTTAGGGAAAGCTTGTGAAAATGTGTACACGAGTCTATATGAAGTTATTCCTTTTATAGAGGATGAAAAATCAGTAATCCACATGCTCACAACTCAGGAATGCATGTTTGTCGAATCCGTCATGCATGTAACATGTACGGAACACGGAATATCATGTTGAAGGAATCTATTCAAATTACATATCTCTAGGGTAGAATTCGCTCCAAGAGGGTTTTTCTGGGATCAAAGTGTGATTCTTGAAACTGGTGGTAGGAGAAGCAACGAAGTCCAAGGAACTATTTCAAAGTGCATAAGTAACTTGTTTGGTGGTTGAAACATCTGTCATGCGCATGTTCACAGCTCAGAAATGCATGTTTGAGGAATCCGTGATTCATGAAACATGTTCGGAATACGGAATGCCATGGTTATGTAAACAATGTAAATTACATGTGTATTGGTGAGAATTCGCTCAAAGAGTGTTTTCTACTGCCAAATGTCCGATTTTAAAACCTGGTGATACAAAAAAATTATGAAGTCAGAGTAAATATTTCAAAGTGTAATATATGCATTCTTTGGTGGATGAAAGTTCACTAATCCACATGCTCACAACTCAGAAATGCATGTTTCTCGAATCGGTCATGCATGTATCATGTACGGAACCCGGAATGCCATGTTGATGGAATTCATGTAAATTATATCTATTAGTTTGAATACACTCCAGAAGTATTCTTCTGTGAAAAATGAACGAATTCGAAACTTGTGTTAGGGAAAGCTTGTGAAAATGTGTACACGAGTCTATATGAAATTATTCCTTTTATAGAGGATGAAAAATCAGTAATCCACATGCTCTCAACTCAGGAATGCATGTTTGTCGAATCCGTCATGCATGTAACATGTACGGAACACGGAATATCATGTTGAAGGAGTCTATTCAAATTACATATCTCTAGGGAAGAATTCGCTCCAAGAGGGTTTTTCTGGGATCAAAGTGTGATTCTTGAAACTGGTGGTAGGAGAAGCAACGAAGTCCAAGGAACCATTCAAAGTGCATAAGTAACTTGTTTGGTGGTTGAAACATCTGTCATGCACATGTTCACAGCTCAGAAATGCATGTTTGAGGAATCCATGATGCATGAAACATGTTCGGAATACGGAATGCCATGGTTATGTGAACAATGTAAATTACATGTGTATTGGTGAGAATTCGCTCAAAGAGTGTTTTCTACTGCCAAATGTCCGATTTTAGAACCTGGTGATACAAAAAACTTATGAAGTCAGAGTAAATATTTCAAAGTGTAATATATGCCTTCTTTGGTGGATGAAAGTTCACTAATCCACATGCTCACAACTCAGAAATGCATGTTTCTCGAATCGGTCATTCATGTATCATGTACGGAACCCGGAATGCCATGGTGATGGAATTCATATAAATTATATATCTATTAGGTTGAATACACTCCAGAAGTATTCTTCTGTGAAAAATGAACGAATTCGAAACTTGTGTTATGGAAAGCTTGTGAAAATGTGTACACGAGTCTATATGAAATTATTCCTTTTATAGAGGATGAAAAATCAGTAATCCACATGCTCTCAACTCAGGAATGCATGTTTGTCGAATCCGTCATGCATGTAACATGTACGGAACACGGAATATCATGTTGAAGGAATCTATTCAAATTACATATCCCTAGGGTAGAATTCGCTCCAAGAGGGTTTTTCTGGGATCAAAGTGTGATTCTTGAAACTGGTGGTAGGAGAAGCAACGAAGTCCAAGGAACTATTTCAAAGTGCATAAGTAACTTGTTTGGTGGTTGAAACATCTGTCATGCGCATGTTCACAGCTCAGAAATGCATGTTTGAGGAATCCGTGATGCATGAAACATGTTCGGAATACGGAATGCCATGGTTATGTGAACAATGTAAATTACATGTGTATTGGTGAGAATTCGCTCAAAGAGTGTTTTCTACTGCCAAATGTCCGATTTTAGAACCTGGTGATACAAAAAGCTTATGAAGTCAGAGTAAATATTTCAAAGTGTAATATATGCCTTCTTTGGTGGATGAAAGTTCACTAATCCACATGCTCACAACTCAGAAACGCATGTTTTTCGAATCCGTCATGCATGTATCATGTACGGAACCCGGAATGCCATGTTGATGGAATTCATGTAAATTATATATCTATTAGGTTGAATACACTCCAGAAGTGTTCTTCTGTGAAAAATGAACGAATTCGAAACTTGTGTTAGGGAAACCTTATGAAAATGTGTACACGAGTCTATATGAAATTATTCCTTTTATAGAGGATGAAAAATCAGTAATCCACATGCTCACAACTCAGGAATGCATGTATGTCGAATCCGTCATGCATGTAACATGTACGGAACACGGAATATCATGTTGAAGGAATCTATTCAAATTACATATCTCTAGGGTAGAATTCGCTCCAAGAGGGTTTTTCTGGGATCAAAGTGTGATTCTTGAAACTGGTGATAGGAGAAGCAATGAAGTCCAAGGAACTATTTCAAAGTGCATAAGTAACTTGTTTGGTGGTTGAAACATCTGTCATGCGAATGTTCACAGCTCAGAAATGCATGTTTGAGGAATCCGTGATGTATGAAACATGTTCGGAATACGGAATGCCATGGTTATGTAAACAATGTAAATTACATGTGTATTGGTGAGAATTCGCTCAAAGAGTGTTTTCTACTGCCAAATGTCCGATTTTAGAACCTGGTGATACAAAAAACTTATGAAGTCAGAGTAAATATTTCAAAGTGTAATATATGCCTTCTTTGGTGGATGAAAGTTCACTAATCCACATGCTCACAACTCAGAAACGCATGTTTCTCGAATCCGTCATGCATGTATCATGTACGGAACCCGGAATGCCATGTTGATGGAATTCATGTAAATTATATATCTATTAGGTTGAATAACTCCAGAAGTATTCTTCTGTGAAAAATGAACGAATTCGAAACTTGTGTTAGGGAAAGCTTGTGAAAATGTGTACACGAGTCTATATGAAGTTATTCCTTTTATAGAGGATGAAAAATCAGTAATCCACATGCTCACAACTCAGGAATGCATGTTTGTCGAATCCGTCATGCATGTAACATGTACGGAACACGGAATATCATGTTGAAGGAATCTATTCAAATTACATATCTCTAGGGTAGAATTCGCTCCAAGAGGGTTTTTCTGGGATCAAAGTGTGATTCTTGAAACTGGTGGTAGGAGAAGCAACGAAGTCCAAGGAACTATTTCAAAGTGCATAAGTAACTTGTTTGGTGGTTGAAACATCTGTCATGCGCATGTTCACAGCTCAGAAATGCATGTTTGAGGAATCCGTGATTCATGAAACATGTTCGGAATACGGAATGCCATGGTTATGTAAACAATGTAAATTACATGTGTATTGGTGAGAATTCGCTCAAAGAGTGTTTTCTACTGCCAAATGTCCGATTTTAAAACCTGGTGATACAAAAAAATTATGAAGTCAGAGTAAATATTTCAAAGTGTAATATATGCATTCTTTGGTGGATGAAAGTTCACTAATCCACATGCTCACAACTCAGAAATGCATGTTTCTCGAATCGGTCATGCATGTATCATGTACGGAACCCGGAATGCCATGTTGATGGAATTCATGTAAATTATATCTATTAGTTTGAATACACTCCAGAAGTATTCTTCTGTGAAAAATGAACGAATTCGAAACTTGTGTTAGGGAAAGCTTGTGAAAATGTGTACACGAGTCTATATGAAATTATTCCTTTTATAGAGGATGAAAAATCAGTAATCCACATGCTCTCAACTCAGGAATGCATGTTTGTCGAATCCGTCATGCATGTAACATGTACGGAACACGGAATATCATGTTGAAGGAGTCTATTCAAATTACATATCTCTAGGGAAGAATTCGCTCCAAGAGGGTTTTTCTGGGATCAAAGTGTGATTCTTGAAACTGGTGGTAGGAGAAGCAACGAAGTCCAAGGAACCATTCAAAGTGCATAAGTAACTTGTTTGGTGGTTGAAACATCTGTCATGCACATGTTCACAGCTCAGAAATGCATGTTTGAGGAATCCATGATGCATGAAACATGTTCGGAATACGGAATGCCATGGTTATGTGAACAATGTAAATTACATGTGTATTGGTGAGAATTCGCTCAAAGAGTGTTTTCTACTGCCAAATGTCCGATTTTAGAACCTGGTGATACAAAAAACTTATGAAGTCAGAGTAAATATTTCAAAGTGTAATATATGCCTTCTTTGGTGGATGAAAGTTCACTAATCCACATGCTCACAACTCAGAAATGCATGTTTCTCGAATCGGTCATTCATGTATCATGTACGGAACCCGGAATGCCATGGTGATGGAATTCATATAAATTATATATCTATTAGGTTGAATACACTCCAGAAGTATTCTTCTGTGAAAAATGAACGAATTCGAAACTTGTGTTATGGAAAGCTTGTGAAAATGTGTACACGAGTCTATATGAAATTATTCCTTTTATAGAGGATGAAAAATCAGTAATCCACATGCTCTCAACTCAGGAATGCATGTTTGTCGAATCCGTCATGCATGTAACATGTACGGAACACGGAATATCATGTTGAAGGAATCTATTCAAATTACATATCTCTAGGGTAGAATTCGCTCCAAGAGGGTTTTTCTGGGATCAAAGTGTGATTCTTGAAACTGGTGGTAGGAGAAGCAACGAAGTCCAAGGAACTATTTCAAAGTGCATAAGTAACTTGTTTGGTGGTTGAAACATTTGTCATGCGCATGTTCACAGCTCAGAAATGCATGTTTGAGGAATCCGTGATGCATGAAACATGTTCGGAATACGGAATGCCATGGTTATGTGAACAATGTAAATTACATGTGTATTGGTGAGAATTCGCTCAAAGAGTGTTTTCTACTGCCAAATGTCCGATTTTAGAACCTGGTGATACAAAAAGCTTATGAAGTCAGAGTAAATATTTCAAAGTGTAATATATGCCTTCTTTGGTGGATGAAAGTTCACTAATCCACATGCTCACAACTCAGAAACGCATGTTTTTCGAATCCGTCATGCATGTATCATGTACGGAACCCGGAATGCCGTGTTGATGGAATTCATGTAAATTATATATCTATTAGGTTGAATACACTCCAGAAGTGTTCTTCTGTGAAAAATGAACGAATTCGAAACTTGTGTTAGGGAAACCTTATGAAAATGTGTACACGAGTCTATATGAAATTATTCCTTTTATAGAGGATGAAAAATCAGTAATCCACATGCTCACAACTCAGGAATGCATGTATGTCGAATCCGTCATGCATGTAACATGTACGGAACACGGAATATAATGTTGAAGGAATCTATTCAAATTACATATCTCTAGGGTAGAATTCGCTCCAAGAGGGTTTTTCTGGGATCAAAGTGTGATTCTTGAAACTGGTGATAGGAGAAGCAATGAAGTCCAAGGAACTATTTCAAAGTGCATAAGTAACTTGTTTGGTGGTTGAAACATCTGTCATGCGAATGTTCACAGCTCAGAAATGCATGTTTGAGGAATCCGTGATTTATGAAACATGTTCGGAATACGGAATGCCATGGTTATGTAAACAATGTAAATTACATGTGTATTGGTGAGAATTCGCTCAAAGAGTGTTTTCTACTGCCAAATGTCCGATTTTAGAACCTGGTGATACAAAAAACTTATGAAGTCAGAGTAAATATTTCAAAGTGTAATATATGCCTTCTTTGGTGGATGAAAGTTCACTAATCCACATGCTCACAACTCAGAAACGCATGTTTCTCGAATCCGTCATGCATGTATCATGTACGGAACCCGGAATGCCATGTTGATGGAATTCATGTAAATTATATATCTATTAGGTTGAATAACTCCAGAAGTATTCTTCTGTGAAAAATGAACGAATTCGAAACTTGTGTTAGGGAAAGCTTGTGAAAATGTGTACACGAGTCTATATGAAGTTATTCCTTTTATAGAGGATGAAAAATCAGTAATCCACATGCTCACAACTCAGGAATGCATGTTTGTCGAATCCGTCATGCATGTAACATGTACGGAACACGGAATATCATGTTGAAGGAATCTATTCAAATTACATATCTCTAGGGTAGAATTCGCTCCAAGAGGGTTTTTCTGGGATCAAAGTGTGATTCTTGAAACTGGTGGTAGGAGAAGCAACGAAGTCCAAGGAACTATTTCAAAGTGCATAAGTAACTTGTTTGGTGGTTGAAACATGTGTCATGCGCATGTTCACAGCTCAGAAATGCATGTTTGAGGAATCCGTGATGCATGAAACATGTTCGGAATACGGAATGCCATGGTTATGTAAACAATGTAAATTACATGTGCATTGGTGAGAATTCGCTCAAAGAGTGTTTTCTACTGCCAAATGTCCGATTTTAAAACCTGGTGATACAAAAAAATTATGAAGTCAGAGTAAATATTTCAAAGTGTAATATATGCATTCTTTGGTGGATGAAAGTTCACTAATCCACATGCTCACAACTCAGAAATGCATGTTTCTCGAATCGGTCATGCATGTATCATGTACGGAACCCGGAATGCCATGTTGATGGAATTCATGTAAATTATATCTATTAGTTTGAATACACTCCAGAAGTATTCTTCTGTGAAAAATGAACGAATTCGAAACTTGTGTTAGGGAAAGCTTGTGAAAATGTGTACACGAGTCTATATGAAATTATTCCTTTTATAGAGGATGAAAAATCAGTAATCCACATGCTCTCAACTCAGGAATGCATGTTTGTCGAATCCGTCATGCATGTAACATGTACGGAACACGGAATATCATGTTGAAGGAGTCTATTCAAATTACATATCTCTAGGGAAGAATTCGCTCCAAGAGGGTTTTTCTGGGATCAAAGTGTGATTCTTGAAACTGGTGGTAGGAGAAGCAACGAAGTCCAAGGAACCATTCAAAGTGCATAAGTAACTTGTTTGGTGGTTGAAACATCTGTCATGCACATGTTCACAGCTCAGAAATGCATGTTTGAGGAATCCGTGATGCATGAAACATGTTCGGAATACGGAATGCCATGGTTATGTGAACAATGTAAATTACATGTGTATTGGTGAGAATTCGCTCAAAGAGTGTTTTCTACTGCCAAATGTCCGATTTTAGAACCTGGTGATACAAAAAACTTATGAAGTCAGAGTAAATATTTCAAAGTGTAATATATGCCTTCTTTGGTGGATGAAAGTTCACTAATCCACATGCTCACAACTCAGAAACGCATGTTTTTCGAATCCGTCATGCATGTATCATGTACGGAACCCGAAATGCCATGTTGATGGAATTCATGTAAATTATATATCTATTAGGTTGTATAACTCCAGAAGTATTCTTCTGTGAAAAATGAACGAATTCGAAACTTGTGTTAGGGAAAGCTTGTGAAAATGTGTACACGAGTCTATATGAAGTTATTCCTTTTATAGAGGATGAAAAATCAGTAATCCACATGCTCACAACTCAGGAATGCATGTTTGTCGAATCCGTCATGCATGTAACATGTACGGAACACGGAATATCATGTTGAAGGAATCTATTCAAATTACATATCTCTAGGGTAGAATTCGCTCCAAGAGGGTTTTTCTGGGATCAAAGTGTGATTCTTGAAACTGGTGGTAGGAGAAGCAACGAAGTCCAAGGAACTATTTCAAAGTGCATAAGTAACTTGTTTGGTGGTTGAAACATCTGTCATGCGCATGTTCACAGCTCAGAAATGCATGTTTGAGGAATCCGTGATGCATGAAACATGTTCGGAATACGGAATGCCATGGTTATGTAAACAATGTAAATTACATGTGTATTGGTGAGAATTCGCTCAAAGAGTCTTTTCTACTGCCAAATGTCCGATTTTAAAACCTGGTGATACAAAAAAATTATGAAGTCAGAGTAAATATTTCAAAGTGTAATATATGCATTCTTTGGTGGATGAAAGTTCACTAATCCTCATGCTCACAACTCAGAAATGCATGTTTCTCGAATCGGTCATGCATGTATCATGTACGGAACCCGGAATGCCATGTTGATGGAATTCATGTAAATTATATCTATTAGTTTGAATACACTCCAGAAGTATTCTTCTGTGAAAAATGAACGAATTCGAAACTTGTGTTAGGGAAAGCTTGTGAAAATGTGTACACGAGTCTATATGAAATTATTCCTTTTATAGAGGATGAAAAATCAGTAATCCACATGCTCTCAACTCAGGAATGCATGTTTGTCGAATCCGTCATGCATGTAACATGTACGGAACACGGAATATCATGTTGAAGGAGTCTATTCAAATTACATATCTCTAGGGAAGAATTCGCTCCAAGAGGGTTTTTCTGGGATCAAAGTGTGATTCTTGAAACTGGTGGTAGGAGAAGCAACGAAGTCCAAGGAACCATTCAAAGTGCATAAGTAACTTGTTTGGTGGTTGAAACATCTGTCATGCGCATGTTCACAGCTCAGAAATGCATGTTTGAGGAATCCGTGATGCATGAAACATGTTCGGAATACGGAATGCCATGGTTATGTGAACAATGTAAATTACTTGTGTATTGGTGAGAATTCGCTCAAAGAGTGTTTTCTACTGCCAAATGTCCGATTTTAGAACCTGGTGATACAAAAAAATTATGAAGTCAGAGTAAATATTTCAAAGTGTAATATATGCCTTCTTTGGTGGATGAAAGTTCACTAATACACATGCTCACAACTCAGAAACGCATGTTTCTCGAATCCGTCATGCATGTATCATGTACGGAACCCGGAATGCCATGTTGATGGAATTCATGTAAATTATATATCTATTAGGTTGAATAACTCCAGAAGTATTCTTCTGTGAAAAATGAACGAATTCGAAACTTGTGTTAGGGAAAGCTTGTGAAAATGTGTACACGAGTCTATATGAAGTTATTCCTTTTATAGAGGATGAAAAATCAGTAATCCACATGCTCACAACTCAGGAATGCATGTTTGTCGAATCCGTCATGCATGTAACATGTACGGAACACGGAATATCATGTTGAAGGAATCTATTCAAATTACATATCTCTAGGGTAGAATTCGCTCCAAGAGGGTTTTTCTGGGATCAAAGTGTGATTCTTGAAACTGGTGGTAGGAGAAGCAACGAAGTCCAAGGAACTATTTCAAAGTGCATAAGTAACTTGTTTGGTGGTTGAAACATCTGTCATGCGCATGTTCACAGCTCAGAAATGCATGTTTGAGGAATCCGTGATTCATGAAACATGTTCGGAATACGGAATGCCATGGTTATGTAAACAATGTAAATTACATGTGTATTGGTGAGAATTCGCTCAAAGAGTGTTTTCTACTGCCAAATGTCCGATTTTAAAACCTGGTGATACAAAAAAATTATGAAGTCAGAGTAAATATTTCAAAGTGTAATATATGCATTCTTTGGTGGATGAAAGTTCACTAATCCACATGCTCACAACTCAGAAATGCATGTTTCTCGAATCGGTCATGCATGTATCATGTACGGAACCCGGAATGCCATGTTGATGGAATTCATGTAAATTATATCTATTAGTTTGAATACACTCCAGAAGTATTCTTCTGTGAAAAATGAACGAATTCGAAACTTGTGTTAGGGAAAGCTTGTGAAAATGTGTACACGAGTCTATATGAAATTATTCCTTTTATAGAGGATGAAAAATCAGTAATCCACATGCTCTCAACTCAGGAATGCATGTTTGTCGAATCCGTCATGCATGTAACATGTACGGAACACGGAATATCATGTTGAAGGAGTCTATTCAAATTACATATCTCTAGGGAAGAATTCGCTCCAAGAGGGTTTTTCTGGGATCAAAGTGTGATTCTTGAAACTGGTGGTAGGAGAAGCAACGAAGTCCAAGGAACCATTCAAAGTGCATAAGTAACTTGTTTGGTGGTTGAAACATCTGTCATGCACATGTTCACAGCTCAGAAATGCATGTTTGAGGAATCCATGATGCATGAAACATGTTCGGAATACGGAATGCCATGGTTATGTGAACAATGTAAATTACTTGTGTATTGGTGAGAATTCGCTCAAAGAGTGTTTTCTACTGCCAAATGTCCGATTTTAGAACCTGGTGATACAAAAAACTTATGAAGTCAGAGTAAATATTTCAAAGTGTAATATATGCCTTCTTTGGTGGATGAAAGTTCACTAATCCACATGCTCACAACTCAGAAATGCATGTTTCTCGAATCGGTCATTCATGTATCATGTACGGAACCCGGAATGCCATGGTGATGGAATTCATATAAATTATATATCTATTAGGTTGAATACACTCCAGAAGTATTCTTCTGTGAAAAATGAACGAATTCGAAACTTGTGTTATGGAAAGCTTGTGAAAATGTGTACACGAGTCTATATGAAATTATTCCTTTTATAGAGGATGAAAAATCAGTAATCCACATGCTCTCAACTCAGGAATGCATGTTTGTCGAATCCGTCATGCATGTAACATGTACGGAACACGGAATATCATGTTGAAGGAATCTATTCAAATTACATATCTCTAGGGTAGAATTCGCTCCAAGAGGGTTTTTCTGGGATCAAAGTGTGATTCTTGAAACTGGTGGTAGGAGAAGCAACGAAGTCCAAGGAACTATTTCAAAGTGCATAAGTAACTTGTTTGGTGGTTGAAACATCTGTCATGCGCATGTTCACAGCTCAGAAATGCATGTTTGAGGAATCCGTGATGCATGAAACATGTTCGGAATACGGAATGCCATGGTTATGTGAACAATGTAAATTACATGTGTATTGGTGAGAATTCGCTCAAAGAGTGTTTTCTACTGCAAAATGTCCGATTTTAGAACCTGGTGATACAAAAAGCTTATGAAGTCAGAGTAAATATTTCAAAGTGTAATATATGCCTTCTTTGGTGGATGAAAGTTCACTAATCCACATGCTCACAACTCAGAAACGCATGTTTTTCGAATCCGTCATGCATGTATCATGTACGGAACCCGGAATGCCATGTTGATGGAATTCATGTAAATTATATATCTATTAGGTTGAATACACTCCAGAAGTGTTCTTCTGTGAAAAATGAACGAATTCGAAACTTGTGTTAGGGAAACCTTATGAAAATGTGTACACGAGTCTATATGAAATTATTCCTTTTATAGAGGATGAAAAATCAGTAATCCACATGCTCACAACTCAGGAATGCATGTATGTCGAATCCGTCATGCATGTAACATGTACGGAACACGGAATATCATGTTGAAGGAATCTATTCAAATTACATATCTCTAGGGTAGAATTCGCTCCAAGAGGGTTTTTCTGGGATCAAAGTGTGATTCTTGAAACTGGTGATAGGAGAAGCAATGAAGTCCAAGGAACTATTTCAAAGTGCATAAGTAACTTGTTTGGTGGTTGAAACATCTGTCATGCGAATGTTCACAGCTCAGAAATGCATGTTTGAGGAATCCGTGATTTATGAAACATGTTCGGAATACGGAATGCCATGGTTATGTAAACAATGTAAATTACATGTGTATTGGTGAGAATTCGCTCAAAGAGTGTTTTCTACTGCCAAATGTCCGATTTTAGAACCTGGTGATACAAAAAACTTATGAAGTCAGAGTAAATATTTCAAAGTGTAATATATGCCTTCTTTGGTGGATGAAAGTTCACTAATCCACATGCTCACAACTCAGAAACGCATGTTTCTCGAATCCGTCATGCATGTATCATGTACGGAACCCGGAATGCCATGTTGATGGAATTCATGTAAATTATATATCTATTAGGTTGAATAACTCCAGAAGTATTCTTCTGTGAAAAATGAACGAATTCGAAACTTGTGTTAGGGAAAGCTTGTGAAAATGTGTACACGAGTCTATATGAAGTTATTCCTTTTATAGAGGATGAAAAATCAGTAATCCACATGCTCACAACTCAGGAATGCATGTTTGTCGAATCCGTCATGCATGTAACATGTACGGAACACGGAATATCATGTTGAAGGAATCTATTCAAATTACATATCTCTAGGGTAGAATTCGCTCCAAGAGGGTTTTTCTGGGATCAAAGTGTGATTCTTGAAACTGGTGGTAGGAGAAGCAACGAAGTCCAAGGAACTATTTCAAAGTGCATAAGTAACTTGTTTGGTGGTTGAAACATGTGTCATGCGCATGTTCACAGCTCAGAAATGCATGTTTGAGGAATCAATGATGCATGAAACATGTTCGGAATACGGAATGCCATGGTTATGTAAACAATGTAAATTACATGTGCATTGGTGAGAATTCGCTCAAAGAGTGTTTTCTACTGCCAAATGTCCGATTTTAAAACCTGGTGATACAAAAAAATTATGAAGTCAGAGTAAATATTTCAAAGTGTAATATATGCATTCTTTGGTGGATGAAAGTTCACTAATCCACATGCTCACAACTCAGAAATGCATGTTTCTCGAATCGGTCATGCATGTATCATGTACGGAACCCGGAATGCCATGTTGATGGAATTCATGTAAATTATATCTATTAGTTTGAATACACTCCAGAAGTATTCTTCTGTGAAAAATGAACGAATTCGAAACTTGTGTTAGGGAAAGCTTGTGAAAATGTGTACACGAGTCTATATGAAATTATTCCTTTTATAGAGGATGAAAAATCAGTAATCCACATGCTCTCAACTCAGGAATGCATGTTTGTCGAATCCGTCATGCATGTAACATGTACGGAACACGGAATATCATGTTGAAGGAGTCTATTCAAATTACATATCTCTAGGGAAGAATTCGCTCCAAGAGGGTTTTTCTGGGATCAAAGTGTGATTCTTGAAACTGGTGGTAGGAGAAGCAACGAAGTCCAAGGAACCATTCAAAGTGCATAAGTAACTTGTTTGGTGGTTGAAACATCTGTCATGCACATGTTCACAGCTCAGAAATGCATGTTTGAGGAATCCGTGATGCATGAAACATGTTCGGAATACGGAATGCCATGGTTATGTGAACAATGTAAATTACATGTGTATTGGTGAGAATTCGCTCAAAGAGTGTTTTCTACTGCCAAATGTCCGATTTTAGAACCTGGTGATACAAAAAAATTATGAAGTCAGAGTAAATATTTCAAAGTGTAATATATGCATTCTTTGGTGGATGAAAGTTCACTAATCCACATGCTCACAACTCAGAAATGCATGTTTCTCGAATCGGTCATGCATGTATCATGTACGGAACCCGGAATGCCATGTTGATGGAATTCATGTAAATTATATCTATTAGTTTGAATACACTCCAGAAGTATTCTTCTGTGAAAAATGAACGAATTCGAAACTTGTGTTAGGGAAAGCTTGTGAAAATGTGTACACGAGTCTATATGAAATTATTCCTTTTATAGAGGATGAAAAATCAGTAATCCACATGCTCTCAACTCAGGAATGCATGTTTGTCGAATCCGTCATGCATGTAACATGTACGGAACACGGAATATCATGTTGAAGGAGTCTATTCAAATTACATATCTCTAGGGAAGAATTCGCTCCAAGAGGGTTTTTCTGGGATCAAAGTGTGATTCTTGAAACTGGTGGTAGGAGAAGCAACGAAGTCCAAGGAACCATTCAAAGTGCATAAGTAACTTGTTTGGTGGTTGAAACATCTGTCATGCACATGTTCACAGCTCAGAAATGCATGTTTGAGGAATCCGTGATGCATGAAACATGTTCGGAATACGGAATGCCATGGTTATGTGAACAATGTAAATTACTTGTGTATTGGTGAGAATTCGCTCAAAGAGTGTTTTCTACTGCCAAATGTCCGATTTTAGAACCTGGTGATACAAAAAAATTATGAAGTCAGAGTAAATATTTCAAAGTGTAATATATGCCTTCTTTGGTGGATGAAAGTTCACTAATACACATGCTCACAACTCAGAAACGCATGTTTCTCGAATCCGTCATGCATGTATCATGTACGGAACCCGGAATGCCATGTTGATGGAATTCATGTAAATTATATATCTATTAGGTTGAATACACTCCAGAAGTATTCTTCTGTGAAAAATGAACGAATTCGAAACTTGTGTTACGGAAAGCTTGTGAAAATGTGTACACGAGTCTATATGAAATTATTCCTTTTAAAGAGGATGAAAAATCCATTAATCCACATGCTCTCAACTCAGGAATGCATGTTTGTCGAATCCGTCATGCATGTAACATGTACGGAACACGGAATATCATGTTGAAGGAATCTATTCAAATTACATATCTCTAGGGTAGAATTCGCTCCAAGAGGGTTTTTCTGGGATCAAAGTGTGATTCTTGAAACTGGTGATAGGAGAAGCAACGAAGTCCAAGGAACTATTTCAAAGTGCATAAGTAACTTGTTTGGTGGTTGAAACATCTGTCATGCGCATGTTCACAGCTCAGAAATGCATGTTTGAGGAATCCGTGATGCATGAAACATGTTCGAAATACGGAATGCCATGGTTATGTAAACAATGTAAATTACATGTGTATTGGTGAGAATTCGCTCAAAGAGTGTTTTCTACTGCCAAATGTCCGATTTTAGAACCTGGTGATACAAAAAACTTATGAAGTCAGAGTGAATATTTCAAAGTGTAATATATGCCTTCTTTGGTGGATGAAAGTTCACTAATCCACATGCTCACAACTCAGAAATGCATGTTTCTCGAATCCGTATTGCATGTATCATGTACGGAACCCGGAATGCCATGGTGATGGAATTCATATAAATTATATATCTATTAGGTTGAATACACTCCAGAAGTATTCTTCTGTGAAAAATGAACGAATTCGAAACTTGTGTTATGGAAAGCTTGTGAAAATGTGTACACGAGTCTATATGAAATTATTCCTTTTATAGAGGATGAAAAATCAGTAATCCACATGCTCTCAACTCAGGAATGCATGTTTGTCGAATCCGTCATGCATGTAACATGTACGGAACACGGAATATCATGTTGAAGGAATCTATTAAAATTACATATCTCTAGGGTAGAATTCGCTCCAAGAGGGTTTTTCTGGGATCAAAGTGTGATTCTTGAAACTGGTGGTAGGAGAAGCAACGAAGTCCAAGGAACTATTTCAAAGTGCATAAGTAACTTGTTTGGTGGTTGAAACATCTGTCATGCGCATGTTCACAGCTCAGAAATGCATGTTTGAGGAATCCGTGATGCATGAAACATGTTCGGTATACGGAATGCCATGGTTATGTGAACAATGTAAATTACATGTGTATTGGTGAGAATTCGCTCAAAGAGTGTTTTCTACTGCCAAATGTCCGATTTTAGAAGCTGGTGATACAAAAAACTTATGAAGTCAGAGTAAATATTTCAAAGTGTAATATATGCCTTCTTTGGTGGATGAAAGTTCACTAATCCACATGCTCACAACTCAGAAACGCATGTTTCTCGAATCCGTCATGCATATATCATGTACGGAACCCGGAATGCCATGTTGATGGAATTCATGTAAATTATATATCTATTAGGTTGAATACACTCCAGAAGTATTCTTCTGTGAAAAATGAACGAATTCGAAACTTGAGTTAGGGAAAGCTTGTGAAAATGTGTACACGAGTCTATATGAAATTATTCCTTTTATAGAGGATGAAAAATCAGTAATCCACATGCTCACAACTCAGGAATGCATGTTTGTCGAATCCGTCATGCATGTAACATGTACGGAACACGGAATATCATGTTGAAGGAGTCTATTCAAATTACATATCTCTAGGGAAGAATTCGCTCCAAGAGGGTTTTTCTGGGATCAAAGTGTGATTCTTGAAACTGGTGGTAGGAGAAGCAACGAAGTCCAAGGAACCATTCAAAGTGCATAAGTAACTTGTTTGGTGGTTGAAACATCTGTCATGCACATGTTCACAGCTCAGAAATGCATGTTTGAGGAATCCGTGATGCATGAAACATGTTCGGAATACGGAATGCCATGGTTATGTGAACAATGTAAATTACTTGTGTATTGGTGAGAATTCGCTCAAAGAGTGTTTTCTACTGCCAAATGTCCGATTTTAGAACCTGGTGATACAAAAAACTTATGAAGTCAGAGTAAATATTTCAAAGTGTAATATATGCCTTCTTTGGTGGATGAAAGTTCACTAATCCACATGCTCACAACTCAGAAACGCATGTTTCTCGAATCCGTCATGCATGTATCATGTACGGAACCCGGAATGCCATGGTGATGGAATTCATATAAATTATATATCTATTAGGTTGAATACACTCCAGAAGTATTCTTCTGTGAAAAATGAACGAATTCGAAACTTGTGTTATGGAAAGCTTGTGAAAATGTGTACACAAGTCTATATGAAATTATTCCTTTTATAGAGGATGAAAAATCAGTAATCCACATGCTCTCAACTCAGGAATGCATGTTTGTCGAATCCGTCATGCATGTAACATGTACGGAACACGGAATATCATGTTGAAGGAATCTATTCAAATTACATATCTCTAGGGTAGAATTCGCTCCAAGAGGGTTTTTCTGGGATCAAAGTGTGATTCTTGAAACTGGTGGTAGGAGAAGCAACGAAGTCCAAGGAACTATTTCAAAGTGCATAAGTAACTTGTTTGGTGGTTGAAACATCTGTCATGCGCATGTTCACAGCTCAGAAATGCATGTTTGAGGAATCCGTGATGCATGAAACATGTTCGGAATACGGAATGCCATGGTTATGTGAACAATGTAAATTACATGTGTATTGGTGAGAATTCGCTCAAAGAGTGTTTTCTACTGCCAAATGTCCGATTTTAAAACCTGGTGATACAAAAAACTTATGAAGTCAGAGTAAATATTTCAAAGTGTAATATATGCCTTCTTTGGTGGATGAAAGTTCACTAATCCACATGCTCACAACTCAGAAACGCATGTTTCTCAAATCCGTCATGCATGTAGCATGTACAGAACCCGGAATGTCATGGTGATGGAATTCATGTAAATTATATATCTATTAGTTTGAATACACTCCTGAAGTATTCTTCTGTGAAAAATGAACGAATTCGAAACTTGAGTTAGGGAAAGCTTGTGAAAATGTGTACACGAGTCTATATGAAATTATTCCTTTTATAGAGGATGAAAAATCAGTAATCCACATGCTCACAACTCAGGAATGCATGTTTGTCGAATCCGTCATGCATGTAACATGTACGGAACACGGAATATCATTTTGAAGGAATCTATTCAAATTACATATCTCTAGGGTAGAATTCGCTCCAAGAGGGTTTTCCTGGGATCAAAGTGTGATTCTTGAAACTGGTGATAGGAGAAGCAACGAAGTCCAAGGAACTATTTCAAAGTGCATAAGTAACTTGTTTGGTGGTTGAAATATCTGTCATGCACATGTTCACAGCTCAGAAATGCATGTTTGAGGAATCCGTGATGCATGAAACATGCTCGAAATACGGAATGCCATGGTTATGTAAACAATGTAAATTACATGTGTATTGGTGAGAATTCGCTCAAAGAGTGTTTTCTACTGCCAAATGTCCGATTTTAGAACCTGGTGATACAAAAAACGTATGAAGTCAGAGTAAATATTTCAAAGTGTAATATATGCCTTCTTTGGTGGATGAAAGTTCACTAATCCACATGCTCACAACTCAGAAACGCATGTTTCTCGAATCCGTCATGCATGTAGCATGTACGGAACCCGGAATGCCATGTTGATGGAATTCATGTAAATTATATATCTATTAGGTTGAATACACTCCAGAAGTATTCTTCTGTGAAAAATGAACGAATTCGAAACTTGTGTTAGGGAAAGCTTGTGAAAATGTGTACACGAGTCTATATGAAATTATTCCTTTTATAGAGGATGAAAAATCAGTAATCCACATGCTCACAACTCAGGAATTCATGTTTGTCGAATCCGTCATGCATGTAACATGTACGGAACACGGAATATCATGTTGAAGGAATGTATTCAAATTACATATCTCTAGGGTAGAATTCGCTCCAAGAGGGTTTTTCTGGGATCAAAGTGTGATTCTTGAAACTGGTGATAGGAGAAGCAACGAAGTCCAAGGAACTATTTCAAAGTGCATAAGTAACTTGTTTGGTGGTTGAAACATCTGTCATGCACATGTTCACAGCTCAGAAATGCATGTTTGAGGAATCCGTGATGCATGAAACATGTTCGAAATACGGAATGCCATGGTTATGTGAACAATGTAAATTACATGTGTATTGGTGAGAATTCGCTCAAAGAGTGTTTTCTACTGCCAAATGTCCGATTTTAGAACCTGGTGATACAAAAAACTTATGAAGTCAGAGTAAATATTTCAAAGTGTAATATATGCCTTCTTTGGTGGATGAAAGTTCACTAATCCACATGCTCACAACTCAGAAACGCATGTTTCTCGAATCCGTCATGCATGTATCATGTACGGAACCCGGAATGCCATGTTGATGGAATTCATGTAAATTATATATCTATTAGGTTGAATACACTCCAGAAGTATTCTTCAGTGAAAAATGAACGAATTCGAAACTTGTGTTACGGAAAGCTTGTGAAAATGTGTACACGAGTCTATATGAAATTATTCCTTTTAAAGAGGATGAAAAATCCATTAATCCACATGCTCTCAACTCAGGAATGCATGTTTGTCGAATCCGTCATGCATGTAACATGTACGGAACACAGAATATCATGTTGAAGGAATCTATTCAAATTACATATCTCTAGGGTAGAATTCGCTCCAAGAGGGCTTTTCTGGGATCAAAGTGTGATTCTTGAAACTGGTGATAGGAGAAGCAACGAAGTCCAAGGAACTATTTCAAAGTGCATAAGTAACTTGTTTGGTGGTTGAAACATCTGTCATGCGCATGTTCACAGCTCAGAAATGCATGTTTGAGGAATCCGTGATGCATGAAACATGTTCGAAATACGGAATGCCATGGTTATGTAAACAATGTAAATTACATGTGTATTGGTGAGAATTCGCTCAAAGAGTGTTTTCTACTGCCAAATGTCCGATTTTAGAACCTGGTGATACAAAAAACGTATGAAGTCAGAGTAAATATTTCAAAGTGTAATATATGCCTTCTTTGGTGGATGAAAGTTCACTAATCCACATGCTCACAACTCAGAAACGCATGTTTCTCGAATCCGTCATGCATGTAGCATGTACGGAACCCGGAATGCCATGTTGATGGAATTCATGTAAATTATATATGTATTAGGTTGAATACACTCCGGAAGTATTCTTCTGTGAAAAATGAACGAATTCGAAACTTGTGTTAGGGAAAGCTTGTGAAAATGTGTACACGAGTCTATATGAAATTATTCCTTTTATAGAGGATGAAAAATCAGTAATCCACATGCTCACAACTCAGGAATTCATGTTTGTCGAATCCGTCATGCATGTAACATGTACGGAACACGGAATATCATGTTGAAGGAATGTATTCAAATTACATATCTCTAGGGTAGAATTCGCTCCAAGAGGGTTTTTCTGGGATCAAAGTGTGATTCTTGAAACTGGTGATAGGAGAAGCAACGAAGTCCAAGGAACTATTTCAAAGTGCATAAGTAACTTGTTTGGTGGTTGAAACATCTGTCATGCACATGATCACAGCTCAGAAATGCATGTTTGAGGAATCCGTGATGCATGAAACATGTTCGAAATACGGAATGCCATGGTTATGTGAACAATGTAAATTACATGTGTATTGGTGAGAATTCGCTCAAAGAGTGTTTTCTACTGCCAAATGTCCGATTTTAGAACCTGGTGATACAAAAAACTTATGAAGTCAGAGTAAATATTTCAAAGTGTAATATATGCCTTCTTTGGTGGATGAAAGTTCACTAATCCACATGCTCACAACTCAGAAACGCATGTTTCTCGAATCCGTCATGCATGTATTATGTACGGAACCCGGAATGCCATGTTGATGGAATTCATGTAAATTATATATCTATTAGGTTGAATACACTCCAGAAGTATTCTTCTGTGAAAAATGAACGAATTCGAAACTTGTGTTACGGAAAGCTTGTGAAAATGTGTACACGAGTCTATATGAAATTATTCCTTTTAAAGAGGATGAAAAATCCATTAATCCACATTCTCTCAACTCAGGAATGCATGTTTGTCGAATCCGTCATGCATGTAACATGTACGGAACACGGAATATCATGTTGAAGGAATCTATTCAAATTACATATCTCTAGGGTAGAATTCGCTCCAAGAGGGTTTTTCTGGGATCAAAGTGTGATTCTTGAAACTGGTGATAGGAGAAGCAACGAAGTCCAAGGAACTATTTCAAAGTGCATAAGTAACTTGTTTGGTGGTTGAAACATCTGTCATGCGCATGTTCACAGCTCAGAAATGCATGTTTGAGGAATCCGTGATGCATGAAACATGTTCGAAATACGGAATGCCATGGTTATGTAAACAATGTAAATTACATGTGTATTGGTGAGAATTCGCTCAAAGAGTGTTTTCTACTGCCAAATGTCCGATTTTAGAACCTGGTGATACAAAAAACTTATGAAGTCAGAGTAAATATTTCAAAGTGTAATATATGCCTTCTTTGGTGGATGAAAGTTCACTAATCCACATGCTCACAACTCAGAAATGCATGTTTCTCGAATCCGTCATGCATGTATCATGTACGGAACCCGGAATGCCATGGTGATGGAATTCATATAAATTATATATCTATTAGGTTGAATACACTCCAGAAGTATTCTTCTGTGAAAAATGAACGAATTCGAAACTTGTGTTATGGAAAGCTTGTGAAAATGTGTACACGAGTCTATATGAAATTATTCCTTTTATAGAGGATGAAAAATCAGTAATCCACATGCTCTCAACTCAGGAATGCATGTTTGTCGAATCCGTCATGCATGTAACATGTACGGAACACGGAATATCATGTTGAAGGAATCTATTCAAATTACATATCTCTAGGGTAGAATTCGCTCCAAGAGGGTTTTTCTGGGATCAAAGTGTGATTCTTGAAACTGGTGGTAGGAGAAGCAACGAAGTCCAAGGAACTATTTCAAAGTGCATAAGTAACTTGTTTGGTGGTTGAAACATCTGTCATGCGCATGTTCACAGCTCAGAAATGCTTGTTTGAGGAATCCGTGATGCATGAAACATGTTCGAATTACGGAATGCCATGGTTATGTGAACAATGTAAATTACATGTGTATTGGTGAGAATTCGCTCAAAGAGTGTTTTCTACTGCCAAATGTCCGATTTTAGAAGCTGGTGATACAAAAAACTTATGAAGTCAGAGTAAATATTTCAAAGTGTAATATATGCCTTCTTTGGTGGATGAAAGTTCACTAATCCACATGCTCACAACTCAGAAACGCATGTTTCTCGAATCCGTCATGCATGTATCATGTACGGAACCCGGAATGCCATGTTGATGGAATTCATGTAAATTATATATCTATTAGGTTGAATACACTCCAGAAGTATTCTTCTGTGAAAAATGAACGAATTCGAAACTTGTGTTAGGGAAAGCTTGTGAAAATGTGTACACGAGTCTATATGAAATTATTCCTTTTATAGAGGATGAAAAATCAGTAATCCACATGCTCACAACTCAGGAATTCATGTTTGTCGAATCCATCATGCATGTAACATGTACGGAACACGGAATATCATGTTGAAGGAATGTATTCAAATTACATATCTCTAGGGTAGAATTCGTTCCAAGAGGGTTTTTCTGGGATCAAAGTGTGATTCTTGAAACTGGTGATAGGAGAAGCAACGAAGTCCAAGGAACTATTTCAAAGTGCATAAGTAACTTGTTTGGTGGTTGAAACATCTGTCATGCACATGTTCACAGCTCAGAAATGCATGTTTGAGGAATCCGTGATGCATGAAACATGTTCGAAATACGGAATGCCATGGTGATGTAAACAATGTAAATTACATGTGTATTGGTGAGAATTCGCTCAAAGAGTGTTTTCTACTGCCAAATGTCCGATTTTAGAACCTGGTGATACAAAAAACTTATGAAGTCAGAGTAAATATTTCAAAGTGTAATATATGCCTTCTTTGGTGGATGAAAGTTCACTAATCCACATGCTCACAACTCAGAAACGCATGTTTCTCGAATCCGTCATGCATGTATCATGTACGGAACCCGGAATGCCATGTTGATGGAATTCATGTAAATTATATATCTATTAGGTTGAATACACTCCAGAAGTATTCTTCTGTGAAAAATGAACGTATTCGAAACTTGTGTTAGGGAAAGCTTGTGAAAATGTGTACACGAGTCTATATGAAGTTATTCCTTTTATATAGGATGAAAAATCAGTAATCCACATGCTCACAACTCAGGAATGCATGTTTGTCGAATACGTCATGCATGTAACATGTACGGAACACGGAATATCATGTTGAAGGAATCTATTCAAATTACATATCTCTAGGGTAGAATTCGCTCCAAGAGGGTTTTTCTGGGATCAAAGTGTGATTCTGGAAACTGGTGATAGGAGAAGCAACGAAGTCCAAGGAACTATTTCAAAGTGCATAATTAACTTGTTTGGTGGTTGAAACATGTGTCATGCGCATGTTCACAGCTCAGAAATGCATGTTTGAGGAATCCGTGATGCATGAAACATGTTCGGAATACGGAATGCCATGGTTATGTAAACAATGTAAATTACATGTGTATTGGTGAGAATTCGCTCAAAGAGTGTTTTCTACTGCCAAATGTCCGATTTTAAAACCTGGTGATACAAAAAAATTATGAAGTCAGAGTAAATATTTCAAAGTGTAATATATATATTCTTTGGTGGATGAAAGTTCACTAATCCACATGCTCACAACTCAGAAATGCATGTTTCTCGAATCGGTCATGCATGTATCATGTACGGAACCCGGAATGCCATGTTGATGGAATTCATGTAAATTATATCTATTAGTTTGAATACACTCCAGAAGTATTCTTCTGTGAAAAATGAACGAATTCGAAACTTGTGTTAGGGAAAGCTTGTGAAAATGTGTACACGAGTCTATATGAAATTATTCCTTTTATAGAGGATGAAAAATCAGTAATCCACATGCTCTCAACTCAGGAATGCATGTTTGTCGAATCCGTCATGCATGTAACATGTACGGAACACGGAATATCATGTTGAAGGAGTCTATTCAAATTACATATCTCTAGGGAAGAATTCGCTCCAAGAGGGTTTTTCTGGGATCAAAGTGTGATTCTTGAAACTGGTGGTAGGAGAAGCAACGAAGTCCAAGGAACCATTCAAAGTGCATAAGTAACTTGTTTGGTGGTTGAAACATCTGTCATGCACATGTTCACAGCTCAGAAATGCATGTTTGAGGAATCCGTGATGCATGAAACATGTTCGGAATACGGAATGCCATGGTTATGTGAACAATGTAAATTACATGTGTATTGGTGAGAATTCGCTCAAAGAGTGTTTTCTACTGCCAAATGTCCGATTTTAGAACCTGGTGATACAAAAAACTTATGAAGTCAGAGTAAATATTTCAAAGTGTAATGTATGCCTTCTTTGGTGGATGAAAGTTCACTAATCCACATGCTCACAACTCAGAAACGCATGTTTATCGAATCCGTCATGCATGTATCATGTACGGAACCCGGAATCCCATGTTGATGGAATTCATGTAAATTATATATCTATTAGGTTGAATAACTCCAGAAGTATTCTTCTGTGAAAAATGAACGAATTCGAAACTTGTGTTAGGGAAAGCTTGTGAAAATGTGTACACGAGTCTATATGAAGTTATTCCTTTTATAGAGGATGAAAAATCAGTAATCCACATGCTCACAACTCAGGAATGCATGTTTGTCGAATCCGTCATGCATGTAACATGTACGGAACACGGAATATCATGTTGAAGGAATCTATTCAAATTACATATCTCTAGGGTAGAATTCGCTCCAAGAGGGTTTTTCTGGGATCAAAGTGTGATTCTTGAAACTGGTGGTAGGAGAAGCAACGAAGTCCAAGGAACTATTTCAAAGTGCATAAGTAACTTGTTTGGTGGTTGAAACATCTGTCATGCGCATTTTCACAGCTCAGAAATGCATGTTTGAGGAATCCGTGATTCATGAAACATGTTCGGAATACGGAATGCCATGGTTATGTAAACAATGTAAATTACATGTGTATTGGTGAGAATTCACTCAAAGAGTGTTTTCTACTGCCAAATATCCGATTTTAAAACCTGGTGATACAAAAAAATTATGAAGTCAGAGTAAATATTTCAAAGTGTAATATATGCATTCTTTGGTGGATGAAAGTTCACTAATCCACATGCTCACAACCCAGAAATGCATGTTTCTCGAATCGGTCATGCATGTATCATGTACGGAACCCGGAATGCCATGTTGATGGAATTCATGTAAATTATATCTATTAGTTTGAATACACTCCAGAAGTATTCTTCTGTGAAAAATGAACGAATTCGAAACTTGTGTTAGGGAAAGCTTGTGAAAATGTGTACACAAGTCTATATGAAATTATTCCTTTTATAGAGAATGAAAAATCAGTAATCCACATGCTCTCAACTCAGGAATGCATGTTTGTCGAATCCGTCATGCATGTAACATGTACGGAACACGGAATATCATGTTGAAGGAGTCTATTCAAATTACATATCTCTAGGGAAGAATTCGCTCCAAGAGGGTTTTTCTGGGATCAAAGTGTGATTCTTGAAACTGGTGGTAGGAGAAGCAACGAAGTCCAAGGAACCATTCAAAGTGCAGAAGTAACTTGTTTGGTGGTTGAAACATCTGTCATGCACATGTTCACAGCTCAGAAATGCATGTTTGAGGAATCCGTGATGCATGACACATGTTCGGAATACGGAATGCCATGGTTATGTGAACAATGTAAATTACATGTGTATTGGTGAGAATTCGCTCAAAGAGTGTTTTCTACTGCCAAATGTCCGATTTTAGAACCTGGTGATACAAAAAACTTATGAAGTCAGAGTAAATATTTCAAAGTGTAATATATGCCTTCTTTGGTGGATGAAAGTTCACTAATCCACATGCTCACAACTCAGAAACGCATGTTTCTCGAATCCGTCATGCATGTAGCATGTACGGAACCCGGAATGCCATGTTGATGGAATTCATGTAAATTATATATCTATTAGGTTGAATACACTCCAGAAGTATTCTTCTGTGAAAAATGAACGAATTCGAAACTTGTGTTAGGGAAAGCTTGTGAAAATGTGTACACGAGTCTATATGAAATTATTCCTTTTATAGAGGATGAAAAATCAGTAATCCACATGCTCACAACTCAGGAATTCATGTTTGTCGAATCCGTCATGCATGTAACATGTACGGAACACGGAATATCATGTTGAAGGAATGTATTCAAATTACATATCTCTAGGGTAGAATTCGCTCCAAGAGGGTTTTTCTGGGATCAAAGTGTGATTCTTGAAACTGGTGATAGGAGAAGCAACGAAGTCCAAGGAACTATTTCAAAGTGCATAAGTAACTTGTTTGGTGGTTGAAACATCTGTCATGCACATGTTCACAGCTCAGAAATGTATGTTTGAGGAATCCGTGATGCATGAAACATGTTCGAAATACGGAATGCCATGGTTATGTGAACAATGTAAATTACATGTGTATTGGTGAGAATTCGCTCAAAGAGTGTTTTCTACTGCCAAATGTCCGATTTTAGAACCTGGTGATACAAAAAACTTATGAAGTCAGAGTAAATATTTCAAAGTGTAATATATGCCTTCTTTGGTGGATGAAAGTTCACTAATCCACATGCTCACAACTCAGAAACGCATGTTTCTCGAATCCGTCATGCATGTATCATTAACGGAACCCAGAATGCCATGTTGATGGAATTCATGTAAATTATATATCTATTAGGTTGAATACACTCCAGAAGTATTCTTCTGTGAAAAATGAACGAATTCGAAACTTGTGTTAGGGAAAGCTTGTGAAAATGTGTACACGAGTCTATATGAAATTATTCCTTTTATAGAGGATGAAAAATCAGTAATCCACATGCTCACAACTCAGGAATGCATGTATGTCGAATCCATCATGCATGTAACATATACGGAACACGGAATATCATGTTAAAGGAAACTATTCAAATTACACATCTCTAGGGTAGAATTCGCTCCAAGAGGGTTTTTCTGGGATCAAAGTGTGATTCTTGAAACTGGTGATAGGAGAAGCAACGAAGTCCAAGGAACTATTTCAAAGTGCATAAGTAACTTGTTTGGTGGTTGAAACATCTGTCATGCGCATGTTCACAGCACAGAAATGCATGTTTGAGGAATCCGTGATGCATGAAACATGTTCGGAATACGGAATGCCATAGTTATTTAAACAATGTAAATTATATGTGTATTGGTGAGAATTCGCTCAAAGAGTGTTTTCTACTGCCAGATGTCCGATTTTAGAACCTGGTGATACAAAAAACTTATGAAGTCAGAGTAAATATTTCAAAGTGTGATATATGCCTTCTTTGGTGGATGAAAGTTCACTAATCCACATGCTCACAACTCAGAAACGCATGTTTCTCAAATCCGTCATGCATGTAACATGTACGGAACCCCGAATGCCGTGATGATGGAATTCATGTAAATTATATATCTATTAGGTTGAATACACTCCTGAAGTATTCTTCTGTGAAAAATGAACGAATTCGAAACTTGTGTTAGGGAAAGCTTGTGAAAATGTGTACACGAGTCTATATGAAATTATTCCTTTTATAGAGGATGAAAAGTCAGTAATAGACATGGTCACAACTCAGGAATGCATGTATGTCGATTCCGTCATGCATGTTACATGTACAGAACACGGAATATCATGTTGAAGGAATGTATTCAAATTACATATCTCTAGGGTAGAATTCGCTCCAAGAGGGTTTTTCTGGGATCAAAGTGTGATTCTTGAAACTGGTGATAGGAGAAGCAACGAAGTCCAAGGAACTATTTCAAAGTGCATAAGTAACATGTTTGGTGGTTGAAATATCTGTCATGCACATGTTCACAGCTCAGAAATGCATGTTTGAGGAATCCGTGATGCATGAAACATGTTCGGAATACGGAATGCCATGGTGATGTAAACAATGTAAATTACATGTGTATTGGTGAGAATTCGCTCAAAGAGTGTTTTCTACTGCCAAATGTCCGATTTTAGAACCTGGTGATACAAAAAAATTATGAAGTCAGAGTAAATATTTCAAAGTGTAATATATGCCCTCTTTGGTGGATGAAAGTTCACTAATCCACATGCTCACAACTCAGAAACGCATATTTCTGGAATCCGTCATGCATGTATCATGTACGGAACCCGGAATGTCATGGTGATGGAATTCATGTAAATTATATATCTATTAGGTTGAATACACTCCAGAAGTATTCTTCTGTGAAAAATGAACGAATTCGAAACTTGTGTTAGGGAAAGCTTGTGAAAATGTGTACACGAATCTATATGAAATTATTCCTTTTATAGAGGATGAAAAATCTGTAATCCACATGCTCACAACTCAGGAATGCATGTATGTCGAATCCGTCATGCATGTAACATGTACGGAACACGGAATATCATGTTGAAGGAATCTATTCAAATTACATATCTCTTGGGTAGAATTCGCTCCAAGAGGGTTTTTCTGGGATCAAAGTGTGATTCTTGAAACTGGTGATAGGAGAAGCAACGAAGTCCAAGGAACTATTTCAAAGTGCATAAGTAACTTGTTTGGTGGTTGAAACATCTGTCATGCACATGTTCACAGCTCAGAAATGCATGTTTGAGGAATCCGTGATGCATGAAAC
The DNA here is from genome assembly GCF_048564905.1 of Vicugna pacos. NCBI lineage: Eukaryota > Metazoa > Chordata > Mammalia > Artiodactyla > Camelidae > Vicugna > Vicugna pacos. Next base: position 49,638,730 of record NW_027328741.1, read on the forward strand.
ATGTTCGGAATACGGAATGCCATGGTGATGTAAACAATGTAAATTACATGTGTATTCGTGAGAATTCGCTCAAAGAGTGTTTTCTACTGACAAATGTCCGATTTTAGAACCTGGTGATACAAAAAACTTATGAAGTCAGAGTAAATATTTCAAAGTGTAATATATGCCTTTTTTGGTGGATGAAAGATCACTAATCCACATGCTCACAACTCAGAAACACATGTTTCTCGAATCCGTCATGCATGTATCATGTACGGAACCCGGAATGCCATGGTGATGGAATTCATGTAAATTATATATCTATTAGGTTGAATACACTCCAGAAGTGTTCTTCTGTGAAAAATGAACGAATTCGAAACTTGTGTTAGGGAAAGCTTGTGAAAATGTGTACACGAGTCTATATGAAATTATTCCTTTTATAGAGGATGAAAAATCAGTAATCCACATGCTCACAACTCAGGAATGCATGTATGTCGAATCCGTCATGCATGTAACATGTACGGAACACGGAATATCATGTTGAAGGAATCTATTCAAATTACATATCTCTAGGGTAGAATTCGCTCCAAGAGGGTTTTTCTGGGATCAAAGTGTGATTCTTGAAACTGGTGGTAGGAGAAGCAACCGAGTCCAAGGAACTATTTCAAAGTGCATAAGTAACTTGTTTGGTGGTTGAAACATCTGTCATGCGCATGTTCACAGCTCAGAAATGCATGTTTGAGGAATCCGTAATGCATGAAACATGTTCGGAATACGGAATGCCATGGTGATGTAAACAATGTAAATTACATGTGTATTGGTGAGAATTCGCTCAAAGAGTGTTTTCCACTGCCAAATGTCCGATTTTAGAACCTGGTGATACAAAAAACTTATGAAGTCAGAGTAAATATTTCAAAGTGTAATATATGCCTTCTTTGGTGGATGAAAGTTCACGAATCCACATGCTCACAACTCAGAAACGCATGTTTCTCGAATCCGTCATGCATGTATCATGTACGGAACCCGGAATGCCATGTTGATGGAATTCATGTAAATTATATATCTATTAGGTTGAATACACTCCAGAAGAATTCTTCTGTGAAAAATGAACGAATTCGAAACTTGTGTTAGGGAAAGCTTGTGAAAATGTGTACACGAGTCTATATGAATTTATTCCTTTTATAGAGGATGAAAAATCAGTAATCCACATGCTCACAACTCAGGAATGCATGTTTGTCGAATCCGTCATGCATGTAACATGTACGGAACACGGAATATCATGTTGAAGGAATCTATTCAAATTACATATCTCTAGGGTAGAATTCGCTCCAAGAGGGTTTTTCTGGGATCAAAGTGTGATTCTTGAAACTGGTGATAGGAGAAGCAACGAAGTCCAAGGAACTATTTCAAAGTGCATAAGTAACTTGTTTGGTGGTTGAAACATCTGTCATGCGCATGTTCACAGCTCAGAAATGCATGTTTGAGTAATCCGTGATGCATGAAACATGTTCGGAATACGGAATGCCATGGTTATGTAAACAATGTAAATTACATGTGTATTGGTGAGAATTCGCTCAAAGAGTGTTTTCTACTGCCAAATGTCCGATTTTAGAACCTGGTGATACAAAAAACTTATGAAGTCAGAGTAAATATTTCAAAGTGTAATATATGCCTTCTTTGGTGGATGAAAGTTCACTAATCCACATGCTCACAACTCAGAAACGCATGTTTCTCGAATCCGTCATGCATGTATCATGTACGGAACCCGGAATGCCATGTTGATGGAATTCATGTAAATTATATATCTATTAGGTTGAATACACTCCAGAAGTATTCTTCTGTGAAAAATGAACGAATTCGAAACTTGTGTTAGGGAAAGCTTGTGAAAATCTGTACACGAGTCTATATGAAATTATTCCTTTTATAGAGGATGAAAAATCAGTAATAGACATGGTCACAACTCAGGAATGCATGTATGTCGAATCCGTCATGCATGTTACATGTACGGAACACGGAATATCATGTTGAAGGAATCTATTAAAATTACATATCTCTAGGGTAGAATTCGCTCCAAGAGGGTTTTTCTGGGATCAAAGTGTGATTGTTGAAACTGGTTATAGGAGAAGCAACGAAGTCCAAGGAACTATTTCAAAGTGCATAAGTAACATGTTTGGTGGTTGAAACATCTGTCATGCGCATGTTCACAGCTCAGAAATGCATGTTTGAGGAATCCGTGATGCATGAAACATGTTCGGAATACGGAATGCCATGGTTATGTAAACAATGTAAATTACATGTGTATTGGTGAGAATTCGCTCAAAGAGTGTTTTCTACTGCCAAATGTCCGATTTTAGAACCTGGTGATACAAAAAACTTATGAAGTCAGAGTAAATATTTCAAAGTGTAATATATGCCTTCTTTGGTGGATGAAAGTTCACTAATCCACATGCTCACAACTCAGAAACGCATGTTTCTCGAATCCGTCATGCATGTAGCATGTACGGAACCCGGAATGCCATGTTGATGGAATTCATGTAAATTATATATCTATTAGGTTGAATACACTCCAGAAGTATTCTTCTGTGAAAAATGAACGAATTCGAAACTTGTGTTAGGGAAAGCTTGTGAAAATGTGTACACGAGTCTATATGAAATTATTCCTTTTATAGAGGATGAAAAATCAGTAATCCACATGCTCACAACTCAGGAATGCATGTATGTCGAATCCGTCATGCATGTAACATGTACGGAACACGGAATATCATGTTGAAGGAATCTATTCAAATTACATATCTCTAGGGTAGAATTCGTTCCAAGAGGGTTTTTCTGGGATCAAACTGTGATTCTTGAAACTGGTGATAGGAGAAGCAACGAAGTCCAAGGAACTATTTCAAAGTGCATAAGTAACTTGTTTGGTGGTTGAAACATCTGTCATGCACATGTTCACAGCTCAGAAATGCATGTTTGAGGAATCCGTGATGCATGAAACATGTTCGAAATACGGAATGCCATGGTGATGTAAACAATGTAAATTACATGTGTATTGGTGAGAATTCGCTCAAAGAGTGTTTTCTACTGCCAAATGTCCGATTTTAAAACCTGGTGATACAAAAAACTTATGAAGTCAGAGTAAATATTTCAAAGTGTAATATATGCCTTCTTTGGTGGATGAAATTTCACTAATCCACATGCTCACAACTCAGAAACGCATGTTTCTCAAATCCGTCATGCATGTAGCATGTACAGAACCCGGAATGTCATGGTGATGGAATTCATGTAAATCATATATCTATTAGTTTGAATACACTCCTGAAGTATTCTTCTGTGAAAAATGAACGAATTCGAAACTTGAGTTAGGGAAAGCTTGTGAAAATGTGTACACGAGTCTATATGAAATTATTCCTTTTATAGAGGATGAAAAATCAGTAATCCACATGCTCACAACTCAGGAATGCATGTTTGTCGAATCCGTCATGCATGTAACATGTACGGAACACGGAATATCATTTTGAAGGAATCTATTCAAATTACATATCTCTAGAGTAGAATTCGCTCCAAGAGGGTTTTCCTGGGATCAAAGTGTGATTCTTGAAACTGGTGATAGGAGAAGCAACGAAGTCCAAGGAACTATTTCAAAGTGCATAAGTAACTTGTTTGGTGGTTGAAATATCTGTCATGCACATGTTCACAGCTCAGAAATGCATGTTTGAGGAATCCGTGATGCATGAAACATGTTCGGAATACGGAATGCCATGGTTATGTAAACAATGTAAATTACATGTGTATTGGTGAGAATTCGCTCAAAGAGTGTTTTCTACTGCCAAATGTCCGATTTTAGAACCTGGTGATACAAAAAACTTATGAAGTCAGAGTAAATATTTCAAAGTGTAATATATGCCTTCTTTGGTGGATGAAAGTTCACTAATCCACATGCTCACAACTCAGAAACGCATGTTTCTCGAATCCGTCATGCATGTAGCATGTACGGAACCCGGAATGCCATGTTGATGGAATTCATGTAAATTATATATCTATTAGGTTGAATACACTCCAGAAGTATTCTTCTGTGAAAAATGAACGAATTCGAAACTTGTGTTAGGGAAAGCTTGTGAAAATGTGTACACGAGTCTATATGAAATTATTCCTTTTATAGAGGATGAAAAATCAGTAATCCACATGCTCACAACTCAGGAATTCATGTTTGTCGAATCCGTCATGCATGTAACATGTACGGAAAACGGAATATCATGTTGAAGGAATGTATTCAAATTACATATCTCTAGGGTAGAATTCGTTCCAAGAGGGTTTTTCTGGGATCAAAGTGTGATTCTTGAAACTGGTGATAGGAGAAGCAACGAAGTCCAAGGAACTATTTCAAAGTGCATAAGTAACTTGTTTGGTGGTTGAAACATCTGTCATGCACATGTTCACAGCTCAGAAATGCATGTTTGAGGAATCCGTGATGCATGAAACATGCTCGAAATACGGAATGCCATGGTTATGTAAACAATGTAAATTACATGTGTATTGGTGAGAATTCGCTCAAAGAGTGTTTTCTACTGCCAAATGTCCGATTTTAGAACCTGGTGATACAAAAAACGTATGAAGTCAGAGTAAATATTTCAAAGTGTAATATATGCCTTCTTTGGTGGATGAAAGTTCACTAATCCACATGCTCACAACTCAGAAACGCATGTTTCTCGAATCCGTCATGCATGTAGCATGTACGGAACCCGGAATGCCATGTTGATGGAATTCATGTAAATTATATATCTATTAGGTTGAATACACTCCAGAAGTATTCTTCTGTGAAAAATGAACGAATTCGAAACTTGTGTTAGGGAAAGCTTGTGAAAATGTGTACACGAGTCTATATGAAATTATTCCTTTTATAGAGGATGAAAAATCAGTAATCCACATGCTCACAACTCAGGAATGCATGTATGTCGAATCCGTCATGCATGTAACATATACGGAACACGGAATATCATGTTGAAGGAAACTATTCAAATTACACATCTCTAGGGTAGAATTCGCTCCAAGAGGGTTTTTCTGGGATCAAAGTGTGATTCTTGAAACTGGTGATAGGAGAAGCAACGAAGTCCAAGGAACTATTTCAAAGTGCATAAGTAACTTGTTTGGTGGTTTAAACATCTGTCATGCGCATGTTCACAGCTCAGAAATGCATGTTTGAGGAATCCGTGATGCATGAAACATGTTCGGAATACGGAATGCCATGGTGATGTAAACAATGTAAATTACATGTGTATTGGTGAGAATTCGCACAAAGAGTGTTTTCTACTGCCAAATGTCCGATTTTAGAACCTGGTGATACAAAAAACTTATGAAGTCAGAGTAAATATTTCAAAGTGTAATATATGCCTTCTTTGGTGGATGAAAGTTCACTAATCCACATGCTCACAACTCAGAAACGCATGTTTCTCGAATCCGTCATGCATGTATCATGTACGGAACCCTGAATGCCATGGTGATGGAATTCATGTAAATTATATATCTATTAGGTTGAATACACTCCAGAAGTATTCTTCTGTGAAAAATGAACGAATTCGAAACTTGTGTTAGGGAAAGCTTGTGAAAATGTGTACACGAGTCTATATGAAATTATTCCTTTTATAGAGGATGAAAAATCTGTAATCCACATGCTCACAACTCAGGAATGCATGTATGTCGAATCCGTCATGCATGTAACTTGTACGGAACACGGAATATCATGTTGAAGGAATCTATTGAAATTACACATCTCTAGGGTAGAATTCGCTCCAAGAGTGTTTTTCTGGGATCAAAGTGTGATTCTTGCAACTGGTGATAGGAGAAGCAACGAAGTCCAAGGAACTATTTCAAAGTGCATAAGTAACTTGTTTGGTGGTTGAAACATCTGTCATGCACATGTTCACAGCTCAGAAATGCATGTTTGAGGAATCCGGGATGCATGAAACATGTTCGGGATACGGAATGCCATAGTTATGTGAACAATGTAAATTATATGTGTATTGGTGAGAATTCGCTCAAAGAGTGTTTTCTACTGCCAAATGTCCGATTTTAGAACCTGGTGATACAAAAAACTTATGAAGTCAGAATAAATATTTCAAAGTGTAATATATGCCTTCTTTGGTGGATGAAAGTTCACTAATCCACATGCTCACAACTCAGAAACGCATGTTTCTCAAATCCGTCCTGCATGTAGCATGTACGGAACCCGGAATGTCATGGTGATGGAATTCATGTAAATTATATATGTATTAGTTTGAATACACTCCTGAAGTATTCTTCTGTGAAAAATGAACGAATTCGAAACTTGAGTTAGGGAAAGCTTGTGAAAATGTGTGCACGATTCTATATGAAATTATTCCTTTTATAGAGGATGAAAAATCAGTAATCCACATGCTCACAACTCAGGAATGCATGTTTGTCGAATCCGTCATGCATGTAACATGTACGGAACACGGAATATCATGTAGAAGGAAACTATTCAAATTACACATCTCTAGGGTAGAATTCGCTCCAAGAGGGTTTTTCTGGGATCAAAGTGTGATTCTTGAAACTGGTGATAGGAGAAGCAACGAAGTCCAAAGAACTATTTCAAAGTGCATAAGTAACTTGTTTGGTGGTTGAAACATCTGTCATGCGCATGTTCACAGCTCAGAAATGCATGTTTGAGGAATCCGTGATGCATGAAACATGTTCGGAATACGGAATGCCATGGTGATGTAAACAATGTAAATTACATGTGTATTGGTGAGAATTCGCACAAAGAGTGTTTTCTACTGCCAAATGTCCGATTGTAGAACCTGGTGATACAAAAAACTTATGAAGTCAGAGTAAATATTTCAAAGTGTAATATATGCCTTCTTTGGTGGATGAAAGTTCACTAATCCACATGCTCACAACTCAGAAACGCATGTGTCTCGAATCCGTCATGCATGTATCATGTACGGAACCGGAATGCCATGGTGATGGAATTCATGTAAATTATATATCTATTAGGTTGAATACACTCCAGAAGAATTCTGTGAAAAATGAACGAATTCGAATCTTGTGTTAGGGAAAGCTTGTGAAAATCAGTACACGAGTCTATATGAAATTATTCCTTTTATAGAGGATGAAAAATCAGTAATCCGCATGCTCACAAGTCAGGAATGCATGTTTGTCGAAACCGTCATGCATGTAACTTGTACGGAACACGGAATATCATGTTGAAGGAATCTATTCAAATTACATATCTCTAGGGTAGAATTCGCTCCAAGAGGGTTTTTCTGGGATCAAAGTGTGATTCTTGAAACTGGTGATAGGAGAAGCAACGAAGTCCAAGGAACTATTTCAAAGTGCATAAGTAACATGTTTGGTGGTTGAAACATCTGTCATGCGCATGTTCACAGCTCAGAAATGCATGTTTGAGGAATCCGTGATGCATGAAACATGTACGGAATACGGAATGCCATTGTTATGTAAACAATGTAAATTACATGTGTATTGGTGAGAATTCGCTCAAAGAGTGTTTTCTACTGCCAAATGTCCGATTTTAGAACCTGGTGATACACAAAACTTATGAAGTCAGAGTAAATATTTCAAAGTGTAATATATGCCTTCTTTGGTGGATGAAAGTTCACTAATCCACATGCTCACAACTCAGAAACGCATGTTTCTCGAATCCGTCATGCATGTATCATGTACGGAACCCGGAATGCCATGTTGATAGAATTCATGTAAATTATATATCTATTAGGTTGAATACACTCCAGAAGTATTCTTCTGTGAAAAAAGCACGAATTCGAATCTTGTGTTAGGGAAAGCTTGTGAAAATGTGTACACGAGTCTATATGAAATTATTCCTTTTATAGAGGATGAAAAATCAGTAATCCACATGCTCACAACTCAGGAATGCATGTTTGTCGAATCCGTCATGCATGTAACATGTACGGAACACGGAATATCATGTTGAAGGAATCTATTCATATTACATATCTCTAGGGTAGAATTCGCTCCAAGAGGGTTTTTCTGGGATCAAAGTGTGATTCTTGAAACTGGTGATAGGAGAAGCAACGAAGTAAAAGGAAATATTTCAAAGTGCATAAGTAACTTGTTTGGTGGTTGAAACATCTGTCATGCGCATGATCACAGTTCAGAAATGCATGTTTGAGGAATCCGTGATGCATGAAACATGTTCGGAATACGGAATGCCATGGTTATGTAAACAATGTAAATTACATGTGTATTGGTGAGAATTCGCTCAAAGAGTGTTTTCTACTGCCAAATGTCCGATTTTAGAACCTGGTGATACAAAAAACTTATGAAGTCAGAGTAATTATTTCAAAGTGTAATATATGCCTTCTTTGGTGGATGAAAGTTCACTAACCAACATGCTCACAACTCATAAACGTATGTTTCTCGAATCCGTCATGCATGTATCATGTACGGAGCCCAGAATACCATGTTGATGGAATTCATGTAAATTATATATCTATTAGGTTGAATACACTCCAGAAGTATTCTTGTGTGAAAAATGAACGAATTCGAAACTTGTGTTAGGGAAAGCTTGTGAAAATGTGTACACGAGTCTATATGAAATTATTCCTTTTATAGAGGATGAAAAATCAGTAATCCACATGCTCACAACTCAGGAATGCATGTTTGTCGAATCCGTCATGCATGTAACATGTACGGAACACGGAATGTCATGTTGAAGGAATCTATTCAAATTACATATCTCTAGGGTAGAATTCGCTCCAAGAGGGTTTTTCTGGGATCAAAGTGTGATTCTTGAAACTGGTGATAGGAGAAGCAACGAAGTCCAAGGAACTATTTCAAAGTGCATAATAACTTGTTTGGTGGTTGAAACATCTGTCATGCGCATGTTCACAGCTCAGAAATGCATGTTTGAGGAATCCGTGATGCATGAAACATGTTCGGAATACGGAATGCCATGGTGATGTAAACAATGTAAATTACATGTGTATTGGTAAGAATTCGCTCAAAGAGTGTTTTCTACTGCCAAATGTCCGATTGTAGAACCTGGTGATACAAAAAACTTATGAAGTCAGAGTAAATATTTCAAAGTGTAATATATGCCTTCTTTGGTGGATGAAAGTTCACTAATCCACATGCTCACAACTCAGAAACGCATGTTTCCCAAATCCGTCATGCATGTAGCATGTACGGAACCCGGAATGCCATGGTGATGGAATTCATGTAAATTATATATCTATTAGGTTGAATACATTCCTGAAGTATTCTTCTGTGAAAAATGAACGAATTCGAAACTTGTGTTAGGGAAAGCTTGTGAAAATGTGTACACGAGTCTATATGAAATTATTCCTTTTATAGAGGATGAAAAATCAGTAATCCACATGCTCACAACTCAGGAATGCATGTATGTCGAATCCGTCATGCATGTTACATGTACAGAACACGGAATATCATGTTGAAGGAATCTATTCAAATTACACATCTCTAGGGTAGAATTCGCTCCAAGAGGGTTTATCTGGGATCAAAGTGTGATTCTTGAAACTGGTGATAGGAGAAGCAACGAAGTCCAAGGAACTATTTCAAAGTGCATAAGTAACATGTTTGGTGGTTGAAACATCTGTCATGCGCATGTTCACAGCTCAGAAATGCATGTTTGAGGAATCCGTGATGCATGAAACATGTTCGGGATACGGAATGCCATAGTTATGTAAACAATGTAAATTATATGTGTATTGGTGAGAATTCGCTCAAAGAGTGTTTTCTACTGCCAAATGTCCGATTTTAGAACCTGGTGATACAAAAAACTTATGAAGTCAGAGTAAATATTTCAAAGTGTAATATATGCCTTCTTTGGTGGACGAAAGTTCACTAATCCACATGCTCACAACTCAGAAACGCATGTTTCTCGAATCTGTCATGCATGTAGCATGTACGGAACCCGGAATGTCATGGTGATGGAATTCATGTAAATTATATATCTATTAGGTTGAATACACTCCAGAAGAATTCTGTGAAAAATGAACGAATTCGAATCTTGTGTTAGGGAAAGCTTGTGAAAATCAGTACACGAGTCTATATGAAATTATTCCTTTTATAGAGGATGAAAAATCAGTAATCCGCATGCTCACAAGTCAGGAATGCATGTTTGTCGAAACCGTCATGCATGTAACTTGTTCGGAACACGGAATATCATGTTGAAGGAATCTATTCAAATTACACATCTCTAGGGTAGAATTCTCTCCAAGAGGGTTTTTCTGGGATCAAAGTGTGATTCTTGAAACTGGTGATAGGAGAAGCAACGAAGTAAAAGGAACTATTTCAAAGTGCATAAGTAACTTGTTTGGTGGTTGAAACATCTGTCATGCGCATTTTCACAGCTCAGAAATGCATGTTTGAGGAATCCGTGATTCATGAAACATGTTCGGAATACGGAATGCCATGGTTATGTAAACAATGTAAATTACATGTGTATTGGTGAGAATTCACTCAAAGAGTGTTTTCTACTGCCAAATATCCGATTTTAAAACCTGGTGATACAAAAAAATTATGAAGTCAGAGTAAATATTTCAAAGTGTAATATATGCATTCTTTGGTGGATGAAAGTTCACTAATCCACATGCTCACAACCCAGAAATGCATGTTTCTCGAATCGGTCATGCATGTATCATGTACGGAACCCGGAATGCCATGTTGATGGAATTCATGTAAATTATATCTATTAGTTTGAATACACTCCAGAAGTATTCTTCTGTGAAAAATGAACGAATTCGAAACTTGTGTTAGGGAAAGCTTGTGAAAATGTGTACACAAGTCTATATGAAATTATTCCTTTTATAGAGAATGAAAAATCAGTAATCCACATGCTCTCAACTCAGGAATGCATGTTTGTCGAATCCGTCATGCATGTAACATGTACGGAACACGGAATATCATGTTGAAGGAGTCTATTCAAATTACATATCTCTAGGGAAGAATTCGCTCCAAGAGGGTTTTTCTGGGATCAAAGTGTGATTCTTGAAACTGGTGGTAGGAGAAGCAACGAAGTCCAAGGAACCATTCAAAGTGCAGAAGTAACTTGTTTGGTGGTTGAAACATCTGTCATGCACATGTTCACAGCTCAGAAATGCATGTTTGAGGAATCCGTGATGCATGACACATGTTCGGAATACGGAATGCCATGGTTATGTGAACAATGTAAATTACATGTGTATTGGTGAGAATTCGCTCAAAGAGTGTTTTCTACTGCCAAATGTCCGATTTTAGAACCTGGTGATACAAAAAACTTATGAAGTCAGAGTAAATATTTCAAAGTGTAATATATGCCTTCTTTGGTGGATGAAAGTTCACTAATCCACATGCTCACAACTCAGAAACGCATGTTTCTCGAATCCGTCATGCATGTAGCATGTACGGAACCCGGAATGCCATGTTGATGGAATTCATGTAAATTATATATCTATTAGGTTGAATACACTCCAGAAGTATTCTTCTGTGAAAAATGAACGAATTCGAAACTTGTGTTAGGGAAAGCTTGTGAAAATGTGTACACGAGTCTATATGAAATTATTCCTTTTATAGAGGATGAAAAATCAGTAATCCACATGCTCACAACTCAGGAATTCATGTTTGTCGAATCCGTCATGCATGTAACATGTACGGAACACGGAATATCATGTTGAAGGAATGTATTCAAATTACATATCTCTAGGGTAGAATTCGCTCCAAGAGGGTTTTTCTGGGATCAAAGTGTGATTCTTGAAACTGGTGATAGGAGAAGCAACGAAGTCCAAGGAACTATTTCAAAGTGCATAAGTAACTTGTTTGGTGGTTGAAACATCTGTCATGCACATGTTCACAGCTCAGAAATGTATGTTTGAGGAATCCGTGATGCATGAAACATGTTCGAAATACGGAATGCCATGGTTATGTGAACAATGTAAATTACATGTGTATTGGTGAGAATTCGCTCAAAGAGTGTTTTCTACTGCCAAATGTCCGATTTTAGAACCTGGTGATACAAAAAACTTATGAAGTCAGAGTAAATATTTCAAAGTGTAATATATGCCTTCTTTGGTGGATGAAAGTTCACTAATCCACATGCTCACAACTCAGAAACGCATGTTTCTCGAATCCGTCATGCATGTATCATTAACGGAACCCAGAATGCCATGTTGATGGAATTCATGTAAATTATATATCTATTAGGTTGAATACACTCCAGAAGTATTCTTCTGTGAAAAATGAACGAATTCGAAACTTGTGTTAGGGAAAGCTTGTGAAAATGTGTACACGAGTCTATATGAAATTATTCCTTTTATAGAGGATGAAAAATCAGTAATCCACATGCTCACAACTCAGGAATGCATGTATGTCGAATCCATCATGCATGTAACATATACGGAACACGGAATATCATGTTAAAGGAAACTATTCAAATTACACATCTCTAGGGTAGAATTCGCTCCAAGAGGGTTTTTCTGGGATCAAAGTGTGATTCTTGAAACTGGTGATAGGAGAAGCAACGAAGTCCAAGGAACTATTTCAAAGTGCATAAGTAACTTGTTTGGTGGTTGAAACATCTGTCATGCGCATGTTCACAGCACAGAAATGCATGTTTGAGGAATCCGTGATGCATGAAACATGTTCGGAATACGGAATGCCATAGTTATTTAAACAATGTAAATTATATGTGTATTGGTGAGAATTCGCTCAAAGAGTGTTTTCTACTGCCAGATGTCCGATTTTAGAACCTGGTGATACAAAAAACTTATGAAGTCAGAGTAAATATTTCAAAGTGTGATATATGCCTTCTTTGGTGGATGAAAGTTCACTAATCCACATGCTCACAACTCAGAAACGCATGTTTCTCAAATCCGTCATGCATGTAACATGTACGGAACCCCGAATGCCGTGATGATGGAATTCATGTAAATTATATATCTATTAGGTTGAATACACTCCTGAAGTATTCTTCTGTGAAAAATGAACGAATTCGAAACTTGTGTTAGGGAAAGCTTGTGAAAATGTGTACACGAGTCTATATGAAATTATTCCTTTTATAGAGGATGAAAAGTCAGTAATAGACATGGTCACAACTCAGGAATGCATGTATGTCGATTCCGTCATGCATGTTACATGTACAGAACACGGAATATCATGTTGAAGGAATGTATTCAAATTACATATCTCTAGGGTAGAATTCGCTCCAAGAGGGTTTTTCTGGGATCAAAGTGTGATTCTTGAAACTGGTGATAGGAGAAGCAACGAAGTCCAAGGAACTATTTCAAAGTGCATAAGTAACATGTTTGGTGGTTGAAATATCTGTCATGCACATGTTCACAGCTCAGAAATGCATGTTTGAGGAATCCGTGATGCATGAAACATGTTCGGAATACGGAATGCCATGGTGATGTAAACAATGTAAATTACATGTGTATTGGTGAGAATTCGCTCAAAGAGTGTTTTCTACTGCCAAATGTCCGATTTTAGAACCTGGTGATACAAAAAAATTATGAAGTCAGAGTAAATATTTCAAAGTGTAATATATGCCCTCTTTGGTGGATGAAAGTTCACTAATCCACATGCTCACAACTCAGAAACGCATATTTCTGGAATCCGTCATGCATGTATCATGTACGGAACCCGGAATGTCATGGTGATGGAATTCATGTAAATTATATATCTATTAGGTTGAATACACTCCAGAAGTATTCTTCTGTGAAAAATGAACGAATTCGAAACTTGTGTTAGGGAAAGCTTGTGAAAATGTGTACACGAGTCTATATGAAATTATTCCTTTTATAGAGGATGAAAAATCTGTAATCCACATGCTCACAACTCAGGAATGCATGTATGTCGAATCCGTCATGCATGTAACATGTACGGAACACGGAATATCATGTTGAAGGAATCTATTCAAATTACATATCTCTTGGGTAGAATTCGCTCCAAGAGGGTTTTTCTGGGATCAAAGTGTGATTCTTGAAACTGGTGATAGGAGAAGCAACGAAGTCCAAGGAACTATTTCAAAGTGCATAAGTAACTTGTTTGGTGGTTGAAACATCTGTCATGCACATGTTCACAGCTCAGAAATGCATGTTTGAGGAATCCGTGATGCATGAAACATGTTCGGAATACGGAATGCCATGGTGATGTAAACAATGTAAATTACATGTGTATTCGTGAGAATTCGCTCAAAGAGTGTTTTCTACTGACAAATGTCCGATTTTAGAACCTGGTGATACAAAAAACTTATGAAGTCAGAGTAAATATTTCAAAGTGTAATATATGCCTTTTTTGGTGGATGAAAGATCACTAATCCACATGCTCACAACTCAGAAACACATGTTTCTCGAATCCGTCATGCAAGTATCATGTACGGAACCCGGAATGCCATGGTGATGGAATTCATGTAAATTATATATCTATTAGGTTGAATACACTCCAGAAGTGTTCTTCTGTGAAAAATGAACGAATTCGAAACTTGTGTTAGGGAAAGCTTGTGAAAATGTGTACACGAGTCTATATGAAATTATTCCTTTTATAGAGGATGAAAAATCAGTAATCCACATGCTCACAACTCAGGAATGCATGTATGTCGAATCCGTCATGCATGTAACATGTACGGAACACGGAATATCATGTTGAAGGAATCTATTCAAATTACATATCTCTAGGGTAGAATTCGCTCCAAGAGGGTTTTTCTGGGATCAAAGTGTGATTCTTGAAACTGGTGGTAGGAGAAGCAACCGAGTCCAAGGAACTATTTCAAAGTGCATAAGTAACTTGTTTGGTGGTTGAAACATCTGTCATGCGCATGTTCACAGCTCAGAAATGCATGTTTGAGGAATCCGTAATGCATGAAACATGTTCGGAATACGGAATGCCATGGTGATGTAAACAATGTAAATTACATGTGTATTGGTGAGAATTCGCTCAAAGAGTGTTTTCCACTGCCAAATGTCCGATTTTAGAACCTGGTGATACAAAAAACTTATGAAGTCAGAGTAAATATTTCAAAGTGTAATATATGCCTTCTTTGGTGGATGAAAGTTCACGAATCCACATGCTCACAACTCAGAAACGCATGTTTCTCGAATCCGTCATGCATGTATCATGTACGGAACCCGGAATGCCATGTTGATGGAATTCATGTAAATTATATATCTATTAGGTTGAATACACTCCAGAAGAATTCTTCTGTGAAAAATGAACGAATTCGAAACTTGTGTTAGGGAAAGCTTGTGAAAATGTGTACACGAGTCTATATGAATTTATTCCTTTTATAGAGGATGAAAAATCAGTAATCCACATGCTCACAACTCAGGAATGCATGTTTGTCGAATCCGTCATGCATGTAACATGTACGGAACACGGAATATCATGTTGAAGGAATCTATTCAAATTACATATCTCTAGGGTAGAATTCGCTCCAAGAGGGTTTTTCTGGGATCAAAGTGTGATTCTTGAAACTGGTGATAGGAGAAGCAACGAAGTCCAAGGAACTATTTCAAAGTGCATAAGTAACTTGTTTGGTGGTTGAAACATCTGTCATGCGCATGTTCACAGCTCAGAAATGCATGTTTGAGTAATCCGTGATGCATGAAACATGTTCGGAATACGGAATGCCATGGTTATGTAAACAATGTAAATTACATGTGTATTGGTGAGAATTCGCTCAAAGAGTGTTTTCTACTGCCAAATGTCCGATTTTAGAACCTGGTGATACAAAAAACTTATGAAGTCAGAGTAAATATTTCAAAGTGTAATATATGCCTTCTTTGGTGGATGAAAGTTCACTAATCCACATGCTCACAACTCAGAAACGCATGTTTCTCGAATCCGTCATGCATGTATCATGTACGGAACCCGGAATGCCATGTTGATGGAATTCATGTAAATTATATATCTATTAGGTTGAATACACTCCAGAAGTATTCTTCTGTGAAAAATGAACGAATTCGAAACTTGTGTTAGGGAAAGCTTGTGAAAATCTGTACACGAGTCTATATGAAATTATTCCTTTTATAGAGGATGAAAAATCAGTAATAGACATGGTCACAACTCAGGAATGCATGTATGTCGAATCCGTCATGCATGTTACATGTACGGAACACGGAATATCATGTTGAAGGAATCTATTAAAATTACATATCTCTAGGGTAGAATTCGCTCCAAGAGGGTTTTTCTGGGATCAAAGTGTGATTGTTGAAACTGGTTATAGGAGAAGCAACGAAGTCCAAGGAACTATTTCAAAGTGCATAAGTAACATGTTTGGTGGTTGAAACATCTGTCATGCGCATGTTCACAGCTCAGAAATGCATGTTTGAGGAATCCGTGATGCATGAAACATGTTCGGAATACGGAATGCCATGGTTATGTAAACAATGTAAATTACATGTGTATTGGTGAGAATTCGCTCAAAGAGTGTTTTCTACTGCCAAATGTCCGATTTTAGAACCTGGTGATACAAAAAACTTATGAAGTCAGAGTAAATATTTCAAAGTGTAATATATGCCTTCTTTGGTGGATGAAAGTTCACTAATCCACATGCTCACAACTCAGAAACGCATGTTTCTCGAATCCGTCATGCATGTAGCATGTACGGAACCCGGAATGCCATGTTGATGGAATTCATGTAAATTATATATCTATTAGGTTGAATACACTCCAGAAGTATTCTTCTGTGAAAAATGAACGAATTCGAAACTTGTGTTAGGGAAAGCTTGTGAAAATGTGTACACGAGTCTATATGAAATTATTCCTTTTATAGAGGATGAAAAATCAGTAATCCACATGCTCACAACTCAGGAATGCATGTATGTCGAATCCGTCATGCATGTAACATGTACGGAACACGGAATATCATGTTGAAGGAATCTATTCAAATTACATATCTCTAGGGTAGAATTCGTTCCAAGAGGGTTTTTCTGGGATCAAACTGTGATTCTTGAAACTGGTGATAGGAGAAGCAACGAAGTCCAAGGAACTATTTCAAAGTGCATAAGTAACTTGTTTGGTGGTTGAAACATCTGTCATGCACATGTTCACAGCTCAGAAATGCATGTTTGAGGAATCCGTGATGCATGAAACATGTTCGAAATACGGAATGCCATGGTGATGTAAACAATGTAAATTACATGTGTATTGGTGAGAATTCGCTCAAAGAGTGTTTTCTACTGCCAAATGTCCGATTTTAAAACCTGGTGATACAAAAAACTTATGAAGTCAGAGTAAATATTTCAAAGTGTAATATATGCCTTCTTTGGTGGATGAAATTTCACTAATCCACATGCTCACAACTCAGAAACGCATGTTTCTCAAATCCGTCATGCATGTAGCATGTACAGAACCCGGAATGTCATGGTGATGGAATTCATGTAAATCATATATCTATTAGTTTGAATACACTCCTGAAGTATTCTTCTGTGAAAAATGAACGAATTCGAAACTTGAGTTAGGGAAAGCTTGTGAAAATGTGTACACGAGTCTATATGAAATTATTCCTTTTATAGAGGATGAAAAATCAGTAATCCACATGCTCACAACTCAGGAATGCATGTTTGTCGAATCCGTCATGCATGTAACATGTACGGAACACGGAATATCATTTTGAAGGAATCTATTCAAATTACATATCTCTAGAGTAGAATTCGCTCCAAGAGGGTTTTCCTGGGATCAAAGTGTGATTCTTGAAACTGGTGATAGGAGAAGCAACGAAGTCCAAGGAACTATTTCAAAGTGCATAAGTAACTTGTTTGGTGGTTGAAATATCTGTCATGCACATGTTCACAGCTCAGAAATGCATGTTTGAGGAATCCGTGATGCATGAAACATGTTCGGAATACGGAATGCCATGGTTATGTAAACAATGTAAATTACATGTGTATTGGTGAGAATTCGCTCAAAGAGTGTTTTCTACTGCCAAATGTCCGATTTTAGAACCTGGTGATACAAAAAACTTATGAAGTCAGAGTAAATATTTCAAAGTGTAA
The DNA here is from genome assembly GCF_048564905.1 of Vicugna pacos. Taxonomy (NCBI): domain Eukaryota; kingdom Metazoa; phylum Chordata; class Mammalia; order Artiodactyla; family Camelidae; genus Vicugna; species Vicugna pacos. The sequence goes on from NW_027328741.1 coordinate 49,656,687, forward strand.
TATATGCCTTCTTTGGTGGATGAAAGTTCACTAATCCACATGCTCACAACTCAGAAACGCATGTTTCTCGAATCCGTCATGCATGTAGCATGTACGGAACCCGGAATGCCATGTTGATGGAATTCATGTAAATTATATATCTATTAGGTTGAATACACTCCAGAAGTATTCTTCTGTGAAAAATGAACGAATTCGAAACTTGTGTTAGGGAAAGCTTGTGAAAATGTGTACACGAGTCTATATGAAATTATTCCTTTTATAGAGGATGAAAAATCAGTAATCCACATGCTCACAACTCAGGAATTCATGTTTGTCGAATCCGTCATGCATGTAACATGTACGGAAAACGGAATATCATGTTGAAGGAATGTATTCAAATTACATATCTCTAGGGTAGAATTCGTTCCAAGAGGGTTTTTCTGGGATCAAAGTGTGATTCTTGAAACTGGTGATAGGAGAAGCAACGAAGTCCAAGGAACTATTTCAAAGTGCATAAGTAACTTGTTTGGTGGTTGAAACATCTGTCATGCACATGTTCACAGCTCAGAAATGCATGTTTGAGGAATCCGTGATGCATGAAACATGCTCGAAATACGGAATGCCATGGTTATGTAAACAATGTAAATTACATGTGTATTGGTGAGAATTCGCTCAAAGAGTGTTTTCTACTGCCAAATGTCCGATTTTAGAACCTGGTGATACAAAAAACGTATGAAGTCAGAGTAAATATTTCAAAGTGTAATATATGCCTTCTTTGGTGGATGAAAGTTCACTAATCCACATGCTCACAACTCAGAAACGCATGTTTCTCGAATCCGTCATGCATGTAGCATGTACGGAACCCGGAATGCCATGTTGATGGAATTCATGTAAATTATATATCTATTAGGTTGAATACACTCCAGAAGTATTCTTCTGTGAAAAATGAACGAATTCGAAACTTGTGTTAGGGAAAGCTTGTGAAAATGTGTACACGAGTCTATATGAAATTATTCCTTTTATAGAGGATGAAAAATCAGTAATCCACATGCTCACAACTCAGGAATGCATGTATGTCGAATCCGTCATGCATGTAACATATACGGAACACGGAATATCATGTTGAAGGAAACTATTCAAATTACACATCTCTAGGGTAGAATTCGCTCCAAGAGGGTTTTTCTGGGATCAAAGTGTGATTCTTGAAACTGGTGATAGGAGAAGCAACGAAGTCCAAGGAACTATTTCAAAGTGCATAAGTAACTTGTTTGGTGGTTTAAACATCTGTCATGCGCATGTTCACAGCTCAGAAATGCATGTTTGAGGAATCCGTGATGCATGAAACATGTTCGGAATACGGAATGCCATGGTGATGTAAACAATGTAAATTACATGTGTATTGGTGAGAATTCGCACAAAGAGTGTTTTCTACTGCCAAATGTCCGATTTTAGAACCTGGTGATACAAAAAACTTATGAAGTCAGAGTAAATATTTCAAAGTGTAATATATGCCTTCTTTGGTGGATGAAAGTTCACTAATCCACATGCTCACAACTCAGAAACGCATGTTTCTCGAATCCGTCATGCATGTATCATGTACGGAACCCTGAATGCCATGGTGATGGAATTCATGTAAATTATATATCTATTAGGTTGAATACACTCCAGAAGTATTCTTCTGTGAAAAATGAACGAATTCGAAACTTGTGTTAGGGAAAGCTTGTGAAAATGTGTACACGAGTCTATATGAAATTATTCCTTTTATAGAGGATGAAAAATCTGTAATCCACATGCTCACAACTCAGGAATGCATGTATGTCGAATCCGTCATGCATGTAACTTGTACGGAACACGGAATATCATGTTGAAGGAATCTATTGAAATTACACATCTCTAGGGTAGAATTCGCTCCAAGAGTGTTTTTCTGGGATCAAAGTGTGATTCTTGCAACTGGTGATAGGAGAAGCAACGAAGTCCAAGGAACTATTTCAAAGTGCATAAGTAACTTGTTTGGTGGTTGAAACATCTGTCATGCACATGTTCACAGCTCAGAAATGCATGTTTGAGGAATCCGGGATGCATGAAACATGTTCGGGATACGGAATGCCATAGTTATGTGAACAATGTAAATTATATGTGTATTGGTGAGAATTTGCTCAAAGAGTGTTTTCTACTGCCAAATGTCCGATTTTAGAACCTGGTGATACAAAAAACTTATGAAGTCAGAATAAATATTTCAAAGTGTAATATATGCCTTCTTTGGTGGATGAAAGTTCACTAATCCACATGCTCACAACTCAGAAACGCATGTTTCTCAAATCCGTCCTGCATGTAGCATGTACGGAACCCGGAATGTCATGGTGATGGAATTCATGTAAATTATATATGTATTAGTTTGAATACACTCCTGAAGTATTCTTCTGTGAAAAATGAACGAATTCGAAACTTGAGTTAGGGAAAGCTTGTGAAAATGTGTGCACGATTCTATATGAAATTATTCCTTTTATAGAGGATGAAAAATCAGTAATCCACATGCTCACAACTCAGGAATGCATGTTTGTCGAATCCGTCATGCATGTAACATGTACGGAACACGGAATATCATGTAGAAGGAAACTATTCAAATTACACATCTCTAGGGTAGAATTCGCTCCAAGAGGGTTTTTCTGGGATCAAAGTGTGATTCTTGAAACTGGTGATAGGAGAAGCAACGAAGTCCAAAGAACTATTTCAAAGTGCATAAGTAACTTGTTTGGTGGTTGAAACATCTGTCATGCGCATGTTCACAGCTCAGAAATGCATGTTTGAGGAATCCGTGATGCATGAAACATGTTCGGAATACGGAATGCCATGGTGATGTAAACAATGTAAATTACATGTGTATTGGTGAGAATTCGCACAAAGAGTGTTTTCTACTGCCAAATGTCCGATTGTAGAACCTGGTGATACAAAAAACTTATGAAGTCAGAGTAAATATTTCAAAGTGTAATATATGCCTTCTTTGGTGGATGAAAGTTCACTAATCCACATGCTCACAACTCAGAAACGCATGTGTCTCGAATCCGTCATGCATGTATCATGTACGGAACCGGAATGCCATGGTGATGGAATTCATGTAAATTATATATCTATTAGGTTGAATACACTCCAGAAGAATTCTGTGAAAAATGAACGAATTCGAATCTTGTGTTAGGGAAAGCTTGTGAAAATCAGTACACGAGTCTATATGAAATTATTCCTTTTATAGAGGATGAAAAATCAGTAATCCGCATGCTCACAAGTCAGGAATGCATGTTTGTCGAAACCGTCATGCATGTAACTTGTACGGAACACGGAATATCATGTTGAAGGAATCTATTCAAATTACATATCTCTAGGGTAGAATTCGCTCCAAGAGGGTTTTTCTGGGATCAAAGTGTGATTCTTGAAACTGGTGATAGGAGAAGCAACGAAGTCCAAGGAACTATTTCAAAGTGCATAAGTAACATGTTTGGTGGTTGAAACATCTGTCATGCGCATGTTCACAGCTCAGAAATGCATGTTTGAGGAATCCGTGATGCATGAAACATGTACGGAATACGGAATGCCATTGTTATGTAAACAATGTAAATTACATGTGTATTGGTGAGAATTCGCTCAAAGAGTGTTTTCTACTGCCAAATGTCCGATTTTAGAACCTGGTGATACACAAAACTTATGAAGTCAGAGTAAATATTTCAAAGTGTAATATATGCCTTCTTTGGTGGATGAAAGTTCACTAATCCACATGCTCACAACTCAGAAACGCATGTTTCTCGAATCCGTCATGCATGTATCATGTACGGAACCCGGAATGCCATGGTGATGGAATTCATGTAAATTATATATCTATTAGGTTGAATACACTCCAGAAGTATTCTTCTGTGAAAAATAAACGAATTCGAAACTTGTGTTAGGGAAAGCTTGTGAAAATGTGTACACGAGTCTATATGAAATTATTCCTTTTATAGAGGATGAAAAATCTGTAATTCACATGCTCACAACTCAGGAATGCATGTATGTCGAATCCGTCATGCATGTAACATGTACGGAACACGGAATATCATGTTGAAGGAATCTATTGAAATTACACATCTCTAGGGTAGAATTCGCTCCAAGAGGGTTTTTCTGGGATCAAAGTGTGATTCTTGAAACTGGTGATAGGAGAAGCAACGAAGTCCAAGGAACTATTTCAAAGTGCATAAGTAACTTGTTTGGTGGTTGAAACATCTGTCATGCGCATGTTCACAGCTCAGAAATGCATGTTTGAGGAATCCGTGATGCATGAAACATGTTCGGGATACGGAATGCCATAGTTATGTAAACAATGTAAATTATATGTGTATTGGTGAGAATTCGCTCAAAGAGTGTTTTCTACTGCCAAATGTCCGATTTTAGAACCTGGTGATACAAAAAACTTATGAAGTCAGAGTAAATATTTCAAAGTGTAATATATGCCTTCTTTGGTGGATGAAAGTTCACTAATCCACATGCTCACAACTCAGAAACGCATGTTTCTCGAATCTGTCATGCATGAAGCATGTACGGAACCCGGAATGTCATGGTGATGGAATTCATGTAAATTATATATCTATTAGGTTGAATACACTCCAGAAGAATTCTGTGAAAAATGAACGAATTCGAATCTTGTGTTAGGGAAAGCTTGTGAAAATCAGTACACGAGTCTATATGAAATTATTCCTTCTATAGAGGATGAAAAATCAGTAATCCGCATGCTCACAAGTCAGGAATGCATGTTTGTCGAAACCGTCATGCATGTAACTTGTACGGAACACGGAATATCATGTTGAAGGAATCTATTCAAATTACACATCTCTAGGGTAGAATTCTCTCCAAGAGGGTTTTTCTGGGATCAAAGTGTGATTCTTGAAACTGGTGATAGGAGAAGCAACGAAGTCCAAGGAACTATTTCAAAGTGCATAATAACTTGTTTGGTGGTTGAAACATCTGTCATGCGCATGTTCACAGCTCAGAAATGCATGTTTGAGGAATCCGTGATGCATGAAACATGTTCGGAATACGGAATGCCATGGTGATGTAAACAATGTAAATTACATGTGTATTGGTAAGAATTCGCTCAAAGAGTGTTTTCTACTGCCAAATGTCCGATTGTAGAACCTGGTGATACAAAAAACTTATGAAGTCAGAGTAAATATTTCAAAGTGTAATATATGCCTTCTTTGGTGGATGAAAGTTCACTAATCCACATGCTCACAACTCAGAAACGCATGTTTCCCAAATCCGTCATGCATGTAGCATGTACGGAACCCGGAATGCCATGGTGATGGAATTCATGTAAATTATATATCTATTAGGTTGAATACATTCCTGAAGTATTCTTCTGTGAAAAATGAACGAATTCGAAACTTGTGTTAGGGAAAGCTTGTGAAAATGTGTACACGAGTCTATATGAAATTATTCCTTTTATAGAGGATGAAAAATCAGTAATCCACATGCTCACAACTCAGGAATGCATGTATGTCGAATCCGTCATGCATGTTACATGTACAGAACACGGAATATCATGTTGAAGGAATCTATTCAAATTACATATCTCTAGGGTAGAATTCGCTCCAAGAGGGTTTATCTGGGATCAAAGTGTGATTCTTGAAACTGGTGATAGGAGAAGCAACGAAGTCCAAGGAACTATTTCAAAGTGCATAAGTAACATGTTTGGTGGTTGAAACATCTGTCATGCGCATGTTCACAGCTCAGAAATGCATGTTTGAGGAATCCGTGATGCATGAAACATGTTCGGGATACGGAATGCCATAGTTATGTAAACAATGTAAATTATATGTGTATTGGTGAGAATTCGCTCAAAGAGTGTTTTCTACTGCCAAATGTCCGATTTTAGAACCTGGTGATACAAAAAACTTATGAAGTCAGAGTAAATATTTCAAAGTGTAATATATGCCTTCTTTGGTGGACGAAAGTTCACTAATCCACATGCTCACAACTCAGAAACGCATGTTTCTCGAATCTGTCATGCATGTAGCATGTACGGAACCCGGAATGTCATGGTGATGGAATTCATGTAAATTATATATCTATTAGGTTGAATACACTCCAGAAGAATTCTGTGAAAAATGAACGAATTCGAATCTTGTGTTAGGGAAAGCTTGTGAAAATCAGTACACGAGTCTATATGAAATTATTCCTTTTATAGAGGATGAAAAATCAGTAATCCGCATGCTCACAAGTCAGGAATGCATGTTTGTCGAAACCGTCATGCATGTAACTTGTTCGGAACACGGAATATCATGTTGAAGGAATCTATTCAAATTACACATCTCTAGGGTAGAATTCTCTCCAAGAGGGTTTTTCTGGGATCAAAGTGTGATTCTTGAAACTGGTGATAGGAGAAGCAACGAAGTCCAAGGAACTATTTCAAAGTGCATAAGTAACTTGTTTGGTGGTTGAAACATCTGTCATGCGCATGTTCACAGCTCAGAAATGCATGTTTGAGGAATCCATGATGCATGAAACATGTTCGGAATACGGAATGCCATGGTGATGTAAACAATGTAAATTACATGTGTATTGGTGAGAATTCGCTCAAAGAATGTTTTCTACTGCCAAATGTCCGATTGTAGAACCTGGTGATACAAAAAAGTTATGAAGTCAGAGTAAATATTTCAAAGTGTAATATATGCCTTCTTTGGTGGATGAAAGTTCACTAATCCACATGCTCACAACTCAGAAACGCATGTTTCTCAAATCCGTCATGCATGTAGCATGTACGGAACCCGGAATGCCATGGTGATGGAATTCATGTAAATTATATATCTATTAGGTTGAATACATTCCTGAAGTATTCTTCTGTGAAAAATGAACGAATTCGAAACTTGTGTTAGGGAAAGCTTGTGAAAATGTGTACACGAGTCTATATGAAATTATTCCTTTTATAGAGGATGAAAAATCTGTAATTCACATGCTCACAACTCAGGAATGCATGTATGTCGAATCCGTCATGCATGTAACATGTACGGAACACGGAATATCATGTTGAAGGAATCTATTGAAATTACACATCTCTAGGGTAGAATTCGCTCCAAGAGGGTTTTTCTGGGATCAAAGTGTGATTCTTGAAACTGGTGATAGGAGAAGCAACGAAGTCCAAGGAACTATTTCAAAGTGCATAAGTAACTTGTTTGGTGGTTGAAACATCTGTCATGCGCATGTTCACAGCTCAGAAATGCATGTTTGAGGAATCCGTGATGCATGAAACATGTTCGGGATACGGAATGCCATAGTTATGTAAACAATGTAAATTATATGTGTATTGGTGAGAATTCGCTCAAAGAGTGTTTTCTACTGCCAAATGTCCGATTGTAGAACCTGGTGATACAAAAAACTTATGAAGTCAGAGTAAATATTTCAAAGTGTAATATATGCCTTCTTTGGTGGATGAAAGTTCACTAATCCACATGCTCACAACTCAGAAACGCATGTTTCTCAAATCCGTCATGCATGTAGCATGTACGGAACCCGGAATGCCATGGTGATGGAATTCATGTAAATTATATATCTATTAGGTTGAATACATTCCTGAAGTATTCTTCTGTGAAAAATGAACGAATTCGAAACTTGTGTTAGGGAAAGCTTGTGAAAATGTGTACACGAGTCTATATGAAATTATTCCTTTTATAGAGGATGAAAAATCAGTAATCCACATGCTCACAACTCAGGAATGCATGTATGTCGAATCCGTCATGCATGTTACATGTAGAGAACACGGAATATCATGTTGAAGGAATCTATTCAAATTACATATCTCTAGGGTAGAATTCGCTCCAAGAGGGTTTTTCTGGGATCAAAGTGTGATTCTTGAAACTGGTGATAGGAGAAGCAACGAAGTCCAAGGAACTATTTCAAAGTGCATAAGTAACATGTTTGGTGGTTGAAACATCTGTCATGCGCATGTTCACAGCTCAGAAATGCATGTTTGAGGAATCCGTGATGCATGAAACATGTACGGAATACGGAATGCCATGGTTATGTAAACAATGTAAATTACATGTGTATTGGTGAGAATTCGCTCAAAGAGTGTTTTCTACTGCCAAATGTCCGATTTTAGAACCTGGTGATACACAAAACTTATGAAGTCAGAGTAAATATTTCAAAGTGTAATATATGCCTTCTTTGGTGGATGAAAGTTCACTAATCCACATGCTCACAACTCAGAAACGCATGTTTCTCGAATCCGTCATGCATGTATCATGTACGGAACCCGGAATGCCATGGTGATGGAATTCATGTAAATTATATATCTATTAGGTTGAATACACTCCAGAAGTATTCTTCTGTGAAAAATAAACTAATTCGAAACTTGTGTTAGGGAAAGCTTGTGAAAATGTGTACACGAGTCTATATGAAATTATTCCTTTTATAGAGGATGAAAAATCTGTAAATCACATGCTCACAACTCAGGAATGCATGTATGTCGAATCCGTCATGCATGTAACATGTACGGAACACGGAATATCATGTTGAAGGAATCTATTGAAATTACACATCTCTAGGGTAGAATTCGCTCCAAGAGGGTTTTTCTGGGATCAAAGTGTGATTCTTGAAACTGGTGATAGGAGAAGCAACGAAGTCCAAGGAACTATTTCAAAGTGCATAATAACTTGTTTGGTGGTTGAAACATCTGTCATGCGCATGTTCACAGCTCAGAAATGCATGTTTGAGGAATCCGTGATGCATGAAACATGTTCGGGATATGGAATGCCATAGTTATGTAAACAATGTAAATTATATGTGTATTGGTGAGAATTCGCTCAAAGAGTGTTTTCTACTGCCAAATGCCCGATTTTAGAACCTGGTGATACAAAAAACTTATGAAGTCAGAGTAAATATTTCAAAGTGTAATATATGCCTTCTTTGGTGGACGAAAGTTCACTAATCCACATGCTCACAACTCAGAAACGCATGTTTCTCGAATCTGTCATGCATGTAGCATGTACGGAACCCGGAATGTCATGGTGATGGAATTCATGTAAATTATATATCTATTAGGTTGAATACACTCCAGAAGATTTCTGTGAAAAATGAACGAATTCGAATCTTGTGTTAGGGAAAGCTTGTGAAAATGTGTACACGAGTCTATATGAAATTATTCCTTTTATAGAGGTTGAAAAATCAGTAATCCGCATGCTCACAAGTCAGGAATGCATGTTTGTCGAAACCGTCATGCATGTAACTTGTACGGAACACGGAATATCATGTTGAAGGAATCTATTCAAATTACACATCTCTAGGGTAGAATTCTCTCCAAGAGGGTTTTTCTGGGATCAAAGTGTGATTCTTGAAACTGGTGATAGGAGAAGCAACGAAGTCCAAGGAACTATTTCAAAGTGCATAAGTAACTTGTTTGGTGGTTGAAACATCTGTCATGCGCATGTTCACAGCTCAGAAATGCATGTTTGAGGAATCCGTGATGCATGAAACATGTTCGGAATACGGAATTCCATGGTGATGTAAACAATGTAAATTACATGTGTATTGGTGAGAATTCGCTCAAAGAGTGTTTTCTACTGCCAAATGTCCGATTTTAGAACCTGGTGATACACAAAACTTATGAAGTCAGAGTAAATATTTCAAAGTGTAATATATGCCTTCTTTGGTGGATGAAAGTTCACTAATCCACATGCTCACAACTCAGAAACGCATGTTTCCCAAATCCGTCATGCATGTAGCATGTACGGAACCCGGAATGCCATGGTGATGGAATTCATGTAAATTATATATCTATTAGGTTGAATACATTCCTGAAGTATTCTTCTGTGAAAAATGAACGAATTCGAAACTTGTGTTAGGGAAAGCTTGTGAAAATGTGTACACGAGTCTATATGAAATTATTCCTTTTATAGAGGATGAAAAATCAGTAATCCACATGCTCACAACTCAGGAATGCATGTATGTCGAATCCGTCATGCATGTTACATGTACAGAACACGGAATATCATGTTGAAGGAATCTATTCAAATTACATATCTCTAGGGTAGAATTCGCTCCAAGAGGGTTTATCTGGGATCAAAGTGTGATTCTTGAAACTGGTGATAGGAGAAGCAACGAAGTCCAAGGAACTATTTCAAAGTGCATAAGTAACATGTTTGGTGGTTGAAACATCTGTCATGCGCATGTTCACAGCTCAGAAATGCATGTTTGAGGAATCCGTGATGCATGAAACATGTTCGGGATACGGAATGCCATAGTTATGTAAACAATGTAAATTATATGTGTATTGGTGAGAATTCGCTCAAAGAGTGTTTTCTACTGCCAAATGTCCGATTTTAGAACCTGGTGATACAAAAAACTTATGAAGTCAGAGTAAATATTTCAAAGTGTAATATATGCCTTCTTTGGTGGACGAAAGTTCACTAATCCACATGCTCACAACTCAGAAACGCATGTTTCTCGAATCTGTCATGCATGTAGCATGTACGGAACCCGGAATGTCATGGTGATGGAATTCATGTAAATTATATATCTATTAGGTTGAATACACTCCAGAAGAATTCTGTGAAAAATGAACGAATTCGAATCTTGTGTTAGGGAAAGCTTGTGAAAATCAGTACACGAGTCTATATGAAATTATTCCTTTTATAGAGGATGAAAAATCAGTAATCCGCATGCTCACAAGTCAGGAATGCATGTTTGTCGAAACCGTCATGCATGTAACTTGTTCGGAACACGGAATATCATGTTGAAGGAATCTATTCAAATTACACATCTCTAGGGTAGAATTCTCTCCAAGAGGGTTTTTCTGGGATCAAAGTGTGATTCTTGAAACTGGTGATAGGAGAAGCAACGAAGTCCAAGGAACTATTTCAAAGTGCATAAGTAACTTGTTTGGTGGTTGAAACATCTGTCATGCGCATGTTCACAGCTCAGAAATGCATGTTTGAGGAATCCATGATGCATGAAACATGTTCGGAATACGGAATGCCATGGTGATGTAAACAATGTAAATTACATGTGTATTGGTGAGAATTCGCTCAAAGAGTGTTTTCTACTGCCAAATGTCCGATTGTAGAACCTGGTGATACAAAAAACTTATGAAGTCAGAGTAAATATTTCAAAGTGTAATATATGCCTTCTTTGGTGGATGAAAGTTCACTAATCCACATGCTCACAACTCAGAAACGCATGTTTCTCAAATCCGTCATGCATGTAGCATGTACGGAACCCGGAATGCCATGGTGATGGAATTCATGTAAATTATATATCTATTAGGTTGAATACATTCCTGAAGTATTCTTCTGTGAAAAATGAACGAATTCGAAACTTGTGTTAGGGAAAGCTTGTGAAAATGTGTACACGAGTCTATATGAAATTATTCCTTTTATAGAGGATGAAAAATCTGTAATTCACATGCTCACAACTCAGGAATGCATGTATGTCGAATCCGTCATGCATGTAACATGTACGGAACACGGAATATCATGTTGAAGGAATCTATTGAAATTACACATCTCTAGGGTAGAATTCGCTCCAAGAGGGTTTTTCTGGGATCAAAGTGTGATTCTTGAAACTGGTGATAGGAGAAGCAACGAAGTCCAAGGAACTATTTCAAAGTGCATAAGTAACTTGTTTGGTGGTTGAAACATCTGTCATGCGCATGTTCACAGCTCAGAAATGCATGTTTGAGGAATCCGTGATGCATGAAACATGTTCGGGATACGGAATGCCATAGTTATGTAAACAATGTAAATTATATGTGTATTGGTGAGAATTCGCTCAAAGAGTGTTTTCTACTGCCAAATGTCCGATTTTAGAACCTGGTGATACAAAAAACTTATGAAGTCAGAGTAAATATTTCAAAGTGTAATATATGCCTTCTTTGGTGGACGAAAGTTCACTAATCCACATGCTCACAACTCAGAAACGCATGTTTCTCGAATCTGTCATGCATGTAGCATGTACGGAACCCGGAATGTCATGGTGATGGAATTCATGTAAATTATATATCTATTAGGTTGAATACACTCCAGAAGAATTCTGTGAAAAATGAACGAATTCGAATCTTGTGTTAGGGAAAGCTTGTGAAAATCAGTACACGAGTCTATATGAAATTATTCCTTTTATAGAGGATGAAAAATCAGTAATCCGCATGCTCACAAGTCAGGAATGCATGTTTGTCGAAACCGTCATGCATGTAACTTGTACGGAACACGGAATATCATGTTGAAGGAATCTATTCAAATTACACATCTCTAGGGTAGAATTCTCTCCAAGAGGGTTTTTCTGGGATCAAAGTGTGATTCTTGAAACTGGTGATAGGAGAAGCAACGAAGTCCAAGGAACTATTTCAAAGTGCATAAGTAACTTGTTTGGTGGTTGAAACATCTGTCATGCGCATGTTCACAGCTCAGAAATGCATGTTTGAGGAATCCGTGATGCATGAAACATGTTCGGAATACGGAATGCCATGGTGATGTAAACAATGTAAATTACATGTGTATTGGTGAGAATTCGCTCAAAGAGTGTTTTCTACTGCCAAATGTCCGATTGTAGAACCTGGTGATACAAAAAACTTATGAAGTCAGAGTAAATATTTCAAAGTGTAATATATGCCTTCTTTGGTGGATGAAAGTTCACTAATCCACATGCTCACAACTCAGAAACGCATGTTTCTCAAATCCGTCATGCATGTAGCATGTACGGAACCCGGAATGCCATGGTGATGGAATTCATGTAAATTATATATCTATTAGGTTGAATACATTCCTGAAGTATTCTTCTGTGAAAAATGAACGAATTCGAAAGTTGTGTTAGGGAAAGCTTGTGAAAATGTGTACACGAGTCTATATGAAATTATTCCTTTTATAGAGGATGAAAAATCAGTAATCCACATGCTCACAACTCAGGAATGCATGTATGTCGAATCCGTCATGCATGTTACATGTACAGAACACGGAATATCATGTTGAAGGAATCTATTCAAATTACATATCTCTAGGGTAGAATTCGCTCCAAGAGGGTTTTTCTGGGATCAAAGTGTGATTCTTGAAACTGGTGATAGGAGAAGCAACGAAGTCCAAGGAACTATTTCAAAGTGCATAAGTAAAATGTTTGGTGGTTGAAACATCTGTCATGCGCATGTTCACAGCTCAGAAATGCATGTTTGAGGAATCCGTGATGCATGAAACATGTACGGAATACGGAATGCCATGGTTATGTAAACAATGTAAATTACATGTGTATTGGTGAGAATTCGCTCAAAGAGTGTTTTCTACTGCCAAATGTCCGATTTTAGAACCTGGTGATACAAAAAACTTATGAAGTCAGAGTAAATATTTCAAAGTGTAATATATGCCTTCTTTGGTGGATGAAAGTTCACTAATCCACATGCTCACAACTCAGAAACGCATGTTTCTCAAATCCGTCATGCATGTAGCATGTACGGAACCCGGAATGCCATGGTGATGGAATTCATGTAAATTATATATCTATTAGGTTGAATACATTCCTGAAGTATTCTTCTGTGAAAAATGAACGAATTCGAAACTTGTGTTAGGGAAAGCTTGTGAAAATGTGTACACGAGTCTATATGAAATTATTCCTTTTATAGAGGATGAAAAATCAGTAATCCACATGCTCACAACTCAGGAATGCATGTATGTCGAATCCGTCATGCATGTTACATGTACAGAACACGGAATATCATGTTGAAGGAATCTATTCAAATTACATATCTCTAGGGTAGAATTCGCTCCAAGAGGGTTTTTCTGGGATCAAAGTGTGATTCTTGAAACTGGTGATAGGAGAAGCAACGAAGTCCAAGGAACTATTTCAAAGTGCATAAGTAACATGTTTGGTGGTTGAAACATCTGTCATGCGCATGTTCACAGCTCAGAAATGCATGTTTGAGGAATCCGTGATGCATGAAACATGTACGGAATACGGAATGCCATGGTTATGTAAACAATGTAAATTACATGTGTATTGGTGAGAATTCGCTCAAAGAGTGTTTTCTACTGCCAAATGTCCGATTTTAGAACCTGGTGATACACAAAACTTATGAAGTCAGAGAAAATATTTCAAAGTGTAATATATGCCTTCTTTGGTGGATGAAAGTTCACTAATCCACATGCTCACAACTCAGAAACGCATGTTTCTCGAATCCGTCATGCATGTATCATGTACGGAACCCGGAATGCCATGGTGATGGAATTCATGTAAATTATATATCTATTAGGTTGAATACACTCCAGAAGTATTCTTCTGTGAAAAATAAACTAATTCGAAACTTGTGTCAGGGAAAGCTTGTGAAAATGTGTACACGAGTCTATATGAAATTATTCCTTTTATAGAGGATGAAAAATCTGTAATTCACATGCTCACAACTCAGGAATGCATGTATGTCGAATCCGTCATGCATGTAACATGTACGGAACACGGAATATCATGTTGAAGGAATCTATTGAAATTACACATCTCTAGGTTAGAATTCGCTCCAAGAGGGTTTTTCTGGGATCAAAGTGTGATTCTTGAAACTGGTGATAGGAGAAGCAACGAAGTCCAAGGAACTATTTCAAAGTGCATAAGTAACTTGTTTGGTGGTTGAAACATCTGTCATGCGCATGTTCACAGCTCAGAAATGCATGTTTGAGGAATCTGTGATGCATGAAACATGTTCGGGATATGGAATGCCATAGTTATGTAAACAATGTAAATTATATGTGTATTGGTGAGAATTCGCTCAAAGAGTGTTTTCTACTGCCAAATGCCCGATTTTAGAACCTGGTGATACAAAAAACTTATGAAGTCAGAGTAAATATTTCAAAGTGTAATATATGCCTTCTTTGGTGGACGAAAGTTCACTAATCCACATGCTCACAACTCAGAAACGCATGTTTCTCGAATGTGTCATGCATGTAGCATGTACGGAACCCGGAATGTCATGGTGATGGAATTCATGTAAATTATATATCTATTAGGTTGAATACACTCCAGAAGAATTCTGTGAAAAATGAACGAATTCGAATCTTGTGTTAGAGAAAGCTTGTGAAAATCAGTACACGAGTCTATATGAAATTATTCCTTTTATAGAGGATGAAAAATCAGTAATCCGCATGCTCACAAGTCAGGAATGCATGTTTGTCGAAACCGTCATGCATGTAACTTGTACGGAACACGGAATATCATGTTGAAGGAATCTATTCAAATTACACATCTCTAGGGTAGAATTCTCTCCAAGAGGGTTTTTCTGGGATCAAAGTGTGATTCTTGAAACTGGTGATAGGAGAAGCAACGAAGTCCAAGGAACTATTTCAAAGTGCATAAGTAACTTGTTTGGTGGTTGAAACATCTGTCATGCGCATGTTCACAGCTCAGAAATGCATGTTTGAGGAATCCGTGATGCATGAAACATGTTCGGAATACGGAATGCCATGGTGATGTAAACAATGTAAATTACATGTGTATTGGTAAGAATTTGCTCAAAGAGTGTTTTCTACTGCCAAATGTCCGATTGTAGAACCTGGTGATACAAAAAACTTATGAAGTCAGAGTAAATATTTCAAAGTGTAATATATGCCTTCTTTGGTGGATGAAAGTTCACTAATCCACATGCTCACAACTCAGAAACGCATGTTTCCCAAATCCGTCATGCATGTAGCATGTACGGAACCCGGAATGCCATGGTGATGGAATTCATGTAAATTATATATCTATTAGGTTGAATACATTCCTGAAGTATTCTTCTGTGAAAAATGAACGAATTCGAAACTTGTGTTAGGGAAAGCTTGTGAAAATGTGTACACGAGTCTATATGAAATTATTCCTTTTATAGAGGATGAAAAATCAGTAATCCACATGCTCACAACTCAGGAATGCATGTATGTCGAATCCGTCATGCATGTTACATGTACAGAACACGGAATATCATGTTGAAGGAATCTATTCAAATTACATATCTCTAGGGTAGAATTCGCTCCAAGAGGGTTTATCTGGGATCAAAGTGTGATTCTTGAATCTGGTGATAGGAGAAGCAACGAAGTCCAAGGAACTATTTCAAAGTGCATAAGTAACATGTTTGGTGGTTGAAACATCTGTCATGCGCATGTTCACAGCTCAGAAATGCATGTTTGAGGAATCCGTGATGCATGAAACATGTTCGGGATACGGAATGCCATAGTTATGTAAACAATGTAAATTATATGTGTATTGGTGAGAATTCGCTCAAAGAGTGTTTTCTACTGCCAAATGTCCGATTGTAGAACCTGGTGATACAAAAAACTTATGAAGTCAGAGTAAATATTTCAAAGTGTAATATATGCCTTCTTTGGTGGATGAAAGTTCACTAATCCACATGCTCACAACTCAGAAACGCATGTTTCTCAAATCCGTCATGCATGTAGCATGTACGGAACCCGGAATGCCATGGTGATGGAATTCATGTAAATTATATATCTATTAGGTTGAATACATTCCTGAAGTATTCTTCTGTGAAAAATGAACGAATTCGAAACTTGTGTTAGGGAAAGCTTGTGAAAATGTGTACACGAGTCTATATGAAATTATTCCTTTTATAGAGGATGAAAAATCAGTAATCCACATGCTCACAACTCAGGAATGCATGTATGTCGAATCCGTCATGCATGTTACATGTACAGAACACGGAATATCATGTTGAAGGAATCTATTCAAATTACATATCTCTAGGGTAGAATTCGCTCCAAGAGGGTTTTTCTGGGATCAAAGTGTGATTCTTGAAACTGGTGATAGGAGAAGCAACGAAGTCCAAGGAACTATTTCAAAGTGCATAAGTAACATGTTTGGTGGTTGAAACATCTGTCATGCGCATGTTCACAGCTCAGAAATGCATGTTTGAGGAATCCGTGATGCATGAAACATGTACGGAATACGGAATGCCATGGTTATGTAAACAATGTAAATTACATGTGTATTGGTGAGAATTCGCTCAAAGAGTGTTTTCTACTGCCAAATGTCCGATTTTAGAACCTGGTGATACAAAAAACTTATGAAGTCAGAGTAAATATTTCAAAGTGTAATATATGCCTTCTTTGGTGAATGAAAGTTCACTAATCCACATGCTCACAACTCAGAAACGCATGTTTCTCAAATCCGCCATGCATGTAGCATGTACGGAACCCGGAATGCCATGGTGATGGAATTCATGTAAATTATATATCTATTAGGTTGAATACATTCCTGAAGTATTCTTCTGTGAAAAATGAACGAATTCGAAACTTGTGTTAGGGAAAGCTTGTGAAAATGTGTACACGAGTCTATATGAAATTATTCCTTTTATAGAGGATGAAAAATCAGTAATCCACATGCTCACAACTCAGGAATGCATGTATGTCGAATCCGTCATGCATGTTACATGTACGGAACACGGAATATCATGTTGAAGGAATCTATTCAAATTACATATCTCTAGGGTAGAATTCGCTCCAAGAGGGTTTTTCTGGGATCAAAGTGTGATTCTTGAAACTGGTGATAGGAGAAGCAACGAAGTCCAAGGAACTATTTCAAAGTGCATAAGTAACATGTTTGGTGGTTGAAACATCTGTCATGCGCATGTTCACAGCTCAGAAATGCATGTTTGAGGAATCCGTGATGCATGAAACATGTTCGGAATACGGAATGCCATGGTGATGTAAACAATGTAAATTACATGTGTATTCGTGAGAATTCGCTCAAAGAGTGTTTTCTACTGCCAAATGTCCGATTTTAGAACCTGGTGATACAAAAAACTTATGAAGTCAGAGTAAATATTTCAAAGTGTAATATATGCCTTCTTTGGTGGATGAAAGTTCACTAATCCACATGCTCACAACTCAGAAACGCATGTTTCTCGAATCCGTCATGCATGTATCATGTACGGAACCCGGAATGCCATGGTGATGGAATTCATGTAAATTATATATCTATTAGGTTGAATACACTCCAGAAGTATTCTTCTGTGAAAAATGAACGAATTCGAAACTTGTGTTAGGGAAAGCTTGTGAAAATGTGTACACGAGTCTATATGAAATTATTCCTTTTATAGAGGATGAAAAATCAGTAATCCACATGCTCTCAACTCAGGAATGCATGTTTGTCGAATCCGTCATGCATGTAACATGTACGGAACACGGAATATCATGTTGAAGGAATCTATTCAAATTACATATCTCTAAGTTAGAATTCGCTCCAAGAGGGTTTTTCTGGGATCAAAGTGTGATTCTTGAAACTGGTGATAGGAGAAGCAACGAAGTCCAAGGAACTATTTCAAAGTGCATAAGTAACTTGTTTGGTGGTTGAAACATCTGTCATGCGCATGTTCACAGCTCACAAATGCATGTTTGAGGAATCCATGATGCATGAAACATGTTCGGAATACGGAATGCCATGGTTATGTGAACAATGTAAATTACATGTGTATTGGTGAGAATTCGCTCAAAGAGTGTTTTCTACTGCCAAATGTCCGATTGTAGAACCTGGTGATACAAAAAACTTATGAAGTCAGAGTAAATATTTCAAAGTGTAATATATGCCTTCTTTGGTGGATGAAAGTTCACTAATCCACATGCTCACAACTCAGAAACGCATGTTTCTCAAATCCGTCATGCATGTAGCATGTACGGAACCCGGAATGCCATGGTGATGGAATTCATGTAAATTATATATCTATTAGGTTGAATACATTCCTGAAGTATTCTTCTGTGAAAAATGAACGAATTCGAAACTTGTGTTAGGGAAAGCTTGTGAAAATGTGTACACGAGTCTATATGAAATTATTCCTTTTATAGAGGATGAAAAATCAGTAATCCACATGCTCACAACTCAGGAATGCATGTATGTCGAATCCGTCATGCATGTTACATGTACAGAACACGGAATATCATGTTGAAGGAATCTATTCAAATTACATATCTCTAGGGTAGAATTCGCTCCAAGAGGGTTTTTCTGGGATCAAAGTGTGATTCTTGAAACTGGTGATAGGAGAAGCAACGAAGTCCAAGGAACTATTTCAAAGTGCATAAGTAACATGTTTGGTGGTTGAAACATCTGTCATGCGCATGTTCACAGCTCAGAAATGCATGTTTGAGGAATCCGTGATGCATGAAACATGTACGGAATACGGAATGCCATGGTTATGTAAACAATGTAAATTACATGTGTATTGGTGAGAATTCGCTCAAAGAGTGTTTTCTACTGCCAAATGTCCGATTTTAGAACCTGGTGATACAAAAAACTTATGAAGTCAGAGTAAATATTTCAAAGTGTAATATATGCCTTCTTTGGTGAATGAAAGTTCACTAATCCACATGCTCACAACTCAGAAACGCATGTTTCTCAAATCCGCCATGCATGTAGCATGTACGGAACCCGGAATGCCATGGTGATGGAATTCATGTAAATTATATATCTATTAGGTTGAATACATTCCTGAAGTATTCTTCTGTGAAAAATGAACGAATTCGAAACTTGTGTTAGGGAAAGCTTGTGAAAATGTGTACACGAGTCTATATGAAATTATTCCTTTTATAGAGGATGAAAAATCAGTAATCCACATGCTCACAACTCAGGAATGCATGTATGTCGAATCCGTCATGCATGTTACATGTACAGAACACGGAATATCATGTTGAAGGAATCTATTCAAATTACATATCTCTAGGGTAGAATTCGCTCCAAGAGGGTTTTTCTGGGATCAAAGTGTGATTCTTGAAACTGGTGATAGGAGAAGCAACGAAGTCCAAGGAACTATTTCAAAGTGCATAAGTAACATGTTTGGTGGTTGAAACATCTGTCATGCGCATGTTCACAGCTCAGAAATGCATGTTTGAGGAATCCGTGATGCATGAAACATGTACGGAATACGGAATGCCATGGTTATGTAAACAATGTAAATTACATGTGTATTGGTGAGAATTCGCTCAAAGAGTGTTTTCTACTGCCAAATGTCCGATTTTAGAACCTGGTGATACACAAAACTTATGAAGTCAGAGTAAATATTTCAAAGTGTAATATATGCCTTCTTTGGTGGATGAAAGTTCACTAATCCACATGCTCACACTCAGAAACGCATGTTTCTCGAATCCGTCATGCATGTATCATGTACGGAACCCGGAATGCCATGGTGATGGAATTCATGTAAATTATATATCTATTAGGTTGAATACACTCCAGAAGTATTCTTCTGTGAAAAATAAACTAATTCGAAACTTGTGTCAGGGAAAGCTTGTGAAAATGTGTACACGAGTCTATATGAAATTATTCCTTTTATAGAGGATGAAAAATCTGTAATTCACATGCTCACAACTCAGGAATGCATGTATGTCGAATCCGTCATGCATGTAACATGTACGGAACACGGAATATCATGTTGAAGGAATCTATTGAAATTACACATCTCTAGGGTAGAATTCGCTCCAAGAGGGTTTTTCTGGGATCAAAGTGTGATTCTTGAAACTGGTGATAGGAGAAGCAACGAAGTCCAAGGAACTATTTCAAAGTGCATAAGTAACTTGTTTGGTGGTTGAAACATCTGTCATGCGCATGTTCACAGCTCAGAAATGCATGTTTGAGGAATCCGTGATGCATGAAACATGTTCGGGATACGGAATGCCATAGTTATGTAAACAATGTAAATTACATGTGTATTGGTGAGAATTCGCTCAAAGAGTGTTTTCTACTGCCAAATGTCCGATTTTAGAACCTGGTGATACAAAAAACTTATGAAGTCAGAGTAAATATTTCAAAGTGTAATATATGCCTTCTTTGGTGGACGAAAGTTCACTAATCCACATGCTCACAACTCAGAAACGCATGTTTCTCGAATCTGTCATGCATGTAGCATGTACGGAACCCGGAATGTCATGGTGATGGAATTCATGTAAATTATATATCTATTAGGTTGAATACACTCCAGAAGAATTCTGTGAAAAATGAACGAATTCGAATCTTGTGTTAGGGAAAGCTTGTGAAAATCAGTACACGAGTCTATATGAAATTATTCCTTTTATAGAGGATGAAAAATCAGTAATCCGCATGCTCACAAGTCAGGAATGCATGTTTGTCGAAACCGTCATGCATGTAACTTGTACGGAACACGGAATATCATGTTGAAGGAATCTATTCAAATTACACATCTCTAGGGTAGAATTCTCTCCAAGAGGGTTTTTCTGGGATCAAAGTGTGATTCTTGAAACTGGTGATAGGAGAAGCAACGAAGTCCAAGGAACTATTTCAAAGTGCATAAGTAACTTGTTTGGTGGTTGAAACATCTGTCATGCGCATGTTCACAGCTCAGAAATGCATGTTTGAGGAATCCGTGATGCATGAAACATGTTCGGAATACGGAATGCCATGGTGATGTAAACAATGTAAATTACATGTGTATTGGTGAGAATTCGCTCAAAGAGTGTTTTCTACTGCCAAATGTCCGATTGTAGAACCTGGTGATACAAAAAACTTATGAAGTCAGAGTAAATATTTCAAAGTGTAATATATGCCTTCTTTGGTGGATGAAAGTTCACTAATCCACATGCTCACAACTCAGAAACGCATGTTTCTCAAATCCGTCATGCATGTAGCATGTACGGAACCCGGAATGCCATGGTGATGGAATTCATGTAAATTATATATCTATTAGGTTGAATACATTCCTGAAGTATTCTTCTGTGAAAAATGAACGAATTCGAAACTTGTGTTAGGGAAAGCTTGTGAAAATGTGTACACGAGTCTATATGAAATTATTCCTTTTATAGAGGATGAAAAATCAGTAATCCACATGCTCACAACTCAGGAATGCATGTATGTCGAATCCGTCATGCATGTTACATGTACAGAACACGGAATATCATGTTGAAGGAATCTATTCAAATTACATATCTCTAGGGTAGAATTCGCTCCAAGAGGGTTTTTCTGGGATCAAAGTGTGATTCTTGAAACTGGTGATAGGAGAAGCAACGAAGTCCAAGGAACTATTTCAAAGTGCATAAGTAACATGTTTGGTGGTTGAAACATCTGTCATGCGCATGTTCACAGCTCAGAAATGCATGTTTGAGGAATCCGTGATGCATGAAACATGTACGGAATACGGAATGCCATGGTTATGTAAACAATGTAAATTACATGTGTATTGGTGAGAATTCGCTCAAAGAGTGTTTTCTACTGCCAAATGTCCGATTTTAGAACCTGGTGATACAAAAAACTTATGAAGTCAGAGTAAATATTTCAAAGTGTAATATATGCCTTCTTTGGTGGATGAAAGTTCACTAATCCACATGCTCACAACTCAGAAACGCATGTTTCTCAAATCCGTCATGCATGTAGCATGTACGGAACCCGGAATGCCATGGTGATGGAATTCATGTAAATTATATATCTATTAGGTTGAATAAATTCCTGAAGTATTCTTCTGTGAAAAATGAACGAATTCGAAACTTGTGTTAGGGAAAGCTTGTGAAAATGTGTACACGAGTCTATATGAAATTATTCCTTTTATAGAGGATGAAAAATCAGTAATCCACATGCTCACAACTCAGGAATGCATGTATGTCGAATCCGTCATGCATGTTACATGTACAGAACACGGAATATCATGTTGAAGGAATCTATTCAAATTACATATCTCTAGGGTAGAATTCGCTCCAAGAGGGTTTTTCTGGGATCAAAGTGTGATTCTTGAAACTGGTGATAGGAGAAGCAACGAAGTCCAAGGAACTATTTCAAAGTGCATAAGTAACATGTTTGGTGGTTGAAACATCTGTCATGCGCATGTTCACAGCTCAGAAATGCATGTTTGAGGAATCCGTGATGCATGAAACATGTACGGAATACGGAATGCCATGGTTATGTAAACAATGTAAATTACATGTGTATTGGTGAGAATTCGCTCAAAGAGTGTTTTCTACTGCCAAATGTCCGATTTTAGAACCTGGTGATACACAAAACTTATGAAGTCAGAGTAAATATTTCAAAGTGTAATATATGCCTTCTTTGGTGGATGAAAGTTCACTAATCCACATGCTCACAACTCAGAAACGCATGTTTCTCGAATCCGTCATGCATGTATCATGTACGGAACCCGGAATGCCATGGTGATGGAATTCATGTAAATTATATATCTATTAGGTTGAATACACTCCAGAAGTATTCTTCTGTGAAAAATAAACTAATTCGAAACTTGTGTTAGGGAAAGCTTGTGAAAATGTGTACACGAGTCTATATGAAATTATTCCTTTTATAGAGGATGAAAAATCTGTAATTCACATGCTCACAACTCAGGAATGCATGTATGTCGAATCCGTCATGCATGTAACATGTACGGAACACGGAATATCATGTTGAAGGAATCTATTGAAATTACACATCTCTAGGGTAGAATTCGCTCCAAGAGGGTTTTTCTGGGATCAAAGTGTGATTCTTGAAACTGGTGATAGGAGAAGCAACGAAGTCCAAGGAACTATTTCAAAGTGCATAAGTAACTTGTTTGGTGGTTGAAACATCTGTCATGCGCATGTTCACAGCTCAGAAATGCATGTTTGAGGAATCCGTGATGCATGAAACATGTTCGGGATATGGAATGCCATAGTTATGTAAACAATGTAAATTATATGTGTATTGGTGAGAATTCGCTCAAAGAGTGTTTTCTACTGCCAAATGCCCGATTTTAGAACCTGGTGATACAAAAAACATATGAAGTCAGAGTAAATATTTCAAAGTGTAATATATGCCTTCTTTGGTGGACGAAAGTTCACTAATCCACATGCTCACAACTCAGAAACGCATGTTTCTCGAATCTGTCATGCATGTAGCATGTACGGAACCCGGAATGTCATGGTGATGGAATTCATGTAAATTATATATCTATTAGGTTGAATACACTCCAGAAGAATTCTGTGAAAAATGAACGAATTCGAATCTTGTGTTAGGGAAAGCTTGTGAAAATGTGTACACGAGTCTATATGAAATTATTCCTTTTATAGAGGTTGAAAAATCAGTAATCCGCATGCTCACAAGTCAGGAATGCATGTTTGTCGAAACCGTCATGCATGTAACTTGTACGGAACACGGAATATCATGTTGAAGGAATCTATTCAAATTACACATCTCTAGGGTAGAATTCTCTCCAAGAGGGTTTTTCTGGGATCAAAGTGTGATTCTTGAAACTGGTGATAGGAGAAGCAACGAAGTCCAAGGAACTATTTCAAAGTGCATAAGTAACTTGTTTGGTGGTTGAAACATCTGTCATGCGCATGTTCACAGCTCAGAAATGCATGTTTGAGGAATCCGTGATGCATGAAACATGTTCGGAATACGGAATGCCATGGTGATGTAAACAATGTAAATTACATGTGTATTGGTGAGAATTCGCTCAAAGAGTGTTTTCTACTGCCAAATGTCCGATTTTAGAACCTGGTGATACACAAAACTTATGAAGTCAGAGTAAATATTTCAAAGTGTAATATATGCCTTCTTTGGTGGATGAAAGTTCACTAATCCACATGCTCACAACTCAGAAACGCATGTTTCTCAAATCCGTCATGCATGTAGCATGTACGGAACCCGGAATGCCATGGTGATGGAATTCATGTAAATTATATATCTATTAGGTTGAATACATTCCTGAAGTATTCTTCTGTGAAAAATGAACGAATTCGAAACTTGTGTTAGGGAAAGCTTGTGAAAATGTGTACACGAGTCTATATGAAATTATTCCTTTTATAGAGGATGAAAAATCAGTAATCCACATGCTCACAACTCAGGAATGCATGTATGTCGAATCCGTCATGCATGTTACATGTACAGAACACGGAATATCATGTTGAAGGAATCTATTCAAATTACATATCTCTAGGGTAGAATTCTCTCCAAGAGGGTTTTTCTGGGATCAAAGTGTGATTCTTGAAACTGGTGATAGGAGAAGCAACGAAGTCCAAGGAACTATTTCAAAGTGCATAAGTAACATGTTTGGTGGTTGAAACATCTGTCATGCGCATGTTCACAGCTCAGAAATGCATGTTTGAGGAATCCGTGATGCATGAAACATGTACGGAATACGGAATGCCATGGTTATGTAAACAATGTAAATTACATGTGTATTGGTGAGAATTCGCTCAAAGAGTGTTTTCTACTGCCAAATGTCCGATTTTAGAACCTGGTGATACAAAAAACTTATGAAGTCAGAGTAAATATTTCAAAGTGTAATATATGCCTTCTTTGGTGGATGAAAGTTCACTAATCCACATGCTCACAACTCAGAAACGCATGTTTCTCAAATCCGTCATGCATGTAGCATGTACGGAACCCGGAATGCCATGGTGATGGAATTCATGTAAATTATATATCTATTAGGTTGAATACATTCCTGAAGTATTCTTCTGTGAAAAATGAACGAATTCGAAACTTGTGTTAGGGAAAGCTTGTGAAAATGTGTACACGAGTCTATATGAAATTATTCCTTTTATAGAGGATGAAAAATCAGTAATCCACATGCTCACAACTCAGGAATGCATGTATGTCGAATCCGTCATGCATGTTACATGTACAGAACACGGAATATCATGTTGAAGGAATCTATTCAAATTACATATCTCTAGGGTAGAATTCGCTCCAAGAGGGTTTTTCTGGGATCAAAGTGTGATTCTTGAAACTGGTGATAGGAGAAGCAACGAAGTCCAAGGAACTATTTCAAAGTGCATAAGTAACATGTTTGGTGGTTGAAACATCTGTCATGCGCATGTTCACAGCTCAGAAATGCATGTTTGAGGAATCCGTGATGCATGAAACATGTACGGAATACGGAATGCCATGGTTATGTAAACAATGTAAATTACATGTGTATTGGTGAGAATTCGCTCAAAGAGTGTTTTCTACTGCCAAATGTCCGATTTTAGAACCTGGTGATACACAAAACTTATGAAGTCAGAGTAAATATTTCAAAGTGTAATATATGCCTTCTTTGGTGGATGAAAGTTCACTAATCCACATGCTCACAACTCAGAAACGCATGTTTCTCGAATCCGTCATGCATGTATCATGTACGGAACCCGGAATGCCATGGTGATGGAATTCATGTAAATTATATATCTATTAGGTTGAATACACTCCAGAAGTATTCTTCTGTGAAAAATAAACTAATTCGAAACTTGTGTTAGGGAAAGCTTGTGAAAATGTGTACACGAGTCTATATGAAATTATTCCTTTTATAGAGGATGAAAAATCTGTAATTCACATGCTCACAACTCAGGAATGCATGTATGTCGAATCCGTCATGCATGTAACATGTACGGAACACGGAATATCATGTTGAAGGAATCTATTGAAATTACACATCTCTAGGGTAGAATTCGCTCCAAGAGGGTTTTTCTGGGATCAAAGTGTGATTCTTGAAACTGGTGATAGGAGAAGCAACGAAGTCCAAGGAACTATTTCAAAGTGCATAAGTAACTTGTTTGGTGGTTGAAACATCTGTCATGCGCATGTTCACAGCTCAGAAATGCATGTTTGAGGAATCCGTGATGCATGAAACATGTTCGGGATATGGAATGCCATAGTTATGTAAACAATGTAAATTATATGTGTATTGGTGAGAATTCGCTCAAAGAGTGTTTTCTACTGCCAAATGCCCGATTTTAGAACCTGGTGATACAAAAAACTTATGAAGTCAGAGTAAATATTTCAAAGTGTAATATATGCCTTCTTTGGTGGACGAAAGTTCACTAATCCACATGCTCACAACTCAGAAACGCATGTTTCTCGAATCTGTCATGCATGTAGCATGTACGGAACCCGGAATGTCATGGTGATGGAATTCATGTAAATTATATATCTATTAGGTTGAATACACTCCAGAAGAATTCTGTGAAAAATGAACGAATTCGAATCTTGTGTTAGGGAAAGCTTGTGAAAATGTGTACACGAGTCTATATGAAATTATTCCTTTTATAGAGGTTGAAAAATCAGTAATCCGCATGCTCACAAGTCAGGAATGCATGTTTGTCGAAACCGTCATGCATGTAACTTGTACGGAACACGGAATATCATGTTGAAGGAATCTATTCAAATTACACATCTCTAGGGTAGAATTCTCTCCAAGAGGGTTTTTCTGGGATCAAAGTGTGATTCTTGAAACTGGTGATAGGAGAAGCAACGAAGTCCAAGGAACTATTTCAAAGTGCATAAGTAACTTGTTTGGTGGTTGAAACATCTGTCATGCGCATGTTCACAGCTCAGAAATGCATGTTTGAGGAATCCGTGATGCATGAAACATGTTCGGAATACGGAATGCCATGGTTATGTAAACAATGTAAATTACATGTGTATTGGTGAGAATTCGCTCAAAGAGTGTTTTCTACTGCCAAATGTCCGATTTTAGAACCTGGTGATACACAAAACTTATGAAGTCAGAGTAAATATTTCAAAGTGTAATATATGCCTTCTTTGGTGGATGAAAGTTCACTAATCCACATGCTCACAACTCAGAAACGCATGTTTCTCAAATCCGTCATGCATGTAGCATGTACGGAACCCGGAATGCCATGGTGATGGAATTCATGTAAATTATATATCTATTAGGTTGAATACATTCCTGAAGTATTCTTCTGTGAAAAATGAACGAATTCGAAACTTGTGTTAGGGAAAGCTTGTGAAAATGTGTACACGAGTCTATATGAAATTATTCCTTTTATAGAGGATGAAAAATCAGTAATCCACATGCTCACAACTCAGGAATGCATGTATGTCGAATCCGTCATGCATGTTACATGTACAGAACACGGAATATCATGTTGAAGGAATCTATTCAAATTACATATCTCTAGGGTAGAATTCTCTCCAAGAGGGTTTTTCTGGGATCAAAGTGTGATTCTTGAAACTGGTGATAGGAGAAGCAACGAAGTCCAAGGAACTATTTCAAAGTGCATAAGTAACATGTTTGGTGGTTGAAACATCTGTCATGCGCATGTTCACAGCTCAGAAATGCATGTTTGAGGAATCCGTGATGCATGAAACATGTACGGAATACGGAATGCCATGGTTATGTAAACAATGTAAATTACATGTGTATTGGTGAGAATTCGCTCAAAGAGTGTTTTCTACTGCCAAATGTCCGATTTTAGAACCTGGTGATACAAAAAACTTATGAAGTCAGAGTAAATATTTCAAAGTGTAATATATGCCTTCTTTGGTGGATGAAAGTTCACTAATCCACATGCTCACAACTCAGAAACGCATGTTTCTCAAATCCGTCATGCATGTAGCATGTACGGAACCCGGAATGCCATGGTGATGGAATTCATGTAAATAATATATCTATTAGGTTGAATACATTCCTGAAGTATTCTTCTGTGAAAAATGAACGAATTCGAAACTTGTGTTAGGGAAAGCTTGTGAAAATGTGTACACGAGTCTATATGAAATTATTCCTTTTATAGAGGATGAAAAATCAGTAATCCACATGCTCACAACTCAGGAATGCATGTATGTCGAATCCGTCATGCATGTTACATGTACAGAACACGGAATATCATGTTGAAGGAATCTATTCAAATTACATATCTCTAGGGTAGAATTCGCTCCAAGAGGGTTTTTCTGGGATCAAAGTGTGATTCTTGAAACTGGTGATAGGAGAAGCAACGAAGTCCAAGGAACTATTTCAAAGTGCATAAGTAACATGTTTGGTGGTTGAAACATCTGTCATGCGCATGTTCACAGCTCAGAAATGCATGTTTGAGGAATCCGTGATGCATGAAACATGTACGGAATACGGAATGCCATGGTTATGTAAACAATGTAAATTACATGTGTATTGGTGAGAATTCGCTCAAAGAGTGTTTTCTACTGCCAAATGTCCGATTTTAGAACCTGGTGATACACAAAACTTATGAAGTCAGAGTAAATATTTCAAAGTGTAATATATGCCTTCTTTGGTGGATGAAAGTTCACTAATCCACATGCTCACAACTCAGAAACGCATGTTTCTCGAATCCGTCATGCATGTATCATGTACGGAACCCGGAATGCCATGGTGATGGAATTCATGTAAATTATATATCTATTAGGTTGAATACACTCCAGAAGTATTCTTCTGTGAAAAATAAACGAATTCGAAACTTGTGTTAGGGAAAGCTTGTGAAAATGTGTACACGAGTCTATATGAAATTATTCCTTTTATAGAGGATGAAAAATCTGTAATTCACATGCTCACAACTCAGGAATGAATGTATGTCGAATCCGTCATGCATGTAACATGTACGGAACACGGAATATCATGTTGAAGGAATCTATTGAAATTACACATCTCTAGGGTAGAATTCGCTCCAAGAGGGTTTTTCTGGGATCAAAGTGTGATTCTTGAAACTGGTGATAGGAGAAGCAACGAAGTCCAAGGAACTATTTCAAAGTGCATAAGTAACTTGTTTGGTGGTTGAAACATCTGTCATGCGCATGTTCACAGCTCAGAAATGCATGTTTGAGGAATCCGTGATGCATGAAACATGTTCGGGATACGGAATGCCATAGTTATGTAAACAATGTAAATTATATGTGTATTGGTGAGAATTCGCTCAAAGAGTGTTTTCTACTGCCAAATGTCCGATTTTAGAACCTGGTGATACAAAAAACTTATGAAGTCAGAGTAAATATTTCAAAGTGTAATATATGCCTTCTTTGGTGGACGAAAGTTCACTAATCCACATGCTCACAACTCAGAAACGCATGTTTCACGAATCTGTCATGCATGTAGCATGTACGGAACCCGGAATGTCATGGTGATGGAATTCATGTAAATTATATATCTATTAGGTTGAATACACTCCAGAAGAATTCTGTGAAAAATGAACGAATTCGAATCTTGTGTTAGGGAAAGCTTGTGAAAATCAGTACACGAGTCTATATGAAATTATTCCTTTTATAGAGGATGAAAAATCAGTAATCCGCATGCTCACAAGTCAGGAATGCATGTTTGTCGAAACCGTCATGCATGTAACTTGTACGGAACACGGAATATCATGTTGAAGGAATCTATTCAAATTACACATCTCTAGGGTAGAATTCTCTCCAAGAGGGTTTTTCTGGGATCAAAGTGTGATTCTTGAAACTGGTGATAGGAGAAGCAACGAAGTCCAAGGAACTATTTCAAAGCGCATAAATAACTTGTTTGGTGGTTGAAACATCTGTCATGCGCATGTTCACAGCTCAGAAATGCATGTTTGAGGAATCCGTGATGCATGAAACATGTTCGGAATACGGAATGCCATGGTGATGTAAACAATGTAAATTACATGTGTATTGGTGAGAATTCGCTCAAAGAGTGTTTTCTACTGCCAAATGTCCGATTTTAGAACCTGGTGATACAAAAAACTTATGAAGTCATAGTAAATATTTCAAAGTGTAATATATGCCTTCTTTGGTGGATGAAAGTTCACTAATCCACATGCTCACAACTCAGAAACGCATGTTTCTCGAATCCATCATGCATGTAGCATGTACGGAACCCGGAATGCCATGGTGATGGAATTCATGTAAATAATATATCTATTAGGTTGAATACATTCCTGAAGTATTCTTCTGTGAAAAATGAACGAATTCGAAACTTGTGTTAGGGAAAGCTTGTGAAAATGTGTACACGAGTCTATATGAAATTATTCCTTTTATAGAGGATGAAAAATCAGTAATCCACATGCTCACAACTCAGGAATGCATGTATGTCGAATCCGTCATGCATGTTACATGTACAGAACACGGAATATCATGTTGAAGGAATCTATTCAAATTACATATCTCTAGGGTAGAATTCTCTCCAAGAGGGTTTTTCTGGGATCAAAGTGTGATTCTTGAAACTGGTGATAGGAGAAGCAACGAAGTCCAAGGAACTATTTCAAAGTGCATAAGTAACTTGTTTGGTGGTTGAAACTTCTGTCATGCGCATGTTCACAGCTCAGAAATGCATGTTTGAGGAATCCGTGATGCATGAAACATGTTCGGAATACGGAATGCCATGGTGATGTAAACAATGTAAATTACATGTGTATTGGTGAGAATTCGCTCAAAGAGTGTTTTCTACTGCCAAATGTCCGATTGTAGAACCTGGTGATACAAAAAACTTTTGAAGTCAGAGTAAATATTTCAAAGTGTAATATATGCCTTCTTTGGTGGATGAAAGTTCACTAATCCACATGCTCACAACTCAGAAACGCATGTTTCTCAAATCCGTCATGCATGTAGCATGTACGGAACCCGGAATGCCATGGTGATGGAATTCATGTAAATTATATATCTATTAGGTTGAATACATTCCTGAAGTATTCTTCTGTGAAAAATGAACGAATTCGAAACTTGTGTTAGGGAAAGCTTGTGAAAATGTCTACACGAGTCTATATGAAATTATTCCTTTTATAGAGGATGAAAAATCTGTAATCCACATGCTCACAACTCAGGAATGCATGTATGTCGAATCCGTCATGCATGTAACATGTACGGAACACGGAATATCATGTTGAAGGAATCTATTGAAATTACACATCTCTAGGGTAGAATTCGCTCCAAGAGGGTTTTTCTGGGATCAAAATGTGATTCTTGAAACTGGTGATAGGAGAAGCAACGAAGTCCAAGGAACTATTTCAAAGTGCATAAGTAACTTGTTTGGTGGTTGAAACATCTGTCATGCGCATGTTCACAGCTCAGAAATGCATGTTTGAGGAATCCGTGATGCATGAAACATGTTCGGGATACGGAATGCCATAGTTATGTAAACAATGTAAATTATATGTGTATTGGTGAGAATTCGCTCAAAGAGTGTTTTCTACTGCCAAATGTCCGATTTTAGAACCTGGTGATACAAAAAACTTATGAAGTCAGAGTAAATATTTCAAAGTGTAATATATGCCTTCTTTGGTGGACGAAAGTTCACTAATCCACATGCTCACAACTCAGAAACGCATGTTTCTCGAATCTGTCATGCATGTAGCATGTACGGAACCCGGAATGTCATGGTGATGGAATTCATGTAAATTATATATCTATTAGGTTGAATACACTCCAGAAGAATTCTGTGAAAAATGAACGAATTCGAATCTTGTGTTAGGGAAAGCTTGTGAAAATCAGTACACGAGTCTATATGAAATTATTCCTTTTATAGAGGATGAAAAATCAGTAATCCGCATGCTCACAAGTCAGGAATGCATGTTTGTCGAAACCATCATGCATGTAACTTGTACGGAACACGGAATATCATGTTGAAGGAATCTATTCAAATTACACATCTCTAGGGTAGAATTCTCTCCAAGAGGGTTTTTCTGGGATCAAAGTGTGATTCTTGAAACTGGTGATAGGAGAAGCAACGAAGTCCAAGGAACTATTTCAAAGTGCATAAGTAACTTGTTTGGTGGTTGAAACATCTGTCATGCGCATGTTCACAGCTCAGAAATGCATGTTTGAGGAATCCGTGATGCATGAAACATGTTCGGAATACGGAATGCCATGGTGATGTAAACAATGTAAATTACATGTGTATTGGTGAGAATTCGCTCAAAGAGTGTTTTCTACTGCCAGATGTCCGATTTTAGAACCTGGTGATACACAAAACTTATGAAGTCAGAGTAAATATTTCAAAGTGTAATATATGCCTTCTTTGGTGGATGAAAGTTCACTAATCCACATGCTCACAACTCAGAAACGCATGTTTCTCGAATCCGTCATGCATGTATCATGTACGGAACCCGGAATGCCATGGTGATGGAATTCATGTAAATTATATATCTATTAGGTTGAATACACTCCAGAAGTATTCTTCTGTGAAAAATAAACGAATTCGAAACTTGTGTTAGGGAAAGCTTGTGAAAATGTCTACACGAGTCTATATGAAATTATTCCTTTTATAGAGGATGAAAAATCTGTAATTCACATGCTCACAACTCAGGAATGCATGTATGTCGAATCCGTCATGCATGTAACATGTACGGAACACGGAATATCATGTTGAAGGAATCTATTGAAATTACACATCTCTAGGGTAGAATTCGCTCCAAGAGGGTTTTTCTGGGATCAAAGTGTGATTCTTGAAACTGGTGATAGGAGAAGCAACGAAGTCCAAGGAACTATTTCAAAGTGCATAAGTAACTTGTTTGGTGGTTGAAACATCTGTCATGCGCATGTTCACAGCTCAGAAATGCATGTTTGAGGAATCCGTGATGCATGAAACATGTTCGGGATACGGAATGCCATAGTTATGTAAACAATGTAAATTACATGTGTATTGGTGAGAATTCGCTCAAAGAGTGTTTTCTACTGCCAAATGTCCGATTTTAGAACCTGGTGATACAAAAAACTTATGAAGTCAGAGTAAATATTTCAAAGTGAAATATATGCCTTCTTTGGTGGACGAAAGTTCACTAATCCACATGCTCACAACTCAGAAACGCATGTTTCTCGAATCTGTCATGCATGTAGCATGTACGGAACCCGGAATGTCATGGTGATGGAATTCATGTAAATTATATATCTATTAGGTTGAATACACTCCAGAAGAATTCTGTGAAAAATGAACGAATTCGAATCTTGTGTTAGGGAAAGCTTGTGAAAATCAGTACACGAGTCTATATGAAATTATTCCTTTTATAGAGGATGAAAAATCAGTAATCCTCATGCTCACAAGTCAGGAATGCATGTTTGTCGAAACCGTCATGCATGTAACTTGTACGGAACACGGAATATCATGTTGAAGGAATCTATTCAAATTACACATCTCTAGGGTAGAATTCTCTCCAAGAGGGTTTTTCTGGGATCAAAGTGTGATTCTTGAAACTGGTGATAGGAGAAGCAACGAAGTCCAAGGAACTATTTCAAAGCGCATAAATAACTTGTTTGGTGGTTGAAACATCTGTCATGCGCATGTTCACAGCTCAGAAATGCATGTTTGAGGAATCCGTGATGCATGAAACATGTTCGGAATACGGAATGCCATGGTGATGTAAACAATGTAAATTACATGTGTATTGGTGAGAATTCGCTCAAAGAGTGTTTTCTACTGCCAAATGTCCGATTTTAGAACCTGGTGATACAAAAAATTTATGAAGTCAGAGTAAATATTTCAAAGTGTAATATATGCCTTCTTTGGTGGATGAAAGTTCACTAATCCACATGCTCACAACTCAGAAACGCATGTTTCTCAAATCCGTCATGCATGTAGCATGTACGGAACCCGGAATGCCATGGTGATGGAATTCATGTAAATTATATATCTATTAGGTTGAATACATTCCTGAAGTATTCTTCTGTGAAAAATGAACGAATTCGAAACTTGTGTTAGGGAAAGCTTGTGAAAATGTGTACACGAGTCTATATGAAATTATTCCTTTTATAGAGGATGAAACATCTGTAATTCACATGCTCACAACTCAGGAATGCATGTATGTCGAATCCGTCATGCATGTAACATGTACGGAACACGGAATATCATGTTGAAGGAATCTATTGAAATTACACATCTCTAGGGTAGAATTCGCTCCAAGAGGGTTTTTCTGGGATCAAAGTGTGATTCTTGAAACTGGTGATAGGAGAAGCAACGAAGTCCAAGGAACTATTTCAAAGTGCATAAGTAACTTGTTTGGTGGTTGAAACATCTGTCATGCGCATGTTCACAGCTCAGAAATGCATGTTTGAGGAAACCGTGATGCATGAAACATGTTCGGGATACGGAATGCCATAGTTATGTAAACAATGTAAATTATATGTGTATTGGTGAGAATTCGCTCAAAGAGTGTTTTCTACTGCCAAATGTCCGATTTTAGAACCTGGTGATACAAAAAACTTATGAAGTCAGAGTAAATATTTCAAAGTGTAATATATGCCTTCTTTGGTGGACGAAAGTTCACTAATCCACATGCTCACAACTCAGAAACGCATGTTTCTCGAATCTGTCATGCATGTAGCATGTACGGAACCCGGAATGTCATGGTGATGGAATTCATGTAAATTATATATCTATTAGGTTGAATACACTCCAGAAGAATTCTGTGAAAAATGAACGAATTCGAATCTTGTGTTAGGGAAAGCTTGTGAAAATCAGTACACGAGTCTATATGAAATTATTCCTTTTATAGAGGATGAAAAATCAGTAATCCGCATGCTCACAAGTCAGGAATGCATGTTTGTCGAAACCATCATGCATGTAACTTGTACGGAACACGGAATATCATGTTGAAGGAATCTATTCAAATTACACATCTCTAGGGTAGAATTCTCTCCAAGAGGGTTTTTCTGGGATCAAAGTGTGATTCTTGAAACTGGTGATAGGAGAAGCAACAAAGTCCAAGGAACTATTTCAAAGTGCATAAGTAACTTGTTTGGTGGTTGAAACATCTGTCATGCGCATGTTCACAGCTCAGAAATGCATGTTTGAGGAATCCGTGATGCATGAAACATGTTCGGAATACGGAATGCCATGGTGATGTAAACAATGTAAATTACATGTGTATTGGTGAGAATTCGCTCAAAGAGTGTTTTCTACTGCCAGATGTCCGATTTTAGAACCTGGTGATACAAAAAAATTATGAAGTCAGAGTAAATATTTCAAAGTGTAATATATGCCTTCTTTGGTGGATGAAAGTTCACTAATCCACATGCTCACAACTCAGAAACGCATGTTTCTCAAATCCGTCATGCATGTAACATGTACGGAACCCCGAATGCCATGATGATGGAATTCATGTAAATTATATATCTATTAGGTTGAATACACTCCTGAAGTATTCTTCTGTGAAAAATGAACGAATTCGAAACTTGTGTTAGGGAAAGCTTGTGAAAATGTGTACACGAGTCTATATGAAATTATTCCTTTTATAGAGGATGAAAAGTCAGTAATAGACATGGTCACAACTCAGGAATGCATGTATGTCGATTCCGTCATGCATGTTACATGTACAGAACACGGAATATCATGTTGAAGGAATGTATTCAAATTACATATCTCTAGGGTAGAATTCGCTCCAAGAGGGTTTTTCTGGGATCAAAGTGTGATTCTTGAAACTGGTGATAGGAGAAGCAACGAAGTCCAAGGAACTATTTCAAAGTGCATAAGTAACATGTTTGGTGGTTGAAATATCTGTCATGCACATGTTCACAGCTCAGAAATGCATGTTTGAGGAATCCGTGATGCATGAAACATGTTCGGAATACGGAATGCCATGGTTATGTAAACAATGTAAATTACATGTGTATTGGTGAGAATTCGCTCAAAGAGTGTTTTCTACTGCCAAATGTCCGATTTTAGAACCTGGTGATACAAAAAAATTATGAAGTCAGAGTAAATATTTCAAAGTGTAATATATGCCCTCTTTGGTGGATGAAAGTTCACTAATCCACATGCTCACAACTCAGAAACGCATATTTCTCGAATCCGTCATGCATGTATCATGTACGGAACCCGGAATGTCATGGTGATGGAATTCATGTAAATTATATATCATTAGGTTGAATACACTCCGGAAGTATTCTTCTGTGAAAAATGAACGAATTCAAAACTTGTGTTAGGGGAAGCTTGTGAAAATGTGTACACGAGTCTATATGAAATTATTCCTTTTATAGAGGATGAAAAATCAGTAATATGCATGCTCACAACTCAGGAATGCATGTTTGTCGAAACCGTCATGCATGTAACATGTACGGAACACGGAATATCATGTTGAAGGAATCTATTCAAATTACACATCTCTAGGGTAGAATTCGCTCCAAGAGGGTTTTTCTGGGATCAAAGTGTGATTCTTGAAACTGGTGATAGGAGAAGCAACGAAGTCCAAGGAACTATTTCAAAGTGCATAAGTAACATGTTTGGTGGTTGAAACATCTGTCATGCGCATGTTCACAGCTCAGAAATGCATGTTTGAGGAATCCGTGATGCATGAAACATGCTCGAAATACGGAATGCCATGGTGATGTAAACAATGTAAATTACATGTGTATTGGTGAGAATTCGCTCAAAGAGTGTTTTCTACTGCCAAATGTCCGATTTTAGAACCTGGTGATACAAAAAACGTATGAAGTCAGAGTAAATATTTCAAAGTGTAATATATGCCTTCTTTGGTGGATGAAAGATCACTAATCCACATGCTCACAACTCAGAAACGCATGTTTCTCGAATCCGTCATGCATGTAGAATGTACGGAACCCGGAATGCCATGTTGATGGAATTCATGTAAATTATATATCTATTAGGTTGAATACACTCCAGAAGTATTCTTCTGTTAAAAATGAACGAATTCGAAACTTGTGTTAGGGAAAGCTTGTGAAAATGTGTACACGAGTCTATATGAAATTATTCCTTTTATAGAGGATGAAAAATCAGTAATCCACATGCTCACAACTCAGGAATTCATGTTTGTCGAATCCGTCATGCATGTAACATGTACGGAACCCGGAATGCCATGGTAATGGAATTCATGTAAATTATATATCTATTAGGTTGAATACACTCCTGAAGTATTCTTCTGTGAAAAATGAACGAATTCGAAACTTGTGTTAGGGAAAGCTTGTGAAAATGTGTACACGAGTCTATATGAAATTATTCCTTTTATAGAGGATGAAAAGTCAGTAATAGACATGGTCACAACTCAGGAATGCATGTATGTCGAATCCGTCATGCATGTTACATGTACGGAACACGGAATATCATGTTGAAGGAATGTATTCAAATAACATATATCTAGGGTAGAATTCTCTCCAAGAGGGTTTTTCTGGGATGAAAGTGTGATTCTTGAAACTGGTGATAGGAGAAGCAACGAAGTCCAAGGAACTATTTCAAAGTGCATAAATAACTTGTTTGGTGGTTGAAACATCTGTCATGCGCATGTTCACAGCTCAGAAATGCATGTTTGAGGAATCCGTGATGCATGAAACATGTTCGGAATACGGAATGCCATGGTGATGTAAACAGTGTAAATTACATGTGTATTGGTGAGAATTCGCTCAAAGAGTGTTTTCTACTGCCAAATGTCCGATTTTAGAACCTGGTGATACAAAAAACTTATGAAGTCATAGTAAATATTTCAAAGTGTAATATATGCCTTCTTTGGTGGATGAAACTTCACTAATCCACATGCTCACAACTCAGAAACGCATGTTTCTCAAATCCGTCATGCATGTAGCATGTACGGAACCCGGAATGCCATGGTGATGGAATTCATGTAAATTATATATCTATTAGGTTGAATACATTCCTGAAGTATTCTTCTGTGAAAAATGAACGAATTCGAAACTTGTGTTAGGGAAAGCTTGTGAAAAT
Source organism: Vicugna pacos (assembly GCF_048564905.1). Classification (NCBI taxonomy): domain Eukaryota; kingdom Metazoa; phylum Chordata; class Mammalia; order Artiodactyla; family Camelidae; genus Vicugna; species Vicugna pacos. Next base: position 49,694,953 of record NW_027328741.1, read on the forward strand.
GTGTACACGAGTCTATATGAAATTATTCCTTTTATAGAGGATGAAAAATCTGTAATCCACATGCTCACAACTCAGGAATGCATGTATGTCGAATCCGTCATGCATGTAACATGTACGGAACACGGAATATCATGTTGAAGGAATCTATTGAAATTACACATCTCTAGGGTAGAATTCGCTCCAAGAGGGTTTTTCTGGGATCAAAATGTGATTCTTGAAACTGGTGATAGGAGAAGCAACGAAGTCCAAGGAACTATTTCAAAGTGCATAAGTAACTTGTTTGGTGGTTGAAACATCTGTCATGCGCATGTTCACAGCTCAGAAATGCATGTTTGAGGAATCCGTGATGCATGAAACATGTTCGGGATACGGAATGCCATAGTTATGTAAACAATGTAAATTATATGTGTATTGGTGAGAATTCGCTCAAAGAGTGTTTTCTACTGCCAAATGTCCGATTTTAGAACCTGGTGATACAAAAAACTTATGAAGTCAGAGTAAATATTTCAAAGTGTAATATATGCCTTCTTTGGTGGACGAAAGTTCACTAATCCACATGCTCACAACTCAGAAACGCATGTTTCTCGAATCTGTCATGCATGTAGCATGTACGGAACCCGGAATGTCATGGTGATGGAATTCATGTAAATTATATATCTATTAGGTTGAATACACTCCAGAAGAATTCTGTGAAAAATGAACGAATTCGAATCTTGTGTTAGGGAAAGCTTGTGAAAATCAGTACACGAGTCTATATGAAATTATTCCTTTTATAGAGGATGAAAAATCAGTAATCCGCATGCTCACAAGTCAGGAATGCATGTTTGTCGAAACCATCATGCATGTAACTTGTACGGAACACGGAATATCATGTTGAAGGAATCTATTCAAATTACACATCTCTAGGGTAGAATTCTCTCCAAGAGGGTTTTTCTGGGATCAAAGTGTGATTCTTGAAACTGGTGATAGGAGAAGCAACGAAGTCCAAGGAACTATTTCAAAGTGCATAAGTAACTTGTTTGGTGGTTGAAACATCTGTCATGCGCATGTTCACAGCTCAGAAATGCATGTTTGAGGAATCCGTGATGCATGAAACATGTTCAGAATACGGAATGCCATGGTGATGTAAACAATGTAAATTACATGTGTATTGGTGAGAATTCGCTCAAAGAGAGTTTTCTACTGCCAGATGTCCGATTTTAGAACCTGGTGATACACAAAACTTATGAAGTCAGAGTAAATATTTCAAAGTGTAATATATGCCTTCTTTGGTGGATGAAAGTTCACTAATCCACATGCTCACAACTCAGAAATGCATGTTTCTCGAATCCGTCATACATGTATCATGTACGGAACCCGGAATGCCATGGTGATGGAATTCATGTAAATTATATATCTATTAGGTTGAATACACTCCAGAAGTATTCTTCTGTGAAAAATAAACGAATTCGAAACTTGTGTTAGGGAAAGCTTGTGAAAATGTGTACACGAGTCTATATGAAATTATTCCTTTTATAGAGGATGAAAAATCTGTAATTCACATGCTCACAACTCAGGAATGCATGTATGTCGAATCCGTCATGCATGTAACATGTACGGAACACGGAATATCATGTTGAAGGAATCTATTGAAATTACACATCTCTAGGGTAGAATTCGCTCCAAGAGGGTTTTTCTGGGATCAAAGTGTGATTCTTGACACTGGTGATAGGAGAAGCAACGAAGTCCAAGGAACTATTTCAAAGTGCATAAGTAACTTGTTTGGTGGTTGAAACATCTGTCATGCGCATGTTCACAGCTCAGAAATGCATGTTTGAGGAATCCGTGATGCATGAAACATGTTCGGGATACGGAATGCCATAGTTATGTAAACAATGTAAATTACATGTGTATTGGTGAGAATTCGCTCAAAGAGTGTTTTCTACTGCCAAATGTCCGATTTTAGAACCTGGTGATACAAAAAACTTATGAAGTCAGAGTAAATATTTCAAAGTGAAATATATGCCTTCTTTGGTGGACGAAAGTTCACTAATCCACATGCTCACAACTCAGAAACGCATGTTTCTCGAATCTGTCATGCATGTAGCATGTACGGAACCCGGAATGTCATGGTGATGGAATTCATGTAAATTATATATCTATTAGGTTGAATACACTCCAGAAGAATTCTGTGAAAAATGAACGAATTCGAATCTTGTGTTAGGGAAAACTTGTGAAAATCAGTACACGAGTCTATATGAAATTATTCCTTTTATAGAGGATGAAAAATCAGTAATCCTCATGCTCACAAGTCAGGAATGCATGTTTGTCGAAACCGTCATGCATGTAACTTGTACGGAACACGGAATATCATGTTGAAGGAATCTATTCAAATTACACATCTCTAGGGTAGAATTCTCTCCAAGAGGGTTTTTCTGGGATCAAAGTGTGATTCTTGAAACTGGTGATAGGAGAAGCAACGAAGTCCAAGGAACTATTTCAAAGCGCATAAATAACTTGTTTGGTGGTTGAAACATCTGTCATGCGCATGTTCACAGCTCAGAAATGCATGTTTGAGGAATCCGTGATGCATGAAACATGTTCGGAATACGGAATGCCATGGTGATGTAAACAATGTAAATTACATGTGTATTGGTGAGAATTCGCTCAAAGAGTGTTTTCTACTGCCAAATGTCCGATTTTAGAACCTGGTGATACAAAAAATTTATGAAGTCAGAGTAAATATTTCAAAGTGTAATATATGCCTTCTTTGGTGGATGAAAGTTCACTAATCCACATGCTCACAACTCAGAAACGCATGTTTCTCAAATCCGTCATGCATGTAGCATGTACGGAACCCGGAATGCCATGGTGATGGAATTCATGTAAATTATATATCTATTAGGTTGAATACATTCCTGAAGTATTCTTCTGTGAAAAATGAACGAATTCGAAACTTGTGTTAGGGAAAGCTTGTGAAAATGTGTACACGAGTCTATATGAAATTATTCCTTTTATAGAGGATGAAACATCTGTAATTCACATGCTCACAACTCAGGAATGCATGTATGTCGAATCCGTCATGCATGTAACATGTACGGAACACGGAATATCATGTTGAAGGAATCTATTGAAATTACACATCTCTAGGGTAGAATTCGCTCCAAGAGGGTTTTTCTGGGATCAAAGTGTGATTCTTGAAACTGGTGATAGGAGAAGCAACGAAGTCCAAGGAACTATTTCAAAGTGCATAAGTAACTTGTTTGGTGGTTGAAACATCTGTCATGCGCATGTTCACAGCTCAGAAATGCATGTTTGAGGAAACCGTGATGCATGAAACATGTTCGGGATACGGAATGCCATAGTTATGTAAACAATGTAAATTATATGTGTATTGGTGAGAATTCGCTCAAAGAGTGTTTTCTACTGCCAAATGTCCGATTTTAGAACCTGGTGATACAAAAAACTTATGAAGTCAGAGTAAATATTTCAAAGTGTAATATATGCCTTCTTTGGTGGACGAAAGTTCACTAATCCACATGCTCACAACTCAGAAACGCATGTTTCTCGAATCTGTCATGCATGTAGCATGTACGGAACCCGGAATGTCATGGTGATGGAATTCATGTAAATTATATATCTATTAGGTTGAATACACTCCAGAAGAATTCTGTGAAAAATGAACGAATTCGAATCTTGTGTTAGGGAAAGCTTGTGAAAATCAGTACACGAGTCTATATGAAATTATTCCTTTTATAGAGGATGAAAAATCAGTAATCCGCATGCTCACAAGTCAGGAATGCATGTTTGTCGAAACCATCATGCATGTAACTTGTACGGAACACGGAATATCATGTTGAAGGAATCTATTCAAATTACACATCTCTAGGGTAGAATTCTCTCCAAGAGGGTTTTTCTGGGATCAAAGTGTGATTCTTGAAACTGGTGATAGGAGAAGCAACGAAGTCCAAGGAACTATTTCAAAGTGCATAAGTAACTTGTTTGGTGGTTGAAACATCTGTCATGCGCATGTTCACAGCTCAGAAATGCATGTTTGAGGAATCCGTGATGCATGAAACATGTTCGGAATACGGAATGCCATGGTGATGTAAACAATGTAAATTACATGTGTATTGGTGAGAATTCGCTCAAAGAGTGTTTTCTACTGCCAGATGTCCGATTTTAGAACCTGGTGATACAAAAAAATTATGAAGTCAGAGTAAATATTTCAAAGTGTAATATATGCCTTCTTTGGTGGATGAAAGTTCACTAATCCACATGCTCACAACTCAGAAACGCATGTTTCTCGAATCCGTCATGCATGTAACATGTACGGAACCCCGAATGCCATGATGATGGAATTCATGTAAATTATATATCTATTAGGTTGAATACACTCCTGAAGTATTCTTCTGTGAAAAATGAACGAATTCGAAACTTGTGTTAGGGAAAGCTTGTGAAAATGTGTACACGAGTCTATATGAAATTATTCCTTTTATAGAGGATGAAAAGTCAGTAATAGACATGGTCACAACTCAGGAATGCATGTATGTCGATTCCGTCATGCATGTTACATGTACAGAACACGGAATATCATGTTGAAGGAATGTATTCAAATTACATATCTCTAGGGTAGAATTCGCTCCAAGAGGGTTTTTCTGGGATCAAAGTGTGATTCTTGAAACTGGTGATAGGAGAAGCAACGAAGTCCAAGGAACTATTTCAAAGTGCATAAGTAACATGTTTGGTGGTTGAAATATCTGTCATGCACATGTTCACAGCTCAGAAATGCATGTTTGAGGAATCCGTGATGCATGAAACATGTTCGGAATACGGAATGCCATGGTTATGTAAACAATGTAAATTACATGTGTATTGGTGAGAATTCGCTCAAAGAGTGTTTTCTACTGCCAAATGTCCGATTTTAGAACCTGGTGATACAAAAAAATTATGAAGTCAGAGTAAATATTTCAAAGTGTAATATATGCCCTCTTTGGTGGATGAAAGTTCACTAATCCACATGCTCACAACTCAGAAACGCATATTTCTCGAATCCGTCATGCATGTATCATGTACGGAACCCGGAATGTCATGGTGATGGAATTCATGTAAATTATATATCATTAGGTTGAATACACTCCAGAAGTATTCTTCTGTGAAAAATGAACGAATTCAAAACTTGTGTTAGGGGAAGCTTGTGAAAATGTGTACACGAGTCTATATGAAATTATTCCTTTTATAGAGGATGAAAAATCAGTAATATGCATGCTCACAACTCAGGAATGCATGTTTGTCGAAACCGTCATGCATGTAACATGTACGGAACACGGAATATCATGTTGAAGGAATCTATTCAAATTACACATCTCTAGGGTAGAATTCGCTCCAAGAGGGTTTTTCTGGGATCAAAGTGTGATTCTTGAAACTGGTGATAGGAGAAGCAACGAAGTCCAAGGAACTATTTCAAAGTGCATAAGTAACTTGTTTGGTGGTTGAAACATCTGTCATGCGCATGTTCACAGCTCAGAAATGCATGTTTGAGGAATCCGTGATGCATGAAACATGTTCGGGATACGGAATGCCATAGTTATGTAAACAATGTAAATTATATGTGTATTGGTGAGAATTCGCTCAAAGAGTGTTTTCTACTGCCAAATGTCCGATTTTAGAACCTGGTGATACAAAAAACTTATGAAGTCAGAGTAAATATTTCAAAGTGTAATATATGCCTTCTTTGGTGGACGAAAGTTCACTAATCCACATGCTCACAACTCAGAAACGCATGTTTCTCGAATCTGTCATGCATGTAGCATGTACGGAACCCGGAATGTCATGGTGATGGAATTCATGTAAATTATATATCTATTAGGTTGAATACACTCCAGAAGAATTCTGTGAAAAATGAACGAATTCGAATCTTGTGTTAGGGAAAGCTTGTGAAAATCAGTACACGAGTCTATATGAAATTATTCCTTTTATAGAGGATGAAAAATCAGTAATCCGCATGCTCACAAGTCAGGAATGCATGTTTGTCGAAACCATCATGCATGTAACTTGTACGGAACACGGAATATCATGTTGAAGGAATCTATTCAAATTACACATCTCTAGGGTAGAATTCTCTCCAAGAGGGTTTTTCTGGGATCAAAGTGTGATTCTTGAAACTGGTGATAGGAGAAGCAACGAAGTCCAAGGAACTATTTCAAAGTGCATAAGTAACTTGTTTGGTGGTTGAAACATCTGTCATGCGCATGTTCACAGCTCAGAAATGCATGTTTGAGGAATCCGTGATGCATGAAACATGTTCGGAATACGGAATGCCATGGTGATGTAAACAATGTAAATTACATGTGTATTGGTGAGAATTCGCTCAAAGAGTGTTTTCTACTGCCAGATGTCCGATTTTAGAACCTGGTGATACACAAAACTTATGAAGTCAGAGTAAATATTTCAAAGTGTAATATATGCCTTCTTTGGTGGATGAAAGTTCACTAATCCACATGCTCACAACTCAGAAACGCATGTTTCTCGAATCCGTCATGCATGTATCATGTACGGAACCCGGAATGCCATGGTGATGGAATTCATGTAAATTATATATCTATTAGGTTGAATACACTCCAGAAGTATTCTTCTGTGAAAAATAAACGAATTCGAAACTTGTGTTAGGGAAAGCTTGTGAAAATGTGTACACGAGTCTATATGAAATTATTCCTTTTATAGAGGATGAAACATCTGTAATTCACATGCTCACAACTCAGGAATGCATGTATGTCGAATCCGTCATGCATGTAACATGTACGGAACACGGAATATCATGTTGAAGGAATCTATTGAAATTACACATCTCTAGGGTAGAATTCGCTCCAAGAGGGTTTTTCTGGGATCAAAGTGTGATTCTTGAAACTGGTGATAGGAGAAGCAACGAAGTCCAAGGAACTATTTCAAAGTGCATAAGTAACTTGTTTGGTGGTTGAAACATCTGTCATGCGCATGTTCACAGCTCAGAAATGCATGTTTGAGGAATCCGTGATGCATGAAACATGTTCGGGATACGGAATGCCATAGTTATGTAAACAATGTAAATTACATGTGTATTGGTGAGAATTCGCTCAAAGAGTGTTTTCTACTGCCAAATGTCCGATTTTAGAACCTGGTGATACAAAAAACTTATGAAGTCAGAGTAAATATTTCAAAGTGAAATATATGCCTTCTTTGGTGGACGAAAGTTCACTAATCCACATGCTCACAACTCAGAAACGCATGTTTCTCGAATCTGTCATGCATGTAGCATGTACGGAACCCGGAATGTCATGGTGATGGAATTCATGTAAATTATATATCTATTAGGTTGAATACACTCCAGAAGAATTCTGTGAAAAATGAACGAATTCGAATCTTGTGTTAGGGAAAGCTTGTGAAAATCAGTACACGAGTCTATATGAAATTATTCCTTTTATAGAGGATGAAAAATCAGTAATCCTCATGCTCACAAGTCAGGAATGCATGTTTGTCGAAACCGTCATGCATGTAACTTGTACGGAACACGGAATATCATGTTGAAGGAATCTATTCAAATTACACATCTCTAGGGTAGAATTCTCTCCAAGAGGGTTTTTCTGGGATCAAAGTGTGATTCTTGAAACTGGTGATAGGAGAAGCAACGAAGTCCAAGGAACTATTTCAAAGCGCATAAATAACTTGTTTGGTGGTTGAAACATCTGTCATGCGCATGTTCACAGCTCAGAAATGCATGTTTGAGGAATCCGTGATGCATGAAACATGTTCGGAATACGGAATGCCATGGTGATGTAAACAATGTAAATTACATGTGTATTGGTGAGAATTCGCTCAAAGAGTGTTTTCTACTGCCAAATGTCCGATTTTAGAACCTGGTGATACAAAAAATTTATGAAGTCAGAGTAAATATTTCAAAGTGTAATATATGCCTTCTTTGGTGGATGAAAGTTCACTAATCCACATGCTCACAACTCAGAAACGCATGTTTCTCAAATCCGTCATGCATGTAGCATGTACGGAACCCGGAATGCCATGGTGATGGAATTCATGTAAATTATATATCTATTAGGTTGAATACATTCCTGAAGTATTCTTCTGTGAAAAATGAACGAATTCGAAACTTGTGTTAGGGAAAGCTTGTGAAAATGTGTACACGAGTCTATATGAAATTATTCCTTTTATAGAGGATGAAACATCTGTAATTCACATGCTCACAACTCAGGAATGCATGTATGTCGAATCCGTCATGCATGTAACATGTACGGAACACGGAATATCATGTTGAAGGAATCTATTGAAATTACACATCTCTAGGGTAGAATTCGCTCCAAGAGGGTTTTTCTGGGATCAAAGTGTGATTCTTGAAACTGGTGATAGGAGAAGCAACGAAGTCCAAGGAACTATTTCAAAGTGCATAAGTAACTTGTTTGGTGGTTGAAACATCTGTCATGCGCATGTTCACAGCTCAGAAATGCATGTTTGAGGAATCCGTGATGCATGAAACATGTTCGGGATACGGAATGCCATAGTTATGTAAACAATGTAAATTACATGTGTATTGGTGAGAATTCGCTCAAAGAGTGTTTTCTACTGCCAAATGTCCGATTTTAGAACCTGGTGATACAAAAAACTTATGAAGTCAGAGTAAATATTTCAAAGTGAAATATATGCCTTCTTTGGTGGACGAAAGTTCACTAATCCACATGCTCACAACTCAGAAACGCATGTTTCTCGAATCTGTCATGCATGTAGCATGTACGGAACCCGGAATGTCATGGTGATGGAATTCATGTAAATTATATATCTATTAGGTTGAATACACTCCAGAAGAATTCTGTGAAAAATGAACGAATTCGAATCTTGTGTTAGGGAAAGCTTGTGAAAATCAGTACACGAGTCTATATGAAATTATTCCTTTTATAGAGGATGAAAAATCAGTAATCCTCATGCTCACAAGTCAGGAATGCATGTTTGTCGAAACCGTCATGCATGTAACTTGTACGGAACACGGAATATCATGTTGAAGGAATCTATTCAAATTACACATCTCTAGGGTAGAATTCTCTCCAAGAGGGTTTTTCTGGGATCAAAGTGTGATTCTTGAAACTGGTGATAGGAGAAGCAACGAAGTCCAAGGAACTATTTCAAAGCGCATAAATAACTTGTTTGGTGGTTGAAACATCTGTCATGCGCATGTTCACAGCTCAGAAATGCATGTTTGAGGAATCCGTGATGCATGAAACATGTTCGGAATACGGAATGCCATGGTGATGTAAACAATGTAAATTACATGTGTATTGGTGAGAATTCGCTCAAAGAGTGTTTTCTACTGCCAAATGTCCGATTTTAGAACCTGGTGATACAAAAAATTTATGAAGTCAGAGTAAATATTTCAAAGTGTAATATATGCCTTCTTTGGTGGATGAAAGTTCACTAATCCACATGCTCACAACTCAGAAACGCATGTTTCTCAAATCCGTCATGCATGTAGCATGTACGGAACCCGGAATGCCATGGTGATGGAATTCATGTAAATTATATATCTATTAGGTTGAATACATTCCTGAAGTATTCTTCTGTGAAAAATGAACGAATTCGAAACTTGTGTTAGGGAAAGCTTGTGAAAATGTGTACACGAGTCTATATGAAATTATTCCTTTTATAGAGGATGAAACATCTGTAATTCACATGCTCACAACTCAGGAATGCATGTATGTCGAATCCGTCATGCATGTAACATGTACGGAACACGGAATATCATGTTGAAGGAATCTATTGAAATTACACATCTCTAGGGTAGAATTCGCTCCAAGAGGGTTTTTCTGGGATCAAAGTGTGATTCTTGAAACTGGTGATAGGAGAAGCAACGAAGTCCAAGGAACTATTTCAAAGTGCATAAGTAACTTGTTTGGTGGTTGAAACATCTGTCATGCGCATGTTCACAGCTCAGAAATGCATGTTTGAGGAATCCGTGATGCATGAAACATGTTCGGGATACGGAATGCCATAGTTATGTAAACAATGTAAATTACATGTGTATTGGTGAGAATTCGCTCAAAGAGTGTTTTCTACTGCCAAATGTCCGATTTTAGAACCTGGTGATACAAAAAACTTATGAAGTCAGAGTAAATATTTCAAAGTGAAATATATGCCTTCTTTGGTGGACGAAAGTTCACTAATCCACATGCTCACAACTCAGAAACGCATGTTTCTCGAATCTGTCATGCATGTAGCATGTACGGAACCCGGAATGTCATGGTGATGGAATTCATGTAAATTATATATCTATTAGGTTGAATACACTCCAGAAGAATTCTGTGAAAAATGAACGAATTCGAATCTTGTGTTAGGGAAAGCTTGTGAAAATCAGTACACGAGTCTATATGAAATTATTCCTTTTATAGAGGATGAAAAATCAGTAATCCTCATGCTCACAAGTCAGGAATGCATGTTTGTCGAAACCGTCATGCATGTAACTTGTACGGAACACGGAATATCATGTTGAAGGAATCTATTCAAATTACACATCTCTAGGGTAGAATTCTCTCCAAGAGGGTTTTTCTGGGATCAAAGTGTGATTCTTGAAACTGGTGATAGGAGAAGCAACGAAGTCCAAGGAACTATTTCAAAGCGCATAAATAACTTGTTTGGTGGTTGAAACATCTGTCATGCGCATGTTCACAGCTCAGAAATGCATGTTTGAGGAATCCGTGATGCATGAAACATGTTCGGAATACGGAATGCCATGGTGATGTAAACAATGTAAATTACATGTGTATTGGTGAGAATTCGCTCAAAGAGTGTTTTCTACTGCCAAATGTCCGATTTTAGAACCTGGTGATACAAAAAATTTATGAAGTCAGAGTAAATATTTCAAAGTGTAATATATGCCTTCTTTGGTGGATGAAAGTTCACTAATCCACATGCTCACAACTCAGAAACGCATGTTTCTCAAATCCGTCATGCATGTAGCATGTACGGAACCCGGAATGCCATGGTGATGGAATTCATGTAAATTATATATCTATTAGGTTGAATACATTCCTGAAGTATTCTTCTGTGAAAAATGAACGAATTCGAAACTTGTGTTAGGGAAAGCTTGTGAAAATGTGTACACGAGTCTATATGAAATTATTCCTTTTATAGAGGATGAAACATCTGTAATTCACATGCTCACAACTCAGGAATGCATGTATGTCGAATCCGTCATGCATGTAACATGTACGGAACACGGAATATCATGTTGAAGGAATCTATTGAAATTACACATCTCTAGGGTAGAATTCGCTCCAAGAGGGTTTTTCTGGGATCAAAGTGTGATTCTTGAAACTGGTGATAGGAGAAGCAACGAAGTCCAAGGAACTATTTCAAAGTGCATAAGTAACTTGTTTGGTGGTTGAAACATCTGTCATGCGCATGTTCACAGCTCAGAAATGCATGTTTGAGGAAACCGTGATGCATGAAACATGTTCGGGATACGGAATGCCATAGTTATGTAAACAATGTAAATTATATGTGTATTGGTGAGAATTCGCTCAAAGAGTGTTTTCTACTGCCAAATGTCCGATTTTAGAACCTGGTGATACAAAAAACTTATGAAGTCAGAGTAAATATTTCAAAGTGTATTATATGCCTTCTTTGGTGGACGAAAGTTCACTAATCCACATGCTCACAACTCAGAAACGCATGTTTCTCGAATCTGTCATGCATGTAGCATGTACGGAACCCGGAATGTCATGGTGATGGAATTCATGTAAATTATATATCTATTAGGTTGAATACACTCCAGAAGAATTCTGTGAAAAATGAACGAATTCGAATCTTGTGTTAGGGAAAGCTTGTGAAAATCAGTACACGAGTCTATATGAAATTATTCCTTTTATAGAGGATGAAAAATCAGTAATCCGCATGCTCACAAGTCAGGAATGCATGTTTGTCGAAACCATCATGCATGTAACTTGTACGGAACACGGAATATCATGTTGAAGGAATCTATTCAAATTACACATCTCTAGGGTAGAATTCTCTCCAAGAGGGTTTTTCTGGGATCAAAGTGTGATTCTTGAAACTGGTGATAGGAGAAGCAACGAAGTCCAAGGAACTATTTCAAAGTGCATAAGTAACTTGTTTGGTGGTTGAAACATCTGTCATGCGCATGTTCACAGCTCAGAAATGCATGTTTGAGGAATCCGTGATGCATGAAACATGTTCGGAATACGGAATGCCATGGTGATGTAAACAATGTAAATTACATGTGTATTGGTGAGAATTCGCTCAAAGAGTGTTTTCTACTGCCAGATGTCCGATTTTAGAACCTGGTGATACACAAAACTTATGAAGTCAGAGTAAATATTTCAAAGTGTAATATATGCCTTCTTTGGTGGATGAAAGTTCACTAATCCACATGCTCACAACTCAGAAACGCATGTTTCTCGAATCCGTCATGCATGTATCATGTACGGAACCCGGAATGCCATGGTGATGGAATTCATGTAAATTATATATCTATTAGGTTGAATACACTCCAGAAGTATTCTTCTGTGAAAAATAAACGAATTCGAAACTTGTGTTAGGGAAAGCTTGTGAAAATGTGTACACGAGTCTATATGAAATTATTCCTTTTATAGAGGATGAAAAGTCAGTAATAGACATGGTCACAACTCAGGAATGCATGTATGTCGATTCCGTCATGCATGTTACATGTACAGAACACGGAATATCATGTTGAAGGAATGTATTCAAATTACATATCTCTAGGGTAGAATTCGCTCCAAGAGGGTTTTTCTGGGATCAAAGTGTGATTCTTGAAACTGGTGATAGGAGAAGCAACGAAGTCCAAGGAACTATTTCAAAGTGCATAAGTAACATGTTTGGTGGTTGAAATATCTGTCATGCACATGTTCACAGCTCAGAAATGCATGTTTGAGGAATCCGTGATGCATGAAACATGTTCGGAATACGGAATGCCATGGTTATGTAAACAATGTAAATTACATGTGTATTGGTGAGAATTCGCTCAAAGAGTGTTTTCTACTGCCAAATGTCCGATTTTAGAACCTGGTGATACAAAAAAATTATGAAGTCAGAGTAAATATTTCAAAGTGTAATATATGCCCTCTTTGGTGGATGAAAGTTCACTAATCCACATGCTCACAACTCAGAAACGCATATTTCTCGAATCCGTCATGCATGTAGCATGTACGGAACCCGGAATGCCATGTTGATGGAATTCATGTAAATTATATATCTATTAGGTTGAATACACTCCAGAAGTATTCTTCTGTGAAAAATGAACGAATTCGAAACTTGTGTTAGGGAAAGCTTGTGAAAATGTGTACACGAGTCTATATGAAATTATTCCTTTTATAGAGGATGAAAAATCAGTAATCCACATGCTCACAACTCAGGAATTCATGTTTGTCGAATCCGTCATGCATGTAACATGTACGGAACCCGGAATGCCATGGTAATGGAATTCATGTAAATTATATATCTATTAGGTTGAATACACTCCTGAAGTATTCTTCTGTGAAAAATGAACGAATTCGAAACTTGTGTTAGGGAAAGCTTGTGAAAATGTGTACACGAGTCTATATGAAATTATTCCTTTTATAGAGGATGAAAAGTCAGTAATAGACATGGTCACAACTCAGGAATGCATGTATGTCGAATCCGTCATGCATGTTACATGTACGGAACACGGAATATCATGTTGAAGGAATGTATTCAAATAACATATATCTAGGGTAGAATTCTCTCCAAGAGGGTTTTTCTGGGATCAAAGTGTGATTCTTGAAACTGGTGATAGGAGAAGCAACGAAGTCCAAGGAACTATTTCAAAGTGCATAAGTAACTTGTTTGGTGGTTGAAACATCTGTCATGCGCATGTTCACAGCTCAGAAATGCATGTTTGAGGAATCCGTGATGCATGAAACATGTTCGGAATACGGAATGCCATGGTGATGTAAACAGTGTAAATTACATGTGTATTGGTGAGAATTCGCTCAAAGAGTGTTTTCTACTGCCAAATGTCCGATTTTAGAACCTGGTGATACACAAAACTTATGAAGTCAGAGTAAATATTTCAAAGTGTAATATATGCCTTCTTTGGTGGATGAAAGTTCACTAATCCACATGCTCACAACTCAGAAACGCATGTTTCTCGAATCCGTCATGCATGTATCATGTACGGAACCCGGAATGCCATGGTGATGGAATTCATGTAAATTATATATCTATTAGGTTGAATACACTCCAGAAGTATTCTTCTGTGAAAAATAAACGAATTCGAAACTTGTGTTAGGGAAAGCTTGTGAAAATGTGTACACGAGTCTATATGAAATTATTCCTTTTATAGAGGATGAAAAATCTGTAATTCACATGCTCACAACTCAGGAATGCATGTATGTCGAATCCGTCATGCATGTAACATGTACGGAACACGGAATATCATGTTGAAGGAATCTATTGAAATTACACATCTCTAGGGTAGAATTCGCTCCAAGAGGGTTTTTCTGGGATCAAAGTGTGATTCTTGAAACTGGTGATAGGAGAAGCAACGAAGTCCAAGGAACTATTTCAAAGTGCATAAGTAACTTGTTTGGTGGTTGAAACATCTGTCATGCGCATGTTCACAGCTCAGAAATGCATGTTTGAGGAATCCGTGATGCATGAAACATGTTCGGGATACGGAATGCCATAGTTATGTAAACAATGTAAATTATATGTGTATTGGTGAGAATTCGCTCAAAGAGTGTTTTCTACTGCCAAATGTCCGATTTTAGAACCTGGTGATACAAAAAACTTATGAAGTCAGAGTAAATATTTCAAAGTGTAATATATGCCTTCTTTGGTGGACGAAAGTTCACTAATCCACATGCTCACAACTCAGAAACGCATGTTTCTCGAATCTGTCATGCATGTAGCATGTACGGAACCCGGAATGTCATGGTGATGGAATTCATGTAAATTATATATCTATTAGGTTGAATACACTCCAGAAGAATTCTGTGAAAAATGAACGAATTCGAATCTTGTGTTAGGGAAAGCTTGTGAAAATCAGTACACGAGTCTATATGAAATTATTCCTTTTATAGAGGATGAAAAATCAGTAATCCGCATGCTCACAAGTCAGGAATGCATGTTTGTCGAAACCGTCATGCATGTAACTTGTACGGAACACGGAATATCATGTTGAAGGAATCTATTCAAATTACACATCTCTAGGGTAGAATTCTCTCCAAGAGGGTTTTTCTGGGATCAAAGTGTGATTCTTGAAACTGGTGATAGGAGAAGCAACGAAGTCCAAGGAACTATTTCAAAGTGCATAAGTAACTTGTTTGGTGGTTGAAACATCTGTCATGCGCATGTTCACAGCTCAGAAATGCATGTTTGAGGAATCCGTGATGCATGAAACATGTTCGGAATACGGAATGCCATGGTGATGTAAACAATGTAAATTACATGTGTATTGGTGAGAATTCGCTCAAAGAGTGTTTTCTACTGCCAAATGTCCGATTGTAGAACCTGGTGATACAAAAAACTTATGAAGTCAGAGTAAATATTTCAAAGTGTAATATATGCCTTCTTTGGTGGATGAAAGTTCACTAATCCACATGCTCACAACTCAGAAACGCATGTTTCTCAAATCCGTCATGCATGTAGCATGTACGGAACCCGGAATGCCATGGTGATGGAATTCATGTAAATTATATATCTATTAGGTTGAATACATTCCTGAAGTATTCTTCTGTGAAAAATGAACGAATTCGAAACTTGTGTTAGTGAAAGCTTGTGAAAATGTGTACACGAGTCTATATGAAATTATTCCTTTTATAGAGGATGAAAAATCAGTAATCCACATGCTCACAACTCAGGAATGCATGTATGTCGAAACCGTCATGCATGTAACTTGTACGGAACACGGAATATCATGTTGAAGGAATCTATTCAAATTACATATCTCTAGGGTAGAATTCTCTCCAAGAGGGTTTTTCTGGGATCAAAGTGTGATTCTTGAAACTGGTGATAGGAGAAGCAACGAAGTCCAAGGAACTATTTCAAAGTGCATAAGTAACTTGTTTGGTGGTTGAAACATCTGTCATGCGCATGTTCACAGCTCAGAAATGCATGTTTGAGGAATCCGTGATGCATGAAACATGTTCGGAATACGGAATGCCATGGTGATGTAAACAATGTAAATTACATGTGTATTGGTGAGAATTCGCTCAAAGAGTGTTTTCTACTGCCAAATGTCCGATTGTAGAACCTGGTGATACAAAAAACTTATGAAGTCAGAGTAAATATTTCAAAGTGTAATATATGCCTTCTTTGGTGGATGAAAGTTCACTAATCCACATGCTCACAACTCAGAAACGCATGTTTCTCAAATCCGTCATGCATGTAGCATGTACGGAACCCGGAATGCCATGGTGATGGATTTCATGTAAATTATATATCTATTAGGTTGAATACATTCCTGAAGTATTCTTCTGTGAAAAATGAACGAATTCGAAACTTGTGTTAGGGAAAGCTTGTGAAAATGTGTACACGAGTCTATATGAAATTATTCCTTTTATAGAGGATGAAAAATCTGTAATCCACATGCTCACAACTCAGGAATGCATGTATGTCGAATCCGTCATGCATGTAACATGTACGGAACACGGAATATCATGTTGAAGGAATCTATTGAAATTACACATCTCTAGGGTAGAATTCGCTCCAAGAGGGTTTTTCTGGGATCAAAATGTGATTCTTGAAACTGGTGATAGGAGAAGCAACGAAGTCCAAGGAACTATTTCAAAGTGCATAAGTAACTTGTTTGGTGGTTGAAACATCTGTCATGCGCATGTTCACAGCTCAGAAATGCATGTTTGAGGAATCCGTGATGCATGAAACATGTTCGGGATACGGAATGCCATAGTTATGTGAACAATGTAAATTACATGTGTATTGGTGAGAATTCGCTCTAAGAGTGTTTTCTACTGCCAAATGTCCGATTTTAGAACCTGGTGATACAAAAAACTTATGAAGTCAGAGTAAATATTTCAAAGTGTAATATATGCCTTCTTTGGTGGATGAAAGTTCACTAATCCACATGCTCACAACTCAGAAACGCATGTTTCTCAAATCCGTCATGCATGTAGCATGTACGGAACCCGGAATGCCATGGTGATGGAATTCATGTAAATTATATATCTATTAGGTTGAATACATTCCTGAAGTATTCTTCTGTGAAAAATGAACGAATTCGAAACTTGTGTTAGGGAAAGCTTGTGAAAATGTGTACACGAGTCTATATGAAATTATTCCTTTTATAGAGGATGAAAAATCAGTAATCCACATGCTCACAACTCAGGAATGCATGTATGTCGAATCCGTCATGCATGTTACATGTACAGAACACGGAATATCATGTTGAAGGAATCTATTCAAATTACATATCTCTAGGGTAGAATTCGCTCCAAGAGGGTTTTTCTGGGATCAAAGTGTGATTCTTGAAACTGGTGATAGGAGAAGCAACGAAGTCCAAGGAACTATTTCAAAGTGCATAAGTAACATGTTTGGTGGTTGAAACATCTGTCATGCGCATGTTCACAGCTCAGAAATGCATGTTTGAGGAATCCGTGATGCATGAAACATGTACGGAATACGGAATGCCATGGTTATGTAAACAATGTAAATTACATGTGTATTGGTGAGAATTCGCTCAAAGAGTGTTTTCTACTGCCAAATGTCCGATTTTAGAACCTGGTGATACACAAAACTTATGAAGTCAGAGTAAATATTTCAAAGTGTAATATATGCCTTCTTTGGTGGATGAAAGTTCACTAATCCACATGCTCACAACTCAGAAACGCATGTTTCTCGAATCCGTCATGCATGTATCATGTACGGAACCCGGAATGCCATGGTGATGGAATTCATGTAAATTATATATCTATTAGGTTGAATACACTCCAGAAGTATTCTTCTGTGAAAAATAAACTAATTCGAAACTTGTGTTAGGGAAAGCTTGTGAAAATGTGTACACGAGTCTATATGAAATTATTCCTTTTATAGAGGATGAAAAATCTGTAATTCACATGCTCACAACTCAGGAATGCATGTATGTCGAATCCGTCATGCATGTAACATGTACGGAACACGGAATATCATGTTGAAGGAATCTATTGAAATTACACATCTCTAGGGTAGAATTCGCTCCAAGAGGGTTTTTCTGGGATCAAAGTGTGATTCTTGAAACTGGTGATAGGAGAAGCAACGAAGTCCAAGGAACTATTTCAAAGTGCATAAGTAACTTGTTTGGTGGTTGAAACATCTGTCATGCGCATGTTCACAGCTCAGAAATGCATGTTTGAGGAATCCGTGATGCATGAAACATGTTCGGGATACGGAATGCCATAGTTATGTAAACAATGTAAATTATATGTGTATTGGTGAGAATTCGCTCAAAGAGTGTTTTCTACTGCCAAATGTCCGATTTTAGAACCTGGTGATACAAAAAACTTATGAAGTCAGAGTAAATATTTCAAAGTGTAATATATGCCTTCTTTGGTGGACGAAAGTTCACTAATCCACATGCTCACAACTCAGAAACGCATGTTTCTCGAATCTGTCATTCATGTAGCATGTACGGAACCCGGAATGTCATGGTGATGGAATTCATGTAAATTATATATCTATTAGGTTGAATACACTCCAGAAGAATTCTGTGAAAAATGAACGAATTCGAATCTTGTGTTAGGGAAAGCTTGAGAAAATCAGTACACGAGTCTATATGAAATTATTCCTTTTATAGAGGATGAAAAATCTGTAATCCACATGCTCACAACTCAGGAATGCATGTATGTCGAATCCGTCATGCATGTAACATGTACGGAACACGGAATATCATGTTGAAGGAATCTATTGAAATTACACATCTCTAGGGTAGAATTCGCTCCAATAGGGTTTTTCTGGGATCAAAATGTGATTCTTGAAACTGGTGATAGGAGAAGCAACGAAGTCCAAGGAACTATTTCAAAGTGCATAAGTAACTTGTTTGGTGGTTGAAACATCTGTCATGCGCATGTTCACAGCTCAGAAATGCATGTTTGAGGAATCCGTGATGCATGAAACATGTTCGGGATACGGAATGCCATAGTTATGTGAACAATGTAAATTACATGTGTATTGGTGAGAATTCGCTCTAAGAGTGTTTTCTACTGCCAAATGTCCGATTTTAGAACCTGGTGATACAAAAAACTTATGAAGTCAGAGTAAATATTTCAAAGTGTAATATATGCCTTCTTTGGTGGATGAAAGTTCACTAATCCACATGCTCACAACTCAGAAACGCATGTTTCTCAAATCCGTCATGCATGTAGCATGTACGGAACCCGGAATGCCATGGTGATGGAATTCATGTAAATTATATATCTATTAGGTTGAATACATTCCTGAAGTATTCTTCTGTGAAAAATGAACGAATTCGAAACTTGTGTTAGGGAAAGCTTGTGAAAATGTGTACACGAGTCTATATGAAATTATTCCTTTTATAGAGGATGAAAAATCAGTAATCCACATGCTCACAACTCAGGAATGCATGTATGTCGAATCCGTCATGCATGTTACATGTACAGAACACGGAATATCATGTTGAAGGAATCTATTCAAATTACATATCTCTAGGGTAGAATTCGCTCCAAGAGGGTTTTTCTGGGATCAAAGTGTGATTCTTGAAACTGGTGATAGGAGAAGCAACGAAGTCCAAGGAACTATTTCAAAGTGCATAAGTAACATGTTTGGTGGTTGAAACATCTGTCATGCGCATGTTCACAGCTCAGAAATGCATGTTTGAGGAATCCGTGATGCATGAAACATGTACGGAATACGGAATGCCATGGTTATGTAAACAATGTAAATTACATGTGTATTGGTGAGAATTCGCTCAAAGAGTGTTTTCTACTGCCAAATGTCCGATTTTAGAACCTGGTGATACACAAAACTTATGAAGTCAGAGTAAATATTTCAAAGTGTAATATATGCCTTCTTTGGTGGATGAAAGTTCACTAATCCACATGCTCACAACTCAGAAACGCATGTTTCTCGAATCCGTCATGCATGTATCATGTACGGAACCCGGAATGCCATGGTGATGGAATTCATGTAAATTATATATCTATTAGGTTGAATACACTCCAGAAGTATTCTTCTGTGAAAAATAAACTAATTCGAAACTTGTGTTAGGGAAAGCTTGTGAAAATGTGTACACGAGTCTATATGAAATTATTCCTTTTATAGAGGATGAAAAATCTGTAATTCACATGCTCACAACTCAGGAATGCATGTATGTCGAATCCGTCATGCATGTAACATGTACGGAACACGGAATATCATGTTGAAGGAATCTATTGAAATTACACATCTCTAGGGTAGAATTCGCTCCAAGAGGGTTTTTCTGGGATCAAAGTGTGATTCTTGAAACTGGTGATAGGAGAAGCAACGAAGTCCAAGGAACTATTTCAAAGTGCATAAGTAACTTGTTTGGTGGTTGAAACATCTGTCATGCGCATGTTCACAGCTCAGAAATGCATGTTTGAGGAATCCGTGATGCATGAAACATGTTCGGGATACGGAATGCCATAGTTATGTAAACAATGTAAATTATATGTGTATTGGTGAGAATTCGCTCAAAGAGTGTTTTCTACAGCCAAATGTCCGATTTTAGAACCTGGTGATACAAAAAACTTATGAAGTCAGAGTAAATATTTCAAAGTGTAATATATGCCTTCTTTGGTGGACGAAAGTTCACTAATCCACATGCTCACAACTCAGAAACGCATGTTTCTCGAATCTGTCATTCATGTAGCATGTACGGAACCCGGAATGTCATGGTGATGGAATTCATGTAAATTATATATCTATTAGGTTGAATACACTCCAGAAGAATTCTGTGAAAAATGAACGAATTCGAATCTTGTGTTAGGGAAAGCTTGAGAAAATCAGTACACGAGTCTATATGAAATTATTCCTTTTATAGAGGATGAAAAATCAGTAATCCGCATGCTCACAAGTCAGGAATGCATGTTTGTCGAAACCGTCATGCATGTAACTTGTACGGAACACGGAATATCATGTTGAAGGAATCTATTCAAATTACACATCTCTAGGGTAGAATTCTCTCCAAGAGGGTTTTTCTGGGATCAAAGTGTGATTCTTGAAACTGGTGATAGGAGAAGCAACAAAGTCCAAGGAACTATTTCAAAGTGCATAAGTAACTTGTTTGGTGGTTGAAACATCTGTCATGCGCATGTTCACAGCTCAGAAATGCATGTTTGAGGAATCCGTGATGCATGAAACATGTTCGGAATACGGAATGCCATGGTGATGTAAACAATGTAAATTACATGTGTATTGGTGAGAATTCGCTCAAAGAGTGTTTTCTACTGCCAGATGTCCGATTTTAGAACCTGGTGATACAAAAAACTTATGAAGTCAGAGTAAATATTTCAAAGTGTAATATATGCCTTCTTTGGTGGATGAAAGTTCACTAATCCACATGCTCACAACTCAGAAACGCATGTTTCTCAAATCCGTCATGCATGTAACATGTACGGAACTCCGAATGCCATGATGATGGAATTCATGTAAATTATATATCTATTAGGTTGAATACACTCCTGAAGTATTCTTCTGTGAAAAATGAACGAATTCGAAACTTGTGTTAGGTAAAGCTTGTGAAAATGTGTACACGAGTCTATATGAAATTATTCCTTTTATAGAGGATGAAAAATCAGTAATCCACATGCTCACAACTCAGGAATGCATGTTTGTCGAATCCGTCATGCATGTAAGATGTACGGAACACGGAATATCATGTTGAAGGAATCTATTCAAATTACATATCTCTAGGGTAGAATTCGCTCCAAGAGGGTTTTTCTGGGATCAAAGTGTGATTCTTGAAACTGGTGATAGGAGAAGCAACGAAGTCCAAGGAACTATTTCAAAGTGCATAAGTAACTTGTTTGGTGGTTGAAACATCTGTCATGCGCATGTTCACAGCTCAGAAATGCATGTTTGAGGAATCCGTGATGCATGAAACATGTTCGGAATACGGAATGCCATGGTGATGTAAACAGTGTAAATTACATGTTTATTGGTGAGAATTCGCTCAAAGAGTGTTTTCTACTGCCAAATGTCCGATTTTAGAACCTGGTGATACAAAAAACTTATGAAGTCAGAGTAAATATTTCAAAGTGTAATATATGCCCTCTTTGGTGGATGAAAGTTCACTAATCCACATGCTCACAACTCAGAAACGCATGTTTATCGAATCCGTCATGCATGTATCATGTACGGAACCCGGAATGCCATGTTGATGGAATTCATGTAAATTATATATCTATTAGGTTGAATACACTCCAGAAGTGTTCTTCTGTGAAAAATGAACGAATTCGAAACTTGTGTTAGGGAAAGCTTGTGAAAATGTGTACAAGAGTCTATATGAAATTATTCCTTTTATAGAGGATGAAAAATCAGTAATCCACATGCTCACAACTCAGGAATGCATGTTTGTCGAATCCGTCATGCATGTAACATGTACGGAACACGGAATATAATGTTGAAGGAATGTATTCAAATTACATATCTCTAGGGTAGAATTCTCTCCAAGAGGGTTTTTCTGGGATCAAAGTGTGATTCTTGAAACTGGTGATAGGAGAAGCAACGAAGTCCAAGGAACTATTTCAAAGTGCATAAGTAACTTGTTTGGTGGTTGAAACATCTGTCATGCGCATGTTCACAGCTCAGAAATGCATGTTTGAGGAATCCGTGATGCATGAAACATGTTCGGAATACGGAATGCCATGGTGATGTAAACAGTGTAAATTACATGTGTATTGGTGAGAATTCGCTCAAAGAGTGTTTTCTACTGCCAAATGTCCGATTTTAGAACCTGGTGATACAAAAAACTTATGAAGTCAGAGTAAATATTTCAAAGTGTAATATATGCCCTCTTTGGTGGATGAAAGTTCACTAATCCACATGCTCACAACTCAGAAACGCATGTTTATCGAATCCGTCATGCATGTATCATGTACGGAACCCGGAATGCCATGTTGATGGAATTCATGTAAATTATATATCTATTAGGTTGAATACACTCCAGAAGTATTCTTCTGTGAAAAATGAACGAATTCGAAACTTGTGTTAGGGAAAGCTTGTGAAAATGTGTACAGGAGTCTATATGAAATTATTCCTTTTATAGAGGATGAAAAATCAGTTATCCACATGCTCACAACTCAGGAATGCATGTTTGTCGAATCCGTCATGCATGTAACATGTACGGAACACGGAATATCATGTAGAAGGAATCTATTCAAATTACATATCTTTAGGGTAGAATTCACTCCAAGAGGGTTTTTCTGGGATCAAAGTGTGATTCTTGAAACTGGTGATAGGAGAAGCAACGAAGTCCAAGGAACTATTTCAAAGTGCATAAGTAACTTGTTTGGTGGTTGAAACATCTGTCATGCGCATGTTCACAGCTCAGAAATGCATGTTTGAGGAATCCGTGATGCATGAAACATGTTCGGAATACGGAATGCCATGGTTATGTAAACAATGTAAATTACATGTGTATTGGTGAGAATTCGCTCAAAGAGTGTTTTCTACTGCCAAATGTCCGATTTTAGAACCTGGTGATACCAAAAACTTATGAAGTCAGAGTAAATATTTCAAAGTGTAATATATGCCTTCTTTGGTGGACGAAAGTTCACTAATCCACATGCTCACAACTCAGAAACGCATGTTTCTCGAATCCGTCATGCATGTATCATGTACGGAACCCGGAATGCCATGTTGATGGAATTCATGTAAATTATATATCTAATAGGTTGAATACACTCCAGAAGTATTCTTCTGTGAAAAATGAACGAATTCGAAACTTGTGTTAGGGAAAGCTTGTGAAAATGTGTACACGAGTCTATATGAAATTATTCCTTTTATAGAGGATGAAAAATCAGTAATCCACATGCTCACAACTCAGGAATGCATGTTTGTCGAATCCATCATGCATGTAACATGTACGGAACACGGAATATCATGTTGAAGGAATGTATTCAAATAACATATATCTAGGGTAGAATTCTCTCCAAGAGGGTTTTTCTGGGATCAAAGTGTGATTCTTGAAACTGGTGATAGGAGAAGCAACGAAGTCCAAGGAACTATTTCAAAGTGCATAAGTAACTTTTTTGGTGGTTGAAACTTCTGTCATGCGCATGTTCACAGCTCAGAAATGCATGTTTGAGGAATCCGTGATGCATGAAACATGTTCGGAATACGGAATGCCATGGTGATGTAAACAATGTAAATTACATTAGTATTGGTGAGAATTCGCTCAAAGAGTGTTTTCTACTGCCAAATGTCCGATTTTAGAACCTGGTGATACAAAAAACTTATGAAGTCAGAGTAAATATTTCAAAGTGTAATATATGCCTTCTTTGTTGGATGAAAGTTCACTAATCCACATGCTCACAACTCAGAAACGCATGTTTCTCGAATCCGTCATGCATGTATCATGTACGGAACCCGGAATGCCATGTTGATGGAATTCATGTAAATTATGTATCTATTAGGTTGAATACACTCCAGAAGTGTTCTTCTGTGAAAAATGAACGAATTCGAAACTTGTGTTAGGGAAAGCTTGTGAAAATGTGTACACGATTCTATATGAAATTATTCCTTTTATAGAGGATGAAAAATCAGTAATCCACATGCTCACAACTCAGGAATGCATGTTTGTCGAATCCGTCATGCATGTAACATGCACAGAACATGGAATATCATGTTGAAGGAATCTATTCAAATTACATATCTCTAGGGTAGAATTCGCTCCAAGAGGGTTTTTCTGGGATCAAAGTGTGATTCTTGAAACTGGTGATAGGAGAAGCAACGAAGTCCAAGGAACTATTTCAAATTGCATAAGTAACTTGTTTGGTGGTTGAAACATCTGTCATGCGCATGTTCACAGCTCAGAAATGCATGTTTGAGGAATCCGTGATGCATGAAACATGTTCGGAATACGGAATGCCATGGTGATGTAAACAATGTAAATTACATGTGTATTGGTGAGAATTCGCTCAAAGAGTGTTTTCTACTGCCAAATGTCCGATTTTAGAACCTGGTGATACAAAAAACTTATGAAGTCAGAGTAAATATTTCAAAGTGTAATATATACCTTCTTTGGTGGATGAAAGTTCACTAATCCACATGCTCACAACTCAGAAATGCATGTTTCTCGAATCGTCATGCATGCATCATGTACGGAACCCGGAATCCCATGTTGATGGAATTCATGTAAATTATATATCTATTAGGTTGAATACACTCCAGAAGTATTCTTCTGTGAAAAATGAACGAATTCGAAACTTGTGTTAGGGAAAGCTTGTGAAAATGTGTACACGAGTCTATTTGAAGTTATTCCTTTTATAGAGGATGAAAAATCAGTAATCCACATGCTTACAACTCAGGAATGCATGTTTGTCGAATCCGTCATGCATGTAACATGTACGGAACACGGAATATCATGTTGAAGGAATCTATTCAAATTACATATCTCTAGGGTAGAATTCGCTCCAAGAGGGTTTTTCTGGGATCAAAGTGTGATTCTTGAAACTGGTGATAGGAGAAGCAACGAAGTCCAAGGAACTAATTCAAAGTGCATAAGTAACTTGTTTGGTGGTTGAAACATCTGTCATGCGCATGTTCACAGCTCAGAAATGCATGTTTGAGGAATCCGTGATGCATGAAACATGTTCGGAATACGGAATGCCATGGTTATGTAAACAATGTAAATTACATTTGTATTGGTGAGAATTCGCACAAAGAGTGTTTTCTACTGCCAAATGTCCGATTTTAGAACCTGGTGATACAAAAAATTATGAAGTCAGAGTAAATATTTCAAAGTGTAATATATGCCTTCTTTGGTGGATGAAAGTTCACTAATCCACATTCTCACAACTCAGAAACGCATGTTTCTCGAATCCGTCATGCATGTATCATGTACGGAACCCGGAATGCCATGTTGATGGAATTCATGTAAATTATATATCTATTAGGTTGAATAACTCCAGAAGTATTCTTCTGTGAAAAATGAACGAATTCGAAACTTGTGTTAGGGAAAGCTTGTGAAAATGTGTACACGAGTCTATATGAAGTTATTCCTTTAATAGAGGATGAAAAATCAGTAATCCACATGCTCACAACTCAGGAATGCATGTTTGTCGAATCCGTCATGCATGTAACATGTACGGAACACGGAATATCATGTTGAAGGAATCTATTCAAATTACATATCTCTAGGGTAGAATTCGCTCCAAGAGGGTTTTTCTGGGATCAAAGTGTGATTCTTGAAACTGGTGGTAGGAGAAGCAACGAAGTCCAAGGAACTATTTCAAAGTGCATAAGTAACTTGTTTGGTGGTTGAAACATCTGTCATGCGCATGTTCACAGCTCAGAAATGCATGTTTGAGGAATCCGTGATGCATGAAACATGTTCGAAATACGGAATGCCACGGTTATGTAAACAATGTAAATTACATGTGTATTGGTGAGAATTGGCTCAAAGAGTGTTTTCTACTGCCAAATGTCCGATTTTAGAACCTGGTGATACAAAAAACTTATGAAGTCAGAGTAAATATTTCAAAGTGTAATATATGCCTTCTTTGGTGGATGAAAGTTCACTAATCCACATGCTCACAACTCAGAAACGCATGTTTCTCGAATCCGTCATGCATGTATCATGTACGGAGCCCGGAATGCCATGTTGATGGAATTCATGTAAATTATATATCTATTAGGTTGAATACACTCCAGAAGTATTCTTCTGTGAAAAATGAACGAATTCGAAACTTGTGTTACGGAAAGCTTGTGAAAATGTGTACACGAGTCTATATGAAATTATTCCTTTTAAAGAGGATGAAAAATCAGTAATCCACATGCTCTCAACTCAGGAATGCATGTTTGTCGAATCCGTCATGCATGTAACATGTACGGAACATGGAATATCATGTTGAAGGAATCTATTCAAATTACATATCTCTAGGGTAGAATTCGCTCCAAGAGGGTTTTTCTGGGATCAAAGTGTGATTCTTGAAACTGGTGATAGGAGAAGCAACGAAGTCCAAGGAACTATTTCAAAGTGCATAAGTAACTTGTTTGGTGGTTGAAACATCTGTCATGCGCATGTTCACAGCTCAGAAATGCATGTTTGAGGAATCCGTGATGCATGAAACATGTTCGGAATACGGAATGTCATGGTGATGTAAACAATGTAAATTACATGTGTATTGGTGAGAATTCGCTCAAAGAGTGTTTTCTACTGCCAAATGTCCGATTTTAGAACCTGGTGATACAAAAAACTTATGAAGTCAGAGTAAATATTTCAAAGTGTAATATATGCCTTCTTTGGTGGATGAAAGTTCACTAATCCACATGCTCACAACTCAGAAACGCATGTTTCTCAAATCCGTCATGCATGTATCATGTATGGAACCCGGAATGCCATGGTGATGGAATTCATGTAAATTATATATCTAATAGGTTGAATACACTCCAGAAGTATTCTTCTGTGAAAAATGAACGAATTCGAAATTTGTGTTAGGGAAAGCTTTTGAAAATGTGTACACGAGTCTATATGAAATTATTCCTTTTATAGAGGATGAAAAATCAGTAATCCACATGCTCACAACTCAGGAATGCATGTTTGTCGAATCCGTCATGCATGTAACATGTACGGAACACGGAATATCATGTTGAAGGAATGTATTCAAATTACATATCTCTAGGGTAGAATTCTCTCCAAGAGGGTTTTTCTGGGATCAAAGTGTGATTCTTGAAACTGGTGATAGGAGAACCAACGAAGTCCAAGGAACTATTTCAAAGTGCATAAGTAACTTGTTTGGTGGTTGAAACATCTGTCATGCGCATGTTCACAGCTCAGAAATGCATGTTTGAGGAATCCGTGATGCATGAAACATGTTCGGAATACGGAATGCCATGGTGATGTAAACAATGTAAATAACATGTGTATTGGTGAGAATTCGCTCAAAGAGTGTTTTCTACTGCCAAATGTCCGATTTTAGAACCTGGTGATACAAAAAACTTATGAAGTCAGAGTAAATATTTCAAAGTGTAATATATGCCTTCTTTGGTGGATGAAAGTTCACTAATCCACATGCTCACAACTCAGAAACGCATGTTTCTCGAATCCGTCATGCATGTATCATGTACGGAACCCGGAATGCCATGTTGATGGAATTCATGTAAATTATGTATCTATTAGGTTGAATACACTCCAGAAGTGTTCTTCTGTGAAAAATGAACGAATTCGAAACTTGTGTTAGGGAAAGCTTGTGAAAATGTGTACACGATTCTATATGAAATTATTCCTTTTATAGAGGATGAAAAATCAGTAATCCACATGCTCACAACTCAGGAATGCATGTTTGTCGAATCCGTCATGCATGTAACATGCACAGAACATGGAATATCATGTTGAAGGAATCTATTCAAATTACATATCTCTAGGGTAGAATTCGCTCCAAGAGGGTTTTTCTGGGATCAAAGTGTGATTCTTGAAACTGGTGATAGGAGAAGCAACGAAGTCCAAGGAACTATTTCAAATTGCATAAGTAACTTGTTTGGTGGTTGAAACATCTGTCATGCGCATGTTCACAGCTCAGAAATGCATGTTTGAGGAATCCGTGATGCATGAAACATGTTCGGAATACGGAATGCCATGGTGATGTAAACAATGTAAATTACATGTGTATTGGTGAGAATTCGCTCAAAGAGTGTTTTCTACTGCCAAATGTCCGATTTTAGAACCTGGTGATACAAAAAACTTATGAAGTCAGAGTAAATATTTCAAAGTGTAATATATACCTTCTTTGGTGGATGAAAGTTCACTAATCCACATGCTCACAACTCAGAAATGCATGTTTCTCGAATCCGTCATGCATGTATCATGTACGGATCCCGGAATCCCATGTTGATGGAATTCATGTAAATTATATATCTATTAGGTTGAATACACTCCAGAAGTATTCTTCTGTGAAAAATGAACGAATTCGAAACTTGTGTTAGGGAAAGCTTGTGAAAATGTGTACACGAGTCTATTTGAAGTTATTCCTTTTATAGAGGATGAAAAATCAGTAATCCACATGCTTACAACTGAGGAATGCATGTTTGTCGAATCCGTCATGCATGTAACATGTACGGAACACGGAATATCATGTTGAAGGAATCTATTCAAATTACATATCTCTAGGGTAGAATTCGCTCCAAGAGGGTTTTTCTGGGATCAAAGTGTGATTCTTGAAACTGGTGATAGGAGAAGCAACGAAGTCCAAGGAACTAATTCAAAGTGCATAAGTAACTTGTTTGGTGGTTGAAACATCTGTCATGCGCATGTTCACAGCTCAGAAATGCATGTTTGAGGAATCCGTGATGCATGAAACATGTTCGGAATACGGAATGCCATGGTTATGTAAACAATGTAAATTACATGTGTATTGGTGAGAATTCGCACAAAGAGTGTTTTCTACTGCCAAATGTCCGATTTTAGAACCTGGTGATACAAAAAATTATGAAGTCAGAGTAAATATTTCAAAGTGTAATATATGCCTTCTTTGGTGGATGAAAGTTCACTAATCCACATTCTCACAACTCAGAAACGCATGTTTCTCGAATCCGTCATGCATGTATCATGTACGGAACCCGGAATGCCATGTTGATGGAATTCATGTAAATTATATATCTATTAGGTTGAATAACTCCAGAAGTATTCTTCTGTGAAAAATGAACGAATTCGAAACTTGTGTTAGGGAAAGCTTGTGAAAATGTGTACACGAGTCTATATGAAGTTATTCCTTTAATAGAGGATGAAAAATCAGTAATCCACATGCTCACAACTCAGGAATGCA
This sequence comes from Vicugna pacos, assembly GCF_048564905.1. Taxonomy (NCBI): domain Eukaryota; kingdom Metazoa; phylum Chordata; class Mammalia; order Artiodactyla; family Camelidae; genus Vicugna; species Vicugna pacos. Next base: position 49,724,922 of record NW_027328741.1, read on the forward strand.
TGTTTGTCGAATCCGTCATGCATGTAACATGTACGGAACACGGAATATCATGTTGAAGGAATCTATTCAAATTACATATCTCTAGGGTAGAATTCGCTCCAAGAGGGTTTTTCTGGGATCAAAGTGTGATTCTTGAAACTGGTGGTAGGAGAAGCAACGAAGTCCAAGGAACTATTTCAAAGTGCATAAGTAACTTGTTTGGTGGTTGAAACATCTGTCATGCGCATGTTCACAGCTCAGAAATGCATGTTTGAGGAATCCGTGATGCATGAAACATGTTCGAAATACGGAATGCCACGGTTATGTAAACAATGTAAATTACATGTGTATTGGTGAGAATTCGTTCAAAGAGTGTTTTCTACTGCCAAATGTCCGATTTTAGAACCTGGTGATACAAAAAACTTATGAAGTCAGAGTAAATATTTCAAAGTGTAATATATGCCTTCTTTGGTGGATGAAAGTTCACTAATCCACATGCTCACAACTCAGAAACGCATGTTTCTCGAATCCGTCATGCATGTATCATGTACGGAGCCCGGAATGCCATGTTGATGGAATTCATGTAAATTATATATCTATTAGGTTGAATACACTCCAGAAGTATTCTTCTGTGAAAAATGAACGAATTCGAAACTTGTGTTACGGAAAGCTTGTGAAAATGTGTACACGAGTCTATATGAAATTATTCCTTTTAAAGAGGATGAAAAATCAGTAATCCACATGCTCTCAACTCAGGAATGCATGTTTGTCGAATCCGTCATGCATGTAACATGTACGGAACACGGAATATCATGTTGAAGGAATCTATTCAAATTACATATCTCTAGGGTAGAATTCGCTCCAAGAGGGTTTTTCTGGGATCAAAGTGTGATTCTTGAAACTGGTGATAGGAGAAGCAACGAAGTCCAAGGAACTATTTCAAAGTGCATAAGTAACTTGTTTGGTGGTTGAAACATCTGTCATGCGCATGTTCACAGCTCAGAAATGCATGTTTGAGGAATCCGTGATGCATGAAACATGTTCGGAATACGGAATGCCATGGTGATGTAAACAATGTAAATTACATGTGTATTGGTGAGAATTCGCTCAAAGAGTGTTTTCTACTGCCAAATGTCCGATTTTAGAACCTGGTGATACAAAAAACTTATGAAGTCAGAGTAAATATTTCAAAGTGTAATATATGCCTTCTTTGGTGGATGAAAGTTCACTAATCCACATGCTCACAACTCAGAAACGCATGTTTCTCAAATCCGTCATGCATGTATCATGTATGGAACCCGGAATGCCATGGTGATGGAATTCATGTAAATTATATATCTAATAGGTTGAATACACTCCAGAAGTATTCTTCTGTGAAAAATGAACGAATTCGAAATTTGTGTTAGGGAAAGCTTTTGAAAATGTGTACACGAGTCTATATGAAATTATTCCTTTTATAGAGGATGAAAAATCAGTAATCCACATGCTCACAACTCAGGAATGCATGTTTGTCGAATCCGTCATGCATGTAACATGTACGGAACACGGAATATCATGTTGAAGGAATCTATTCAAATTACATATCTCTAGGGTAGAATTCTCTCCAAGAGGGTTTTTCTGGGATCAAAGTGTGATTCTTGAAACTGGTGATAGGAGAACCAACGAAGTCCAAGGAACTATTTCAAAGTGCATAAGTAACTTGTTTGGTGGTTGAAACATCTGTCATGCGCATGTTCACAGCTCAGAAATGCATGTTTGAGGAATCCGTGATGCATGAAACATGTTCGGAATACGGAATGCCATGGTGATGTAAACAATGTAAATAACATGTGTATTGGTGAGAATTCGCTCAAAGAGTGTTTTCTAGCCAAATGTCCGATTTTAGAACCTGGTGATACAAAAAACTTATGAAGTCAGAGTAAATATTTCAAAGTGTAATATATGCCTTCTTTGGTGGATGAAAGTTCACTAATCCACATGCTCACAACTCAGAAACACATGTTTCTCGAATCCGTCATGCATGTATCATGTACGGAACCCGGAATGCCATGTTGATGGAATTCATGTAAATTATATATCTATTAGGTTGAATACACTCCAGAAGTGTTCTTCTGTGAAAAATGAATGAATTCGAAACTTGTGTTAGGGAAAGCTTGTGAAAATGTGTACACGAGTCTATATGAAATTATTCCTTTTATAGAGGATGAAAAATCAGTAATCCACATGCTCACAACTCAGGAATGCATGTTTGTCGAATCCGTCATGCATGTAACATGTACGGAACACGGAATATCATGTTGAAGGAATCTATTCAAATTACATATCTCTAGGGTAGAATTCGCTCCAAGAGGGTTTTTCTGGGATCAAAGTGTGATTCTTGAAACTGGTGGTAGGAGAAGCAACGAAGTCCAAGGAACTATTTCAAAGTGCATAAGTAACTTGTTTGGTTGTTGAAACATCTGTCATGCGCATGTTCACAGCTCAGAAATGCATGTTTGAGGAATCCGTGATGCATGAAACATGTTCGGAATACGGAATGCCATGGTGATGTAAACAATGTAAATTACATGTGTATTGGTGAGAATTCGCTCAAAGAGTGTTTTCTACTGCCAAATGTCCGATTTTAGAACCTGGTGATACAAAAAACTTATGAAGTCAGAGTAAATATTTCAAAGTGTAATATATGCCTTCTTTGGTGGATGAAAGTTCACTAATCCACATGCTCACAACTCAGAAACGCATGTTTCTCAAATCCGTCATGCATGTAACATGTACGGAACCCGGAATGCCATGGTAATGGAATTCATGTAAATTATATCTCTATTAGGTTGAATACACTCCTGAAGTATTCTTCTGTGAAAAATGAACGAATTCGAAACTTGTGTTAGGTAAAGCTTGTGAAAATGTGTACACGAGTCTATATGAAACTATTCCTTTTATAGAGGATGAAAAGTCAGTAATAGACATGGTCACAACTCAGGAATGCATGTTTGTCGAATCCGTCATGCATGTTACATGTACAGAACACGGAATATCATGTTGAAGGAATGTATTCAAATTACATATCTCTAGGGTAGAATTCGCTCCAAGAGGGTTTTTCTGGGATCAAAGTGTGATTCTTGAAACTGGTGATAGGAGAAGCAACAAAGTCCAAGGAACTATTTCAAAGTGCATAAGTAACTTGTTTGGTGGTTGAAACATCTGTCATGCGCATGTTCACAGCTCAGAAATGCATGTTTGAGGAATCCGTGATGCATGAAACATGTTCGGAATACGGAATGCCATGGTGATGTAAACAATGTAAATTACATGTGTATTGGTGAGAATTCGCTCAAAGAGTGTTTTCTACTGCCAAATGTCCGATTTTAGAACCTGGTGATACAAAAAACTTATGAAGTCAGAATAAATATTTCAAAGTGTAATATATGCCCTCTTTGGTGGATGAAAGTTCACTAATCCACATGCTCACAACTCAGAAACGCATGTTTATCGAATCCGTCATGCATGTATCATGTACGGAACCCGGAATGCCATGTTGATGGAATTCATGTAAATTATATATCTATTAGGTTGAATACACTCCAGAAGCATTCTTCTGTGAAAAATGAACGAATTCGAAACTTGTGTTAGGGAAAGCTTGTGAAAATGTGTACAGGAGTCTATATGAAATTATTCCTTTTATAGAGGATGAAAAATCAGTTATCCACATGCTCACAACTCAGGAATGCATGTTTGTCGAATCCGTCATGCATGTAACATGTACGGAACACGGAATATCATGTTGAAGGAATCTATTCAAATTACATATCTTTAGGGTAGAATTCGCTCCAAGAGGGTTTTTCTGGGATCAAAGTGTGATTCTTGAAACTGGTGATAGGAGAAGCAACGAAGTCCAAGGAACTATTTCAAAGTGCATAAGTAACTTGTTTGGTGGTTGAAACATCTGTCATGCGCATGTTCACAGCTCAGAAATGCATGTTTGAGGAATCCGTGATGCATGAAACATGTTCGGAATACGGAATGCCATGGTGATGTAAACAATGTAAATAACATGTGTATTGGTGAGAATTCGCTCAAAGAGTGTTTTCTACTGCCAAATGTCCGATTTTAGAACCTGGTGATACAAAAAACTTATGAAGTCAGAGTAAATATTTCAAAGTGTAATATATGCCTTCTTTGGTGGATGAAAGTTCACTAATCCACATGCTCACAACTCAGAAACGCATGTTTCTCGAATCCGTCATGCATGTATCATGTACGGAACCCGGAATGCCATGTTGATGGAATTCATGTAAATTATATATCTATTAGGTTGAATACACTCCAGAAGTGTTCTTCTGTGAAAAATGAACGAATTCGAAACTTGTGATAGGGAAAGCTTGTGAAAATGTGTACACGAGTCTATATGAAATTATTCCTTTTATAGAGGATGAAAAATCAGTAATCCACATGCTCACAACTCAGGAATGCATGTATGTCGAATCCGTCATGCATGTAACATGTACGGAACACGGAATATCATGTTGAAGGAATCTATTCAAATTACATATCTCTAGGGTAGAATTCGCTCCAAGAGTTTTTTTCTGGGATCAAAGTGTGATTCTTGAAACTGGTGGTAGGAGAAGCAACGAAGTCCAAGGAACTATTTCAAAGTGCATAAGTAACTTGTTTGGTTGTTGAAACATCTGTCATGCGCATGTTCACAGCTCAGAAATGCATGTTTGAGGAATCCGTGATGCATGAAACATGTTCGGAATACGGAATGCCATGGTGATTTAAACAATGTAAATTACATGTGTATTGGTGAGAATTCGCTCAAAGAGTGTTTTCTACTGCCAAATGTCCGATTTTAGAACCTGGTGATACACAAAACTTATGAAGTCAGAGTAAATATTTCAAAGTGTAATATATGCCTTCTTTGGTGGATGAAAGTTCACTAATCCACATGCTCACAACTCAGAAACGCATGTTTCTCAAATCCGTCATGCATGTAACATGTACGGAACCCGGAATGCCATGGTAATGGAATTCATGTAAATTATATCTCTATTAGGTTGAATACACTCCTGAAGTATTCTTCTGTGAAAAATGAACGAATTCGAAACTTGTGTTAGGTAAAGCTTGTGAAAATGTGTACACGAGTCTATATGAAATTATTACTTTTATAGAGGATGAAAAGTCAGTAATAGACATGGTCACAACTCAGGAATGCATGTATGTCGAATCCATCATGCATGTTACATGTACAGAACACGGAATATCATGTTGAAGGAATGTATTCAAATTACATATCTCTAGGGTAGAATTCGTTCCAAGAGGGTTTTTCCGGGATCAAAATGTGATTCTTGAAACTGGTGATAGGAGAAGCAACGAAGTCCAAGGAACTATTTCAAAGTGCATGAGTAACTTGTTTGGTGGTTGAAACATCTGTCATGCACATGTACACAGCTCAGAAATGCATGTTTCAGGAATCCGTGATGCATGAAACATGTTCGGAATACGGAATGCCATGGTGATGTAAACAATGTAAATTACATGTGTATTGGTGAGAATTCGCTCAAAGAGGGTTTTCTACTGCCAAATGTCCGATTTTAGAACCTGGTGATACAAAAAACTTATGAAGTCAGAGTAAATATTTCAAAGTGTAATATATGCCCTCTTTGGTGGATGAAAGTTCACTAATCCACATGCTCACAACTCAGAAACGCATGTTTATCGAATCCGTCATGCATGTATCATGTACGGAACCCGGAATGCCATGTTGATGGAATTCATGTAAATTATATATCTATTAGGTTGAATACACTCCAGAAGTATTCTTCTGAGAAAAATGAACGAATTCGAAACTTGTGTTAGGGAAAGCTTGTGAAAATGTGTACAGGAGTCTATATGAAATTATTCCTTTTATAGAGGATGAAAAATCAGTTATCCACATGCTCACAACTCAGGAATGCATGTTTGTCGAATCCGTCATGCATGTAACATGTACGGAACACGGAATATCATGTTGAAGGAATCTATTCAAATTACATATCTTTAGGGTAGAATTCGCTCCAAGAGGGTTTTTCTGGGATCAAAGTGTGATTCTTGAAACTGGTGATAGGAGAAGCAACGAAGTCCAAGGAACTATTTCAAAGTGCATAAGTAACTTGTTTGGTGGTTGAAACATCTGTCATGCGCATGTTCACAGCTCAGAAATGCATGTTTGAGGAATCCATGATGCATGAAACATGTTCGGAATACGGAATGCCATGGTTATGTAAACAATGTAAATTACATGTGTATTGGTGAGAATTCGCTCAAAGAGTGTTTTCTACTGCCAAATGTCCGATTTTAGAACCTGGTGATACAAAAAACTTATGAAGTCAGAGTAAATATTTCAAAGTGTAATATATGCCTTCTTTGGTGGATGAAAGTTCACTAATCCACATGCTCACAACTCAGAAACGCATGTTTCTTGAATCCGTCATGCATGTATCATGTACGGAACCCGGAATGCCATGTTGATGGAATTCATGTAAATTATATATCTAATAGGTTGAATACACTCCAGAAGTATTCTTCTGTGAAAAATGAACGAATTCGAAACTTGTGTTAGGGAAAGCTTGTGAAAATGTGTACAGGAGTCTATATGAAATTATTCCTTTTATAGAGGATGAAAAATCAGTTATCCACATGCTCACAACTCAGGAATGCATGTTTGTCGAATCCGTCATGCATGTAACATGTACGGAACACGGAATATCATGTAGAAGGAATCTATTCAAATTACATATCTTTAGGGTAGAATTCACTCCAAGAGGGTTTTTCTGGGATCAAAGTGTGATTCTTGAAACTGGTGATAGGAGAAGCAACGAAGTCCAAGGAACTATTTCAAAGTGCATAAGTAACTTGTTTGGTGGTTGAAACATCTGTCATGCGCATGTTCACAGCTCAGAAATGCATGTTTGAGGAATCCGTGATGCATGAAACATGTTCGGAATACGGAATGCCATGGTTATGTAAACAATGTAAATTACATGTGTATTGGTGAGAATTCGCTCAAAGAGTGTTTTCTACTGCCAAATGTCCGATTTTAGAACCTGGTGATACAAAAAACTTATGAAGTCAGAGTAAATATTTCAAAGTGTAATATATGCCTTCTTTGGTGGACGAAAGTTCACTAATCCACATGCTCACAACTCAGAAACGCATGTTTCTCGAATCCGTCATGCATGTATCATGTACGGAACCCGGAATGCCATGTTGATGGAATTCATGTAAATTATATATCTAATAGGTTGAATACACTCCAGAATTATTCTTCTGTGAAAAATGAACGAATTCGAAACTTGTGTTAGGGAAAGCTTGTGAAAATGTGTACACGAGTCTATATGAAATTATTCCTTTTATAGAGGATGAAAAATCAGTAATCCACATGCTCACAACTCAGGAATGCATGTTTGTCGAATCCGTCATGCATGTAACATGTACGGAACACGGAATATCATGTTGAAGGAATGTATTCAAATAACATATATCTAGGGTAGAATTCTCTCCAAGAGGGTTTTTCTGGGATCAAAGTGTGATTCTTGAAACTGGTGATAGGAGAAGCAACGAAGTCCAAGGAACTATTTCAAAGTGCATAAGTAACTTTTTTGGTGGTTGAAACTTCTGTCATGCGCATGTTCACAGCTCAGAAATGCATGTTTGAGGAATCCGTGATGCATGAAACATGTTCGGAATACGGAATGCCATGGTGATGTAAACAATGTAAATTACATTAGTATTGGTGAGAATTCGCTCAAAGAGTGTTTTCTACTGCCAAATGTCCGATTTTAGAACCTGGTGATACAAAAAACTTATGAAGTCAGAGTAAATATTTCAAAGTGTAATATATGCCTTCTTTGGTGGATGAAAGTTCACTAATCCACATGCTCACAACTCAGAAACGCATGTTTCTCGAATCCGTCATGCATGTATCATGTACGGAACCCGGAATGCCATGTTGAAGGAATTCATGTAAATTATATATCTATTAGGTTGAATACACTCCAGAAGTGTTCTTCTGTGAAAAATGAACGAATTCGAAACTTGTGTTAGGGAAAGCTTGTGAAAATGTGTACACGAGTCTATATGAAATTATTCCTTTTATAGAGGATGAAAAATCAGTAATCCACATGCTCACAACTCAGGAATGCATGTTTGTCGAATCCGTCATGCATGTAACATGCACAGAACATGGAATATCATGTTGAAGGAATCTATTCAAATTACATATCTCTAGGGTAGGATTCGCTCCAAGAGGGTTTTTCTGGGATCAAAGTGTGATTCTTGAAACTGGTGATAGGAGAAGCAACGAAGTCCAAGGAACTATTTCAAAGTGCATAAGTAACTTGTTTGGTGGTTGAAACATCTGTCATGCGCATGTTCACAGCTCAGAAATGCATGTTTGAGGAATCCGTGATGCATGAAACATGTTCGGAATACGGAATGCCATGGTGATGTAAACAATGTAAATTACATGTGTATTGGTGAGAATTCGCTCAAAGAGTGTTTTCTACTGCCAAATATCCGATTTTAGAACCTGGTGATACAAAAAACTTATGAAGTCAGAGTAAGTATTTCAAAGTGTAATATATGCCTTCTTTGGTGGATGAAAGATCAGTAATCCACATGCTCACAACTCAGAAATGCATGTTTCTCGAATCCGTCATGCATGTATCATGTACGGAACCCGGAATCCCATGTTGATGGAATTCATGTAAATTATATATCTATTAGGTTGAATACACTCCAGAAGTATTCTTCTGTGAAAAATGAACGAATTCGAAACTTGTGTTAGGGAAAGCTTGTGAAAATGTGTACACGAGTCTATTTGAAGTTATTCCTTTTATAGAGGATGAAAAATCAGTAATCCACATGCTCACAACTCAGGAATGCATGTTTGTCGAATCCGTCATGCATGTAACATGTACGGAACACGGAATATCATGTTGAAGGAATCTATTCAAATTACATATCTCTAGGGTAGAATTCGCTCCAAGAGGGTTTTTCTGGGATCAAAGTGTGATTCTTGAAACTGGTGATAGGAGAAGCAACGAAGTCCAAGGAACTAATTCAAAGTGCATAAGTAACTTGTTTGGTGGTTGAAACATCTGTCATGCGCATGTTCACAGCTCAGAAATGCATGTTTGAGGAATCCGTGATGCATGAAACATGTTCGGAATACGGAATGCCATGGTTATGTAAACAATGTAAATTACATGTGTATTGGTGAGAATTCGCTCAAAGAGTGTTTTCTACTGCCAAATGTCCGATTTTAGAACCTGGTGATACAAAAAACTTCTGAAGTCAGAGTAAATATTTCAAAGTGTAATATATGCCTTCTTTGGTGGATGAAAGTTCACTAATCCACATGCTCACAACTCAGAAACGCATGTTTCTCGAATCCGTCATGCATGTATCATGTACGGAACCCGGAATGCCATGTTGATGGAATTCATGTAAATTATATATCTAATTGGTTGAATACACTCCAGAAGTATTCTTCTGTGAAAAATGAACGAATTCGAAACTTGTGTTAGGGAAAGCTTGTGAAAATGTGTACACGAGTCTATATGAAATTATTCCTTTTATAGAGGATGAAAAATCAGTAATCCACATGCTCACAACTCAGGAATGCATGTTTGTCGAATCCGTCATGCATGTAACATGTACGGAACACGGAATGTCATGTTGAAGGAATGTATTCAAATAACATATATCTAGGGTAGAATTCTCTCCAAGAGGGTTTTTCTGGGATCAAAGTGTGATTCTTGAAACTGGTGATAGGAGAAGCAACGAAGTCCAAGGAACTATTTCAAAGTGCATAAGTAACTTGTTTGGTGGTTGAAACATCTGTCATGCGCATGTTCACAGCTCAGAAATGCATGTTTGAGGAATCCGTGATGCATGAAACATGTTCGGAATACGGAATGCCATGGTGATGTAAACAATGTAAATTACATGTGTATTGGTGAGAATTCGCTCAAAGAGTGTTTTCTACTGCCAAATGTCCGATTTTAGAACCTGGTGATACAAAAAACTTATGAAGTCAGAGTAAATATTTCAAAGTGTCATATATGCCTTCTTTGGTGGATGAAAGTTCACTAATCCACATGCTCACAACTCAGAAACGCATGTTTCTCGAATCCGTCATGCATGTATCATGTACGGAACCCGGAATGCCATGTTGATGGAATTCATGTAAATTATATATCTATTAGGTTGAATAACTCCAGAAGTATTCTTCTGTGAAAAATGAACGAATTCGAAACTTGTGTTAGGGAAAGCTTGTGAAAATATGTACACGAGTCTATATGAAGTTATTCCTTTAATAGAGGATGAAAAATCAGTAATCCACATGCTCACAACTCAGGAATGCATGTTTGTCGTATCCGTCATGCATGTAACATGTACGGAACACGGAATATCAAGTTGAAGGGATGTATTCAAATTACATATCTTTCGGGTAGAATTCGCTCCAAGAGGGTTTTTCTGGGATCAAAGTGTGATTCTTGAAACTGGTGATAGGAGAAGCAACGAAGTCCAAGGAACTATTTCAAAGTGCATAAGTAACTTGTTTGGTGGTTGAAACATCTGTCATGCGCATGTTCACAGCTCAGAAATGCATGTTTGAGGAATCCGTGATGCATGAAACATGTTCGGAATACGGAATGCCATGGTGATGTAAACAATGTAAATTACATGTGTATTGGTGAGAATTCGCTCAAAGAGTGTTTTCTACTGCCAAATGTCCGATTTTAGAACCTGGTGATACAAAAAACTTATGAAGTCAGAGTAAATATTTCAAAGTGTAATATATGCCTTCTTTGGTGGATGAAAGTTCACTAATCCACATGCTCACAACTCAGAAACGCATGTTTCTCGAATCCGTCATGCATGTATCATGTACGGAACCCGGAATGCCATGGTGATGGAATTCATGTAAATTATATATCTATTAGGTTGAATACACTCCAGAAGTATTCTTCTGTGAAAAATGAACGAATTCGAAACTTGTGTTAGGGAAAGCTTGTGAAAATGTGTACACGAGTCTATATGAAATTATTCCTTTTATAGAGGATGAAAAATCTGTAATCCACATGCTCACAACTCAGGAATACATGTATGTCGAAACGGGCATGCATGTAACATGTACGGAACACGGAATATCATGTTGAAGGAATCTATTGAAATTACATATCTCTAGGGTACAATTCGCTCCAAGAGGGTTTTTCTGGGATCAAAGTGTGATTCTTGAAACTGGTGATAGGAGAAGCAACGAAGTCCAAGGAACTATTTCAAAGTGCATAAGTAACTTGTTTGGTGGTTGAAACATCTGTCATGCACATGTTCACAGCTCAGAAATGCATGTTTGAGGAATCCGTGATGCATGAAACATGTTCGGGATACGGAATGCCATAGTTATGTAAACAATGTAAATTATATGTGTATTGGTGAGAATTCGCTCAAAGAGTGTTTTCTACTGCCAAATGTCCGATTTTAGAACCTGGTGATACAAAAAACTTATGAAGTCAGAGTAAATATTTCAAAGTGTAATATATGCCTTCTTTGGTGGATGAAAGTTCACTAATCCACATGCTCACAACCCAGAAACGCATGTTTCTCGAATCCGTCATGCATGTAGCATGTACGGAACCCGGAATGTCATGGTGATGGAATTCATGTAAATTATATATCTATTAGGTTGAATACACTCCAGAAGTATTCTTCTGTGAAAAATGAACGAATTCGAAACTTGTCTTAGGGAAAGCTTGTGAAAATGTGTACACGAGTCTATATGAAATTATTCCTTTTATAGAGGATGAAAAGTCAGTAATAGACATGGTCACAACTCAGGAATGCATGTATGTCGAATCCGTCATGCATGTTACATGTACGGAACACGGAATATCATGTTGAAGGAATCTATTCAAATTACATATCTCTAAGGTAGAATTCTCTCCAAGAGGGTTTTTCTGGGATCAAAGTGTGATTCTTGAAACTGGTGATAGGAGAAGCAACGAAGTCCAAGGAACTATTTCAAAGTGCATAAGTAACTTGTTTGGTGGTTGAAACATCTGTCATGCGCATGTTCACAGCTCAGAAATGCATGTTTGAGGAATCCGTGATGCATGAAACATGTTCGGAATACGGAATGCCATGGTGATGTAAACAATGTAAATAACATGTGTATTGGTGAGAATTCGCTCAAAGAGTGTTTTCTACTGCCAAATGTCCGATTTTAGAACCTGGTGATACAAAAAACTTATGAAGTCAGAGTAAATATTTCAAAGTGTAATATATGCCTTCTTTGGTGGATGAAAGTTCACTAATCCACATGCTCACAACTCAGAAACGCATGTTTCTCGAATCCGTCATGCATGTATCATGTACGGAACCCGGAATGCCATGTTGATGGAATTCATGTAAATTATATCTCTATTAGGTTGAATACACTCCAGAAGTGTTCTTCTGTGAAAAATGAACGAATTCGAAACTTGTGTTAGGGAAAGCTTGTGAAAATGTGTACACGAGTCTATATGAAATTATTCCTTTTATAGAGGATGAAAAATCAGTAATCCACATGCTCACAACTCAGGAATGCATGTTTGTCGAATCCGTCATGCATGTAACATGCACAGAACATGGAATATCATGTTGAAGGAATCTATTCAAATTACATATCTCTAGGGTAGAATTCTCTCCAAGAGGGTTTTTCTGGGATCAAAGTGTGATTCTTGAAACTGGTGGTAGGAGAAGCAACGAAGTCCAAGGAACTATTTCAAAGTGCATAAGTAACTGTTTGGTTGTTGAAACATCTGTCATGCGCATGTTCACAGCTCAGAAATGCATGTTTGAGGAATCCGTGATGCATGAAACATGTTCGGAATACGGAATGCCATGGTGATGTAAACAATGTAAATTACATGTGTATTGGTGAGAATTCGCTCAAAGAGTGTTTTCTACTGCCAAATGTCCGATTTTAGAACCTGGTGATACAAAAAACTTATGAAGTCAGAGTAAATATTTCAAAGTGTAATATATGCCTTCTTTGGTGGATGAAAGTTCACTAATCCACATGCTCACAACTCAGAAACGCATGTTTCTCAAATCCGTCATGCATGTAACATGTACGGAACCCGGAATGCCATGGTAATGGAATTCATGTAAATTATATCTCTATTAGGTTGAATACACTCCTGAAGTATTCTTCTGTGAAAAATGAACGAATTCGAAACTTGTGTTAGGTAAAGCTTGTGAAAATGTGTACACGATTCTATATGAAATTATTCCTTTTATAGAGGATGAAAAGTCAGTAATAGACATGGTCACAACTCAGGAATGCATGTTTGTCGAATCCGTCATGCATGTTACATGTACAGAACACGGAATATCATGTTGAAGGAATGTATTCAAATTACATATCTCTAGGGTAGAATTCGCTCCAAGAGGGTTTTTCTGGGATCAAAGTGTGATTCTTGAAACTGGTGATAGGAGAAGCAACGAAGTCCAATGGAACTATTTCAAAGTGCATGAGTAACTTGTTTGGTGGTTGAAACATCTGTCATGCACATGTACACAGCTCAGAAATGCATGTTTGAGGAATCCGTGATGCATGAAACATGTTCGGAATACGGAATGCCATGGTGATGTAAACAATGTAAATTACATGTGTATTGGTGAGAATTCGCTCAAAGAGTGTTTTCTACTGCCAAATGTCCGATTTTAGAACCTGGTGATACAAAAAACTTATGAAGTCAGAGTAAATATTTCAAAGTGTAATATATGCCTTCTTTGGTGGATGAAAGTTCACTAATCCACATGCTCACAACCCAGAAACGCATGTTTCTCGAATCCGTCATGCATGTAGCATGTACGGAACCCGGAATGTCATGGTGATGGAATTCATGTAAATTATATATCTATTAGGTTGAATACACTCCAGAAGTATTCTTCTGTGAAAAATGAACGAATTCGAAACTTGTCTTAGGGAAAGCTTGTGAAAATGTGTACACAAGTCTATATGAAATTATTCCTTTTATAGAGGATGAAAAGTCAGTAATAGACATGGTCACAACTCAGGAATGCATGTATGTCGAATCCGTCATGCATGTTACATGTACAGAACACGGAATATCATGTTGAAGGAATGTATTCAAATTCCATATCTCTAGGGTAGAATTCGCTCCAAGAGGGTTTTTCTGGGATCAAAGTGTGATTCTTGAAACTGGTGATAGGAGAAGCAACGAAGTATAAGGAACTATTTCAAAGTGCATAAGTAACATGTTTGGTGGTTGAAACATCTGTCATGCACATGTTCACAGCTCAGAAATGCATGTTTGAGGAATCCGAGATGCATGAAACATGTTCGGAATACGGAATGCCATGGTTATGTAAACAATGTAAATTACATGTGTATTGGTGAGAATTCGCTCAAAGAGTGTTTTCTACTGCCAAATGTCCGATTTTAGAACCTGGTGATACAAAAAAATTATGAAGTCAGAGTAAATATTTCAAAGTGTAATATATGCCTTCTTTGGTGGATGAAAGTTCACTAATCCACATGCTCACAACTCAGAAACGCATGTTTCTCAAATCCGTCATGCATGTATCATGTATGGAACCCGGAATGCCATGTTGATGGAATTCATGTAAATTATATATCTAATAGGTTGAATACACTCCAGAAGTATTCTTCTGTGAAAAATGAACGAATTCGAAACTTGTGTTAGGGAAAGCTTTTGAAAATGTGTACACGAGTCTATATGAAATTATTCCTTTTATAGAGGATGAAAAATCAGTAATCCACATGCTCACAACTCAGGAATGCATGTATGTCGAATCCGGCATGCATGTAACATGTACGGAACACGGAATATCATGTTGAAGGAATGTATTCAAATTACATATCTCTAGGGTAGAATTCTCTCCAAGAGGGTTTTTCTGGGATCAAAGTGTGATTCTTGAAACTGGTGATAGGAGAAGCAACGAAGTCCAAGGAACTATTTCAAAGTGCATAAGTAACTTGTTTGGTGGTTGAAACATCTGTCATGCGCATGTTCACAGCTCAGAAATGCATGTTTGAGGAATCCGTGATGCATGAAACATGTTCGGAATACGGAATGCCATGGTGATGTAAACAATGTAAATTACATGTGTATTGGTGAGAATTCGCTCAAAGAGTGTTTTCTACTGCCAAATGTCCGATTTTAGAACCTGGTGATACATAAAACTTATGAAGTCAGAGTAAATATTTCAAAGTGTAATATATGCCTTCTTTGGTGGATGAAAGTTCACTAATCCACATGCTCACAACTCAGAAACGCATGTTTCTCGAATCCGTCATGCATGTATCATGTACGGAACCCGGAATGCCATGTTGATGGAATTCATGTAAATTATATATCTATTAGGTTGAATACACTCCAGAAGTGTTCTTCTGTGAAAAATGAAAGAATTAGAAACTTGTGTTAGGGAAAGCTTGTGAAAATGTGTACACGAGTCTATATGAAATTATTCCTTTTATAGAGGATGAAAAATCAGTAATCCACATGCTCACAACTCAGGAATGCATGTTTGTCGAATCCGTCATGCATGTAACATGTACGGAACACGGAATATCATGTTGAAGGAATGTATTCAAATTACATATCTCTAGGGTAGAATTCTCTCCAAGAGGGTTTTTCTGGGATCAAAGTGTGATTCTTGAAACTGGTGATAGGAGAAGCAACGAAGTCCAAGGAACTATTTCAAAGTGCATAAGTAACTTGTTTGGTGGTTGAAACATCTGTCATGCGCATGTTCACAGCTCAGAAATGCATGTTTGAGGAATCCGTGATGCATGAAACATGTTCGGAATACGGAATGCCATGGTGATGTAAACAATGTAAATAACATGTGTATTGGTGAGAATTCGCTCAAAGAGTGTTTTCTACTGCCAAATGTCCGATTTTAGAACCTGGTGATACAAAAAACTTATGAAGTCAGAGTAAATATTTCAAAGTGTAATATATGCCTTCTTTGGTGGATGAAAGTTCACTAATCCACATGCTCACCACTCAGAAACGCATGTTTCTCGAATCCGTCATGCATGTATCATGTACGGAACCCGGAATGCCATGTTGATGGAATTCATGTAAATTATATATCTATTAGGTTGAATACACTCCAGAAGTGTTCTTCTGTGAAAAATGAACGAATTCGAAACTTGTGTTAGGGAAAGCTTGTGAAAATGTGTACACGAGTCTATATGAAATTATTCCTTTTATAGAGGATGAAAAATCAGTAATCCACATGCTCACAACTCAGGAATGCATGTATGTCGAATCCGTCATGCATGTAACAAGTACGGAACACGGAATATCATGTTGAAGGAATCTATTCAAATTACATATCTCTAGGGTAGAATTCGCTCCAAGAGGGTTTTTCTGGGATCAAAGTGTGATTCTTGAAACTGGTGGTAGGAGAAGCAACGAAGTCCAAGGAACTATTTCAAAGTGCATAAGTAACTTGTTTGGTTGTTGAAACATCTGTCATGCGCATGTTCACAGCTCAGAAATGCATGTTTGAGGAATCCGTGATGCATGAAACATGTTCGGAATACGGAATGCCATGGTGATGTAAACAATGTAAATTACATGTGTATTGGTGAGAATTCGCTCAAAGAGTGTTTTCTACTGCCAAATGTCCGATTTTAGAACCTGGTGATACAAAAAAATTATGAAGTCAGAGTAAATATTTCAAAGTGTAATATATGCCTTCTTTGGTGGATGAAAGTTCACTAATCCACATGCTCACAACTCAGAAACGCATGTTTCTCAAATCCGTCATGCATGTAACATGTACGGAACCCGGAATGCCATGGTAATGGAATTCATGTAAATTATATCTCTATTAGGTTGAATACACTCCTGAAGTATTCTTCTGTGAAAAATGAACGAATTCGAAACTTGTGTTAGGTAAAGCTTGTGAAAATGTGTACACGAGTCTATATGAAATTATTCCTTTTATAGAGGATGAAAAGTCAGTAATAGACATGGTCACAACTCAGGAATGCATGTTTGTCGAATCCGTCATGCATGTTACATGTACAGAACACGGAATATCATGTTGAAGGAATGTATTCAAATTCCATATCTCTAGGGTAGAATTCGCTCCAAGAGGGTTTTTCTGGGATCAAAGTGTGATTCTTGAAACTGGTGATAGGAGAAGCAACGAAGTCCAAGGAACTATTTCAAAGTGCATAAGTAACATGTTTGGTGGTTGAAACATCTGTCATGCACATGTTCACAGCTCAGAAATGCATGTTTGAGGAATCCGAGATGCATGAAACATGTTCGGAATACGGAATGCCATGGTTATGTAAACAATGTAAATTACATGTGTATTGGTGAGAATTCGCTCAAAGAGTGTTTTCTACTGCCAAATGTCCGATTTTAGAACCTGGTGATACAAAAAAATTATGAAGTCAGAGTAAATATTTCAAAGTGTAATATATGCCTTCTTTGGTGGATGAAAGTTCACTAATCCACATGCTCACAACTCAGAAACGCATGTTTCTCAAATCCGTCATGCATGTATCATGTATGGAACCCGGAATGCCATGTTGATGGAATTCATGTAAATTATATATCTAATAGGTTGAATACACTCCAGAAGTATTCTTCTGTGAAAAATGAACGAATTCGAAACTTGTGTTAGGGAAAGCTTTTGAAAATGTGTACACGAGTCTATATGAAATTATTCCTTTTATAGAGGATGAAAAATCAGTAATCCACATGCTCACAACTCAGGAATGCATGTATGTCGAATCCGGCATGCATGTAACATGTACGGAACACGGAATATCATGTTGAAGGAATGTATTCAAATTACATATCTCTAGGGTAGAATTCTCTCCAAGAGGGTTTTTCTGGGATCAAAGTGTGATTCTTGTAACAGGTGATAGGGGAAGCAACGAAGACCAAGGAAATATTTCAAAGTGCATAAGTAAATTGTTTGGTGGTTGAAACATCTGTCATGCGCATGTTCACAGCTCAGAAATGCATGTTTGAGGAATCCGTGATGCATGAAACATGTTCGGAATACGGAATGCCATGGTTATGTAAACAACGTTAATTACATGTGTATTGGTGAGAATTCGCTCAAAGAGTGTTTTCTACTGCCAAATGTCCGATTTTAGAACCTGGTGATACAAAAAACTTATGAAGTCAGAGTAAGTATTTCAAAGTGTAATATATGCCTTATTTGGTGGATGAAAGTTCACTAATCCACATGCTCACAACTCAGAAACGCATGTTTCTCGAATCCATCATGCATGTATCAAGTACGGAACCCGGAATGCCATGTTGATAGAACTCAGGTAAATTAAATATCTATTAGGTTGAATACACTCCAGAAGTGTTCTTCTGTGAAAAATGAACGAATTCGAAACTTGTGTTAGGGAAAGCTTGTGAAAATGTGTACACGAGTCTATATGAAATTATTCCTTTTATAGAGGATGAAAAATCAGTAATCCACATGCTCACAACTCAGGAATGCATGTTTGTCGAATCCGTCATGCATGTAACATGTACTGAACACGGAATGTCATCTTGAAGGAATCTATTCAAATTACATATCTCTAGGGTAGAATTCGCTCCAAGAGGGTTTTTCTGGGATCAAAGTGTGATTCTTGAAACTGGTGATAGGAGAAGCAACGAAGTCCAAGGAACTATTTCAAAGTGCATAAGTAACTTGTTTGGTGGTTGAAATGTCTGTCATGCGCATGTTCAAAGCTCAGAAATGCATGTTTGCGGATTCCGTGATGCATGAAACATGTTCGGAATACGGAATGCCATGGTTATGCAAACAATGTAAATTACATGTGTATTGGTGAGAATTCGCTCAAAGAGTGTTTTCCACTGCCAAATGTCCGATTTTAGAACCTGGTGATACAAAAAACTTATGAAGTCAGAGTAAATATTTCAAAGTGTAATATATGACTTATTTGGTGGATGAAAATTCACTAATCCACATGCTCACAACTCAGAAACGTATGTTTCTCGAATCCGTCATGCATGTATCATGTACGGAACCCGGAATGCCATGTTGATGGAATTCATGTTAATTATATATCTATTAGGTTGAATACACTCCAGAAGTATTCTTCTGTGAAAAATGAACGAATTCGAAACTTGTGTTAGGGAAAGCTTTTGAAAATGTGTACACGAGTCTATATGAAATTATTCCTTTTATAGAGGATGAAAAATCAGTAATCCACATGCTCACAACTCAGGAATGCATGTATGTCGAATCCGTCATGCATGTAACATGTACGGAACACGGAATATCATGTTGAAGGAATGTATTCAAATTACATATCTCTAGGGTAGAATTCTCTCCAAGAGGGTTTTTCTGGGATCAAAGTGTGATTCTTGAAACTGGTGATAGGAGAAGCAACGAAGTCCAAGGAACTATTTCAAAGTGCATAAGTAACTTGTTTGGTGGTTGAAACATCTGTCATGCGCATGTTCACAGCTCAGAAATGCATGTTTGAGGAATCCGTGATGCATGAAACATGTTCGGAATACGGAATGCCATGGTGATGTAAACAATGTAAATTACATGTGTATTGGTGAGAATTCGCTCAAAGAGTGTTTTCTACTGCCAAATGTCCGATTTTAGAACCTGGTGATACATAAAACTTATGAAGTCAGAGTAAATATTTCAAAGTGTAATATATGCCTTCTTTGGTGGATGAAAGTTCACTAATCCACATGCTCACAACTCAGAAACGCATGTTTCTCGAATCCGTCATGCATGTATCATGTACGGAACCCGGAATGCCATGTTGATGGAATTCATGTAAATTATATATCTATTAGGTTGAATACACTCCAGAAGTGTTCTTCTGTGAAAAATGAAAGAATTAGAAACTTGTGTTAGGGAAAGCTTGTGAAAATGTGTACACGAGTCTATATGAAATTATTCCTTTTATAGAGGATGAAAAATCAGTAATCCACATGCTCACAACTCAGGAATGCATGTTTGTCGAATCCGTCATGCATGTAACATGTACGGAACACGGAATATCATGTTGAAGGAATCTATTCATATTACATATCTCTAGGGTAGAATTCGCTCCAAGAGGGTTTTTCTGGGATCAAAGTGTGATTCTTGAAACTGGTGATAGGAGAAGCAACGAAGTAAAAGGAAATATTTCAAAGTGCATAAGTAACTTGTTTGGTGGTTGAAACATCTGTCATGCGCATGATCACAGTTCAGAAATGCATGTTTGAGGATTCCGTGATGCATGAAACATGTTCGGAATACGGAATGCCATGGTTATTTAAACAATGTAAATTACATGTGTATTGGTGAGAATTCGCTCAAAGAGTGTTTTCTACTGCCAAATGTCCGATTTTAGAACCTGGTGATACAAAAAACTTATGAAGACAGAGTAATTATTTCAAAGTGTAATATATGCCTTCTTTGGTGGATGAAAGTTCACTAACCAACATGCTCACAACTCATAAACGTATGTTTCTCGAATCCGTCATGCATGTATCATGTACGGAGCCCAGAATACCATGTTGATGGAATTCATGTAAATTATATATCTATTAGGTTGAACACACTCCAGAAGTATTCTTGTGTGAAAAATGAACGAATTCGAAACTTGTGTTAGGGAAAGCTTGTGAAAATGTGTACACGAGTCTATATGAAATTATTCCTTTTATAGAGGATGAAAAATCAGTAATCCACATGCTCACAACTCAGGAATGCATGTTTGTCGAATCCGTAATGCATGTAACATGTACGGAACACGGAATGTCATGTTGAAGGAATCTATTCAAATTACATATCTCTAGGGTAGAATTCGCTCCAAGAGGGTTTTTCTGGGATCAAAGTGTGATTCTTGAAACTGGTGATAGGAGAAGCAACGAAGTCCAAGGAACTATTTCAAAGTGCATAAGTAACTTGTTTGGTGGTTGAAATGTCTGTCATGCGCATGTTCAAAGCTCAGAAATGCATGTTTGAGGATTCCGTGATGCATGAAACATGTTCGGAATACGGAATGCCATGGTTATGTAAACAATGTAAATTACATGTGTATTGGTGAGAATTCGCTCAAAGAGTGTTTTCTACTGCCAAATGTCCGATTTTAGAACCTGGTGATACAAAAAACTTATGAAGTCAGAGTAAATATTTCAAAGTGTAATATATGACTTATTTGGTGGATGAAAATTCACTAATCCACATGCTCACAACTCAGAAACGTATGTTTCTCGAATCCGTCATGCATGTATCATGTACGGAACCCGGAATGCCATGTTGATGGAATTCATGTAAATTATATATCTATTAGGTTGAATACACACCAGAATTATTCTTCTGTGAAAAATGAACGAATTCGAAACTTGTGTTAGGGAAAGCTGGTGAAAATGTGTACACGAGTCTATATGAAATTATTCCTTTTATAGAGGATGAAAAATCTGTTATCCACATGCTCACAACTCAGGAATGCATGTTTGTCGAATCCGTCATGCATGTAACATGTACGGGACACGGAATATCATGTTGAAGGAATCTATTCAAATTACATATCTCTAGGGTAGAATTCGCTCCAAGAGGGTTTTTCTGGGATCAAAGTGTGATTCTTGAAACTGGTGATAGGAGAAGCAACGAAGTCCAAGGAACTATTTCAAAGTGCATAAGTAACTTGTTTGGTGGTTCAAATGTCTGTCATGCTCATGTTCACAGCTCAGAAATGCATGTTTGAGGAATCCGTGATGCATGAAACATGTTCGGAATACGGAATGCCATGGTTATGTAAACAATGTAAATTACATGTGTATTGGTGAGAATTCGCTCAAAGAGTTTTTTCTACTGCCAAATGTCCGGTTTTAGAACCTGGTGATACAAAAAACTTATGAAGTCAGAGTAAATATTTCAAAGTGTAATATATGCCTTCTTTGGTGGATGAAAGTTCACTAATCCACATGCTCACAACTCAGAAATGCATGTTTCTCGAATCCGTCATGCATGTATCATGTACGGAACCCGGAAAGCCATGTTGATGGAATTCATGTAAATTATATATCTATTAGGTTGAATACACTCCAGAAGTATTCTTCTGTGAAAAATGAACGAATTCGAAACTTGTGTTAGGGAAAGCTTGTGAAAATGTGTACACGAGTCTATATGAAATTATTCCTTTTATAGAGGATGAAAAATCAGTAATCCTCATGCTCACAACTCAGGAATGCATGTATGTCGAATCAGTCATGCATGTAACATGTACGGAACACGGAATTTCATGTTGAAAGAATCTATTCAAATTACATATCCCTAGGGTAGAATTCGCTCCAAGATGGTTTTTCTGGGATCAAAGTGTGATTCTTGTAACAGGTGATAGGAGAAGCAACCAAGACCAAGGAACTATTTCAAAGTGCATAAGTAAATTTTTTGGTGGTTGAAACATCTGTCATGCGCATGTTCACAGCTCAGAAATGCATGTTTGAGGAATCCGTGATGCATGAAACATGTTCGGAATACGGAATGCCATGGTTATGTAAACAACGTTAATTACATGTGTATTGGTGAGAATTCGCTCAAAGAGTGTTTTCTACTGCCAAATGTCCGATTTTAGAACCTGGTGATACAAAAAACTTATGAAGTCAGAGTAAGTATTTCAAAGTGTAATATATGCCTTATTTGGTGGATGAAAGTTCACTAATCCACATGCTCACAACTCAGAAACGCATGTTTCTCGAATCCATCATGCATGTATCAAGTACGGAACCCGGAATGCCATGTTGATAGAACTCAGGTAAATTAAATATCTATTAGGTTGAATACACTCCAGAAGTGTTCTTCTGTGAAAAATGAACGAATTCGAAACTTGTGTTAGGGAAAGCTTGTGAAAATGTGTACACGAGTCTATATGAAATTATTCCTTTTATAGAGGATGAAAAATCAGTAATCCACATGCTCACAACTCAGGAATGCATGTTTGTCGAATCCGTCATGCATGTAACATGTACTGAACACGGAATGTCATCTTGAAGGAATCTATTCAAATTACATATCTCTAGGGTAGAATTCGCTCCAAGAGGGTTTTTCTGGGATCAAAGTGTGATTCTTGAAACTGGTGATAGGAGAAGCAACGAAGTCCAAGGAACTATTTCAAAGTGCATAAGTAACTTGTTTGGTGGTTGAAATGTCTGTCATGCGCATGTTCAAAGCTCAGAAATGCATGTTTGCGGATTCCGTGATGCATGAAACATGTTCGGAATACGGAATGCCATGGTTATGTAAACAATGTAAATTACATGTGTATTGGTGAGAATTCGCTCAAAGAGTGTTTTCCACTGCCAAATGTCCGATTTTAGAACATGGTGATACAAAAAACTTATGAAGTCAGAGTAAATATTTCAAAGTGTAATATATGACTTATTTGGTGGATGAAAATTCACTAATCCACATGCTCACAACTCAGAAACGTATGTTTCTCGAATCCGTCATGCATGTATCATGTACGGAACCCGGAATGCCATGTTGATGGAATTCATGTAAATTATATATCTATTAGGTTGAATACACTCCAGAAGTATTCTTCTGTGAAAAATGAACGAATTCGAAACTTGTGTTAGGGAAAGCTGGTGAAAATGTGTACACGACTCTATATGAAATTATTCCTTTTATAGAGGATGAAAAATCTGTTATCCACATGCTCACAACTCAGGAATGCATGTTTGTCGAATCCGTCATGCATGTAACATGTACGGGACACGGAATATCATGTTGAAGGAATCTATTCAAATTACATATCTCTAGGGTAGAATTCGCTCCAAGAGGGTTTTTCTGGGATCAAAGTGTGATTCTTGAAACTGGTGATAGGAGAAGCAACGAAGTCCAAGGAACTATTTCAAAGTGCATAAGTAACTTGTTTGGTGGTTCAAACATCTGTCATGCTCATGTTCACAGCTCAGAAATGCATGTTTGAGGAATCCGTGATGCATGAAACATGTTCGGAATACGGAATGCCATGGTTATGTAAACAATGTAAATTACATGTGTATTGGTGAGAATTCGCTCAAAGAGTGTTTTCTACTGCCAAATGTCCGGTTTTAGAACCTGGTGATACAAAAAAATTATGAAGTCAGAGTAAATATTTCAAAGTGTAATATATGCCTTCTTTGGTGGATGAAAATTCACTAATCCACATGCTCACAACTCAGAAACGCATACTTCTCGAATCCGTCATGCATGTATCATGTACGGAACCCGGAATACCGTGTTGATGGAATTCATGTAAATTATATATCTATTAGGTTGAATACACTCCAGAAGTATTCTTCTGTGAAAAATGAACGAATTCGAATCTTGTGTTAGGGAAAGCTTGTGAAAATGTGTACACGAGTCTATATGAAATTATTCCTTTTATAGAGGATGAAAAATCAGTAATCCACATGCTCACAACTCAGGAATGCATGTATGTCGAATCCGTCATGCATGTAACATGTACGGAACACGGAATATCATGTTGAAGGAATCTATTCAAATTACATATCTCTAGGGTAGAATTCGCTCCAAGAGGGTTTTTCTGGGATCAAAGTGTGATTGTTGAAACTGGTGATAGGAGAAGCAACGAAGTCCAAGGAACTATTTCAAAGTGCATAAGTAACTTGTTTGGTGGTTGAAACATCTGTCATGCGCATGTTCACAGCTCAGAAATGCATGTTTGAGGAATCCGTGATGCATGAAACATGTTCAGAATACGGAATGCCATGGTTATGTAAACAATGTAAATTACATGTGTATTGGTGAGAATTCGCTCAAAGAGTGTTTTCTACTGCCAAATGTCCGATTTTAGAACCTGGTGATACAAAAAACTTATGAAGTCAGAGTAAATATTTCAAAGTGTAATATATGACTTATTTGGTGGATGAAAATTCACTAATCCACATGCTCACAACTCAGAAACGCATGTTTCTCGAATCCGTCATGCATGTATCATGTACGGAACCCGGAATGCCATGTTGATGGAATTCATGTAAATTATATATCTATTAGGTTGAATACACTCCAGAAGTATTCTTCTGTGAAAAATGAACGAATTCGAAACTTCTGTTAGGGAAAGCTGGTGAAAATGTGTACACGAGTCTATATGAAATTATTCCTTTTATAGAGGATGAAAAATCTGTTATCCACATGCTCACAACTCAGGAATGCATGTTTGTCGAATCCGTCATGCATGTAACATGTACGGGACACGGAATATCATGTTGAAGGAATCTATTCAAATTACATATCTCTAGGGTAGAATTCGCTCCAAGAGGGTTTTTCTGGGATCAAAGTGTGATTCTTGAAACTGGTGATAGGAGAAGCAACGAAGTCCAAGGAACTATTTCAAAGTGCATAAGTAACTTGTTTGGTGGTTCAAACATCTGTCATGCTCATGTTCACAGCTCAGAAATGCATGTTTGAGGAATCCGTGATGCATGAAACATGTTCGGAATACGGAATGCCATGGTTCTGTAAACAATGTAAATTACATGTGTATTGGTGAGAATTCGCTCAAAGAGTGTTTTCTACTGCCAAATGTCCGATTTTAGAACCTGGTGATACAAAAAACTTATGAAGTCAGAGTAAATATTTCAAAGTGTAATATATGACTTCTTTGGTGGATGAAAATTCACTAATCCACATGCTCACAACTCAGAAACGCATGTTTCTCGAATCCGTCATGCATGTATCATGTATGGAACCCGGAATGCCATGTTGATGGAATTCATGTAAATTATATATCTATTAGGTTGAATACACTCCAGAAGTATTCTTCTGTGAAAAATGAACGAATTCGAAACTTGTGTTAGGGAAAGCTGGTGAAAATGTGTACACGAGTCTATATGAAATTATTCCTTTTATAGAGAATGAAAAATCAGTTATCCACATGCTCACAACTCAGGAATGCATGTTTGTCGAATCCGTCATGCATGTAACATGTACGGGACACGGAATATCATGTTGAAGGAATCTATTCAAATTACATATCTCTAGGGTAGAATTCGCTCCAAGAGGGTTTTTCTGGGATCAAAGTGTGATTCTTGAAACTGGTGATAGGAGAAGCAACGAAGTCCACGGAACAATTTCAAAGAGCATAAGTAACTTGTTTGGTGGTTGAAACATCTGTCATGCGCATGTTCACAGCTCAGAAATGCATGTTTGAGGAATCCGTGATGCATGAAACATGTTCGGAATACGGAATGCCATGGTTATGTAAACAATGTAAATTACATGTGTATTGGTGAGAATTCGCTCAAAGAGTGTTTTCTACTGCCAAATGTCCGGTTTTAGAACCTGGTGATACAAAAAATTATGAAGTCAGAGTAAATATTTCAAAGTGTAATATATGCCTTCTTTGGTGGATGAAAATTCACTAATCCACATGCTCACAACTCAGAAACGCATACTTCTCGAATCCGTCATGCATGTATCATGTACGGAACCCGGAATACCGTGTTGATGGAATTCATGTAAATTATATATCTATTAGGTTGAATACACTCCAGAAGTATTCTTCTGTGAAAAATGAACGAATTCGAATCTTGTGTTAGGGAAAGCTTGTGAAAATGTGTACACGAGTCTATATGAAATTATTCCTTTTATAGAGGATGAAAAATCAGTAATCCACATGCTCACAACTCAGGAATGCATGTATGTCGAATCCGTCATGCATGTAACATGTACGGAACACGGAATATCATGTTGAAGGAATCTATTCAAATTACATATCTCTAGGGTAGAATTCGCTCCAAGAGGGTTTTTCTGGGATCAAAGTGTGATTGTTGAAACTGGTGATAGGAGAAGCAACGAAGTCCAAGGAACTATTTCAAAGTGCATAAGTAACTTGTTTGGTGGTTGAAACATCTGTCATGCGCATGTTCACAGCTCAGAAATGCATGTTTGAGGAATCCGTGATGCATGAAACATGTTCAGAATACGGAATGCCATGGTTATGTAAACAATGTAAATTACATGTGTATTGGTGAGAATTCGCTCAAAGAGTGTTTTCTACTGCCAAATGTCCGATTTTAGAACCTGGTGATACAAAAAACTTATGAAGTCAGAGTAAATATTTCAAAGTGTAATATATGACTTATTTGGTGGATGAAAATTCACTAATCCACATGCTCACAACTCAGAAACGCATGTTTCTCGAATCCGTCATGCATGTATCATGTACGGAACCCGGAATGCCATGTTGATGGAATTCATGTAAATTATATATCTATCAGGTTGAATACACTCCAGAAGTATTCTTCTGTGAAAAATGAACGAATTCGAAACTTCTGTTAGGGAAAGCTGGTGAAAATGTGTACACGAGTCTATATGAAATTATTCCTTTTATAGAGGATGAAAAATCTGTTATCCACATGCTCACAACTCAGGAATGCATGTTTGTCGAATCCGTCATGCATGTAACATGTACGGGACACGGAATATCATGTTGAAGGAATCTATTCAAATTACATATCTCTAGGGTAGAATTCGCTCCAAGAGGGTTTTTCTGGGATCAAAGTGTGATTCTTGAAACTGGTGATAGGAGAAGCAACGAAGTCCAAGGAACTATTTCAAAGTGCATAAGTAACTTGTTTGGTGGTTCAAACATCTGTCATGCTCATGTTCACAGCTCAGAAATGCATGTTTGAGGAATCCGTGATGCATGAAACATGTTCGGAATACGGAATGCCATGGTTATGTAAACAATGTAAATTACATGTGTATTGGTGAGAATTCGCTCAAAGAGTGTTTTCTACTGCCAAATGTCCGGTTTTAGAACCTGGTGATACAAAAAAATTATGAAGTCAGAGTAAATATTTCAAAGTGTAATATATGCCTTCTTTGGTGGATGAAAATTCACTAATCCACATGCTCACAACTCAGAAACGCATACTTCTCGAATCCGTCATGCATGTATCATGTACGGAACCCGGAATACCGTGTTGATGGAATTCATGTAAATTATATATCTATTAGGTTGAATACACTCCAGAAGTATTCTTCTGTGAAAAATGAACGAATTCGAATCTTGTGTTAGGGAAAGCTTGTGAAAATGTGTACACGAGTCTATATGAAATTATTCCTTTTATAGAGGATGAAAAATCAGTAATCCACATGCTCACAACTCAGGAATGCATGTATGTCGAATCCGTCATGCATGTAACATGTACGGAACACGGAATATCATGTTGAAGGAATCTATTCAAATTACATATCTCTAGGGTAGAATTCGCTCCAAGAGGGTTTTTCTGGGATCAAAGTGTGATTGTTGAAACTGGTGATAGGAGAAGCAACGAAGTCCAAGGAACTATTTCAAAGTGCATAAGTAACTTGTTTGGTGGTTGAAACATCTGTCATGCGCATGTTCACAGCTCAGAAATGCATGTTTGAGGAATCCGTGATGCATGAAACATGTTCAGAATACGGAATGCCATGGTTATGTAAACAATGTAAATTACATGTGTATTGGTGAGAATTCGCTCAAAGAGTGTTTTCTACTGCCAAATGTCCGATTTTAGAACCTGGTGATACAAAAAACTTATGAAGTCAGAGTAAATATTTCAAAGTGTAATATATGACTTATTTGGTGGATGAAAATTCACTAATCCACATGCTCACAACTCAGAAACGCATGTTTCTCGAATCCGTCATGCATGTATCATGTACGGAACCCGGAATGCCATGTTGATGGAATTCATGTAAATTATATATCTATTAGGTTGAATACACTCCAGAAGTATTCTTCTGTGAAAAATGAACGAATTCGAAACTTCTGTTAGGGAAAGCTGGTGAAAATGTGTACACGAGTCTATATGAAATTATTCCTTTTATAGAGGATGAAAAATCTGTTATCCACATGCTCACAACTCAGGAATGCATGTTTGTCGAATCCGTCATGCATGTAACATGTACGGGACACGGAATATCATGTTGAAGGAATCTATTCAAATTACATATCTCTAGGGTAGAATTCGCTCCAAGAGGGTTTTTCTGGGATCAAAGTGTGATTCTTGAAACTGGTGATAGGAGAAGCAACGAAGTCCAAGGAACTATTTCAAAGTGCATAAGTAACTTGTTTGGTGGTTCAAACATCTGTCATGCTCATGTTCACAGCTCAGAAATGCATGTTTGAGGAATCCGTGATGCATGAAACATGTTCGGAATACGGAATGCCATGGTTCTGTAAACAATGTAAATTACATGTGTATTGGTGAGAATTCGCTCAAAGAGTGTTTTCTACTGCCAAATGTCCGATTTTAGAACCTGGTGATACAAAAAACTTATGAAGTCAGAGTAAATATTTCAAAGTGTAATATATGACTTCTTTGGTGGATGAAAATTCACTAATCCACATGCTCACAACTCAGAAACGCATGTTTCTCGAATCCGTCATGCATGTATCATGTATGGAACCCGGAATGCCATGTTGATGGAATTCATGTAAATTATATATCTATTAGGTTGAATACACTCCAGAAGTATTCTTCTGTGAAAAATGAACGAATTCGAAACTTGTGTTAGGGAAAGCTGGTGAAAATGTGTACACGAGTCTATATGAAATTATTCCTTTTATAGAGAATGAAAAATCAGTTATCCACATGCTCACAACTCAGGAATGCATGTTTGTCGAATCCGTCATGCATGTAACATGTACGGGACACGGAATATCATGTTGAAGGAATCTATTCAAATTACATATCTCTAGGGTAGAATTCGCTCCAAGAGGGTTTTTCTGGGATCAAAGTGTGATTCTTGAAACTGGTGATAGGAGAAGCAACGAAGTCCACGGAACAATTTCAAAGAGCATAAGTAACTTGTTTGGTGGTTGAAACATCTGTCATGCGCATGTTCACAGCTCAGAAATGCATGTTTGAGGAATCCGTGATGCATGAAACATGTTCGGAATACGGAATGCCATGGTTATGTAAACAATGTAAATTACATGTGTATTGGTGAGAATTCGCTCAAAGAGTGTTTTCTACTGCCAAATGTCCGGTTTTAGAACCTGGTGATACAAAAAATTATGAAGTCAGAGTAAATATTTCAAAGTGTAATATATGCCTTCTTTGGTGGATGAAAATTCACTAATCCACATGCTCACAACTCAGAAACGCATACTTCTCGAATCCGTCATGCATGTATCATGTACGGAACCCGGAATACCGTGTTGATGGAATTCATGTAAATTATATATCTATTAGGTTGAATACACTCCAGAAGTATTCTTCTGTGAAAAATGAACGAATTCGAATCTTGTGTTAGGGAAAGCTTGTGAAAATGTGTACACGAGTCTATATGAAATTATTCCTTTTATAGAGGATGAAAAATCAGTAATCCACATGCTCAAAACTCAGGAATGCATGTATGTCGAATCCGTCATGCATGTAACATGTACGGAACACGGAATATCATGTTGAAGGAATCTATTCAAATTACATATCTCTAGGGTAGAATTCGCTCCAAGAGGGTTTTTCTGGGATCAAAGTGTGATTGTTGAAACTGGTGATAGGAGAAGCAACGAAGTCCAAGGAACTATTTCAAAGTGCATAAGTAACTTGTTTGGTGGTTGAAACATCTGTCATGCGCATGTTCACAGCTCAGAAATGCATGTTTGAGGAATCCGTGATGCATGAAACATGTTCAGAATACGGAATGCCATGGTTATGTAAACAATGTAAATTACATGTGTATTGGTGAGAATTCGCTCAAAGAGTGTTTTCTACTGCCAAATGTCCGATTTTAGAACCTGGTGATACAAAAAACTTATGAAGTCAGAGTAAATATTTCAAAGTGTAATATATGACTTATTTGGTGGATGAAAATTCACTAATCCACATGCTCACAACTCAGAAACGCATGTTTCTCGAATCCGTCATGCATGTATCATGTACGGAACCCGGAATGCCATGTTGATGGAATTCATGTAAATTATATATCTATCAGGTTGAATACACTCCAGAAGTATTCTTCTGTGAAAAATGAACGAATTCGAAACTTCTGTTAGGGAAAGCTGGTGAAAATGTGTACACGAGTCTATATGAAATTATTCCTTTTATAGAGGATGAAAAATCTGTTATCCACATGCTCACAACTCAGGAATGCATGTTTGTCGAATCCGTCATGCATGTAACATGTACGGGACACGGAATATCATGTTGAAGGAATCTATTCAAATTACATATCTCTAGGGTAGAATTCGCTCCAAGAGGGTTTTTCTGGGATCAAAGTGTGATTCTTGAAACTGGTGATAGGAGAAGCAACGAAGTCCAAGGAACTATTTCAAAGTGCATAAGTAACTTGTTTGGTGGTTCAAACATCTGTCATGCTCATGTTCACAGCTCAGAAATGCATGTTTGAGGAATCCGTGATGCATGAAACATGTTCGGAATACGGAATGCCATGGTTATGTAAACAATGTAAATGACATGTGTATTGGTGAGAATTCGCTCAAAGAGTGTTTTCTACTGCCAAATGTCCGATTTTAGATCCTGGTGATACAAAAAACTTATGAAGTCAGAGTAAATATTTCAAAGTGTAATATATGCCTTCTTTGGTGGATGAAAGTTCACTAACCAACATGCTCACAACTCATAAACGTATGTTTCTCGAATCCGTCATGCATGTATCATGTACGGAACCCAGAATACCATGTTGATGGAATTCATGTAAATTATATATCTATTAGGTTGAATACACTCCAGAAGTATTCTTGTGTGAAAAATGAACGAATTCGAAACTTGTGTTAGGGAAAGCTTGTGAAAATGTGTACACGAGTCTATATGAAATTATTCCTTTTATTGAGGATGAAAAATCAGTAATCCTCATGCTCACAACTCAGGAATGCATGTATGTCGAATCAGTCATGCATGTAACATGTACGGAACACGGAATTTCATGTTGAAAGAATCTATTCAAATTACATATCCCTAGGGTAGAATTCGCTCCAAGATGGTTTTTCTGGGATCAAAGTGTGATTCTTGTAACAGGTGATAGGAGAAGCAACCAAGACCAAGGAACTATTTCAAAGTGCATAAGTAAATTTTTTGGTGGTTGAAACATCTGTCATGCGCATGTTCACAGCTCAGAAATGCATGTTTGAGGAATCCGTGATGCATGAAACATGTTCGGAATACGGAATGCCATGGTTATGTAAACAACGTTAATTACATGTGTATTGGTGAGAATTCGCTCAAAGAGTGTTTTCTACTGCCAAATGTCCGATTTTAGAACCTGGTGATACAAAAAACTTATGAAGTCAGAGTAAGTATTTCAAAGTGTAATATATGCCTTATTTGGTGGATGAAAGTTCACTAATCCACATGCTCACAACTCAGAAACGCATGTTTCTCGAATCCATCATGCATGTATCAAGTACGGAACCCGGAATGCCATGTTGATAGAACTCAGGTAAATTAAATATCTATTAGGTTGAATACACTCCAGAAGTGTTCTTCTGTGAAAAATGAACGAATTCGAAACTTGTGTTAGGGAAAGCTTGTGAAAATGTGTACACGAGTCTATATGAAATTATTCCTTTTATAGAGGATGAAAAATCAGTAATCCACATGCTCACAACTCAGGAATGCATGTTTGTCGAATCCGTCATGCATGTAACATGTACTGAACACGGAATGTCATCTTGAAGGAATCTATTCAAATTACATATCTCTAGGGTAGAATTCGCTCCAAGAGGGTTTTTCTGGGATCAAAGTGTGATTCTTGAAACTGGTGATAGGAGAAGCAACGAAGTCCAAGGAACTATTTCAAAGTGCATAAGTAACTTGTTTGGTGGTTGAAATGTCTGTCATGCGCATGTTCAAAGCTCAGAAATGCATGTTTGCGGATTCCGTGATGCATGAAACATGTTCGGAATACGGAATGCCATGGTTATGTAAACAATGTAAATTACATGTGTATTGGTGAGAATTCGCTCAAAGAGTGTTTTCCACTGCCAAATGTCCGATTTTAGAACCTGGTGATACAAAAAACTTATGAAGTCAGAGTAAATATTTCAAAGTGTAATATATGACTTCTTTGGTGGATGAAAATTCACTAATCCACATGCTCACAACTCAGAAACGCATGTTTCTCGAATCCGTCATGCATGTATCATGTATGGAACCCGGAATGCCATGTTGATGGAATTCATGTAAATTATATATCTATTAGGTTGAATACACTCCAGAAGTATTCTTCTGTGAAAAATGAACGAATTCGAAACTTGTGTTAGGGAAAGCTGGTGAAAATGTGTACACGAGTCTATATGAAATTATTCCTTTTATAGAGAATGAAAAATCAGTTATCCACATGCTCACAACTCAGGAATGCATGTTTGTCGAATCCGTCATGCATGTAACATGTACGGGACACGGAATATCATGTTGAAGGAATCTATTCAAATTACATATCTCTAGGGTAGAATTCGCTCCAAGAGGGTTTTTCTGGGATCAAAGTGTGATTCTTGAAACTGGTGATAGGAGAAGCAACGAAGTCCACGGAACAATTTCAAAGAGCATAAGTAACTTGTTTGGTGGTTGAAACATCTGTCATGCGCATGTTCACAGCTCAGAAATGCATGTTTGAGGAATCCGTGATGCATGAAACATGTTCGGAATACGGAATGCCATGGTTATGTAAACAATGTAAATTACATGTGTATTGGTGAGAATTCGCTCAAAGAGTGTTTTCTACTGCCAAATGTCCGGTTTTAGAACCTGGTGATACAAAAAATTATGAAGTCAGAGTAAATATTTCAAAGTGTAATATATGCCTTCTTTGGTGGATGAAAATTCACTAATCCACATGCTCACAACTCAGAAACGCATACTTCTCGAATCCGTCATGCATGTATCATGTACGGAACCCGGAATACCGTGTTGATGGAATTCATGTAAATTATATATCTATTAGGTTGAATACACTCCAGAAGTATTCTTCTGTGAAAAATGAACGAATTCGAATCTTGTGTTAGGGAAAGCTTGTGAAAATGTGTACACGAGTCTATATGAAATTATTCCTTTTATAGAGGATGAAAAATCAGTAATCCACATGCTCACAACTCAGGAATGCATGTATGTCGAATCCGTCATGCATGTAACATGTACGAAACACGGAATATCATGTTGAAGGAATCTATTCAAATTACATATCTCTAGGGTAGAATTCGCTCCAAGAGGGTTTTTCTGGGATCAAAGTGTGATTCTTGAAACTGGTGATAGGAGAAGCAACGAAGTCCAAGGAACTATTTCAAAGTGCATAAGTAACTTGTTTGGTGGTTGAAACATCTGTCATGCGCATGTTCACAGCTCAGAAATGCATGTTTGAGGAATCCGTGATGCATGAAACATGTTCAGAATACGGAATGCCATGGTTATGTAAACAATGTAAATTACATGTGTATTGGTGAGAATTCGCTCAAAGAGTGTTTTCTACTGCCAAATGTCCGATTTTAGAACCTGGTGATACAAAAAACTTATGAAGTCAGAGTAAATATTTCAAAGTGTAATATATGACTTATTTGGTGGATGAAAATTCACTAATCCACATGCTCACAACTCAGAAACGCATGTTTCTCGAATCCGTCATGCATGTATCATGTACGGAACCCGGAATGCCATGTTGATGGAATTCATGTAAATTATATATCTATTAGGTTGAATACACTCCAGAAGTATTCTTCTGTGAAAAATGAACGAATTCGAAACTTCTGTTAGGGAAAGCTGGTGAAAATGTGTACACGAGTCTATATGAAATTATTCCTTTTATAGAGGATGAAAAATCTGTTATCCACATGCTCACAACTCAGGAATGCATGTTTGTCGAATCCGTCATGCATGTAACATGTACGGGACACGGAATATCATGTTGAAGGAATCTATTCAAATTACATATCTCTAGGGTAGAATTCGCTCCAAGAGGGTTTTTCTGGGATCAAAGTGTGATTCTTGAAACTGGTGATAGGAGAAGCAACGAAGTCCAAGGAACTATTTCAAAGTGCATAAGTAACTTGTTTGGTGGTTCAAACATCTGTCATGCTCATGTTCACAGCTCAGAAATGCATGTTTGAGGAATCCGTGATGCATGAAACATGTTCGGAATACGGAATGCCATGGTTCTGTAAACAATGTAAATTACATGTGTATTGGTGAGAATTCGCTCAAAGAGTGTTTTCTACTGCCAAATGTCCGATTTTAGAACCTGGTGATACAAAAAACTTATGAAGTCAGAGTAAATATTTCAAAGTGTAATATATGACTTCTTTGGTGGATGAAAATTCACTAATCCACATGCTCACAACTCAGAAACGCATGTTTCACGAATCCATCATGCACTTATCATGTACGGAACCCGGAATGCCATGTTGATGGAATTCATGTAAATTATATATCTATTAGGTTGAATACACTCCAGAAGTATTCTTCTGTGAAAAATGAACGAATTCGAAACTTGTGTTAGGGAAAGCTGGTGAAAATGTGTACACGAGTCTATATGAAATTATTCCTTTTATAGAGGATGAAAAATCAGTTATCCACATGCTCACAACTCAGGAATGCATGTTTGTCGAATCCGTCATGCATGTAACATGTACGGGACACGGAATATCATGTTGAACGGATCTATTCAAATTACATATCTCTAGGGTAGAATTCGCTCCAAGAGGGTTTTTCTGGGATCAAAGTGTGATTCTTGAAACTGGTGATAGGAGAAGCAACGAAGTCCAAGGAACTATTTAAAAGTGCATAAGTAACTTGTTTGGTGGTTGAAACATCTGTCATGCGCATGTTCACAGCTCAGAAATGCATGTTTGAGGAATCCGGGATGCATGAAACATGTTCGGAATACGAAATGCCATGGTTATGTAAACAATGTAAATTACATGTGTATTGGTGAGAATTCGCTCAAAGAGTGTTTTCTACTGCCAAATGTCCGATTTTAGAACCTGGTGATACAAAAAACTTATGAAGTCAGAGTAAATATTTCAAAGTGTAATATATGCCTTCTTTGGTGGATGAAAGATCAGTAATCCACATGCTCACAACTCAGAAACGCATGTTTCTCGAATTCGTCATGCACGTATCATGTACGGAACCCGGAATGCCATGTTGATGGAATTCATGTAAATTATATATCTATTAGGTTGAATACACTCCAGAAGTATTCTTCTGTGAAAAATGAACGAATTCGAAACTTGTGTTAGGGAAAGCTTGTGAAAATGTGTACACGAGTGTATATGAAATTATTCCTTTTATAGAGGATGAAAAATCAGTAATCCACATGCTCACAACTCAGGAATGCATGTATGTCGAATCCGTCATGCATGTAACATGTATGGAACACGGAATTTCATGTTGAAGGAATCTATTCAAATTACATATCTCTAGGGTAGAATTCGCTCCAAGAGGGTTTTTCTGGGATCAAAGTGTGATTCTTGTAACAGGTGATAGGAGAAGCAACGAAGTCCAAGGAACTATTTCAAAGTGCATAAGTAACTTGTTTGGTGGTTGAAACATCTGTCATGCGCATGTTCACAGCTCAGAAATGCATGTTTGAGAAATCCGTGATGCATGAAACATGTTCGGAATACGGAATGCCATGGTTATGTAAACAATGTAAATTACATGTGTATTGGTGAGAATTCGCTCAAAGAGTGTTTTCTACTGCCAAATGTCCGATTTTAGAACCTGGTGATACAAAAAATTTATGAAGTCAGAGTAAGTATTTCAAAGTGTAATATATGCCTTCTTTGGTGGATGAAAGTTCACTAATCCACATGCTCACAACTCAGAAACGCATGTTTCTCGAATCCATCATGCATGTATCATGTACGGAACCCGGAATGCCATGTTGATAGAACTCAGGTAAATTAAATATCTATTAGGTTGAATACACTCCAGAAGTGTTCTTCTGTGAAAAATGAACGAATTCGAAACTTGTGTTAGGGAAAGCTTGTGAAAATGTGTACACGAGTCTATATGAAATTATTCCTTATATAGAGGATGAAAAATCAGTTATCCACATGCTCACATCTCAGGAATGCATGTTTGTCGAATCCGTCATGCATGTAACATGCACGGAACACGGAATGTCATGTTGAAGGAATCTATTCAAATTACATATCTCTAGGGTAGAATTCGCTCCAAGAGGGTTTTTCTGGGATCAAAGTGTGATTCTTGTAACAGGTGATAGGAGAAGCAACGAAGTCCAAGGAACTATTTCAAAGTGCATAAGTAACTTGTTTGGTGGTTGAAACATCTGTCATGCGCATGATCACAGTTCAGAAATGCATGTTTGAGGATTCCGTGATGCATGAAACATGTTCGGAATACGGAATGCCATGGTTATTTAAACAATGTAAATTACATGTGTATTGGTGAGAATTCGCTCAAAGAGTGTTTTCTACTGCCAAATGTCCGATTTTAGAACCTGGTGATACAAAAAACTTATGAAGTCACAGTAAATATTTCAAAGTGTAATATATGCCTTCTTTGGTGGATGAAAGTTCACTAATCCACATGCTCACAACTCAGAAACGTATGTTTCTCGAATCCGTCATGCATGTATCATGTACGGAACCCGGAATGCCATGTTGATGGAATTCATGTTAATTATATATCTATTAGGTTGAATACACTGCAGAAGTATTCTTCTGTGAAAAATGAACGAATTCGAAACTTGTGTTAGGGAAAGCTGGTGAAAATGGGTACACGAGTCTATATGAAATTATTCCTTTTATAGAGGATGAAAAATCTGTTATCCACATGCTCACAACTCAGGAATGCATGTTTGTCGAATCCGTCATGCATGTAACATGTACGGGACACGGAATATCATGTTGAAGGAATCTATTCAAATTACATATCTCTAGGGTAGAATTCGCTCCAAGAGGGTTTTTCTGGGATCAAAGTGTGATTCTTGAAACTGGTGATAGGAGAAGCAACGAAGTCCAAGGAACTATTTCAAAGTGCATAAATAACTTGTTTGGTGGTTCAAACATCTGTCATGCTCATGTTCACAGCTCAGAAATGCATGTTTGAGGAATCCGTGATGCATGAAACATGTTTGGAATACGGAATGCCATGGTTATGTAAACAATGTAAATTACATGTGTATTGGTGAGAATTCGCTCAAAGAGTGTTTTCTACTGCCAAATGTCCGGTTTTAGAACCTGGTGATACAAAAAACTTATGAAGTCAGAGTAAATATTTCAAAGTGTAATATATGCCTTCTTTGGTGGATGAAAATTCACTAATCCACATGCTCACAACTCAGAAACGCATACTTCTCGAATCCGTCATGCATGTATCATGTACGGAACCCGGAATACCGTGTTGAAGGAATTCATGTAAATTATATATCTATTAGGTTGAATACACTCCAGAAGTATTCTTCTGTGAAAAATGAACGAATTCGAATCTTGTGTTAGGGAAAGCTTGTGAAAATGTGTACACGAGTCTATATGAAATTATTCCTTTAATAGAGGATGAAAAATCAGTAATCCACATGCTCACAACTCAGGAATGCATGTATGTCGAATCCGTCATGCATGTAACATGTACGGAACACGGAATATCATGTTGAAGGAATCTATTCAAATTACATATCTCTAGGGTAGAATTCGCTCCAAGAGGGTTTTTCTGGGATCAAAGTGTGATTATTGAAACTGGTGATAGGAGAAGCAACGAAGTAAAAGGAAATATTTCAAAGTGCATAAGTAACTTGTTTGGTGGTTGAAACATCTGTCATGCGCATGATCACAGTTCAGAAATGCATGTTTGAGGAATCCGTGATGCATGAAACATGTTCGGAATACGGAATGCCATGGTTATGTAAACAATGTAAATTACATGTGTATTGGTGAGAATTCGCTCAAAGAGTGTTTTCTACTGCCAAATGTCCGATTTTAGAACCTGGTGATACAAAAAACTTATGAAGTCAGAGTAATTATTTCAAAGTGTAATATATGCCTTCTTTGGTGGATGAAAGTTCACTAACCAACATGCTCACAACTCATAAACATATGTTTCTCGAATCCGTCATGCATGTATCATGTACGGAGCCCAGAATACCATGTTGATGGAATTCATGTAAATTATATATCTATTAGGTTGAACACACTCCAGAAGTATTCTTGTGTGAAAAATGAACGAATTCGAAACTTGTGTTAGGGAAAGCTTGTGAAAATGTGTACACGAGTCTATATGAAATTATTCCTTTTATAGAGGATGAAAAATCAGTAATCCACATGCTCACAACTCAGGAATGCATGTTTGTCGAATCCGTCATGCATGTAACATGTACGGAACACGGAATGTCATGTTGAAGGAATCTATTCAAATTACATATCTCTAGGGTAGAATTCGCTCCAAGAGGGTTTTTCTGGGATCAAAGTGTGATTCTTGAAACTGGTGATAGGAGAAGCAACGAAGTCCAAGGAACTATTTCAAAGTGCATAAGTAACTTGTTTGGTGGTTGAAATGTCTGTCATGCGCATGTTCAAAGCTCAGAAATGCATGTTTGAGGATTCCGTGATGCATGAAACATGTTCGGAATACGGAATGCCATGGTTATGTAAACAATGTAAATTACATGTGTATTGGTGAGAATTCGCTCAAAGAGTGTTTTCTACTGCCAAATGTCCGATTTTAGAACCTGGTGATACAAAAAACTTATGAAGTCAGAGTAAATATTTCAAAGTGTAATATATGACTTATTTGGTGGATGAAAAGTCACTAATCCACATGCTCACAACTCAGAAACGTATGTTTCTCGAATCCGTCATGCATGTATCATGTACGGAACCCGGAATGCCATGTTGATGGAATTCATGTAAATTATATATCTATTAGGTTGAATACACACCAGAATTATTCTTCTGTGAAAAATGAACGAATTCGAAACTTGTGTTAGGGAAAGCTGGTGAAAATGTGTACACGAGTCTATATGAAATTATTCCTTTTATAGAGGATGAAAAATCAGTAATCCACATGCTCACAACTCAGGAATGCATGTTTGTCGAATCCGTCATGCATGTAACATGTACGGGACACGGAATATCATGTTGAAGGGATCTATTCAAATTACATATCTCTAGGGTAGAATTCGCTCCAAGAGGGTTTTTCTGGGATCAAAGTGTGCATCTTGAAACTGGTGATAGGAGAAGCAACGAAGTCCAAGGAACTATTTCAAAGTGCATAAGTAACTTGTTTGGTGGTTCAAACATCTGTCATGCTCATGTTCACAGCTCAGAAATGCATGTTTGAGGAATCCGTGATGCATGAAACATGTTCGGAATACGGAATGCCATGGTTATGTAAACAATGTAAATTACATGTGTATTGGTGAGAATTCGCTCAAAGAGTGTTTTCTACTGCCAAATGTCCGGTTTTAGAACCTGGTGATACAAAAAACTTATGAAGTCAGAGTAAGTATTTCAAAGTGTAATATATGCCTTATTTGGTGGATGAAAGTTCACTAATCCACATGCTCACAACTCAGAAACGCATGTTTCTCGAATCCATCATGCATGTATCAAGTACGGAACCCGGAATGCCATGTTGATAGAACTCAGGTAAATTAAATATCTATTAGGTTGAATACACTCCAGAAGTGTTCTTCTGTGAAAAATGAACGAATTCGAAACTTGTGTTAGGGAAAGCTTGTGAAAATGTGTACACGAGTCTATATGAAATTATTCCTTTTATAGAGGATGAAAAATCAGTAATCCACATGCTCACAACTCAGGAATGCATGTTTGTCGAATCCGTCATGCATGTAACATGTACTGAACACGGAATGTCATCTTGAAGGAATCTATTCAAATTACATATCTCTAGGGTAGAATTCGCTCCAAGAGGGTTTTTCTGGGATCAAAGTGTGATTCTTGAAACTGGTGATAGGAGAAGCAACGAAGTCCAAGGAACTATTTCAAAGTGCATAAGTAACTTGTTTGGTGGTTGAAACGTCTGTCATGCGCATGTTCAAAGCTCAGAAATGCATGTTTGCGGATTCCGTGATGCATGAAACATGTTCGGAATACGGAATGCCATGGTTATGTAAACAATGTAAATTACATGTGTATTGGTGAGAATTCGCTCAAAGAGTGTTTTCCACTGCCAAATGTCCGATTTTAGAACCTGGTGATACAAAAAACTTATGAAGTCAGAGTAAATATTTCAAAGTGTAATATATGACTTATTTGGTGGATGAAAATTCACTAATCCACATGCTCACAACTCAGAAACGTATGTTTCTCGAATCCGTCATGCATGTATCATGTACGGAACCCGGAATGCCATGTTGATAGAACTCAGGTAAATTAAATATCTATTAGGTTGAATACACTCCAGAAGTGTTCTTCTGTGAAAAATGAACGAATTCGAAACTTGTGTTAGGGAAAGCTTGTGAAAATGTGTACACGAGTCTATATGAAATTATTCCTTTTATAGAGGATGAAAAATCAGTAATCCACATGCTCACAACTCAGGAATGCATGTTTGTCGAATCCGTCATGCATGTAACATGTACGGGACACGGAATGTCATCTTGAAGGAATCTATTCAAATTACATATCTCTAGGGTAGAATTCGCTCCAAGAGGGTTTTTCTGGGATCAAAGTGTGATTCTTGAAACTGGTGATAGGAGAAGCAACGAAGTCCAAGGAACTATTTCAAAGTGCATAAGTAACTTGTTTGGTGGTTGAAATGTCTGTCATGCGCATGTTCAAAGCTCAGAAATGCATGTTTGCGGATTCCGTGATGCATGAAACATGTTCGGAATACGGAATGCCATGGTTATGTAAACAATGTAAATTACATGTGTATTGGTGAGAATTCGCTCAAAGAGTGTTTTCCACTGCCAAATGTCCGATTTTAGAACCTGGTGATACAAAAAACTTATGAAGTCAGAGTAAATATTTCAAAGTGTAATATATGACTTATTTGGTGGATGAAAATTCACTAATCCACATGCTCACAACTCAGAAACGTATGTTTCTCGAATCCGTCATGCATGTATCATGTACGGAACCCGGAATGCCATGTTGATGGAATTCATGTTAATTATATATCTATTAGGTTGAATACACTCCAGAAGTATTCTTCTGTGAAAAATGAACGAATTCGAAACTTGTGTTAGGGAAAGCTGGTGAAAATGTGTACACGACTCTATATGAAATTATTCCTTTTATAGAGGATGAAAAATCAGTTATCCACATGCTCACAACTCAGGAATGCATGTTTGTCGAATCCGTCATGCATGTAACATGTACGGGACACGGAATATCATGTTGAAGGAATCTATTCAAATTACATATCTCTAGGGTAGAATTCGCTCCAAGAGGGTTTTTCTGGGATCAAAGTGTGATTCTTGAAACTGGTGATAGGAGAAGCAACGAAGTCCAAGGAACTATTTCAAAGTGCATAAGTAACTTGTTTGGTGGTTGAAATGTCTGTCATGCGCATGTTCAAAGCTCAGAAATGCATGTTTGCGGATTCCGTGATGCATGAAACATGTTCGGAATACGGAATGCCATGGTTATGTAAACAATGTAAATTACATGTGTATTGGTGAGAATTCGCTCAAAGAGTGTTTTCCACTGCCAAATGTCCGATTTTAGAACCTGGTGATACAAAAAACTTATGAAGTCAGAGTAAATATTTCAAAATGTAATATATGACTTATTTGGTGGATGAAAATTCACTAATCCACATGCTCACAACTCAGAAACGTATGTTTCTCGAATCCGTCATGCATGTATCATGTACGGAACCCGGAATGCCATGTTGATGGAATTCATGTTAATTATATATCTATTAGGTTGAATACACTCCAGAAGTATTCTTCTGTGAAAAATGAACGAATTCGAAACTTGTGTTAGGGAAAGCTGGTGAAAATGTGTACACGACTCTATATGAAATTATTCCTTTTATAGAGGATGAAAAATCAGTTATCCACATGCTCACAACTCAGGAATGCATGTTTGTCGAATCCGTCATGCATGTAACATGTACGGGACACGGAATATCATGTTGAAGGAATCTATTCAAATTACATATCTCTAGGGTAGAATTCACTCCAAGAGGGTTTTTCTGGGATCAAAGTGTGATTCTTGAAACTGGTGATAGGAGAAGCAACGAAGTCCAAGGAACTATTTCAAGGTGCATAAGTAACTTGTTTGGTGGTTCAAACATCTGTCATGCTCATGTTCACAGCTCAGAAATGCATGTTTGAGGAATCCGTGATGCATGAAACATGTTCGGAATACGGAATGCCATGGTTATGTAAACAATGTAAATTACATGTGTATTGGTGAGAATTCGCTCAAAGAGTGTTTTCTACTGCCAAATGTCCGGTTTTAGAACCTGGTGATACAAAAAACTTATGAAGTCAGAGTAAATATTTCAAAGTGTAATATATGACTTATTTGGTGGATGAAAATTCACTAATCCACATGCTCACAACTCAGAAACGCATGTTTCTCGAATCCGTCATGCATGTATCATGTACGGAACCCGGAATGCCATGTTGATAGAATTCATGTAAATTAAATATCTATTAGGTTGAATACACTCCAGAAGTATTCTTGTGTGAAAAATGAACGAATTCGAAACTTGTGTTAGGGAAAGCTTGTGAAA
Organism: Vicugna pacos; assembly: GCF_048564905.1. Classification (NCBI taxonomy): domain Eukaryota; kingdom Metazoa; phylum Chordata; class Mammalia; order Artiodactyla; family Camelidae; genus Vicugna; species Vicugna pacos. The sequence goes on from NW_027328741.1 coordinate 49,768,610, forward strand.
ATGTGTACACGAGTCTATATGAAATTATTCCTTTTATAGAGGATGAAAAATCAGTAATCCTCATGCTCACAACTCAGGAATGCATGTATGTCGAATCCGTCATGCATGTAACATGTACGGAACACGGAATTTCATGTTGAAAGAATCTATTCAAATTACATATCCCTAGGGTAGAATTCGCTCCAAGATGGTTTTTCTGGGATCAAAGTGTGATTCTTGTAACAGGTGATAGGTGAAGCAACGAAGACCAAGGAACTATTTCAAAGTGCATAAGTAATTTGTTTGGTGGTTGAAACATCTGTCATGCGCATGTTCACAGCTCAGAAATGCATGTTTGAGGAATCCGTGATGCATGAAACATGTTCGGAATACGGAATGCCATGGTTATGTAAACAACGTTAATTACATGTGTATTGGTGAGAATTCGCTCAAAGAGTGTTTTCTACTGCCAAATGTCCGATTTTAGAACCTGGTGATACAAAAAACTTATGAAGTCAGAGTAAGTATTTCAAAGTGTAATATATGCCTTATTTGGTGGATGAAAGTTCACTAATCCACATGCTCACAACTCAGAAACGCATGTTTCTCGAATCCGTCATGCATGTATCATGTACGGAACCCGGAATGCCATGTTGATAGAACTCAGGTAAATTAAATATCTATTAGGTTGAATACACTCCAGAAGTGTTCTTCTGTGAAAAATGAACGAATTCGAAACTTGTGTTAGGGAAAGCTTGTGAAAATGTGTACACGAGTCTATATGAAATTATTCCTTTTATAGAGGATGAAAAATCAGTAATCCACATGCTCACAACTCAGGAATGCATGTTTGTCGAATCCGTCATGCATGTAACATGTACTGAACACGGAATGTCATCTTGAAGGAATCTATTCAAATTACATATCTCTAGGGTAGAATTCGCTCCAAGAGGGTTTTTCTGGGATCAAAGTGTGATTCTTGAAACTGGTGATAGGAGAAGGAACGAAGTCCAAGGAACTATTTCAAAGTGCATAAGTAACTTGTTTGGTGGTTGAAATGTCTGTCATGCGCATGTTCAAAGCTCAGAAATGCATGTTTGCGGATTCCGTGATGCATGAAACATGTTCGGAATACGGAATGCCATGGTTATGTAAACAATGTAAATTACATGTGTATTGGTGAGAATTCGCTCAAAGAGTGTTTTCCACTGCCAAATGTCCGATTTTAGAACCTGGTGATACAAAAAACTTATGAAGTCAGAGTAAATATTTCAAAGTGTAATATATGACTTATTTGGTGGATGAAAATTCACTAATCCACATGCTCACAACTCAGAAACGTATGTTTCTCGAATCCGTCATGCATGTATCATGTACGGAACCCGGAATGCCATGTTGATGGAATTCATGTTAATTATATATCTATTAGGTTGAATACACTCCAGAAGTATTCTTCTGTGAAAAATGAAGGAATTCGAAACTTGTGTTAGGGAAAGCTGGTGAAAATGTGTACACGACTCTATATGAAATTATTCCTTTTATAGAGGATGAAAAATCAGTTATCCACATGCTCACAACTCAGGAATGCATGTTTGTCGAATCCGTCATGCATGTAACATGTACGGGACACGGAATATCATGTTGAAGGAATCTATTCAAATTACATATCTCTAGGGTAGAATTCGCTCCAAGAGGGTTTTTCTGGGATCAAAGTGTGATTCTTGAAACTGGTGATAGGAGAAGCAACGAAGTCCAAGGAACTATTTCAAAGTGCATAAGTAACTTGTTTGGTGGTTCAAACATCTGTCATGCTCATGTTCACAGCTCAGAAATGCATGTTTGAGGAATCCGTGATGCATGAAACATGTTCGGAATACGGAATGCCATGGTTATGTAAACAATGTAAATGACATGTGTATTGGTGAGAATTCGCTCAAAGAGTGTTTTCTACTGCCAAATGTCCGGTTTTAGAACCTGGTGATACAAAAAACTTATGAAGTCAGAGTAAATATTTCAAAGTGTAATATATGCCTTCTTTGGTGGATGAAAGTTCACTAACCAACATGCTCACAACTCATAAACGTATGTTTCTCGAATCGGTCATTCATGTATCATGTACGGAACCCAGAATACCATGTTGATGGAATTCATGTAAATTATATATCTATTAGGTTGAATACACTCCAGAAGTATTCTTGTGTGAAAAATGAACGAATTCGAAACTTGTGTTAGGGAAAGCTTGTGAAAATGTGTACACGAGTCTATATGAAATTATTCCTTTTATAGAGGATGAAAAATCAGTAATCCTCATGCTCACAACTCAGGAATGCATGTATGTCGAATCCGTCATGCATGTAACATGTACGGAACACGGAATTTCATGTTGAAAGAATCTATTCAAATTACATATCCCTAGGGTAGAATTCGCTCCAAGATGGTTTTTCTGGGATCAAAGTGTGATTCTTGTAACAGGTGATAGGAGAAGCAACGAAGACCAAGGAACTATTTCAAAGTGCATAAGTAAATTGTTTGGTGGTTGAAACATCTGTCATGCGCATGTTCACAGCTCAGAAATGCATGTTTGAGGAATCCGTGATGCATGAAACATGTTCGGAATACGGAATGCCATGGTTATGTAAACAACGTTAATTACATGTGTATTGGTGAGAATTCGCTCAAAGAGTGTTTTCTACTGCCAAATGTCCGATTTTAGAACCTGGTGATACAAAAAACTTATGAAGTCAGAGTAAGTATTTCAAAGTGTAATATATGCCTTATTTGGTGGATGAAAGTTCACTAATCCACATGCTCACAACTCAGAAACGCATGTTTCTCGAATCCATCATGCATGTATCAAGGACGGAACCCGGAATGCCATGTTGATAGAACTCAGGTAAATTAAATATCTATTAGGTTGAATACACTCCAGAAGTGTTCTTCTGTGAAAAATGAACGAATTCGAAACTTGTGTTAGGGAAAGCTTGTGAAAATGTGTACACGAGTCTATATGAAATTATTCCTTTTATAGAGGATGAAAAATCAGTAATCCACATGCTCACAACTCAGGAATGCATGTTTGTCGAATCCGTCATGCATGTAACATGTACTGAACACGGAATGTCATCTTGAAGGAATCTATTCAAATTACATATCTCTAGGGTAGAATTCGCTCCAAGAGGGTTTTTCTGGGATCAAAGTGTGATTCTTGAAACTGGTGATAGGAGAAGCAACGAAGTCCAAGGAACTATTTCAAAGTGCATAAGTAACTTGTTTGGTGGTTGAAATGTCTGTCATGCGCATGTTCAAAGCTCAGAAATGCATGTTTGCGGATTCCGTGATGCATGAAACATGTTCGGAATACGGAATGCCATGGTTATGTAAACAATGTAAATTACATGTGTATTGGTGAGAATTCGCTCAAAGAGTGTTTTCCACTGCCAAATGTCCGATTTTAGAACCTGGTGATACAAAAAACTTATGAAGTCAGAGTAAATATTTCAAAGTGTAATATATGACTTATTTGGTGGATGAAAATTCACTAATCCACATGCTCACAACTCAGAAACGTATGTTTCTCGAATCCGTCATGCATGTATCATGTACGGAACCCGGAATGCCATGTTGATAGAACTCAGGTAAATTAAATATCTATTAGGTTGAATACACTCCAGAAGTGTTCTTCTGTGAAAAATGAACGAATTCGAAACTTGTGTTAGGGAAAGCTTGTGAAAATGTGTACACGAGTCTATATGAAATTATTCCTTTTATAGAGGATGAAAAATCAGTAATCCACATGCTCACAACTCAGGAATGCATGTTTGTCGAATCCGTCATGCATGTAACATGTACTGAACACGGAATGTCATCTTGAAGGAATCTATTCAAATTACATATCTCTAGGGTAGAATTCGCTCCAAGAGGGTTTTTCTGGGATCAAAGTGTGATTCTTGAAACTGGTGATAGGAGAAGGAACGAAGTCCAAGGAACTATTTCAAAGTGCATAAGTAACTTGTTTGGTGGTTGAAATGTCTGTCATGCGCATGTTCAAAGCTCAGAAATGCATGTTTGCGGATTCCGTGATGCATGAAACATGTTCGGAATACGGAATGCCATGGTTATGTAAACAATGTAAATTACATGTGTATTGGTGAGAATTCGCTCAAAGAGTGTTTTCCACTGCCAAATGTCCGATTTTAGAACCTGGTGATACAAAAAACTTATGAAGTCAGAGTAAATATTTCAAAGTGTAATATATGACTTATTTGGTGGATGAAAATTCACTAATCCACATGCTCACAACTCAGAAACGTATGTTTCTCGAATCCGTCATGCATGTATCATGTACGGAACCCGGAATGCCATGTTGATAGAACTCAGGTAAATTAAATATCTATTAGGTTGAATACACTCCAGAAGTGTTCTTCTGTGAAAAATGAACGAATTCGAAACTTGTGTTAGGGAAAGCTTGTGAAAATGTGTACACGAGTCTATATGAAATTATTCCATTTATAGAGGATGAAAAATCAGTAATCCACATGCTCACAACTCAGGAATGCATGTTTGTCGAATCCGTCATGCATGTAACATGTACTGAACACGGAATGTCATCTTGAAGGAATCTATTCAAATTACATATCTCTAGGGTAGAATTCGCTCCAAGAGGGTTTTTCTGGGATCAAAGTGTGATTCTTGAAACTGGTGATAGGAGAAGGAACGAAGTCCAAGGAACTATTTCAAAGTGCATAAGTAACTTGTTTGGTGGTTGAAATGTCTGTCATGCGCATGTTCAAAGCTCAGAAATGCATGTTTGCGGATTCCGTGATGCATGAAACATGTTCGGAATACGGAATGCCATGGTTATGTAAACAATGTAAATTACATGTGTATTGGTGAGAATTCGCTCAAAGAGTGTTTTCCACTGCCAAATGTCCGATTTTAGAACCTGGTGATACAAAAAACTTATGAAGTCAGAGTAAATATTTCAAAGTGTAATATATGACTTATTTGGTGGATGAAAATTCACTAATCCACATGCTCACAACTCAGAAACGTATGTTTCTCGAATCCGTCATGCATGTATCATGTACGGAACCCGGAATGCCATGTTGATGGAATTCATGTTAATTATATATCTATTAGGTTGAATACACTCCAGAAGTATTCTTCTGTGAAAAATGAACGAATTCGAAACTTGTGTTAGGGAAAGCTGGTGAAAATGTGTACACGACTCTATATGAAATTATTCCTTTTATAGAGGATGAAAAATCAGTTATCCACATGCTCACAACTCAGGAATGCATGTTTGTCGAATCCGTCATGCATGTAACATGTACGGGACACGGAATATCATGTTGAAGGAATCTATTCAAATTACATATCTCTAGGGTAGAATTCGCTCCAAGAGGGTTTTTCTGGGATCAAAGTGTGATTCTTGAAACTGGTGATAGGAGAAGCAACGAAGTCCAAGGAACTATTTCAAAGTGCATAAGTAACTTGTTTGGTGGTTCAAACATCTGTCATGCTCATGTTCACAGCTCAGAAATGCATGTTTGAGGAATCCGTGATGCATGAAACATGTTCGGAATACGGAATGCCATGGTTATGTAAACAATGTAAATTACATGTGTATTGGTGAGAATTCGCTCAAAGAGTGTTTTCTACTGCCAAATGTCCGGTTTTAGAACCTGGTGATACAAAAAACTTATGAAGTCAGAGTAAATATTTCAAAGTGTAATATATGCCTTCTTTGGTGGATGAAAGTTCACTAACCAACATGCTCACAACTCATAAACGTATGTTTCTCGAATCGGTCATGCATGTATCATGTACGGAACCCAGAATACCATGTTGATGGAATTCATGTAAATTATATATCTATTAGGTTGAATACACTCCAGAAGTATTCTTGTGTGAAAAATGAACGAATTCGAAACTTGTGTTAGGGAAAGCTTGTGAAAATGTGTACACGAGTCTATATGAAATTATTCCTTTTATAGAGGATGAAAAATCAGTAATCCTCATGCTCACAACTCAGGAATGCATGTATGTCGAATCCGTCATGCATGTAACATGTACGGAACACGGAATTTCATGTTGAAAGAATCTATTCAAATTACATATCCCTAGGGTAGAATTCGCTCCAAGATGGTTTTTCTGGGATCAAAGTGTGATTCTTGTAACAGGTGATAGGAGAAGCAACGAAGACCAAGGAACTATTTCAAAGTGCATAAGTAAATTGTTTGGTGGTTGAAACATCTGTCATGCGCATGTTCACAGCTCAGAAATGCATGTTTGAGGAATCCGTGATGCATGAAACATGTTCGGAATACGGAATGCCATGGTTATGTAAACAACGTTAATTACATGTGTATTGGTGAGAATTCGCTCAAAGAGTGTTTTCTACTGCCAAATGTCCGATTTTAGAACCTGGTGATACAAAAAACTTATGAAGTCAGAGTAAGTATTTCAAAGTGTAATATATGCCTTATTTGGTGGATGAAAGTTCACTAATCCACATGCTCACAACTCAGAATCGCATGTTTCTCGAATCCATCATGCATGTATCAAGTACGGAACCCGGAATGCCATGTTGATAGAACTCAGGTAAATTAAATATCTATTAGGTTGAATACACTCCAGAAGTGTTCCTCTGTGAAAAATGAACGAATTCGAAACTTGTGTTAGGGAAAGCTTGTGAAAATGTGTACACGAGTCTATATGAAATTATTCCTTTTATAGAGGATGAAAAATCAGTAATCCACATGCTCACAACTCAGGAATGCATGTTTGTCGAATCCGTCATGCATGTAACATGTACTGAACACGGAATGTCATCTTGAAGGAATCTATTCAAATTACATATCTCTAGGGTAGAATTCGCTCCAAGAGGGTTTTTCTGGGATCAAAGTGTGATTCTTGAAACTGGTGATAGGAGAAGCAACGAAGTCCAAGGAACTATTTCAAAGTGCATAAGTAACTTGTTTGGTGGTTGAAATGTCTGTCATGCGCATGTTCAAAGCTCAGAAATGCATGTTTGCGGATTCCGTGATGCATGAAACATGTTCGGAATACGGAATGCCATGGTTATGTAAACAATGTAAATTACATGTGTATTGGTGAGAATTCGCTCAAAGAGTGTTTTCCACTGCCAAATGTCCGATTTTAGAACCTGGTGATACAAAAAACTTATGAAGTCAGAGTAAATATTTCAAAGTGTAATATATGACTTATTTGGTGGATGAAAATTCACTAATCCACATGCTCACAACTCAGAAACGTATGTTTCTCGAATCCGTCATGCATGTATCATGTACGGAACCCGGAATGCCATGTTGATAGAACTCAGGTAAATTAAATATCTATTAGGTTGAATACACTCCAGAAGTGTTCTTCTGTGAAAAATGAACGAATTCGAAACTTGTGTTAGGGAAAGCTTGTGAAAATGTGTACACGAGTCTATATGAAATTATTCCTTTTATAGAGGATGAAAAATCAGTAATCCACATGCTCACAACTCAGGAATGCATGTTTGTCGAATCCGTCATGCATGTAACATGTACTGAACACGGAATGTCATCTTGAAGGAATCTATTCAAATTACATATCTCTAGGGTAGAATTCGCTCCAAGAGGGTTTTTCTGGGATCAAAGTGTGATTCTTGAAACTGGTGATAGGAGAAGGAACGAAGTCCAAGGAACTATTTCAAAGTGCATAAGTAACTTGTTTGGTGGTTGAAATGTCTGTCATGCGCATGTTCAAAGCTCAGAAATGCATGTTTGCGGATTCCGTGATGCATGAAACATGTTCGGAATACGGAATGCCATGGTTATGTAAACAATGTAAATTACATGTGTATTGGTGAGAATTCGCTCAAAGAGTGTTTTCCACTGCCAAATGTCCGATTTTAGAACCTGGTGATACAAAAAACTTATGAAGTCAGAGTAAATATTTCAAAGTGTAATATATGACTTATTTGGTGGATGAAAATTCACTAATCCACATGCTCACAACTCAGAAACGTATGTTTCTCGAATCCGTCATGCATGTATCATGTACGGAACCCGGAATGCCATGTTGATGGAATTCATGTTAATTATATATCTATTAGGTTGAATACACTCCAGAAGTATTCTTCTGTGAAAAATGAACGAATTCGAAACTTGTGTTAGGGAAAGCTGGTGAAAATGTGTACACGACTCTATATGAAATTATTCCTTTTATAGAGGATGAAAAATCAGTTATCCACATGCTCACAACTCAGGAATGCATGTTTGTCGAATCCGTCATGCATGTAACATGTACGGGACACGGAATATCATGTTGAAGGAATCTATTCAAATTACATATCTCTAGGGTAGAATTCGCTCCAAGAGGGTTTTTCTGGGATCAAAGTGTGATTCTTGAAACTGGTGATAGGAGAAGCAACGAAGTCCAAGGAACTATTTCAAAGTGCATAAGTAACTTGTTTGGTGGTTCAAACATCTGTCATGCTCATGTTCACAGCTCAGAAATGCATGTTTGAGGAATCCGTGATGCATGAAACATGTTCGGAATACGGAATGCCATGGTTATGTAAACAATGTAAATGACATGTGTATTGGTGAGAATTCGCTCAAAGAGTGTTTTCTACTGCCAAATGTCCGGTTTTAGAACCTGGTGATACAAAAAACTTATGAAGTCAGAGTAAATATTTCAAAGTGTAATATATGCCTTCTTTGGTGGATGAAAGTTCACTAACCAACATGCTCACAACTCATAAACGTATGTTTCTCGAATCGGTCATGCATGTATCATGTACGGAACCCAGAATACCATGTTGATGGAATTCATGTAAATTATATATCTATTAGGTTGAATACACTCCAGAAGTATTCTTGTGTGAAAAATGAACGAATTCGAAACTTGTGTTAGGGAAAGCTTGTGAAAATGTGTACACGAGTCTATATGAAATTATTCCTTTTATAGAGGATGAAAAATCAGTAATCCTCATGCTCACAACTCAGGAATGCATGTATGTCGAATCCGTCATGCATGTAACATGTACGGAACACGGAATTTCATGTTGAAAGAATCTATTCAAATTACATATCCCTAGGGTAGAATTCGCTCCAAGATGGTTTTTCTGGGATCAAAGTGTGATTCTTGTAACAGGTGATAGGAGAAGCAACGAAGACCAAGGAACTATTTCAAAGTGCATAAGTAAATTGTTTGGTGGTTGAAACATCTGTCATGCGCATGTTCACAGCTCAGAAATGCATGTTTGAGGAATCCGTGATGCATGAAACATGTTCGGAATACGGAATGCCATGGTTATGTAAACAACGTTAATTACATGTGTATTGGTGAGAATTCGCTCAAAGAGTGTTTTCTACTGCCAAATGTCCGATTTTAGAACCTGGTGATACAAAAAACTTATGAAGTCAGAGTAAGTATTTCAAAGTGTAATATATGCCTTATTTGGTGGATGAAAGTTCACTAATCCACATGCTCACAACTCAGAAACGCATGTTTCTCGAATCCATCATGCATGTATCAAGTACGGAACCCGGAATGCCATGTTGATAGAACTCAGGTAAATTAAATATCTATTAGGTTGAATACACTCCAGAAGTGTTCTTCTGTGAAAAATGAACGAATTCGAAACTTGTGTTAGGGAAAGCTTGTGAAAATGTGTACACGAGTCTATATGAAATTATTCCTTTTATAGAGGATGAAAAATCAGTAATCCACATGCTCACAACTCAGGAATGCATGTTTGTCGAATCCGTCATGCATGTAACATGTACTGAACACGGAATGTCATCTTGAAGGAATCTATTCAAATTACATATCTCTAGGGTAGAATTCGCTCCAAGAGGGTTTTTCTGGGATCAAAGTGTGATTCTTGAAACTGGTGATAGGAGAAGCAACGAAGTCCAAGGAACTATTTCAAAGTGCATAAGTAACTTGTTTGGTGGTTGAAATGTCTGTCATGCGCATGTTCAAAGCTCAGAAATGCATGTTTGCGGATTCCGAGATGCATGAAACATGTTCGGAATACGGAATGCCATGGTTATGTAAACAATGTAAATTACATGTGTATTGGTGAGAATTCGCTCAAAGAGTGTTTTCCACTGCCAAATGTCCGATTTTAGAACCTGGTGATACAAAAAACTTATGAAGTCAGAGTAAATATTTCAAAGTGTAATATATGACTTATTTGGTGGATGAAAATTCACTAATCCACATGCTCACAACTCAGAAACGTATGTTTCTCGAATCCGTCATGCATGTATCATGTACGGAACCCGGAATGCCATGTTGATAGAACTCAGGTAAATTAAATATCTATTAGGTTGAATACACTCCAGAAGTGTTCTTCTGTGAAAAATGAACGAATTCGAAACTTGTGTTAGGGAAAGCTTGTGAAAATGTGTACACGAGTCTATATGAAATTATTCCTTTTATAGAGGATGAAAAATCAGTAATCCACATGCTCACAACTCAGGAATGCATGTTTGTCGAATCCGTCATGCATGTAACATGTACTGAACACGGAATGTCATCTTGAAGGAATCTATTCAAATTACATATCTCTAGGGTAGAATTCGCTCCAAGAGGGTTTTTCTGGGATCAAAGTGTGATTCTTGAAACTGGTGATAGGAGAAGGAACGAAGTCCAAGGAACTATTTCAAAGTGCATAAGTAACTTGTTTGGTGGTTGAAATGTCTGTCATGCGCATGTTCAAAGCTCAGAAATGCATGTTTGCGGATTCCGTGATGCATGAAACATGTTCGGAATACGGAATGCCATGGTTATGTAAACAATGTAAATTACATGTGTATTGGTGAGAATTCGCTCAAAGAGTGTTTTCCACTGCCAAATGTCCGATTTTAGAACCTGGTGATACAAAAAACTTATGAAGTCAGAGTAAATATTTCAAAGGGTAATATATGACTTATTTGGTGGATGAAAATTCACTAATCCACATGCTCACAACTCAGAAACGTATGTTTCTCGAATCCGTCATGCATGTATCATGTACGGAACCCGGAATGCCATGTTGATGGAATTCATGTTAATTATATATCTATTAGGTTGAATACACTCCAGAAGTATTCTTCTGTGAAAAATGAACGAATTCGAAACTTGTGTTAGGGAAAGCTGGTGAAAATGTGTACACGACTCTATATGAAATTATTCCTTTTATAGAGGATGAAAAATCAGTTATCCACATGCTCACAACTCAGGAATGCATGTTTGTCGAATCCGTCATGCATGTAACATGTACGGGACACGGAATATCATGTTGAAGGAATCTATTCAAATTACATATCTCTAGGGTAGAATTCGCTCCAAGAGGGTTTTTCTGGGATCAAAGTGTGATTCTTGAAACTGGTGATAGGAGAAGCAACGAAGTCCAAGGAACTATTTCAAAGTGCATAAGTAACTTGTTTGGTGGTTGAAATGTCTGTCATGCGCATGTTCAAAGCTCAGAAATGCATGTTTGCGGATTCCGTGATGCATGAAACATGTTCAGAATACGGAATGCCATGGTTATGTAAACAATGTAAATTACATGTGTATTGGTGAGAATTCGCTCAAAGAGTGTTTTCCACTGCCAAATGTCCGATTTTAGAACCTGGTGATACAAAAAACTTATGAAGTCAGAGAAAATATTTCAAAGTGTAATATATGACTTATTTGGTGGATGAAAATTCACTAATCCACATGCTCACAACTCAGAAACGTATGTTTCTCGAATCCGTCATGCATGTATCATGTACGGAACCCGGAATGCCATGTTGATGGAATTCATGTTAATTATATATCTATTAGGTTGAATACACTCCAGAAGTATTCTTCTGTGAAAAATGAACGAATTCGAAACTTGTGTTAGGGAAAGCTGGTGAAAATGTGTACACGACTCTATATGAAATTATTCCTTTTATAGAGGATGAAAAATCAGTTATCCACATGCTCACAACTCAGGAATGCATGTTTGTCGAATCCGTCATGCATGTAACATGTACGGGACACGGAATATCATGTTGAAGGAATCTATTCAAATTACATATCTCTAGGGTAGAATTCGCTCCAAGAGGGTTTTTCTGGGATCAAAGTGTGATTCTTGAAACTGGTGATAGGAGAAGCAACGAAGTCCAAGGAACTATTTCAAAGTGCATAAGTAACTTGTTTGGTGGTTCAAACATCTGTCATGCTCATGTTCACAGCTGAGAAATGCATGTTTGAGGAATCCGTGATGCATGAAACATGTTCGGAATACGGAATGCCATGGTTATGTAAACAATGTAAATTACATGTGTATTGGTGAGAATTCGCTCAAAGAGTGTTTTCTACTGCCAAATGTCCGGTTTTAGAACCTGGTGATACAAAAAACTTATGAAGTCAGAGTAAATATTTCAAAGTGTAATATATGCCTTCTTTGGTGGATGAAAATTCACTAATCCACATGCTCACAACTCAGAAACGCATACTTCTCGAATCCGTCATGCATGTATCATGTACGGAACCCGGAATACCGTGTTGATGGAATTCATGTAAATTATATATCTATTAGGTTGAATACACTCCAGAAGTATTCTTCTGTGAAAAATGAACGAATTCGAATCTTGTGTTAGGGAAAGCTTGTGAAAATGTGTACACGAGTCTATATGAAATTATTCCTTTTATAGAGGATGAAAAATCAGTAATCCACATGCTCACAACTCAGGAATGCATGTATGTCGAATCCGTCATGCATGTAACATGTACGGAACACGGAATATCATGTTGAAGGAATCTATTCAAATTACATATCTCTAGGGTAGAATTCGCTCCAAGAGGGTTTTTCTGGGATCAAAGTGTGATTGTTGAAACTGGTGATAGGAGAAGCAACGAAGTCCAAGGAACTATTTCAAAGTGCATAAGTAACTTGTTTGGTGGTTGAAACATCTGTCATGCGCATGTTCACAGCTCAGAAATGCATGTTTGAGGAATCCGTGATGCATGAAACATGTTCAGAATACGGAATGCCATGGTTCTGTAAACAATGTAAATTAAATGTGTATTGGTGAGAATTCGCTCAAAGAGTGTTTTCTACTGCCAAATGTCCGATTTTAGAACCTGGTGATACAAAAAACTTATGAAGTCAGAGTAAATATTTCAAAGTGTAATATATGACTTCTTTGGTGGATGAAAATTCACTAATCCACATGCTCACAACTCAGAAACGCATGTTTCTCGAATCCGTCATGCATGTATCATGTATGGAACCCGGAATGCCATGTTGATGGAATTCATGTAAATTATATATCTATTAGGTTGAATACACTCCAGAAGTATTCTTCTGTGAAAAATGAACGAATTCGAAACTTGTGTTAGGGAAAGCTGGTGAAAATGTGTACGAGTCTATATGAAATTATTCCTTTTATAGAGAATGAAAAATCAGTTATCCACATGCTCACAACTCAGGAATGCATGTTTGTCGAATCCGTCATGCATGTAACATGTACGGGACATGAAATATCATGTTGAAGGAATCTATTCAAATTACATATCTCTAGGGTAGAATTCGCTCCAAGAGGGTTTTTCTGGGATCAAAGTGTGATTCTTGAAACTGGTGATAGGAGAAGCAACGAAGTCCACGGAACAATTTCAAAGAGCATAAGTAACTTGTTTGGTGGTTGAAACATCTGTCATGCGCATGTTCACAGCTCAGAAATGCATGTTTGAGGAATCCGTGATGCATGAAACATGTTCGGAATACGGAATGCCATGGTTATGTAAACAATGTAAATTACATGTGTATTGGTGAGAATTCGCTCAAAGAGTGTTTTCTACTGCCAAATGTCCGATTTTAGAACCTGGTGATACAAAAAATTTATGAAGTCAGAGTAAATATTTCAAAGTGTAATATATGCCTCCTTTGGTGGATGAAAATTCACTAATCCACATGCTCACAACTCAGAAACGCATGTTTCACGAATCCATCATGCACTTATCATGTACGGAACCCGGAATGCCTTGTTGATGGAATTCATGTAAATTATATATCTATTAGGTTGAATACACTCCAGAAGTATTCTTCTGTGAAAAATGAACGAATTCGAAACTTGTGTTAGGGAAAGCTGGTGAAAATGTGTACACGAGTCTATATGAAATTATTCCTTTTATAGAGGATGAAAAATCAGTTATCCACATGCTCACAACTCAGGAATGCATGTTTGTCGAATCCGTCATGCATGTAACATGTACGGGACACGGAATATCATGTTGAAGGGATCTATTCAAATTACATATCTCTAGGGTAGAATTCGCTCCAAGAGGGTTTTTCTGGGATCAAAGTGTGATTCTTGAAACTGGTGATAGGAGAAGCAACGAAGTCCAAGGAACTATTTAAAAGTGCATAAGTAACTTGTTTGGTGGTTGAAACATCTGTCATGCGCATGTTCACAGCTCAGAAATGCATGTTTGAGGAATCCGGGGTGCATGAAACATGTTCGGAATACGGAATGCCATGGTTATGTAAACAATGTAAATTACATGTGTATTGGTGAGAATTCGCTCAAAGAGTGTTTTCTACTGCCAAATGTCCGATTTTAGAACCTGGTGATACAAAAAACTTATGAAGTCAGAGTAAATATTTCAAAGTGTAATATATGCCTTCTTTGGTGGATGAAAGATCAGTAATCCACATGCTCACAACTCAGAAACGCATGTTTCTCGAATTCGTCATGCACGTATCATGTACGGAACCCGGAATGCCATGTTGATAGAACTCAGGTAAATTAAATATCTATTAGGTTGAATACACTCCAGAAGTGTTCTTCTGTGAAAAATGAACGAATTCGAAACTTGTGTTAGGGAAAGCTTGTGAAAATGTGTACACGAGTCTATATGAAATTATTCCTTATATAGAGGATGAAAAATCAGTTATCCACATGCTCACATCTCAGGAATGCATGTTTGTCGAATCCGTCATGCATGTAACATGTACGGAACACGGAATATCATGTTGAAGGAATCTATTCATATTACATATCTCTAGGGTAGAATTCGCTCCAAGAGTGTTTTTCTGGGATCAAAGTGTGATTCTTGAAACTGGTGATAGGAGAAGCAACGAAGTAAAAGGAAATATTTCAAAGTGCATAAGTAACTTGTTTGGTGGTTGAAACATCTGTCATGCGCATGATCACAGTTCAGAAATGCATGTTTGAGGATTCCGTGATGCATGAAACATGTTCAGATTACGGAATGCCATGGTTATTTAAACAATGTAAATTACATGTGTATTGGTGAGAATTCGCTCAAAGAGTGTTTTCTACTGCCAAATGTCCGATTTTAGAACCTGGTGATACAAAAAACTTATGAAGTCACAGTAAATATTTCAAAGTGTAATATATGCCTTCTTTGGTGGATGAAAGTTCACTAATCCACATGCTCACAACTCAGAAACGCATGTTTCTCAAATCCGTCATGCATGTATCATGTACGGAACCCGGAATGCCATGTTGATGGAATTCATGTAAATTATATATCTATTAGGTTGAATACACTCCAGAAGTATTCTTCTGTGAAAAATGAACGAATTCGAAACTTGTGTTAGGGAAAGCTGGTGAAAATGTGTACACGAGTCTATATGAAATTATTCCTTTTATTGATGATGAAAAATCAGTAATCCACATGCTCACAACTCAGGAATGCATGTTTGTCGAATCCGTCATGCATGTAACATGCACGGAACACGGAATGTCATGTTGAAGGAATCTATTCAAATTACATATCTCTAGGGTAGTATTCGCTCCAAGAGGGTTTTTCTGGGATCAAAATGTGATTCTTGAAACTGGTGATAGGAGAAGCAACGAAGTCCAAGGAAATATTTCAAAGTGCATAAGTAACTTGTTTGGTGGTTGAAACATCTGTCATGCGCATGTTCACAGCTCAGAAATGCATGTTTGAGGAATCCGGGATGCATGAAACATGTTCGGAATACGGAATGCCATGGTTATGTAAACAATGTAAATTACATGTGTATTGGTGAGAATTCGCTCAAAGAGTGTTTCTACTGCCAAATGTCCGATTTTAGAACCTGGTGATACAAAAAACTTATGAAGTCAGAGTAAATATTTCAAAGTGTAATATATGCCTTTTTTGGTGGATGAAAGATCACTAATCCACATGCTCACAACTCAGAAACGCATGTTTCTCGAATCCGTCATGCATGTATCATGTACGGAACCTGGAATGCCATGTTGATGGAATTCATGTAAACTATATATCTATTAGGTTGAATACACTATAGAAGTATTCTTCTGTGAAAAATGAACGAATTCGAATCTTGTGTTAGGGAAAGCTTCTGAAAATGTGTACACGAGTCTATATGAAATTATTCCTTTTATAGAGGATGAAAAATCAGTAATCCACATGCTCACAACTGAGGAATGCATGTATGACGAATCCGTCATGCATGTAACATGTACGGAACACGGAATATCCTGTTGAAGGAATCTATTCAAATTACATATCTCTAGGGTAGAATTCGCTCCAAGAGGGTTTTTCTGGGATCAAAGTGTGATTCTTGAAACTGGTGATAGGAGAAGCAACGAAGTCCAAGGAACTATTTCAAAGTGCATAAGTAACTTGTTTGGTGGTTGAAACATCTGTCATGCGCATGTTCACAGCTCAGAAATGCATGTTTGAGGAATCCGTGATGCATGAAACATGTTCGGAATACGGAATGCCATGGTTATGTAAACAATGTAAATTACATGTGTATTGGTGAGAATTCGCTCAAAGAGTGTTTTCTACTGCCAAATGTCCGATTTTAGAACCTGGTGATACATAAAATTTATGAAGTCAGAGTAAATATTTCAAAGTGTAATATATGCCTTCTTTGGTGGATGAAAGTTCAGTAATCCACATGCTCACAACTCAGAAACGCATGTTTCTCGAATCCGTCATGCATGTATCATGTACGGAACCCGGAATGCCATGTTGATAGAATTCATGTAAATTAAATATCTATTAGGTTGAATACACTCCAGAAGTATTCTTCTGTGAAAAAAGCACGAATTCGAATCTTGTGTTAGGGAAAGCTTGTGAAAATGTGTACACGAGTCTATATGAAATTATTCCTTTTATAGAGGATGAAAAATCAGTAATCCACATGCTCACAACTCAGGAATGCATGTTTGTCGAATCCGTCATGCATGTAACATGTACGGAACACGGAATATCATGTTGAAGGAATCTATTCATATTACATATCTCTAGGGTAGAATTCGCTCCAAGAGGGTTTTTCTGGGATCAAAGTGTGATTCTTGAAACTGGTGATAGGAGAAGCAACGAAGTAAAAGGAAATATTTCAAAGTGCATAAGTAACTTGTTTGGTGGTTGAAACATCTGTCATGCGCATGATCACAGTTCAGAAATGCATGTTTGAGGAATCCGTGATGCATGAAACATGTTCGGAATACGGAATGCCATGGTTATGTAAACAATGTAAATTACATGTGTATTGGTGAGAATTCGCTCAAAGAGTGTTTTCTACTGCCAAATGTCCGATTTTAGAACCTGGTGATACAAAAAACTTATGAAGTCAGAGTAATTATTTCAAAGTGTAATATATGCCTTCTTTGGTGGATGAAAGTTCACTAACCAACATGCTCACAACTCATAAACGTATGTTTCTCGAATCCGTCATGCATGTATCATGTACGGAGCCCAGAATACCATGTTGATGGAATTCATGTAAATTATATATCTATTAGGTTGAATACACTCCAGAAGTATTCTTGTGTGAAAAATGAACGAATTCGAAACTTGTGTTAGGGAAAGCTTGTGAAAATGTGTACACGAGTCTATATGAAATTATTCCTTTTATAGAGGATGAAAAATCAGTAATCCACATGCTCACAACTCAGGAATGCATGTTTGTCGAATCCGTCATGCATGTAACATGTACGGAACACGGAATGTCATGTTGAAGGAATCTATTCAAATTACATATCTCTAGGGTAGAATTCGCTCCAAGAGGGTTTTTCTGGGATCAAAGTGTGATTGTTGAAACTGGTGATAGGAGAAGCAACGAAGTCCAAGGAACTATTTCAAAGTGCATAAGTAACTTGTTTGGTGGTTGAAACATCTGTCATGCGCATGTTCACAGCTCAGAAATGCATGTTTGAGGAATCCGTGATGCATGAAACATGTTCAGAATACGGAATGCCATGGTTCTGTAAACAATGTAAATTAAATGTGTATTGGTGAGAATTCGCTCAAAGAGTGTTTTCTACTGCCAAATGTCCGATTTTAGAACCTGGTGATACAAAAAACTTATGAAGTCAGAGTAAATATTTCAAAGTGTAATATATGACTTCTTTGGTGGATGAAAATTCACTAATCCACATGCTCACAACTCAGAAACGCATGTTTCTCGAATCCGTCATGCATGTATCATGTATGGAACCCGGAATGCCATGTTGATGGAATTCATGTAAATTATATATCTATTAGGTTGAATACACTCCAGAAGTATTCTTCTGTGAAAAATGAACGAATTCGAAACTTGTGTTAGGGAAAGCTGGTGAAAATGTGTACGAGTCTATATGAAATTATTCCTTTTATAGAGAATGAAAAATCAGTTATCCACATGCTCACAACTCAGGAATGCATGTTTGTCGAATCCGTCATGCATGTAACATGTACGGGACATGAAATATCATGTTGAAGGAATCTATTCAAATTACATATCTCTAGGGTAGAATTCGCTCCAAGAGGGTTTTTCTGGGATCAAAGTGTGATTCTTGAAACTGGTGATAGGAGAAGCAACGAAGTCCACGGAACAATTTCAAAGAGCATAAGTAACTTGTTTGGTGGTTGAAACATCTGTCATGCGCATGTTCACAGCTCAGAAATGCATGTTTGAGGAATCCGTGATGCATGAAACATGTTCGGAATACGGAATGCCATGGTTATGTAAACAATGTAAATTACATGTGTATTGGTGAGAATTCGCTCAAAGAGTGTTTTCTACTGCCAAATGTCCGATTTTAGAACCTGGTGATACAAAAAATTTATGAAGTCAGAGTAAATATTTCAAAGTGTAATATATGCCTCCTTTGGTGGATGAAAATTCACTAATCCACATGCTCACAACTCAGAAACGCATGTTTCACGAATCCATCATGCACTTATCATGTACGGAACCCGGAATGCCTTGTTGATGGAATTCATGTAAATTATATATCTATTAGGTTGAATACACTCCAGAAGTATTCTTCTGTGAAAAATGAACGAATTCGAAACTTGTGTTAGGGAAAGCTGGTGAAAATGTGTACACGAGTCTATATGAAATTATTCCTTTTATAGAGGATGAAAAATCAGTTATCCACATGCTCACAACTCAGGAATGCATGTTTGTCGAATCCGTCATGCATGTAACATGTACGGGACACGGAATATCATGTTGAAGGGATCTATTCAAATTACATATCTCTAGGGTAGAATTCGCTCCAAGAGGGTTTTTCTGGGATCAAAGTGTGATTCTTGAAACTGGTGATAGGAGAAGCAACGAAGTCCAAGGAACTATTTAAAAGTGCATAAGTAACTTGTTTGGTGGTTGAAACATCTGTCATGCGCATGTTCACAGCTCAGAAATGCATGTTTGAGGAATCCGGGGTGCATGAAACATGTTCGGAATACGGAATGCCATGGTTATGTAAACAATGTAAATTACATGTGTATTGGTGAGAATTCGCTCAAAGAGTGTTTTCTACTGCCAAATGTCCGATTTTAGAACCTGGTGATACAAAAAACTTATGAAGTCAGAGTAAATATTTCAAAGTGTAATATATGCCTTCTTTGGTGGATGAAAGATCAGTAATCCACATGCTCACAACTCAGAAACGCATGTTTCTCGAATTCGTCATGCACGTATCATGTACGGAACCCGGAATGCCATGTTGATAGAACTCAGGTAAATTAAATATCTATTAGGTTGAATACACTCCAGAAGTGTTCTTCTGTGAAAAATGAACGAATTCGAAACTTGTGTTAGGGAAAGCTTGTGAAAATGTGTACACGAGTCTATATGAAATTATTCCTTATATAGAGGATGAAAAATCAGTTATCCACATGCTCACATCTCAGGAATGCATGTTTGTCGAATCCGTCATGCATGTAACATGTACGGAACACGGAATATCATGTTGAAGGAATCTATTCATATTACATATCTCTAGGGTAGAATTCGCTCCAAGAGTGTTTTTCTGGGATCAAAGTGTGATTCTTGAAACTGGTGATAGGAGAAGCAACGAAGTAAAAGGAAATATTTCAAAGTGCATAAGTAACTTGTTTGGTGGTTGAAACATCTGTCATGCGCATGATCACAGTTCAGAAATGCATGTTTGAGGATTCCGTGATGCATGAAACATGTTCAGATTACGGAATGCCATGGTTATTTAAACAATGTAAATTACATGTGTATTGGTGAGAATTCGCTCAAAGAGTGTTTTCTACTGCCAAATGTCCGATTTTAGAACCTGGTGATACAAAAAACTTATGAAGTCACAGTAAATATTTCAAAGTGTAATATATGCCTTCTTTGGTGGATGAAAGTTCACTAATCCACATGCTCACAACTCAGAAACGCATGTTTCTCAAATCCGTCATGCATGTATCATGTACGGAACCCGGAATGCCATGTTGATGGAATTCATGTAAATTATATATCTATTAGGTTGAATACACTCCAGAAGTATTCTTCTGTGAAAAATGAACGAATTCGAAACTTGTGTTAGGGAAAGCTGGTGAAAATGTGTACACGAGTCTATATGAAATTATTCCTTTTATTGATGATGAAAAATCAGTAATCCACATGCTCACAACTCAGGAATGCATGTTTGTCGAATCCGTCATGCATGTAACATGCACGGAACACGGAATGTCATGTTGAAGGAATCTATTCAAATTACATATCTCTAGGGTAGTATTCGCTCCAAGAGGGTTTTTCTGGGATCAAAATGTGATTCTTGAAACTGGTGATAGGAGAAGCAACGAAGTCCAAGGAAATATTTCAAAGTGCATAAGTAACTTGTTTGGTGGTTGAAACATCTGTCATGCGCATGTTCACAGCTCAGAAATGCATGTTTGAGGAATCCGGGATGCATGAAACATGTTCGGAATACGGAATGCCATGGTTATGTAAACAATGTAAATTACATGTGTATTGGTGAGAATTCGCTCAAAGAGTGTTTCTACTGCCAAATGTCCGATTTTAGAACCTGGTGATACAAAAAACTTATGAAGTCAGAGTAAATATTTCAAAGTGTAATATATGCCTTTTTTGGTGGATGAAAGATCACTAATCCACATGCTCACAACTCAGAAACGCATGTTTCTCGAATCCGTCATGCATGTATCATGTACGGAACCTGGAATGCCATGTTGATGGAATTCATGTAAACTATATATCTATTAGGTTGAATACACTATAGAAGTATTCTTCTGTGAAAAATGAACGAATTCGAATCTTGTGTTAGGGAAAGCTTCTGAAAATGTGTACACGAGTCTATATGAAATTATTCCTTTTATAGAGGATGAAAAATCAGTAATCCACATGCTCACAACTGAGGAATGCATGTATGACGAATCCGTCATGCATGTAACATGTACGGAACACGGAATATCCTGTTGAAGGAATCTATTCAAATTACATATCTCTAGGGTAGAATTCGCTCCAAGAGGGTTTTTCTGGGATCAAAGTGTGATTCTTGAAACTGGTGATAGGAGAAGCAACGAAGTCCAAGGAACTATTTCAAAGTGCATAAGTAACTTGTTTGGTGGTTGAAACATCTGTCATGCGCATGTTCACAGCTCAGAAATGCATGTTTGAGGAATCCGTGATGCATGAAACATGTTCGGAATACGGAATGCCATGGTTATGTAAACAATGTAAATTACATGTGTATTGGTGAGAATTCGCTCAAAGAGTGTTTTCTACTGCCAAATGTCCGATTTTAGAACCTGGTGATACATAAAATTTATGAAGTCAGAGTAAATATTTCAAAGTGTAATATATGCCTTCTTTGGTGGATGAAAGTTCAGTAATCCACATGCTCACAACTCAGAAACGCATGTTTCTCGAATCCGTCATGCATGTATCATGTACGGAACCCGGAATGCCATGTTGATAGAATTCATGTAAATTAAATATCTATTAGGTTGAATACACTCCAGAAGTATTCTTCTGTGAAAAAAGCACGAATTCGAATCTTGTGTTAGGGAAAGCTTGTGAAAATGTGTACACGAGTCTATATGAAATTATTCCTTTTATAGAGGATGAAAAATCAGTAATCCACATGCTCACAACTCAGGAATGCATGTTTGTCGAATCCGTCATGCATGTAACATGTACGGAACACGGAATATCATGTTGAAGGAATCTATTCATATTACATATCTCTAGGGTAGAATTCGCTCCAAGAGGGTTTTTCTGGGATCAAAGTGTGATTCTTGAAACTGGTGATAGGAGAAGCAACGAAGTAAAAGGAAATATTTCAAAGTGCATAAGTAACTTGTTTGGTGGTTGAAACATCTGTCATGCGCATGATCACAGTTCAGAAATGCATGTTTGAGGAATCCGTGATGCATGAAACATGTTCGGAATACGGAATGCCATGGTTATGTAAACAATGTAAATTACATGTGTATTGGTGAGAATTCGCTCAAAGAGTGTTTTCTACTGCCAAATGTCCGATTTTAGAACCTGGTGATACAAAAAACTTATGAAGTCAGAGTAATTATTTCAAAGTGTAATATATGCCTTCTTTGGTGGATGAAAAGTTCACTAACCAACATGCTCACAACTCATAAACGTATGTTTCTCGAATCCGTCATGCATGTATCATGTACGGAGCCCAGAATACCATGTTGATGGAATTCATGTAAATTATATATCTATTAGGTTGAATACACTCCAGAAGTATTCTTGTGTGAAAAATGAACGAATTCGAAACTTGTGTTAGGGAAAGCTTGTGAAAATGTGTACACGAGTCTATATGAAATTATTCCTTTTATAGAGGATGAAAAATCAGTAATCCACATGCTCACAACTCAGGAATGCATGTTTGTCGAATCCGTCATGCATGTAACATGTACGGAACACGGAATGTCATGTTGAAGGAATCTATTCAAATTACATATCTCTAGGGTAGAATTCGCTCCAAGAGGGTTTTTCTGGGATCAAAGTGTGATTCTTGAAACTGGTGATAGGAGAAGCAACGAAGTCCAAGGAACTATTTCAAAGTGCATAAGTAACTTGTTTGGTGGTTGAAACATCTGTCATGCGCATGTTCACAGCTCAGAAATGCATGTTTGAGGAATCCGTGATGCATGAAACATGTTCAGAATACGGAATGCCATGGTTCTGTAAACAATGTAAATTAAATGTGTATTGGTGAGAATTCGCTCAAAGAGTGTTTTCTACTGCCAAATGTCCGATTTTAGAACCTGGTGATACAAAAAACTTATGAAGTCAGAGTAAATATTTCAAAGTGTAATATATGACTTCTTTGGTGGATGAAAATTCACTAATCCACATGCTCACAACTCAGAAACGCATGTTTCTCGAATCCGTCATGCATGTATCATGTATGGAACCCGGAATGCCATGTTGATGGAATTCATGTAAATTATATATCTATTAGGTTGAATACACTCCAGAAGTATTCTTCTGTGAAAAATGAACGAATTCGAAACTTGTGTTAGGGAAAGCTGGTGAAAATGTGTACGAGTCTATATGAAATTATTCCTTTTATAGAGAATGAAAAATCAGTTATCCACATGCTCACAACTCAGGAATGCATGTTTGTCGAATCCGTCATGC